>NC_091065.1:152259572-152967283 GCF_000393655.2 Nicotiana sylvestris | reverse complement strand
GTTATAAAAGCGTAAATTAACTCTCAATAACAATTAACGCACAATTAAGTATTAAATAAGCATAAAATTGTATATTTGGACATTAAATGCTAAAAATGCAAATGATGCCTATTTTTGTAATTTTAATTTTTGTAAAACAAATTTAATCACTTACAATTGTAGAATTAAATCCTATATGCAAAATGCGACATATTTTTGTATTATTTATTAATTTAGCAAATAAACATGCACAGACAAATACAAATAATTATTCAAAATGTCACAAAATATCACAAAATGGCACACCAAGAAAAATCATTTTATTTTTGAATTTTTTGGGAGTAATTCTCATATAGGGCAAAAATCACGTGCTTACAGCTGCCCCTCTTTGCCCGGATACACGAAGGGTTTTCGTGCAAAGATAAAGCGAGCGATTTTTTGCCCATCCGAGTACTCCGTGTGAAGCATTTTTTGAAAAAGATTTGACCGAACCTTTGCTTCAAAGGTTTCCTACATATCCTGGGCTAAACAGGAATCAGGTCAATGTAGTTCGGGAAGTTTTGGTAGCTGGGACTACCGTGGGACTGCGATGTTACTGCTGTTGCATGCTGTTATCACTGCTTACTGATCTCCTTGTTACACCGTGCTTAAAAGAAAACAAGAAGCTAGGCTAGACTAAAATTTGTTCTTGTTGCCTTGCTTTCTTGTCGGCTTGTGTTTCCTCCGGTGCTTTTCTTCCGATGCTTTTCTTCCTTTTGACACATGGACTTGAGTTTATGCTGGGACCTCTTGTTGCAACCTTCTGCTTCCCGGTGCTGGGGATTTTATTGTTTACTGCTGGGGATTCCTGTTGTAACCTTCCGCCTTCTGGTGGGGTTACTGATTCCAAACTCTGTAATACAAGACTAAAAAGTTGCTTCAATGCAAAATTATGAAATGTATGCCCGCATTATACTGGTGGGCGACCTAGAGCTGAAAGTATTCCCGCATTTTACTGGTGGGCGACCTAGAACATGAATGTATTCCTGCATTATACTGGTGGGCGACCTAGAACTTAAAAGTATTCCCGCATTCTACTGGTGGGCGACCTAGAACTGAAATGTATTCCCGCATTTTACTGGTGGGCGACCTAGAACTGAAATGTATTCCCGCATTTTACTGGTGGGCGACCTAGAACTGAAATGTATTCCCGCATTTTACTGGTGGGCGACCTAGAACTTAAAAGTATTCCCGCATTATACTGGTGGGCGACCTAGAACTGAAAAGTATTCCCGCATTATACTGGTGGGCGACCTAGAAATGAAATGTATTCCCGCATTATACTGGTGGGCGACCTAGAACTGAAATGTATTCCCGCATTTTACTGGTGGGCGACCTAGAATATGGAATGAACAGACAAAATGTATTCCCTCATTATACTGGTGGGCGACCTAGAACTTAAATGTATTCCCGCATTTTACTGGTGGGTGACCTAGAACTGAAAAGTATTCCCGCATTATACTGGTGGGCGACCTAGAACTGAAATGTATTCCCGCATTATACTGGTGGGAGACCTAGAACTGAAAAGTATTCCCGCATTATACTGGTGGGCGACCTAGAACTGAAATGTATTCCCGCATTATACTGGTGGGCGACCTAGAACTTAAATGTATTCCCGCATTTTACTGGTGGGTGACCTAGAACTTAAAAGTATTCCCGCATTTTACTGGTGGGCGACCTAGAACTGAAAAGTATTCCCGCATTATACTGGTGGGCGACCTAGAACTGAAATGTATTCCCGCATTTTACTGGTGGGTGACCTAGAACTTAAAAGTATTCCCGCATTTTACTGGTGGGCGACCTAGAACTGAAATGTATTCCCGCATTATACTGGTGGGCGACCTAGAACTTAGATGTATTCCCGCATTTTACTGGCGGGCGACCTAGAACTGAAAAGTATTCCCGCATTATACTGGTGGGCGACCTAGAACTGAAATGTATTCCCGCATTATACTGGTGGGCGACCTAGAACTTAAATGTATTCCCGCATTATACTGGTGGGTGACCTATAACTGAAATGTATTCCCGCATTTTACTGGTGGGCAACCTAGAACTGAAGTGTATTCCCGCATTTTACTGGTGGGCAACCTAGAACTGAAGTGTATTCCCGCATTTTACTGGTGGGCGACCTAGAACTGAAATGTATTCCCGCATTTTACTGGTGGGCGACCTAGAACATGAAATGTATTCCCGCATTATACTGGTGGGCGCCTAATTGGTAAAGAATAATTTGAATTTGTTTCCTCGATTCTTCGAGAAAATTTCCACTTGTGGCAGAAAATTTTATGCCCCAATTCTGGCGATCTTTCTTATGGCGTATCTTTAGGCCATCATCAACACTTTATTTTCCTGTTCAAATCAAAGAAAATTTAGTTAGTTTTTTTTTTTTTTTTTTGAAATATGGCGAGTGGTCATGTCACTCTTGATGGGGATGATTGTTCCCTTTCCCTTATTCTTGTTCGGCGTTCTCAAAACTTGTTGGGGATGATGTTATTTGCTGGAGATAACATTCTGCTGGGGATGGTTTTTCCATTTATCCCTTCACCATTTTGTATCTCAAAAATTTCTGGAGGTTATTTTGCCGAAGATGAATTTTCCTTTCTTCCCTTCCCCTTCTGTGTTGTCCGACCACCTCGTAGCTTGGTCGATATTCGGTCGAAGTACTCTGGGGATCGTCTTGGAACTTGGCTTACAATTTCCTCAACATGTTTTTTTTTCGGCTCTTCCCCGTACTTTCCTTGCCATTTTAGGACAGTATTATTCGGCCTAGCAACCAACGTCTTTTGCCTTATTGCCTTGTCTCTTGCCTGCCCTTTTCACTTTTTATGTTGTACCATTTTGGCAACTGGTAGTAAGCTCTGAAAGACCTTCCTTAAAACATAAATTTCTAGAAAAATTCTTTTAAACAACAGAAATGAAAAGATAGAAAAATGAGAAAATCTTTCTGAACAAAAAAATGAACTTATCTGGGTGATACAACCGATTCCAATGATCATGTTGTGCATTCCGGATTAATCAACCCAGTCTATTTGTGTCGATCAAACTTTCTGATGTCTTCACTTGCTGGGGATAAATAGGTGCCCAATTCTTCGCAAAATACGGATCTTTTCCGTCAATCTATCTTGTCGCCTTATAGTGCCCTTCGCGGGGTTTTCACTAACAAGGCTCTCTCATTTCTCACAACTCCCGTCGCCTTATGGTGCCTGTGAAGGTTTTCACCGATAAGACTCTCTCATTTTGTATTTCTCAGCTTACGTCGCCTTATGGCGCCTGTGAAGGTTTTCGCCGATAAGACTCTCTCATCTTATTTTCTCAGCTTGGGATTGGAGTGTTGCCGATAAGATTTATCTCTGCCGGGAATTCTTTTGGCTATAAATTCTTTCAATTCATGATCCTCATTCAGTCAGGGACCGATGTTTTATTCTTGGTTTTCATTTGCCTATCTTAACACCTCTCGGATACTGATCGGGAGGTCTTTTTTGGATATCAATATAGGTTTTAGAAGAAAAGGATATAAAATTCAAAATAACTTTGATGGGTAAAGTATTACAACTCTTGGAATCAAATTCCTTTTTTTTCTTTTTTTTTTCAAAATTTAGAAACATAATTTCTGCCCCAGTTTTCTTACTTGGGGATTTTTCTTTTGATTTTTTTTTTTTTATTTTATTACCTTATGACCGAGCCGTGAGGCGCCTACGTATCCTCTTTGAGGAATCAGGTCGAACGTAGTTCACTGACTCCTTTGTTTTCTTGCGACCTTCAAAAAGTTTTTTTTTTCATACATTTTTCATTAATGATTCCAAGAGAGGGGTATAAAAAGATAAGTATGGCTCAAAGGGGTAAAGCAAAGGTTAAAAGTGTTTGGATAGAAGAAAGAATTGCCTCCGTCATTTCATTATCCGATAAGCACTAAGTATAAACAAACAAATAAACAACAAAAGAAATTACACATAATATCTTTTGACTGCATCAGAATTGATAGCCATGTCGACGCATCTTCCTTCAACATCCGTCAGACGTAAAGCGCCATTGGATAATACTCTGGTCACAATATACGGCCCTTGCCAATTCGGGGCGAACTTGCCTTTTGCCTCAATCTGATGTGGGAGGATCCGTTTCAATACTTGTTGCCCTACTTCAAATTTTCTGGGGCGCACCTTCTTATTGTATGCTCTTGCCATTCTCTTTTGATACAACTGGCCATGACATACTGCTGCCAATCTTTTTTCATCCATTAAACTCAGCTGCTCTAGTCGGGTTTTGACCCATTCATCATCGTCAATCCCGGCCTCAGCGATAATTCGAAGGGAAGGAATTTCAACTTCTGCTGGTATTACTGCTTCGGTTCCGTATACCAACAAATAAGGAGTCGCACCTATTGAAGTACGAACAGTAGTGCGGTATCCTAACAACGCAAATGGTAGCTTTTCATGCCATTGTCTGGATCCTTCAATCATTTTCCTCAATATCTTCTTTATATTTTTGTTGGCTGCCTCAACTGCTCCATTCGCCTTGGGCCGATACGGAGTGGAATTACGGTGTGTAATCTTAAACTGTTCACATACTTCTCTCATCAAGTTGCTGTTAAGATTAGCACCATTGTCCGTGATTATTATATTTGGGATCCCAAATCTACAAATGATATGGGAATGGACGAAATCCACCACTGCCTTCTTGGTTACAGACTTAAAAGTTTTGGCTTCAACCCACTTAGTGAAATAATCGATGGCTACCAGAATGAACCTGTGACCGTTCGAAGCTGCCGGCTCGATAGGCCCAATGACATCCATGCCCCATGCTACAAATGGCCATGGTGCGGACATTGTGTGCAATTCCATTGGTGGAGAATGAATCAGATCTCCGTGTATCTGACACTGATGGCATTTTCGTACGAAACTGATACAATCATGCTCCATAGTGAGCCAATAATATCCCGCTCGCAGAATCTTCTTTGCCAACACATATCCGCTCATATGGGGCCCACAGACTCCAGCATGTACCTCTGTCATCACTATCGTGGCTTGACCTGCATCAATACATCTCAGCAATCCCAGATCTGGGGTTCTTTTGTACAACATTCCTCCACTGAGGAAAAATCCATTTGCCAGTCGTCGAATGGCTCTCTTTTGATCTCCGGTTGCCTGCTCCGGGTATATCCCCATCCTGAGGTATTCCTTGATATCATAAAACCATGGCTCGCCATCCATTTCTTCTTCTATTATGTTGCAGTAGGCATGCTGATCACGAACCTGAATATACAATGGGTCAACATGGATTTTGTCTGGATGGTGCAACATCGATGCTAAAGTGGCCAAAGCATCGGCAACCTCATTGTGAACTCTCGGGATGTGTCTGAACTCCACTGATCGAAATCGCTTGCTCAAATCGTGCAAACATTGTCGGTATGGTATAAGCTTCAAATCCCGTGTTTCCCATTCACCCTGGATCTGATGTACTAGGAGGTCCGAGTCTCCCAAGACCAAGACGTCCTGAACATCCATGTCTGCAGCCAATCGTAGGCCCAAAATACATGCCTCATATTCAGCCATGTTGTTGGTACAATAGAAACGTAGCTGAGCTGTAACAGGATAGTGATGTCCTGTTTCTGAAATAAGTACTGCTCCTACTCCAACTCCTTTTGCATTAGCAGCCCCGTCAAAGAAAAGCTTCCACCCTGGTTTCTCATTCAGTTCTAACTCCTCTATATGTATCACTTCTTCATCTGGAAAATACGTCCTCAAAGGCTCGTATTCTTCATCAATAGGATTCTCAGCCAAGTGATCGGCCAATGCTTGAGCTTTCATGGCCGTCCTCGTCACATAGACAATGTCGAACTCTGTGAGTAATATCTGCCATTTTGCCAATCTTCCTGTGGGCATAGGCTTCTGGAAAATATACTTTAATGGATCCAGACGTGAAATAAGGTAAGTAGTATGTGACGACAGATAATGCTTAAACTTCTGTGCTACCCAAGTTAGAGCACAACATGTTTTCTCAAGTTGAGTGTACTTATTCTCATAGACTGTAAACTTCTTGCTGAGATAATAGATGGCTTGCTCTTTTCTTCCTGTGATGTCGTGTTGACCCAACACGCAACCAAACGAATGATCCAGGACCGTTAGATAAAGGATTAATGGCCTCCCCGACTCAGGTGGAACCAATACAGGTGGATTGGATAAATAACCTTTGATCTGGTCAAATGCCTCCTGACATTCTGCCGTCCATTCTATCGCGGCATCTTTCCTCAGCAATCGAAAGATGGGTTCACAAGTTGTTGTGAGCTGAGCGATGAATCTGCTGATATAGTTCAATCTTCCCAACAGACTCATTACTTCTGTTTTATTCCTTGGTGGCGGCAATTCCTGGATGGATTTGATCTTTGACGGATCCAACTCAATGCCTCGCCGACTGACGATAAATCCTAACAGCTTTCCAGATGGAACACCAAATGCACATTTGGCTGGGTTGAGCTTAATGTCGTACCTTCGAAGTCTTTGGAAAAACTTCCTAAGGTCTGCTACGTGGTCTTCCTGACGCTTGGATTTGATGATCACATCATCTACGTACACTTCGATCTCTTTGTGTATCATATCATGGAACACAGTAGTCATTGCTCTCATGTATGTTGCCCCAGCGTTCTTCAAACCGAATGGCATTACCCGATAACAATAAGTCCCCCATGGCGTAATGAAAGCTGTTTTCTCTGCATCTTCTTCATCCATCAAAATCTGATGATACCCAGCGTAGCAATCCACAAAGGAGCCGATTTCTCGCCCGGCGCAATTGTCGATCAAGATATGGATATTGGGCAATGGAAAGTTATCCTTTGGGCTTGCCCTGTTCAGATTACGGTAGTCGACGCATACCCTGATCTTCCCATCTTTCTTTGGTACTGGCACTACATTAGCCAACCAATCAGGATATCGAGAGACCCGAATAACCTTTGCTTGCAGTTGCTTGGTTACTTCTTCTTTAATCTTCACACTCATATCTGTCTTGAACTTCCTCAGTTTCTGCTTGACGGGGAGGCATGTCGGGTCAATGGGTAATTTGTGAACCACTAGCTTGGTGCTTAAACCCGGCATGTCGTCATACGACCATGCAAAAACATCTTTAAACTCAATGAGTGCTTTGATTAATTCTTCCCTGATGCTAGGCTCAATGTGGATGCTGATTTTGGTTTCTCGGACATTATCCGCATCCCCTAGATTTACAGCCTCGGTGTCATTCATATTAGGCTTGGGTTTCTCTTCAAATTGGCATAGTTCTCGGTTTATTTCTTCGAAGGCTTTATCCTCATCATATTCAGACTCATAATCGATCTCTTGTATCATTAAATCAGAGCCAGATTGATTTATTAGACTAGGTCGAAGATCCGTCGTGCATGCCATGTCATTAGAACCAGTAAAAAGAGAACTGTTCAGAAAGAGAAAAGAATAAAACAAAATTAAAATGAGACAAGAAAAGAATTTTATTAAAATGCGGGATAACAGGGTTCACACTTTTACAAGATAAAATGAGATTTGGATTACACCCTGAATAATCCGAAAAATAAAAAAGCAAAAATCAAAGCCTACTACCAGGACTCTCCCCGAGTAGGAAGAGGAGTAACCGTCCAATTGTTGGTTTTGGCCTCAGGCCCCATAAACTGTATGTCTGTTCCACTGGAACCCTCTCCGACTTCTACCATATTGACATTAGTGAACAATCTTTCGAAACTCTGATTCAGATCCCCGTCAATCCCAATCAATCGCCCGAGAACTTTCGGGACTGGTGACCCCTTGGCGCTTGCTCTAACAAAAGATCTTGAGAGACGTGGCACAGGTTTGGGAAGAAACCAAACTTTCTTCTTCATTTTCCGAGCTCGTTTTACATCTGCCGCAGTCGGTTTGAACCCCAACCCAAAGGTCTCCAAATTCTTGGGCAAGGAAACAGGTTGAACAATTCCCTGAAGTTCAGCTCCCAAGCCTTTTCCTGGCATAAACCCATTACCCAGCATTTCTGAAACCATCATAACCGTTGCGGAAGCTATCCTAGGATGCTGAATGATTTCACCCTCGGGGATCTTGTTTGCCGACACTGCATCAAAAATCTGGTAGACCCAGGGACCTTTGTCATCATTAGTCTCTATGAAGGGTACAATGGCGCCTCCTACGGTGCACGCAGTGTCCTCGCCGTGCAATACGACCTCTTGTCTATCCCACTCGAACTTGACCATCTGATGCAAGGTGGATGGCACTGCTTTGGCTGCATGGATCCACGGACGTCCCAACAGAAAGTTATAAGATACCGTAGCATCTAATACCTGGAATTCCATGGTAAACTGGACTGGACCGATGGTCAACTCAAGTACAATATCCCCCATGGTGGCTGTTCCATTTCCGTCAAATCCTCGGACGCAAATGCTATTCTTTTGGATTCTTCCGTGGTCGATCTTCAATTGGTTCAGGGTGGATAATGGACAAATATTGGCACTTGAGCCGTTATCCACTAATGCCCGAGTAACTGCCGAATCTTCACATTTGACAGTTAGGTAGAGAGCTTTATTATGCTCCGTGCCCTCCACTGGCAGATCATCATCTGAAAATGTTACCCTATTCACCTCGAAAATTTTGTTGGCAATCGTTTCCAGGTGATTTACAGAAATTTCATTGGGCACATGAGCTTCATTCAGTATCTTCATCAGGGCCCGACGATGTTCATCCGAATGGATTAATAATGATAGCAGTGAGATCTGGGCCGGTGTTTTCTTCAACTGTTCGACCACGGAGTAATCCTGCACTTTCATCTTCTTTAAGAAATCCTCAGCTTCTTCTTCTGACACAGGTTTCTTTATTGCAGCTGGATTGGGTCTTCTCAACTCCGCCGGAGCAAAACACCGTCCTGATCGAGTCAGTCCCTGCGCCTCACAACTATTCTCCTCCACTTGTTGTCCCTTGTACATCACCACTGCCTTCTCATACTTCCAAGGCACAGCCTTGCTATCAATCATTGGTGTTTGGACTACTGGTTTTATGATGACCGGTTCCCTGCAGACCCCTTTCACAACAACCACGGGTGCAGATGATGTTCCCGTTATTACCAACTTGGCTGGTTCTGGTTTCCTTGTAGCGGCAGATGGATTCTTCCCCAATATCACCACCGGCTTGACACCTTCCCCCTTCAACTGTACCCCTGCTTCCTTATTGATCGATTTTTCTTTTGGAGTGGCACGGATCATCATCACTGTCTGTGGGGGTTTCTTCGTCTCCCCTCCTTCGTGCACAAGCTCGATCATGTGGGCTTCAGGGTGCTTTGGCAATGGGTTCTGGTTAATGTTGGGTGCCTCTGGTGCCTGTACCTCGATCTTGTTGGTATCAATAAGATCTTGTATTGCATGTTTCAGCCTCCAACATTTTTCGGTATCATGTCCGGGAGCTCCCGAACAATACTCACATCTTACCGAGTGATCCATATTTTGGGGTAAGGGATTTGGTAATCTAGGCTCAACAGTATTTAATAAACCCAACTGCCTCAATTTGTGGAACAAGGCAATATAAGTTTCCCCCAACTCAGTAAAAGTTCTTTGCCTCTGCAATCTTTCATTTCTGGCGGCCGGATTTCCCCTGAAACCCATCCCTGGAGGGTTCCTGTAGGCTCTTGGTGGTGGATAGGTGTTTTGTGGTGGTGGGTATGTGTTATGTGGAGGTGGGTATGTACTGTGGGGAACCGGCGCGCGCCATTGTGGGCGAACCGGAGGTTGGGTGTATGTCTGGGCTTGATGGACGGTGAAATGTTGTTCTTGTGGTTGGTAGTAGGGTTGTGGAGGGTAATTTGGAATGTGTGGGTAGTTTAGACGATGGGGTCTGGGTTGGTAATGAGGGGAAGGACCTCTAGATCTGGACCAATTGTCGGCCTCTAATGTCGTGACCTCCTCTCTCCTTTTCTTCCCTAGCGCACCTCCCGTGCCGCTCTGAATGGCCTGAGTTGTTGCCTTAATTGCCGAATAACTCAGGATCTTATTGGACTTAAGTCCCTCTTCTATCATACCTCCCATTTTCACAACTTCATTAAATGATTTGCCAACTGACGTCACCAAGTGACCAAAGTAAGTTGGCTCGAGAGTTTGTAAGAAGTAATCCACCATTTCTCCTTCTCTCATTGGGGGATCAACTCTGGCTGCCTGTTCTCTCCATCGGAACCCAAATTCCCGGAAGCTCTCTCCGGGTTTCTTCTCGAGCTTTAGCAATGTGAGACGGTCTGGGACTATCTCAAGGTTGTATTGGAAATGTCCTGCGAAAGCCTGTGCCAAGTCATCCCAGGTGTACCACCTGCTCGGATCTTGTCTTGTATACCACTCTAACGCCGACCCGCTCAAACTCTGGCCAAAGTAAGCTATTAATAGCTCATCTTTGCCCCCTGCTCCCCTCATTTTGCTACAAAAACCTCGTAGATGTGCCATAGGATCACCATGCCCTTCGTATAAATCGAACTTGGGCATTTTGAACCCTGCTGGTAATTGAACGTCAGGGAAAGGGCATAGATCCTTGTAAGCCACGCTGACTTGGTTACCTAACCCGTGTATGTTCCTGAAGGATTGCTCCAGGCTTTTAAATTTCCGCATCACCTCGTCCTGCTCTGGGCTCTTAGCCGGCTTTTCAATCTCCGCCGGGACCTCAAAGTGGGGATTATAGGTATGTGGCTCGGGTGCTTTGAATGTGAGTTCAGGGGGGTAGTATTGTGTATCGTGAGCCTGAAACAGTGGCTCACTAGATGATCTGTGCAATGGGGCTGGGGGAGGTGCCACAAAGACGGGAACATTTGGTGGAGGAGGGTTTTGAGTGGGTGGTGGAGCTTGGGAATCATAAGCCTCTCTTCCCTGATAATAGTGATGGCTTGGGAAACTTGTTGAAGGACCGGGAGAAGGGTATTCCGGCGTGTGTGTTGGTTGGAGGGTAGGAGTAACGGGTAGTTCTTGCCCCTTCTGGGCTCTAGCTAAGGCTATCTGCATTTCATTCATTTCTAGCCTCATTTTTTCCATTTTCTCCAGGGCTTCTTTCAGCATCTGATTGGCCGTTTTTTCTGACTCAACGCTGTTGTCTGACCCAGTCATGCTTTCTGGTATAGGACCTTTTGATCTTGTCTGATAATGGTACGATGCCAGTACGCTCTAACAACTAACTGATATTGATTGGAAAAACAACAAACTTGTCAGTGTTAGAGTCTTAACAAATATTGTAATTGCACGTTAGGGGGATACAATGCTCCTAGGCAGTTAATCATTTCTAACATGCTTTTGCTCCGACCGTATGCATCATCCCGGCTTATTTTTGCTCTGACAAATATATGTTCTTCCTTTTTTTTTTCTTTTTAATTACGGTCGAATCCTATAGAGATTGCCTACGTATCGTGACCCCGCACGAATCAGACCAAGCGTAGTTCGGGCCATAAGACCAAATATTTTTTTTTTATTTGCTCAAAAATAATGCTATTACAAGCCATCACAAAAAAAACAAAAAATACAGACTTTATATATATATATATATATATATATTTTTTTTTTTGAGAATGTTTGAAGAAAAGGAAAAAAACATATGGGTAGACAACAGACTCGAAAAACAAACAAGTGCAAGATTGAACTAGGGATACATTAAAGCTTTGAATTTTGGTGCCCGCGAGGCATCATTCGGCCTTTCCGCGGGCTTGGGGGCCAGGCTTCTTTGCAAGCTTTTTAGTTCCTCCATGATCTGATGGACATAACCCATGATTGAGGCAAATAGGACATCACGAGGCATCTCTTCACATGTTAGGCACTTTGTGGTGATATAGCGCCCTATATCATTGATCCTACCCCTGATTCTATCCCTCTCTATGCACAGCTGTTCTATCCGTTGATTCTTTAGTCCCAATATTCGAGTATTGTCAATGAGCTGCTCTTGGAACCTCTCCATTTGTTCTTCCATCCGGGCTATCGACTCATGGTAGTGTTCTCTATATGTTCTAGCATCCTGGGCTTGTTTGAGGACCCGATTATTGAGAATGGAGTTTATCTCTCTCAATGTCGCAACACTCATTTCGTAGTCCCTTTTTACTTGCCATAGGTGCTCTCTCCGTGATGTTGTAACTGTAGCCCATCTGACCCGCATTCTTGTTATACAAGCCTGGGATCTCTCCAAGTCTTCTCGGCTTTGGCTGACTTGATTTCTCAATTCCGCTATCAACCTTTCATCAGATAGACGTTTCTGTCGGTCGCTATCACTCTTACTGACTCGGCGAATTCGGGCTTTCAGTGCCTGGTTTTCTTTGGCTAATTTGTTCTTCTCACCCTGCTCTGAGGCTACTTGAACGTTGTTTTCAAACATAAGCCTTTCAATTTGTCGCTTCAGCTTCCCGATTTCAACCCGGTAGCCTTCCTCTCTCACTAACCAGCCCCACTGTTCCTGCGAATCATCCGTAAATTGTTGGACGTGAGCTCTTTTGGCAGGCCTCTGACGAATCTGGAACCTTTTCCCGAACCAAACATCGTATTTTGGGTCTACCTCACCCTTAGCCAGCTCTCGAACCATAGTCTTGGGTTCAAGGAATCTACATTCGTGCCACAACTTTCTAATTTTTCCTTCGGGGAACACGACTCCTGGACTCAACTCAATGGCGTGCTTGCTTAGATCCTCATCAGTGGGAATTACCTGAAATCTTCCTAGTTGGCGCAGTACCCGATGAGGAGCATATGGTTGGATGCTACGAAGTCCCATCAAAAGAACATGACATTCCTCGGCCGCCATGTATATTACCTCAGTATCATTCAACCACCCAAATGCCCATTCAACTTGGTCGGCTGTTGTTGACCTCAATTGTGCAAGCCATGCTTCGACGCCTTCGGGAAATATGACGCCTGTCATTCGTTTCTCAAAGCCGCTAATGCAGTTTTTCTCAGTCAACCCGTGGTTCATGTATCCCACTCGGTGATGGAGGTGTTCTTGCATCCACAGCTGGAGTAACAGATTGCATCCCTGAAAGAACTTGCCTCCTTCTCGGCATATAGTTAAAGCTCGGTAGATTTCAGACAAAATCAAAGGAACCACAGTACTGTCGGTTCTTTTGATTGCAACATCGGCCATCCCTACAAGGCCTATCTCTATTTTTTTATCTTTGCGGGGACAGACCACAACTCCCAGAAATGCTGTGATAAATGCCAAAGTACGTCTTGCTTCCCACTTGATTCTGTTCCCAGTGTGAATTAATCCGAGGTTTGGTTCTTCCAAACCCTGAGGAATTCCGTACCGTTGATACAAGAATTGGAGAGTACAACATCCCTTCGACAAATCATCATTCTGTACCTTCCGACTAATGCTTAGCAAATCCAAGAACGCGTGCGGAGATACTGGTCTTGGTGAAAGTAAATACTGCCCTCTTAGTTTCCCATTCAACCCCGCATATCCGGCGACTTCCTCTAGTGTAGGTGAAAGTTCAAAGTCAGCAAAACGAAACACGTTGCGTGTTGGATCCCAGAACGGTATTAGAGCCTCGATGATATCTGTCCTTGGCTTGATATTCAACAGATCGACAAAACCTCCCAAAACTCTTTCCACTATCTTTATACTATCCTTTCCCATATCATTCCACCACATGTGGAGTTGCGAAGGGACCTCGCTACACACTGAGAATGGTTCATTTTGACTTGTGCTCATCCTGCACATTTATTATAGTGATTAAAGAAGGAAAAACTTTTATTTGACTTAAAAACTATCTATATTCTAAAGAAATATTTTTTTGGTGAAAAAAAACTTTTAAGGAGAAAGGAAATATTTTTGAACCAATATTCTGAATTTATGAAAGAAATACTACAAAAAAATATTTTTGAATTTTATTTTGAATATCTTTTAAACAAATAATTGGGATTTTGAGATTAAAAGGAAATATATTTTTTTTAAAAAAAATTGGGGTCTAAAAGAAAAACTTTCTAAAGAAGTGAGTAATGTTAAATATTTTTGGATTTTTTTTTTGAATATGGTGAGCCGAAACCAAAGAGGTTTGCCTCTGATCTCACATCCGGTGAGAATCATACCCGCGTAGTTCAGGCTATAAACTAACTAATTTTTTTTTTTGAAAACAAACAAATTTTTCCTTTTCCTTTTATATCAAAAAAAAAAACTATTTTCCCTTTTCATTTTTTTTTAAATAAAGCAAATTAAAATAAAAGACTTACTCCTACACACTTTCTGCTTTCTAGGCAAACCAACAATTCTAAAAGTAAAAATATATATGTTTTTTTTAAAAAAAAATTCGGCAGCACTTCGACAGTACTTGGACACTGATTTTTCTAAATTAATCAAATAACTTTTCACTTGCTATTTTTATTTTATTTTATTTTTTACACTCCCGAGACTCAGAAGCCGGTCAACATGCAAGACCGAGCAAATAAATGCACATAAAACAAATAAGATGCATCAGGATGGTCATTTTCATTTTTGGTGCACCTGTCCTAGACAGACCCAACCCCTGTGTTGAGCCTCCAAAGTCAGATGCACGTGATGCAAACAAACGTTCCTACTAGGGATCCGACATGTGGTTTTGTTATACTAGGTTCAGAACCTGGGTGTTTGTTCTAGACCTGGCTTACCCGAGCGGACAGCTCGAGCCGAGGGGGGGTAGCGTACCGGGAATACAGAAGCTTCACCGGCTTAGCAACTTGTCCGAACCTCGTTCTAAATTGGGATTTTACACTATACAGAAAAGAAGTCGTACGAAGTACACCCTTCTTCATGATTTAGAAGACTCAGAGAGGAGATGGGTTTCGGCACAGTTTATACACAGTTCATGTAATATCAAAGCGGTAAAAGCAGCATTTAGCACATTAGGCTCAAACATGTAAAAATCAGATAAAACCAAATATAACAATTTATATGAGCTCGAATTTCTAACCCTGAACCAGAGATTCTGGGTTAAGAAGTCCCCAGCAGAGTCGCCAGAGCTGTCACACCTCCTTTTTCCGGCACCGCGAGGTGCGTAGGGAGTTTTTTCCAATTAAAGGACAGTCGAAACGGGATTGGTTTAATTATTTCAGAGTCGCCACTTGGGAGATTTAGGGTGTCCCAAGTCACCAATTTTAATCCCGAATCGAGGAAAAGAATGACTCTATATTACAGTCTGCGTACCAGAAATCCGGATAAGGAATTCTGTTAACCCGGGAGAAGGTGTTAGGCATTCCCGAGTTCCGTGGTTCTAGCACGGTCGCTCAACTGTTATATTCGGCTTATTTATCTGATTTTTAATACAATTATGAACCATGTGCAAATTTTATCTTTTACCGCTTTATTATTATAATTATTATTTTTTAGGAATGTGAACATCGCTTAAAACATATCTTTGGATTGTGTCACATGAAATGCACCCACAATACGAAACATATTTTATTTGATGTTTTAGGATTTAGATTTGGGTCGCATGAAATGCGCATCCGAGTTTAAGAAGGTAAAATTAATTAAATCGCGCCTAAAGAGTTTAACGCGTCATTATCTTTGGGGAAGGAAGTGAAATTCACTAAACAATCCATCCCAAATTCTAAGTAATTTTTTTTAATAATTAAATAAATAAATGAGATTGGAGAATCCTATACATTTGTATTATTTACATCTATTTATTTTTAGCGAAATCCTTTAATAATATCCTTTAATGACTACCTTTTTATTATTACTAAGTTTTTTTTTTATAAATATAAAATCAATATCTACATTCTTGAAAATGACATATTAAATAGAAGAGAAAAACAAATATTAGCAGAAAGTAATAAAATTATAATCATAGATACAACATGGAATTATCGAAAAGTAAAAAATAAAAATAAAAAAAAACTAATTATCCCATAGTTGGATTAAAATTCAAATTATTAGTAAGACTTAAGCTTATTGAAACTAATTATTTACAAATACTGAAAATTGAAAGAAATAAAAATAAAACTTGAGTACTAAATCATATTTCTAAAAAATTAAACAATTTAACATTAACTAACTTTGTTTTAATTCATCATGTCCTAATACTTGTTTGCAAACTAATTCATGTTATAACTGAAATTGACTACATGATTCGGATTAACTTATCGTTGACGAAAAAACCTTATGAATAAGGAACTTAGTTAATTTTTGCCAAACTGATTCAATAACGTCATTTTTACGTTATTTCTTCTATTTTTTTTATTTTAAACAATTTTAATTAATAATCAGGTTTAAATATATTTCCTAATAATCTGGTAAAGACGTTATTTAATATTTCGCTATAATATGCCTAGTTATGCCGATGACAGTGATTTACGGAATAATAATACATGAATAACCTAAATACAATACAAAAAATTAAATTAAACTAAATTAAAAATTTAACACTCCATTCTTCATTTCAGCTTACAAAATGCCAAAATTACAGTTGTGTACCTGATATTGTCAATATAAGAAGAAGAAAGTCAGCAACGTAATACGTAACACAGCAACAACAACAATAACCAGCAATAACCAGTCAACGAAAATCCCAGTGACAGCTTTGAAAAATTCAAAATAAAATCCAGGAATGCCGAAAATAACGGACAGAAACCAAGGGAAATTTTCAGATTTTTGACAGGCTAGTTAATCTTCAACCCTTAATTTCTACACCTGTATACCAGAATATTTATCAGGTGTGTACTACTTTCTCTTCTAATTTTCAATTTTTTTTCTTTGTATGTTTTTCTTTTCTTGAGAGTTTCAATTTTTTTTTCGGAATAAATGTTCAGCTTTTTTTTTCAATCTTTTTTTTTTCTGTCTCTCTCCCTCTTCCTTTTGTGTTCAAGACTTCACATATATATATCTCATCCCATAAATCAATTAAAATCAATCTCTTTCTCTACCAAACCCATTATCTTCCCACTCATCCCCATTACATTAAATAAATATATCACACCACCCCATTATATTTTGTCCCCCATGCTTTATTTAAAATAATACAAGATCCCCCTTTAATTTAAATCTTGTCCCCCCTTTATATTAAATAATCATATCACAACCCACCCCATTTCATTTTGTCCCCCATGCTTCAAATAAACAATTACAAAATGTACAATTCCTAAACTACCCCTTCCGATCTTACTGAAATTACCAAACTACCCCTGAACGTATTACAAATTTACCAAACTACCCATCAGCTATAACACATCAATTAATCAAACTTAACCAAAATATAGACAATATGATCAATTTCTAACAATGTTCAAACAACAATATGAACACGGATGAACATCATAACAACAATATCACATGAACATGATTTTAACAACATTTCAACAACAAATCATATGAACACAAATTGAACAACCAAGAATAACTAAAATTTGATTGAACAATATTTTAGCAACAAACAATCCTATTTTCGGATTCAACAACAACAACAAACAAAGTATGAAGATTTCTAAATTCAATCATATTGAACTTAAAATCAACTCTAACAACATTACAACAAACAATTCTTATATTAAACTTTAAACAAGATTATGAGAACAATTCAAGCAATAATCATAAATGGTAAACAAGAAATCAAACTATACAAAATTCGGATTCAAGATCATCCAAACAAAGTATGAACATGAATGAATCTATTTTAAGACAACAAACATGACGGATTAAACGATTAAAACAATATATTCCTTTAATACAACTAAATTCTTTAAACAAATAACAAGATCGACGAAGAAACAATTATGAACTTAAACTTGAACTTAACAATATTAACAATTTCTAACAATACATAAACACATGAAACAAATTGAAGAAATAGTTGATTAAATTTCAATTTGAATCTAACAAACATCAAACTAACAAATACTTACTTAAACAATAATACAAACATGAAATAAACATGAAAACAACTAATTAAACTTCTATTTTGAAATCTGAAAATTAATTTTAACAAAGCACATGAACATGAACAAACTAGAAAAAATGATTTCAACGATCAACAACGAACAAAACAAGAATCAAATATTTAACGATTTTAACTTTTAGAAATATAAAAACGAAATATTGGACAAAATAAAACTCAAAAACAACTAACCGGAGATGAATCAACGAAGAACTTTGATTGTAAACAAATCTGTCCGAGCCTCGACCAAAGCTCGAACAAATGACGATGAAGACGAAGAGAAGATGAAGCAGCCCGTAGCTACTGCCGCGACGAGCAGCAGCAGCAGTCCGTCCAACACCTGCTGCGACGAGCAGCAGCAGCACGACGTCAAGACAGCGGTCCCGGCGATAGGCAGCAGCGGTCCGGCAGCGACAGGCAGCAACACATCGCGGACAGCCATGGACGACGACATGGTCGACGTCGAAGCTCGTCCATGGCTGTGTTCGTTTGGTCATTTGATTGAAACAGAAGCAGCAGCAGCTAGTCGATCTTGGCAGCGGCAGTCCATCGAGGAGGATGACGGGAAGACGACGCACCGGCAGAAGCAACGGTGAGCAGAAACGGGCAGCAGTGCGCACAACGGAGGTTTGACGAAGAAGATGAAGCAACGGAGAAACCATGGACGACGTCGACGGAAAAAATAAAAACGTGAAGATGGAGGGGAAGCCATGGTTGGGGTGTGGTCGATGTTGGTGAAGGCAGCCATGGTTGTGCTATGGAGTTTTGAGGAAGAAGAAGGAGAAATGGGGGGGGGGGCGGATGCTTAGCTCTTTTTTAGGGTTTTCCTTTTATTTTTTTGTTTTGTTTTGTGTCTTTGAAATGCAAGATAGGGGTATTGGGTCTTTTGGGTTATGGACTGGGTCGACCCAGTTCGAAATGGACTGGGTCGTAGGGAAGATTGGGCCATTTTTTGGGCCTATGGCTTGAAATCGAAGAAGAGGCCCAATTCCGACTTTCTTTATATTTTCGCTCTCTTTTCTTCTTTTATTTCTCTAAAACTAAATTATAAAAATACTTAAACTATTATTAAGAACTAAATTAAGTTATAAAAGCGTAAATTAACTCTCAATAACAATTAACGCACAATTAAGTATTAAATAAGCATAAAATTGTATATTTGGACATTAAATGCTAAAAATGCAAATGATGCCTATTTTTGTAATTTTAATTTTTGTAAAACAAATTTAATCACTTACAATTGTAGAATTAAATCCTATATGCAAAATGCGACATATTTTTGTATTATTTATTAATTTAGCAAATAAACATGCACAGACAAATACAAATAATTATTCAAAATGTCACAAAATATCACAAAATGGCACACCAAGAAAAATCATTTTATTTTTGAATTTTTTGGGAGTAATTCTCATATAGGGCAAAAATCACGTGCTTACAATTGAGGAGCTAGGAAAGGAAGTGAGGAAGTCCCAGGAAAGCAAGAAATCAGTGGACAAGCTCAGAAAGGAGGTGACTAGATTTGCCACAGCCGAAGACTTACCTTTTGATATGCTGCTTCACGCGTAACAGTCTGCACCATATCCATCAGCAACATCTGCACCGGTAACACCAGCTGGCCATTTTGAGGATCCAAACATAGAGGCAGTACGTGCGATGTTCGACAACCCGACCACACCTAGAGTTGATGATGATGAGATACAGTTGGCTGATCGTGAGGGAGATGATATTGTCGGGGACACTAAAATGTACTCTTATTCGGGACGCGGGGGAAGGGGGGATGGAGTTTATTTGATACATTGACACATTTTGGATACATTTGGACTATATTAATTTGATGATTCTCTTTCTTTTCTTATTTGTATTTATCTCGTTTTAAAAAGAATCTTCCTTAGTTTTGTTATCTTCGTCCAGATTCATCTTGTCATCAGCGTGCTTCTTCATGTACTCGATAATTTTGGTTAGGGTTCGGGTATTGACATTTAGGAAATTAAAGTCGTCCTTTTCATTTGATCGTACATATTCACCAGTTTTCGTAGATTCGGATTGTTTTTGCTTTCACTGCGATTTCGTCCTTACGTATTCAATTGCGTAATGTTTAATCGAGGAAATTTGGCAATTTATTATCCATTTTCGCAATATCTGAGAAATGAATAACTTTAATTTTGTAATTTTAACGTTTCTTTTTGAGATATTCAATTTTCTTTCCTTCTACCTCTAGTTTTGCTTCATGAATTATAAAATAATTTTGATTATACGATTTGACACAAGATCTTCAAGTTGATTTTGCAATAATAAAACAAATCTCTTATTTGACGAGATAGTATATTCAAATTTACTTATCTTTCAAACTGTTCATCAAATCTACTTTTTCAAATTTACTTGTCTTTCAGTCCAAGATTTCAAATAGTTGTTCAGGACGGTAAATATTTCTAATCCAACTCCTCTTTCTTTCTTCGACAACGTTGACGTTTTTTCTTCTTTCTCGGTCGTCGGATTTTAAAGATTCAATTTTCTCAAAAACATAAATCGGGTATATATATACTTCTAGTTGTACAAGATTTGCAGTCATCCCTCTTCTGGAATAACAAAAGACCATTTAAACCCCTTTAGGAATCACTATATTGGATTTTTTTGCATTCTTGATTTTCCGGGAACGAAGATTGAGTTTTGGCTTTTAATCTGCGATCCTATTCCTATTAGAAGTGAGAGAAGTGTTGCGACAAGAAGGACTGTGGATTCAGAATTTTAATATTTTTAATTTGAATTATAATTTTAGTTAATTAATTAATTCTTGAAGAATATACAAGGCACATAAACAAGATCTGTTTCATCCATTTGAGAAGCAGCAGCCAACGGATTTGGAAGCGCGCCCGGATATCCCCGACTATGATCCAGATTCCATCTTTCTTGTATTATACGGATTTGGAAGCGCGCCCGGATATCCCCGACTATGATCCAGATTCCATCTTTCTTGTATTATATTCGCTCACATCTATTTATTGTTGCCTTGTCAGCAATTTTGATTGGATTAATTGCTTTTTCTATTTTTTCTATTAGTGTTTTAAGCTTAAGGTTTCCTCTATTCATTTTAGTTTTGTGTTTGCATAGGGGTAGTTTTGTAGATGTGGTAGATCCATTGTTCTAGTGCCTGCTCGCGTTTCTATTCTCGTAGTCACTCCTTTGAGTTGTTTTTAGCTCTTGGGTTTGTAGCTTGTAGTCATTCGTTCCTAATACCTTTTGCTTATAGTGGCAGTAGTGAACGATGAGAGAGTAAGGTCATGTCCTCGGGTGGGGCTGGAGGTGGGGTCCAAGGGTAGGAAGGCGGTAAGAAAGCCTCTAAGTTGAGAATTGGGTCTTGGAACATTGGGACGTTGACGGGGAACTCTATAGATTTAGCTAAGATTCTTCAGAAGAGGAAGAACAATATAGCGTGTGTTCAGGAGACTAGATGGAAGGGTACTAGGGCACGAGATGTAGATGGGTTTAAACTATGGTACTCAGGGAGCGCAGGGGGCAAGAATGGGGTAGGTATTCTAGTAGACAGGGACCTTAGGGAGCTCGTGGTTGAGGTTAGGAGGGTAAATGATAGGTTGATGAGTATTAAGTTGGTAGTTGGTAGGTTTACTGTAAACGTGATTAGTCCATACGCTCCTCAGGTAGGTTTAAACCAGGAGGTCAAGAAGCAATTTTGGGATGATGTGGACGAGATGGTGCGTAGTATCCCGCACACCGAGAAGTTGTTCATTGGCGGAGATTTCAATGGTCATATTGGGGCTAGTTCTAGGGTTATGATGATGTGCATGGCGGGTACGGCTTTGGGGAGAGGAATGAGGGAGGTAATTCAATATTGGAGTTTGCTAGAGCTTTTGATTTTGTTATAGCTAACTCGAGTTTCCCAAAGAGGGAAGAGCACCTGGTCACTTTTCGAAATTCAATGGGCAAGATTCAGATTGATTACCTTCTCTGCAGGAATAGCGATAAAGGTCTGTGCACTAACTGCAAGGTCATCCCGAGTGAGCACCTCACGACTCTGCATAGGCTCCTAGTTATGGACCTGGAGATCAAGAGGAGTAGGAGAAAGAGGGCGGGGTGCAGACAACCTAAGATCAAGTGAGGTAACTTGACCAAGGACAAAGCTCAGGAGTTAGGGGAGAAGTTGTTGGCTATGAGAGCCTAGATGAGCATGGGGGACGCGTCTAGTATGTGGTCCATGACTATTGATTGCATTAGGGTAGCTGCTAGAGAGGTCTTAGGGTCACGAAGGGTTCTCCTGGGGGTCATATAGGGGACTGGTGGTCGAATGGAGAGGTTCAAGGTAAAGTGAAAGCTAAGAAAGTTGCTTATTTGAAGCTAGTAGAGAGTACAAACGAGGAGGAAAAAAAAACTTATCGGGAGTGTTACATAAAGGCAAAGAAAGAGGCAAAGTTAGCAGTTATGATGGCTAAGAACACATCATTTTCTCGTTTGTACGAGGAGCTCGCGGGAAAAGGTGAGGACAAGAGGTTGTACCGGTTGGCCAAGGTGAGGGAGAGGAAAACCCGTGACTTAGACCAAGTCAAGTGCATCAAGGACGAGGATGGTAAAATGTTGATGGACGAGGCACTCATTAGGAGAAGATGGCAGACATGCTTCCATAAACTATTGAATGAGGAAGGGGATAGATGCATTATGCTGGGTGAGTTGGAGCACTCTGAGAGTCGGTGGGATTGTGGGTACTGTAGGCGGATTACGGTAGAGGAAGTGGAAGGAGCGATGCATAAGATGTACAGGGGTAGAGCAACGGGGCTAGACGAAATCCTAGTGGAATTCTGGAAGAGCACAGGGCAGGTAGGTTTAAAGTGGCTCATTAGGCTGTTTAATGTTATTTTTAAGGCAAAGAAGATGCCCGAAGAATGGAGGTGGAGTACAATGGTTCCGCTTTACAAGAACAAGGGTGATATCCAAAATTGCAACAATTATAGAGGTATCAAGTTATTGGGTCACACTATGAAGGTTTGGGAGAGAGTGGTGGAGTCCAAGGTGAGGAGGTGTGTGTCTATTTTTGAGAATCAGTTTGGATTCATGATGGGGCGTTCGACTACGCAAGCGATTCATCTGGTAAGGAGATTAGTGGAGTAGTACAGGGAAAGGAAGAAGGATATACATATGGTGTTTATTGACCTTGAGAAGGCATATGATAGAGTTCCGAGGGAGCTCTTGTGGAGGTGTTTAGAGGTTAGAGGTGTTCCGGTAGAGTACATTAGGGTGATTAAGGATATGTATGATGATGCTACGACTCAGGTGAGGACTGTGGGTGGTGACTCGGACCATTTCCCTGTGGTGATGGGGTTGCACCAGGGATCAGCTCTTAGCCCATTTTTGTTTGCCTTGGCGATGGATGTATTGTCGCATCACATCCAAGGGGAGGTGCCTTGGTGCATGCTATTTACTGATGATATAGTGATGATAGACGAGACGCGTAGCGGAGTTAACGCGAGGTTGGAGGTTTGGAGACAGACCTTGGAGTATAAAGCTTTCAAATTGAGTAGAACCAAGACATAATACTTGGATTGCAAATTCAGTGAGACCCAAGATGCAGACGTAGAGGTTAAGCTTGATACTCAAGTTATCTCCAAGAGAGCGAGTTTTAAGTATCTCGGGTCTATTATCCAGGGTAATGGGGAGATTGACGAAGATGTCACACATCGCATCAGAGCGGGGGTGGATGAAGCAGAGGCTCGCTTTCGGTGTTCTATGTCATAATAATGTGCCGTTAAGACTTAAGGGAAAGTTTTATCGAGTGGTGGTTCGACCCACTATGTTGTATGGGGATGAGTGTTGTCCAGTCAAGAACTCCCACGTGCAAAAGATAAGAGTAGCAAAGGTGAGGATGTTGAGATGGATGTGTGGGTATACCAGGCGAGATAGAATCAGGAATGAAGCTATCCGGGACAGAGTGGGAGTAGCCTCCGTGGAGGAAAAGATGCGGGAGTCGCAACTGAGATGGTTCAGACTTGTTAGGAGAAGAAGCATTGATGCCCCTATCAGGAGGTGTGAGAGGTTGGCCATGGAGAGTTTGAGAATGGGTCAAGGTAGGCCTAAGAAATACTGTGGAGAAGTGATTAGGCAGGACATGTCGCTGCTTCAAATCACTGAGGACATGATACTTGATAAGAAGGTGTGGATGTCGAGGATTAAGGTAGAAGGTTAGTAGGTAGTTTATACTTTTCACCGATAGGCTTAGTAGCACGCATTTCCCTTCATGTTCTTTGATTTTATTACGGTATGTGGTTTTGTTTGCCTCAGGTATTGTATTCCGTGTTGCTATTATTGGATACTATTTTCCTTCCTTGCTTCCCTATTCTTCTTCTTGCCCTTCCTGAGCCGAGGGTCTATTGGAAACAGCCTTTCTACCTGCATTAGGTAGGGGTAAGGTTTGCGTACAGACTACCCTCTCCAGACCCCACATGTTGGGATCAAACTGGGTTTTTTGTTGTTGTTAGTAGTAGTTATTGTCCATTAGCTTCTTTATTTTTCCATTTTAGTTTTTGTTTTGTTAAGTAGCTTTTTTTTATGCTTTCATAGATAATGAGCGTTTCGTTTTCTTAATGTCACTATTTTTTCCAAAGGTAGTTTTTGTTTGAACCAGGTGACTCGCCCCAATGATGGATGGCGAGAAAACCTTCTTAAGGCAAGGAGTCCGTTTTTGTTTTTATGTAACAATAGTAGTAGTAGTGATGAATAGAAAGGCCTAATCAAGTCATTCTCGAAGATTTAATCATACTTCATTTAGTACCAACACACTTAACTACGTGATTATGGTTATAGACAGGTTGTCGAAAGAAAATAACTCTAGTTAGTGACTTTGCGACTCTTGAGTTAACTTTGGCAATCATCGAGTGGTTTATTGGACCATAGTGATCTTTAAACTTGAATGTGGTTGTTGTAGTCTCTTGACTCTATCTTTTTCTACGATCTTGTTGCATGAGGGGTGAGACGAATTGTTGCTAGTCCAAGTATCCGTGCGAATGGTTTAGAACTTTCCTCGAATGTGTTTCAAGGCGAAATCCTAAGTTTTGCTTGGTTTGAGAAGTGATTGTAGGCTTTCCTTGGCCCGTTTGAGCTTTCTATTTCCAACTAATGTCGTTATCCCTATTTAACCCCCTTTGAGCCTCTATCCTTTCTTATTTGATAACCATGTTATAAGCCTTAACCTATTTTGTCGTGACCCTCTCTTGGCAACCGGGATTTCCTTAACATTCTTGTGAAGTAAGTGGCTTAAAACATAAGTTTGGGAGAGAGATGAGGAATTTGAAAAAGGGATCAAGGCACAAAAAGAGAAAAGAAATGATCTCTATGAAAAGTGAAGGAAAGAAAAGAAAAAGAACAAAAATAAAATGCAAAAAAAAAAGAGAATAAGTGGAGGGGGGAGGGGTTGATGAATTCAAAAGGAGGTAATGATCCTTAACATGAGCATAAAAATGGAGAAAAAATTGAAATGAACAAGAAAGAGTAATGTCAAGTCTCTCTAGCCCCCAAATAAAAAGAAAATGCCTCTAAGAATTGGTAATTGCGGCTGAGAAATGAAAATGTGGAGTGCTTAGGGAAAGGTATAACCATTTACCCATATAGTACCTACCCTAATCCAAAAGACTTCATTACAACCCGAAAGAAGTCTGACTTTATTTCAAACAGAATGAGCTTACATTAGTGGTGATCTACATGAGGGGCAAGCCTATGGTACTTGAAGCCATACTTGTAACATGTTCTTGTGAGAGAAGAGTGAACCTTTCATGAATCTTAATATTGAGTGCTAAATTTTTAAGTGAGATTGGAAAATAGAAGGTAGAGGAGGAAGAGTTTGGAGTCCACCATGACGTACATGATAGAACAAGAGTCCTTGCTGAGTAAAGTCAATTCTTGAAGCTCAAATGTCACATTAGAACTATATCTACATGAATATGTGACTTGTCACCTTGTTGATACTGCATGAGTAGTGTGGGTAATTGTTGGTCCCAACTGAGTATGAATAGCTTACCATTGACTCGCTGAAATGACCTTTAACTTTGAGGTGGTAGGAACTAATTTATTTGCTTGAGGACAAGCAAAGACTTAAGTTTGAGGGAGTTGGTAAGTGTGGATTTTGACCACTTATTACTACCTTTTTACTCTTGTTTTAGTCTGAAAGTATTGATTTATGTTCCCAACACTAATGAAAGTGCGCAAATTGTCGAAATGTTGGAAATTTGGGATCTTATGAAGAAATCCGACTAAAAAGGAGTATTCCGACTCACAAGGCAAGAAGGGGTGCAGCAAACAAGAAGTGTGGTTCGTAGAGGTATTTCTGCGGCCGTAGAAGAAAGTGCGGACCACAGAATTACCTTTGCAGCCATAGAACTAGTGAAGAAGCCCAGCAAACTATAAATAGATATGCAGACCGTACATGAATTTTGTGGCGGCAGAACAGGGTTTGCACTAAGAAAAATTCAAATGTTCAGAGAGTGTGAAAATGACCAAGACTTGAAGCCTTTCCTGAAGTGCAGACCGTACAAGAATTGTGTGGCCGCAAAAGCTATATTGCAGCCGCAGACCAAATTGTGTGGATGCAGATTCCAAGTCCCTACAAGCGAAAATAATGTGCGGACCGCACATAGAATTGTGCGGCCGCAGAACCTCCCGAGGGGTATTTTTGTCAGCGAATTTTGGGCCACTATAAATAGAAGGGAATCATATTGTTAGGTTAAGTTATTAAATTTGAGCAGCTATAGTCGTTGTTTTTTGCTATTTTAAGAAATTTGTGATTATTTTGGGATTAAAACATCGTAGTTTATCATTTTAATCTTAGATTATGAGTTTAATTAGTATTTCTTCTTTGTTTTCCTCATTTCCACAGCGAGTTGCTAGACTCTTACTAGGATTGTGACCCAATCCTAGTGTGTAAACCTTTGGGTATTTAGTTTAATGCTTGTTTGTGATTGGATATTGATTATTTAGCATTGTTTGTGCTTTAATTTTAGAATTAATGGTTGCAAATATTGATTCATGCCTTTTTCACTTGGTCTTTACTTGAGAAAGAGGGACCTAGTGTGGGATAACTTGGCTAACAAGAAATTAGGTTAATTTAGGTTTTGATTAGCCTAATTAAAGAGTTTGAACTAGAGATAGGGAAAACCTGACTTGAGCTCTTATCAACTATTTAGCTTGATACCCATTTAGGCTTGAGAAAGACAAATTGGGCAAAATCACTCTATGACGAGAGGTATTGAGTGTGTAACCTAGAGTTGAGAGCTATAATACACCTCAGATCAATAAAATAAGAGTTAGCGTACTTAACCTATTAGGTGAACACCTAGGTGAAGGTCACATCCCTAGGCTTTTTAACCATTTGGTAAAAACAACAAAAACAATCATTTGCATTCTAGTTTTGTCTCATTAGTTTATAATTGTTAGTGATAATTTAGAAGTAGAAAACAAAACTCTTTGTTTGGAAGTGCAATTTAGTTATTTCATTTTCTCTCGTCTAGTGTATACCCCTAACACCCATATTAAACTCCCTGGGGAAATTGACCCCGACTCTTGTTGGGTACTATTTTTCCAACGACCATTTCCACTCATTATTGTGTGCGTATTGGACTTTGATCGATGACCATTTGACCCTTACAATGAATCCTAACCACTAAGACTTAGCTTTTAACACATAAACCAGTTTAAGGAGAAAAGAGTACAACACATGCATTTGGACCTAATAGTCATATCCGTCCTTGGACGAGTACCTGCTTACATTAGTCCATAATGTAACAAAATTAAAAATGAATTAAGTTCGTACCTTAGCAGTAGTATCGCTTTAAGTGTGCCACGTTCCAATTGTTTGGTAGTTGTACATCGTTTCTCACCTTGAGTTTATATGAGCCTTTGCCAGTTATTCCGACAACTCGATATGGTCTTTCCTATTTCGGGCCAGTTTCCCTTCATTTGGGTTCTTGGTGTGTTGTGTTACCTTTCTTAATACCAGATACCCGACTTGAAAATGTTAGAGGTTGGCTCTTCGGTTGTAGTACCTTCCTACTTGCTGCTTCTGGGTGGCCAACCGGACCATGGTGGCCTCCCTCCTTTCGTCCAACAATTCCAGGCTTGTGATCATGGCCTCACAATTTGACTCTTCGGTAGCATACTAGAACCGGAGGCTCGATTCCCCCACCTCGACTGGTATCAAGGCTTCAGCTTCATAGACTAGATAAAACAGGGTGGCTCTGGTGCTTGATTTCGAAGTCGTATGGTATGCCCATAGGACTTCGGGCAAGAATTCCTTCCATTTTTCCTTCGAACCAGTCAACCTCTTTTTCAGGTTTTGGAGTATAGTTTTGTTCGTTGATTACGCCTTCCTATTCCTACTAGGGTGATAAGGCATTGATAGTATCTTCTTGATCTTGTGATCTTGAAAAAACATACTCACTTTGCTACCGACGAATTGTTTTCCGTTGTTGCAAACAATCTCGGCTGGTATTTCAAATTGACATATTATATGATCCCAGATGAAGTCAATGACCTTTTTTCTGGGACCATCTCGAACGCCTGAGCCTCGACCCATTTCGAAAAATAATCGGTCATGAATTCTATGAATTGAGCTTTACCGGGTGCCCATGGCAGGGAATCGACGATGTCCATTCCCCACTTCATAAATGGCCACGGAGACAGAACCGAGTAGAGCATTTCTCCCAGTTGATGGATCATTAGGCATGTCTCTGTCACTCATCGTATTTCCGCGCGAAGTCTTTCGCATCCTTCTCCATTTTGGTCTAGTTGTAGCCGGCTCTAATTAGCTTCCGAACTAAAGATTCTGCCCTTGAATGGTTCCCACAAGTGCCCTCATGAATTTCTCACATGGAATATTTGGTATCTCCTGGCCCCAAACATCTAGCTAATGGACCGAAGAATGATCTCCTGAACAATTCCCCTTCAACTAAGCAAAATCTGACAACCTTGGTGCGCAGGGCTCTTGATTCTTTGAGATCCGAAGGAAATTTTCCTGTTTCCAGGTAGTCTATGTATTTCTTTCTCCAATCCCAAGTTAAAATTGTCGAATTTACATTGGTGTGAGCTTCTTTTACCGCCGAGTTCATCAGTTCTACCACTACCCCCAAGCTGAATCCACTGGAGTCGACTGTCACCACCCGGAATTCCCACCCTTAGGATCGTGATAGAGTCTAACATTTCAATTTCTAGGCAAGACAATGTTAGATGTAGTTATTAGCCATTTTTTAACAATTTAAATTAAAAGAAAACCAATAAGCTGAATAGAACTGAAAATAGAGTGAATAAACTAAAATAACGGCGATATCCAAATACAATCCCAAAACTGGTGTCACAAGTACAATAGCGTCTAGAGTACTACAAATAATAATCTGATTAAAAGCATAACTACTTGAATTGAGATAAACAACTAGAGTAATGTAGAAGGGGACTTTCGGGCTGTGGAAATTGTGCAGCTATATCTCAAGTCTCCATCAAGCACTGGATCCAAGCAATCTTTTGACCGCCGCTAGGACCGACTCCAAAATCTGCATAAGAAGTGTAGAGCGTAGTATGAGTACAACCAACCCTATGTACTTTGTAAGTGCTGAGCCTAACCTCGACGAAGTAGTGATGAGGCTAAGACGGGTCACTTACAATAACCTGTTGCAGTATAATAATAATAATAAGAAAGAAAAACAGGAAAAGTAAGGAAGTTAACTTATGAAAAAGAACTCAATCCTTGTAATCAGAAAAATCGGAATAACTGATCTCATAATTTCATGTAATAACACTGGCAATCAATAAAATAACAACAATGAATACAACATACATAATCCGTTGCGGCGCGCAACCTAATCCTATCGTACACATACTATCCTCTCTTATTTCACTATATCAATATCAAGAATCACATATAAAATCCGTTGCATCGCGCAACCCGATCCCACCATATAATCAGAATCAATATCATAATCCTCCCTTATTTCACCATGTCATAGTTTATCAATATGAAGTATACGTACACTACTGTTGCGGCGTGCAACCCGATCCCACCGTATCAATATCAAAATAATCCCTTATTCCACCATATCACAACCGTTGCGATGTGCAACCCGATCCATAAATAAATTCAATAAATGAAATCAACCCAACAACTCGATTCACAAGAATCTCTACGATTAAAGAATATGAAAGCAAAACAATAAAGGAATCACGTACTAATAAAAGGAAGGCTACAAATAATACAAGGGCAACAAAACAAGCCAAGTATGTGACAGTTAAAGTGTACAAGTAAGACAATTAAGATAAGTAGAAACTAATCACAAAATCATGGAAGGAACAAACATTTCAATACAATAATAATTAATGATACGTAACAAGTTACGGCATACAACACAATTAAAGCATGTAACTTTTAAGACTTGGAATAAGATAATTCATGAAATTCCAGAAAGCATGGAAACAAATTATTTTGATGGCGTATATACACTCGTCACCTCGCATATATGCCGTTACACATGTAATTCACATAACATATAGTTCAAAGGTTTCTAATTCCCTCAAATCAAGGTTAGACCTAACACTTAACTCGCTCCGCAATCAACTCGAAGCTCAACCGAAGCGTTTCCTCTAAAATTCGCCTCCAAACCAATCGAATATAACCAAAATCGACTTAATATCATCCAACAATGCTAGGGAAATCAATTACAATAGATAAAGTAAAGATCTTTACACTTTTCGCAAAAGGTCAACCCCGAACCCGCTTGGTCAAAACCTCAGATTCGAACCAAAACCCAATTTATCATTCACCCCCGAGCCCGATTATGTGATTAGTTTCGACATCCGATCTCAATTTGAGGTCTAAATCTCAATTTTAAAAAAACGCCTAATTCTACCCAAATCCCTAATTTTCTACCATGAAAGAACATAAATTAAGGTTAGAAATCAATGGGTGTTGATGAAAATGAAAAGAAAACGAGTTAAAATATACTAATCTGTGAAGTAGGGATGAAATTCTTCTTCAAAATCGCCTCTAGGCCGAGCTTTAATGTGAAGATGGTGAAAAATGAAGAAAATCACGTCTTTCGAACATTTAAGTCACTGCGCGTCAGGCCTTATTAGCATTCGCGAAGGGCCTGACGCGATCGCGAAATGCAGCGGACTAAGTGGCCTTCGCGTTCGCAAGATGTCTTATGCGTTCGCAATGGCTCTGTACCTCTAGCCTTCGCGTTCAAGACCCTTCGATCGCATTCGCATAGAACACACGACTGATCCCCTTTTAGGTCCATACCCATCGCATTCGCGTAGTTTTGGCCGCGTTTGCGTAGGATGATCCCATCAGTGCTTCGCGTTCGTGACCTCAACATCCTGTTTGCATAGAGGAGATCCCACCCTAGCTCAGATTACTCTTCACGATCACGGGAGTGGCTTCGCGATCGCGAAGAAAAAAGCACCCGACACCAAAATCCCAAAAACCAGCAATTGCCTAAGTCAAAAAATCACTCTGTAACCTATCCGAAACTCACCCGAGCCCCTCGAGATCCAAACCAACCATGAACACAAGTGTAATAACATCATACGAACTTGCTCGCGCGATCAAAACACAAAATAACACCTAGAACTACGAATTGGATATGAAAATGAATGATATTTTTAAAGAAACTCAAGAACATGCAAATTTGCAATAGGACGTTCGAATCAAGTCAAATCAACTCTGTTTGCACCAAATTTTGCACATAAGTCATAAATAGTGAAATGAACCTATAACAAGTTCCAAAACTAAAATCCAAACCTGGTAGCAACAAAGTCAACCTACAGTCAAACTTAAGAATTCTTTAAACCTTCAAATTACTACTTTTCAACAAATAACATTAAATCAAATTAGGGACTTTCGAATACAATTCCGGGCATACGGCCAAGTTCCAAATCACAATACGAACCACCGAGAAAGGAAGAACACTAATCCGGGTCCGTTTACACCAAATGTTGACCTAGTCAACTCAAATCATTTTTAAGGCTAAATTTTCACATTTTCTTCAATTTTTCACATAAATCTTTTTTGAAAAAAGACACGGACTGCAGACGTCAATTGAGGAAGGCCAGGTCTCGGGACACATAAATAAAGGCTAAAACTGAAAATGACCTATCGGGTCATTATATTCTCCACCTCTAAAACAAACATTTTTCCTCGAACGGGCACATAAAGGTACCTGGGTTGGTGAAAAGGTGTGGATATCTACTTCGCATGTCGGACTTAAACTCCCACATGGTTGCCCCGATCGGCTGACCTCTCCACTGTACTCTAACTGAAGGATAACTCTTAGACCTAACTTTCGGACCTGCCGAGCAAGAATTGCCACCAGTTCCTCCTCATAAGTCAAATCTTTGTCCAACTGAACTGAGCTGAAATCCAACACATGGGACAGATCACTGTGATACTTCCAGAGCATGGACACATGGCGCAGCGGATGGACTGCTGAAAAACTACGTGGCAATGCCATTCTATAAGCCACCTCACCCACTCTCTCGAAAATCTCGAAGGGTCTAATATACCTAGAGCTAAACTTGCCCTTATTTTCGAACCTCATCACACCCTTCATGGGTGAAACTCGAAGCAGAACCCTCTCTCTAACCATGAATACAACATCGCAAACTCTACGATCGGCATAACTCTTCTATCTAGACTGAGCCGTGCGAAGTCGATCCTGAGTAATCTTTCCCTTTTCCAAGGCATCCTGAACCGAATCAATACCCAACAACCGACCCTCTCCCAGCTCGAACCAACCAACTGGTGAATGGCACTGCCTCCCGTACAATGCCTCGTAGGGAGCCATCTGAATACTCGACTGGTAGAGTATTCATCATCTAAAGAAAACCACAAATCCTTTGATGTTCGTACTTGACTTGCTGACAGTTCAGACACCGAGCTACGTATGCAACTATATCCTTTTTCATTCTCTTCCACCAATAATGTTGCTGCAAGTCATAATACATATTGGCGGCACCCGGATGGATGGAATACTTGGAATTGTGGGCCTCCTCAAGAATCAACTCACGAAGCCCATCCATATTGGGCACACAAATCTGACCATGCATCCGCAAAACCCATCATCTACAATAGTAACTTATTTGGCACCACCGTGCAGCACTGTGTCCTTAACAACAAGCAAATGGGGGTTGGCATACTGACGCTCTCTAATGCACTCATACAAAGAAGACCAAAAGACTGTGCAAGCTAGAACACGACCAGGCTCCAAAATATCTAATCTCAAGAACTAATTGGCTAAAGCCTAAACATCTAATACCAGAGGTCTCTTACAAACTGGAATATATGCAAGGCTACCCATAATCATAGCCTTTCTACTCAAGGTATCGGCCACCACATTGGCCTTCCCAGATGATACAAAATGGTGATATCATAGTCTTTCAACAGCTCCAACCACCTCATCTGCCTCAAGTTGAGATCCTTTTGCTTGAACAAATATTGTAGACTCCGATGATCCGTGAATACCTCACATGACACACCATAAAGATAGTGCCTCCAAATCTTCAACGCATGAACAATGGCTACCAACTCTAAGTCATGAATATGGTAATTCTTCTCATGAAACTTCAATCACTGCGACGAAATCACCCTACCATCCTGCATCAATACTGCACCGAGTCCAATATGCGATGCATTACAATACACCATGTAGGATCCTGAACCTGTGGGCAACACCAACACTAGCACCATAGTCAAAGCAGTCTTGAGCTTCTGAAAGTTCAACGCACACTCATCGGACCACTTGAACGGAGCACCCTTCTGGGTAAATCTAGTTAATGGGGCTGTTATGGATGAAAACCTCTCCACAAACCGGCGATAATAACCCTCCAAACCAAGGAAACTCTGAAGCTCTATAGCTGAAGTTGGTCTGGGCTAGTTCTGAATTGCCTCAATATTCTTAAGATCCACCTTTATGCCCTCGCCTGATACAATATACCCCCAAAAGGCGACTGAGTCTAACCAAAACTCACACTTTGAAAACTTGGCATATAACTAGCTATCTCTCAGAGTCTGAAGTACAATCCGAAGATGCTGCTCATGCTCCTCTCGACTGCGAAAGTAGATCAAGATATCATCAATGAATGCGATCACAAAAGAATCCAAATTGGGCTTGAATACCGGGTTCATCAAATCTATAAATGTTGCTAGAGCATTTGTCAACATAAATGACATCACTAGGAACTCATAATGCCCATATCGAGTCTGAAAAGTTGTCTTAGGGACATCCGATGCCTTAATCTTCAACTGATGGTAGCTAGACCTCAAATTAATCTTCAAAATCACCTTGGCACCTTGAAGCTTATCAAATAAGTCATCAATCCTCGGCAACAGATACTTGTTCTTGATAGTGACTTTGTTCAACGCCGATAGTCTATACACATCCTCACCGGACCATCTTTCTTATTCACAAACAACACGGGTGCACCCTAGGTGAGATACTAGGTCTAATGAATCCCTTATTAAGTAAATCTTGCAGCGGCTCCTTGAATTCCTTCAACTCCAGCGAGGCTATACGGTATGGTGGGATGGAAATAGGCTGAGTTCCTAGAGCCAAATCAATACAAAAGTAAATATCTCTATTGGGTGGCATCCTCGACATATATACAAGAAACACCTCTGGAACCTCACGCACAACAAGTACTGAATCCAAGGAAGGAACCTCAACACTCGAGTCACGAACATAAGCCAAATAAGCTTGATATCCTTTCTCGACCATACGTCGAGCCTTGACATGAGAAATAACCCTACTGGTAGAATGGCTAGAAGTACCTCTCCACTCTAGTCAAGGCAACCCTGGCATGGCTAAGGCCACCATTTTGGCATGACAATCCAATATAGCATGATAAGGTGACAGAAAATCCATGCCCAAATAACATCAAAGTCTGCCATATCAAGAAGTAGGAGATCTACACTAGTCTCAAGACTCCTAACAGTAATCACACACGGGCGATATACACGATCTACAACAATAAAATCTCCAACAAGCGTGGAAACATACATAGGAACACTCAAAGAATCATGAGGCACAACCAGATATGAAGCAAAATAGGATGACACGTAGGAATAAGTAGAGCCCGGATTAAATAAAACGAAGCATCTCTATGGAAAACTGGAACAATACTTGTGATGATGGTGTTAGATGACTCGGCCTCAGGTCTAGCTGGGAATGCATAAAATTGGGGCTGAGCCCTACCACCCTAACCTCTGTCTCTCGGACAGCCTCCAACCGGCTGGCCTCCACCTGTAACAGCCTGAAATCCACCTCTGTCAACCGGTGCTGAGACCATGGCAAGAGAACTCTGTTGCGGTATACTGCTCAACAATCTCGGACATAACCTCCTGATGTGATTAGTACCCCTACACTCAGCACACCCATCCTACTACTATAGCTGCTGAAGCTAGAACTAGCCCGAACGAGTAGGATAACCACAGTGGTAGCTCTGGATCGGAGGCGCACTAATATGAGCTGATGGTGCACTGTAGGTTGGCTACCCAGAATGGGATACATAGGGACCATGATTCCCTGAAGCATTGTGAGATGCCTGAAGCACTAACTGAAATGACTTTCGAGGATGGCCTCTACCAAAAGTACCCCTACCTCCAGATGAGGCACCACTGAAGCTACCGAAATAATGAGGCCTTTTATTAGACACCGGCCCCCCTTCTAACCACGAACCATCTCGATATGCCTAGCAATATCTATGGCCCTCTGGAAAGAAATATCACCCCAGACTCCTTGTCCATCTGTAGCCTGATAGTGAAAGTGAGCCCATCAATGAATCTCCTTACTCTCCCCCTATCAGAAGGGAGAAAGATAATGGTGTGGTGAGCTAGGTCCACAAATTGAGTCTCATACTGCATAACAGTCATTACCCTGCTTAAGATGCTCAATTTGCTTGCGATAATCCTCTCATAAAGCGACATGAATGAACTTCTCTAGAAATAGATGTGAAAACTGATCCCGAGTAAGTGCAGGCGAACCAACTGGTCTAGTCAACATATAATTTCTCCACCATCTCTTGGCAGAACCAGTCATATGAAACACTACAAATTCGACCCCATTGGTCTCAACTATATCCATGTTACGCAATACCTCGTGGCAACGGTCCAGGTAATCCTATGGGTCCTCAGAAGGTGCACCGCTGAAACGAATAGGAAAGAGCTTGGTAAACTTATCCAACCTCAACAAGGCCTCCGAAGATGCAACGGGCCTATCACCGGCCTGTGCCGCAACAACCGGCTAAACTACCCCAACTGGTTGGGCTGCTAGAGTCTGATATAAGGAAGTCCCCTACTCTAGGGTGTGAGTAGCGGAAGTCTCTGCTCCTTCCCCAGTGCGAGAGTGTCATGACCCAGTTCACCCTCCATGAACCATCGTGACGGCACCTAGTCCTCTACGACTAGGTAAGCCTAAATTGCGGAAGATAAACAAAATGCAGAATAAAAACAAATTAAAACAGAAAGAAGAGTGATAAAAACTATGTTTAAAAGTGTCGCTCGACATATACAACACAACATTCTCAGAATCAAGTACACTATCCCAAAACTCGGAAACTCACGGAAACACAAGCCTTTGGAATATCTAACAGTCTAACTCCAAAATATCTAACAAGAAAGAAAATACAGAAGGGCAATGTTTAATAGCTAGAATAGAAAGGGACTCCTCGGTCTGCGAACGCGGCAAATGTACCTCGAATTCTCTAGAGCAGTCGCCTCCCTCAAGGATGGTAGGCCTGAGTAGCGGTACCTGGATCTGCACATGAAAAACATGCGCAGAAAGGGAATGAGTACACCACAGCGGTACTGAGTAAGTGCGGTACTCTGTAAGTGTCAAGCCTAACCTCAGTTGGGTAGTGACGAGGAAGGTCAGGGCCCTACTGAGGTTAAATAAAATATAACAATCAACAGTATAGAACAGAATAGTATGAATAAATACAGTGGTAAAATAACACAAGATGTACAGGACAGCAACAACTATATAGAAACAAGGTAAACACAGAAAGTAAATATAGTTCAGCACCAATAATAACGATCGAGGATCTCCCAGGATACCGTCCTGTAGTCCCATATGTACATATCCAATGGATCTCCCGGGATCCCGTCCCGTAGTCCAACTCATAGTGCGCAGAGATCTACCGGAATCCCATTCCGTTGTCTCAAATGTAAATAACCAGTACTGGGGAAATCTACCGGGTGCATTCCCGTAGTTCCATATAACTATGTATGGGGATCTACCGGAATCCCATATCCATAGTCCTAAAATAAACAGACAAGGGGGAGCTACCGGAATCTCACATCCGTAGTCCCAAAATAAATACACAACAGCAACAGGAAATTATATAGAAACGACAAAATTTCATATTAAGGAAACAAGTGATTCTAGCCTAGCATGCTGCACAGAATTCAGGTAAGGCAGGTTGAGCAAATAAAGCAATCAAGTCACTTATACATGCCTCCCTAAGATAACAACAAGCTTAATAGTGCAAGTAATAGAAACAGGAAAGGAAACATACTAGTAATTACTTAAAGAAAATCGGATTTCCAACAATTAGCACCAGTACGCACTCGTCACCTCACGTACAAGGCATTTCAATTACCAAATATAACAATCCTAAGGGGAAGGTCCCCCACACAAGGTTAGACAAGCCACTTACCTCGAACCGGCTAAAAATCAATCCGAAACCACGCTCTTGCCACGAGTACTCGACTCCAAATGGCCCAAATCTATTCAATTCAATTGCATAATGTAAATAACACTTCAAATAACTAATTTTACAATTAAATTCTAAACTAATACGTGAAATTATGTAAAATGACCAAAATGCCCCTCGACCCATGTCGCGGAATTGGGTATTATTTATATTTCCAGAACCCTCGCACTCTCACGAGTTTAGTCATATCAAAAGTACCAAAATAGGACATCAATTTGTCCCTCAAATCATCACTCATAGGTCTCCAATGAGACAAGCCCTAACCCCCCCCCCAATTACCACTGATTTTCCTTAATTTTTCATGCTTAAATTGATAAAGATCATTCCAATAACGAGTTTAGGGATCAAAGACCTTACCCCAATGAACTCCTCTGAAAATCCCTATTGAAAAGTGCTCCCCAAGCTTCTTCCTGTTTTGAAAAAGATGAAAAATGACTAAATTTCGCGAAGGCAAGAATTTATATGTTCTGCCCAGCGATTTCCGCATTTGCGGCCCTAGGACTGTGTCTGCGGAGCCAAGGTCGCACCTGCGACATTTCATTAAAGAGGGACTTTCCGCACTTGCGACTACCTTACCACAGATGCGGTGCCGCTTCTGCGGTTACCTAACCGCATTTGCGGTCGACTCCCTCTTTGCCTCAATCACTTCTGCGACCTCTGAGACGCTTCTGCAGTGCCGCACCAGCGGAACCCAAACCGCATGTGCGGTTATGATAGAACCAGCAGCTGAAGCTTCAACTCTAACTCCAAAATCTTTCCGTCAACCATCCGAATTCATCTCGAGGCCTCCGAGACCTCAACCAAAGGCACCAACAAGTCACAAACCATTATCCAAACTTGTACCAATCCTTAAAACACCTAAAACAATATCAAAACCTCGAATTAACCATGGATTTAAGCCTAAGAACTCCAAAATTCTCAAAATACACTTTCGATAAAAAAATCTATCAAATCTCATCCGAATGACCTGAAATTTTGCACACACGTCACATTCAACACTACAGAGCTACTCCAACTTCCGAAATTCCATTCCGACCCTCGGATCAAAATCTCACTATTGGACCGGAAACTTCAAAAAAAATCAACTTTAGGCATTTCAAGCCTAAATTAGCTACGGACCTTCAAAACACAATCCGAACATGCCCCTAAGCCCGAAATTACCCAATGGAGCTAACAGAAACATTGGATTTCCATTCCAAGGCCGTCTTCACATTGTCCCGACTAGGGTCAACGTTCCAACACTTAAACTCTCATTTAGGGACTAAGTGTCCCAAAACTCTTCGAAACTCAAAACCGAACATCCTGGCAACTCAAAATAGCAGAAATAAACTTGGGGAAAGCTGTTAATAGGGGATCGGGGTGTTAATTCTTAAGACAACTGGCTAGGTCGTCATAGAGAGACGGCTGGTGCCACTGGGAATGCACCGGTCTAGACCATACTTTCCATAAGACCCACCAAGCGGATTAGAGCGTCGTAAAGCATAGGAGTGGCTATGAATCCCTCTGAGACCAGAGCTGGTCCGATGGGCATGGTCTGAGCTGGGACCTCCTCCTCATGATCAATCTTAGGCTCAACTGTGGGCGTTGCTGCTCGAGCTCTAGACTGAGCTCTGCCTCTGCCTCAAGCTTTGGCTCGGCCTCAGCCTCAGCCCCTAGTAGTAGCTTTTACTGGGGGCTCTGGCTCCTGACATGTTCTCCTCATGTGTGAGAGAAAAAGAATAGAATGGTTAAATCATCAATGATAGAATAAAATCGCACGATAGAGAAGGAAAGAAGTGAAATTTTTCCTAAACACCATAACCTCAGGAAGATAAGTACAGACGTCTCCATACCAATCCTCCACTCCAGACTCTACTAAGCTTGCTCGTGACTCATGAGACCTAGGCAACCTAGTGTTCTGATACCAACTTTTCACGACCTGGAATTCCAACCCTCGAGACCGTGATGGCACCAAACCTATCATTTGCTAGGCAAGCCAATGTTACATATAGTTATTAGCCATCTTTTTAACAATTAAAATTAAATGAAAACCAATAAGCTGAATAGAACTGAAATAGAGTGAACAAACTAAAATAACTGTGATACCTAAATACAATCACAAAGCTGGTGTCACAAGTACACGAGTGTCTAGAGTACTACAAATAATACTACGAATGAAAACATAACTACCTGAATCGGAATAAATAGCTAGAGTAATGTAGAAGGGGACTTCAGTGATGTAGAGAGTGTGCAGTTGTACCTCCAGTCTCCATTAAGCACTAGATCCGAGCAATCTATTGATTGCTGCTAGGACTGACTCCAAAATCTGCACAAAAAGTGCAGAGTATAGTATGAGTACAACCGACCCTAGGTACTCTGCAAGTGTCGAGCCTAATCTCGACGAAGTAGTGACGAGCCTAAGACGGGTCACTTACAACAACAACAACAACAACAACAACAACAACAACAACAACAACCTAGTATAATCCCACAAGTGGGGTCTGGGGAGGGTAATATGTACGCAGACCTTACCCCTACCCCGAAGGGTAGAGAGGCTGTTTCCAGGAGACCCTCGGCTCAAAAAAAGCAACAGGAGCCGATATATTAGTACCATAAAAATGCATAATAAAATACCAACAATATAAGAGATATGAAATACAGAATACGAAATACGAAATAGATGGTTGGTATAGTACAACTAGCAGGTAAAACCCTGCATCAATAGACGACCAATGACATTCTTAGTCTAACTCCTAACTGGCTAGTCTCACTCTATTGTGCTGTAGAAATATTCACAAGTTTCCCCTAACCTACAACCTTAATACTTGACCTCCATAATTCCCTGTCAAGGGCCATGTCCTCAGTAATCCTAAGTCGCGCCATGTCCTGTCTGATCACCTCTCCCCAATACTTCTTAGGTCGCGCTCTACCTCTCCGCGTGCCCACTACAGCCAGTCGCTCACACCTCCTCATCGGTGCATCCGTGCTCCTCCTCTGAATGTGCCCGAACCATCTGAGTCTTACTTCCCACATCTTGTCCTCCATGGGGGCCACGCCCACCTTCTCTCGAATATCTTCATTCCTAATCTTATCCATCCTTGTATGCCCGCACATCCACCTCAACATCCTCATCTCTGCTACTTTCATCTTCTGGATGTGTGAGTTCTTTACCGGCCAACATTCAGTTCCATATAACATGGCAGGCCTAACCACTGCTCTATAAAACTTACCTTTTAGTAACGGTGGCACTTTCTTGTCACACAAGACTCCCGACGCTAACCTCCACTTCATCCACCCCACCCCTATACGGTGTGTGACATCCTCGTCAATCTCCCCGATCCCCTGAATAACCGATCCAAGGTACTTGAAACTACCCCTCTTGGGAATGACTTGAGAGTCAAGCCTCACTTCAACTCCCGCTTCCGTCGGCTCAACTCCAAATTTGCACTCGAGGTATTCCGTCTTCGTCCTGCTCAACTTGAAACCTTTAGACTCAAGAGCATGTCTCCAAATCTCTAGCCTCTCGTTGACGCCGCCTCGTGTCTCGTCAATTAGAATAATGTCATCAGCAAATAGCATGCACCATGGCACCTCCCCTTGAATATGATGAGTCAGTGCATCCATCACCAGGGCAAATAGGAATGGGCTGAGCGCAGACCCTTGGTGCAACCCCGTAATAACTGGAAAGTGTTCAGAGTCGCCTCCTACTGTCCTAACCCGAGTCTTAGCTCCAGCATACATGTCTTTAATCACCCTAATATAGTCAACCGGGACCCCTTTATCCTCTAAGCAGCTCCATAAGACCTCCCTAGGAACCCTATCGTATGCTTTCTCTAGATCAATAAACACCATGTGGAGATACTTCTTCCTATCCCTGTACTGTTCCACCATCCTCCTAATAAGGTGGATAGCTTCTGTGGTAGATAGCCCCAGCATGAACTCGAACTGGTTGTCTGAAATAGACACTGTCCTTCGCACTCTCATTTCTACCACTCTCTCCCAAACTTTCATGGTATGACTTAGTAATTTGATACCCCTATAGTTGTTACAGCTCTGGACATCACCTTTATTCTTATACAACGGGACCATTGTACTCCACCTCCACTCTTCAGACATCCTATTAGTCTTGAATATAACATTAAACAATGCAGTAATCCATTCCAAGCTTGCTCTACCCACACACCTCCACAGTTCAACCGGAATTTCGTCTGGCCCGGTAGCTTTGCCCCTTCTCATCTTACGCATTGCCTCTATGACTTCATCGATCTCAATGTCCCTACAATTACTTAATTCATGGTGACTGTCGGCATTCCTCGATTCCCCAAGTATAATATCCTGATCCCCTTCTTCACTTAGAAGTTTATGAAAGTAGGTCTGCCACCTCCTCTTAATCTGGTCATCTCCCATCAAAACTTTGTCGTCATCATCTTTTATGCACCTCACTTGGTCCAGATCCCGAGTTGTCCTCTCTCTCGCCTTAGCGAGTCGGAATAACTTCTTCTCCCCACCTTTGTTCCTTAGTTCCTCATACAGACGAGCAAAAGCTGTCGTCTTAGCCTCCGTCACTGCCATCTTCGCCTCCTTCCTAGCTACCTTATACCTTTGACTGTTCTCTCTCTTCTCCTCCTCGTCAGTGCTCCCTACTAACCTTAGGTAAGCCGCCTTCTTTGCTTCCACTTTACCTTGGACAACTGCATTCCACCACCAATCTCCTTTGTGTCCACCATAGTGTCCCGTAGATATCCCTAACACCTCTCTCGCCGCCTTTCTTATACAGTCCGCAGTCGTCGACCACATTGTGTTTGCGTCCCCACTACTTCTCCAAGCTCCCATTGCCGATAACCTTCCTTCCAACTCCTTAGCTTTATCCTTAGTTAAGGCGCCCCACCTAATCCTGGGGCGTCCTTGTACTGACCTCTTCTTCCTCCTTATCCTAATACAAATGTCCATCACCAAAAGCCTATGCTGCGTTGAGAGGGTCTCACCTGGGATAACCTTGCAGTCCTCGCACAACCTTCTGTCGCATCTCCTGAGGAGGAGATAGTCAATCTGAGTCTTCGCCACCGAACTTTGGTAAGTAACCAAATGTTCATCCCGCTTCGTAAAACTCGAGTTCGCAATGACTAGATCGAAAGCCTTGGCAAAGTCCAACAGCGAAATGCCCCCTCCGTTCCGCTCCCCGAAACCAAAGCCGCCATGCACCTCAGTGTACACACCTACAGATGACCCAATATGACCATTGAAATCTCCTCCTATGAATAACCTCTCAGAAGGCGGTATACTACGCACAATCTCATCCAACCCCTCCCAAAAGCGCCTCATAATATGTCACTTACAATAACCTATACGCAATATAATAATAATAAAAATAGGAAAGGAAAATAGGAAAAGTAGAGAAAGAACTCAATCCTTGTAATCAGAGAACCCGGATTAACTAACTGCATAATTTCATGTGACAACACTGGATATCAACATACTAACAACAATGAATACAACACACAAAATCCACTGCGGCGTGCAACCCAATCCTATTGTACACACAGAATTCTCCCTTATTTCACCCTATCAATATTAAGAATCACATAATCATATAATCAGAATAAATATCATAATCCTCCTTTATTTCACTATGTCATAGTTTATCAATGTCAAGTATACGTACACAACCATTGTGGTGCGCAATAGGATCCCACCTTATCAATATCAAAATCCTCCCTTATTCCACCATATCACAACCGTTACGGCGTGCAACCCAATCAACTCAAAGCTCAACCGGGGCTTTTCCTCTAAAGTTTTCCTCCAAACCATTCAAATCTAACCAAAATCAACTTAATATCATGAAACAATACTAGGGAAATCAATTACAATAGAAAAACAAAGATCTTTACAGTTTTCCAAAAGTCAACCCCTGGGTCGCTTGGTCAAATGTCGAGATTCGGACCAAAATACAATTACCATTCACCCCCGAGCTCGATTATGTGATTAGTTTCGAAACTCGACCTCAATTTGAAATCTAAATCTCAATTTTACAAAACCCCCCAATTCTAACCAAATCCCTAATTTTCTACCATGAAATAGCATGAATTAAGGCTAGAAATCAAATGGTGTTGATGGAAATAGAAGAAAACGAGTTAAAATATACTAATCTATGAAGCGGGGAAGAAATTCATCTTCAAAATTGCCTCTAGGCCAAGCTCTAATGTGAAGATGGTGAAAAATGAAAAAAATCCCGTCTTTAGAACATTTAACTCACTGGGCGTTAGGCCTTTTTCGCGTTCGCAAAGGGCCTGACATGGTCGCGAAGTGTAGGGGACCAAGTGGCATACACGTTCGCGAGATATCTTATGCGTTCACGATGGCTCTGCCCCCTAGCCTTCGCATTCGTGACCCTTCGATCGCGTTCGCGTAGAACATACGGCTGATCCCCTTCCAGGCCCAAACCCATTGTGTTCACGTAGTTTTGGCCGCGTTTGCGAAAGGTGATTCCGCCACTGCTTTGCGTTCGCAGTCTCAACCTTGCGTTCGCATAGAAGCGATCCCACCCTAGCCCAGTTACTCTTCACGATCACGGGAGTGGTTTCACGATCACGAACAACAAAGCACCTGACACCAGAATCCCTTTAACGAGCAATTGCATAAGTCCAAAAATACTCCGTAGCCTATTCGAAAGTCACCCGAGCCCCTCGAGATCCTAACCAAACATGCACACAAGTATAATAACATCATATGAACTTGCTCGCATAATCAAACTACAAAAATAACACCTAGAACTACGAATTGGACATCAAAATGAATGATATTTTTAAAGAAACTCAAGAACATGCAAATTTACAACCGGACATCCAAATCATATCAAATCAACTTCGTTTTCACCAAATTTTGCTGACAAGTCATAAATAGTGAAATGAACCTGTACTAAGGTCCGAAACATAAATCCGAACCCGTTAGCAACAAAGTCAACCTACGGTCAAACATATGAATTCTTTAAACTTTTAAATTACTAGTTTTCAACAAATAACGTTAAATCAAGTTAGGGACTTCCGGATTCGATTCTGAGCAGATACCCAAGTACCAAATCATGATATAGACCCATCTGGACCATTAATAAAACTTTTCTAGAAAAAGACACGGACTATGCACGCAAATTGAGGAAAGCTAAATGGAGCTATTCGAGGTCTCAGAAAATAGAAATGAAGGCTAAAACTAAAAATTACCTATCGGGTCATCATATCGACAGACGAACCCAAGTTGGCCAGTATCAGCCTCACTATTTTGATCTCGGGTACATGCTATAGAGTCCATCCCTTGAAATGGTGTAGAGTCACCTGCAATTTGTCCAAATACCTCCGCACCCATTCTTCTTTTATCCCGAATGCTTCATTGACTTGATTTATGACAAGGATGGAGTCGCATTTGGCTTTGATCACTTCGGCCCCAAGGCTCTTAGCTAAATCTAGACCTGCAATCATCGCCTCATACTCGGCTTCATTATTAGTCAATTTTATAATTCTAATACACTGCCTGATTACGCTTCCCGTAGGAGGTTTTAACACGATACCGATCCCAGACTCTTTTGCATTCGAGGCACCATCTGTGAGTAGGGTCCAGATTCCCAAATTGGTCCCTGAGGTGAGTAGTAATTCCTTTTCTATTTCCGGTGTTAAGGCCAGCGTAAAGTCGGCCACAAAGTCTACTAAAATTTGAGATTTTATTGCAGTTCGGGGGGGGGGGTCAGTACTCGATGTCGTAGCTGCTAAGGGTGGCTGAAAGTATAGCTTTAGCTTTCTGGAAACGCTTAGTAAAGCGAGACTGACTTTTCCAGGTGAGGGTATCTTAATTCGGCATGCCCTAGAGTTATACTGACATAGCAAATTGGAAATTGCATATCTTCTTCCACCCGTACCAAGACACCACTTACTGCCACCTCGGAAACCATCAAGTTGAGGTATAGTTATTCGTTTGCCTTCAGAGTGAGCAGTATAGGGGGGCTCGACATGTTCTGTTTGAGTTCTTCCAAAGCTTACTGGCATTCCAAAGTCCAGGAAAAATTATTCTTCTTCTTCAATAGTGAGAAGAATCGATGGCTCTTGTCGGAGGTCCTCGAGATGAACCAACCTAATGCGGCTATACGCCCGGTTAGTCTTTGAACCGCCTTGACGTTGTCCAATATGGTGATGTCCTCTATGGACTTTATTTTGTCGGTGTTGATTTCTATTCCCCGATTAGATACCATGAACCCGAAGAATTTTCCAGATCCGACCCCGAATGCACACTTCTCCGGGTTTAGCTTCATATTGTATTTTCTCAGTATGTCAAAGGTTCCCTGCAAATGTTTTAACTATTTCTCTGCTCGCAGAGACTTGAACAACATATCGTCAATGTAAACTTCCATTGATTTCCCTATTTGTTCCTCGAACATCCGGTTTACTAGGCGTTGGTAGGTGGAACCGACATTCTTTAATCTAAATGGAATTGCATTATAGCAGTAGGTGCTGAATTTTGTTATGAGAGAAGTCTTTTCTTGATCATATCGGTCCATCCGAATTATATTGTACTCGGAGTAGCATCGAGAAAACTAAGTATCTCGCACCCGGTTGTCACGTCGATCATTCGATCGATGTTAGTCAAAGGGAAGGAATCCTTAGGGCATGCTTTGTTTAGTTTTTTATAATCCACACACATCATTAGTTTATTTCCCTTTTTAGGTACTACCACTACATTAGCTAACCAATCCGGGTATTTAACTTCCCGGATGGATCCTATATTTAGAAGTTTGGATACCTCATCCTTGATGAACACATGTTTGATCTCGGACTGCGGTCTCCTCTTCTGCTTAACCGGATGGAACTTCAGGTCTAAACTCAGCTTGTGAGTGGTTACCTCCTGTGGGATCCCTATCATGTCAAGATGGGACCAAGAAAAATAATTGGTGTTATATTTAAGAAAATCATTAAGTTTTTTCCTAAGCTTGAGGGTTAACCCCATGCCCAGGTATACCTTTTGATCAGGTAAATGCTCGATTAATATGACTTGCTCCAATTCTTCAACCATTGATTTGGTGGCATCGGTGTCATCGGGAGCTATGAATGATCTCGGGATGCTGTAATCATCCTCATTATTTTTTTCACCGATTTGGCTTAGGCCAGTGTTATTTCACTTCTATTTAATCTCTTACCTTTTGGTCATCTCTGTGTTCCTTGATGTTGAAACCGCGGGCACCAGGATTACCTCGTCAGCAACAAACATATCCCTTATCGTTGGTTATTCTCTGTAGACCGTTTTCACTCCCCCCCCCCAGTATGGGAAATTTCAGTGCTTGGTTTAAGGTCGAGGGTACTGCCCTCATGTTGTAGACCATTGGACTTTCGGATAGAGCATTGTACCTCATGTCCCCTTCGATCATGTAGAACTTCGTATATTGGTTTGTCCCGGCGGTGTTTACTCGCAAGGTTATCTCTCTTTTTGTGTTCTTACACTCCCTGTTAATGGGGTGTTTGGATTGGCTTATTTTAGGTATTTATTGGTTTTTAAGCACTTTTCTAGTTTTTGTGGTATTTGGCAATGATAAAAAGTGCTTAAAAGCACTTACTTTTAGGCATGAAAAGTGCAAAAATAAGCCAAAAGCTAAAAGTTGTGTATTACCAACCTATGGCTTTTGGCTTTTAGCTTATAAGCTACTTTTTAAAAGCCAATCCAAACACCCTCTAAATCCATTCAATACTCGGACTACTAGTACAATTTCATCCAATAATCCCAATTACTTTATGACCCTTGATCTAATGATGTTGGCGAGCTACCTGGATAAATCAGCACATGTTTAACTCGAGATTTAATGATAAGTATGGACATTACCAGTACATAATTGTGAGGCTGTATGATGCCCTCGACATCTTCACTCCTAAACGAAATGGCTCCCTCCAAGACATAGTCCTAGGTGCGGTTTTCCCTTGTGATATATACTTTAGTGCATTTTATCATTGGTCCTTAGGGAACATCGACTCATCCGATGATCATGTTGATCACATGCTGAGGCTTCTCTTGTCGACCTGTTTGTTGGCAGTTCCTAAAGTGATTTTTGGCCTGCTCACTCAGACTTTCTCCGAGGTGCCCTTTGTTGAATAACCGTGCAACTTCTTCCCTTAAATGTCGGCAATATTTAGTCTTGTGACTGTGAGTTCCGTGATACTTACACATAAAATTAGGGTCTCTTTGGGTAGGATCGAACTACAATGGTCGGGGCCATTTAGTCTCTTTTATGCGCCCTATGGCTGACAGGATGTTGGTGCCGTCCATGTTGAAGTTGTACTTTGATAATCTCGGTGCTCCCGAGTGGCCTGTCGAAACCATTCTTGCTCATTGGACTTCGGCCATGAGGTCCTCAATTGCTTCTTTTCTCGTTTCTTGTAGGGTGATGCCAGATTTATTTCCCATTCGGTCTGCGCTGTATGTTTGATACCGATCTCGGACCGTCTATTGATCAATGATTCGCTTAGATCTATCATCGGCCCTAATAGGGTAAACAGATCCAGAAGGGGCCCCGAGTTGGTCATCTTCGACCTTGATATTCGATTGGTACCTATTGTGGACCTCGGCCCATGTTACCGCGGGATACTCCACCAAATTTTGTTTTAGATTTTGAGAGGCCAAGGAACTTCTAGGGTTGAGCCCCTAAGTGAATGTCTGAACGCTCCAATCATCTGAAATCAGTGGTAGGTCCATCCGCTCCATCTAGAACCATGACACGAACTCCCTGAACATCTCGTTATCCCTCTGTTTGGGGGCAGGTTGTGATACCATATCATTGCTCCCCTGGACAAGGTCTCCCCAAACTTTATTAGCAACATCGACTTGATCTCTTCATCTTCCAAGTTGTTCCCTTTGATCACGCATGTGTAGAAGGTCACATGCTCATTTGGATCTGTGGTCCCATTATATTTGGGGATTTCGGGCATATGAAACCTCTTTGGGATCGGCTTTGGTGCCGTGTTTGGACGAAAAGTCTTCTGGATAAATTTTTTGGAGTCTGGTCCTTCAACATCAGGGGATGCTTCTGGGATCTGATCGACCCTGGAGTTGTATGTTTCCACCTTTTGTTATTATCCTCAATTTTTTCTCACCCGACTCCACCCGTTTCGTCAACGCTTCGAGCATTTTCATTACCTCGGGGTTTACCCCGAGCTCGGCTTCACCCAATCTCTCGGAAATTTGTTTGTCTCTTCGAGTGCTTTTCCGGGATTGTTTGGCTTCGACCCTGTTGGGGGCATGGCTTTGATTCTGCAGCTGTGTTATTGCCGCTTGTTGAGCTTGCATCATTTTGAAATCAGTCGTAGGATTACCCCATCACCTTCTCCTTCGGATGCTTCTCAAGCTGTTGTTTGGGGTCCCCCACGGACACTGTTTTATAGATCAGTTGACAAATCAATATTGATGGCTACCTGCGAGTTAGCGTCGACCGGGTCGGCAGTTGGGACACCGTTGTGATCGGTAGGAAACACATCGTTACTGGGCACTAAATTATTATTTTTGCCATGATGTCCAGACTCAGCGTCAACGTTCAAGTAAGCAGACTAAGAGCTTGACATTTTTAGGCTAACTTGAAATTATGATGTATAAAATAGAGTGTGTTACGGAGATCCGTATCAAATCTCCACTATTATCCTTAGCCCCACAGTGGGTGCCAAACTATTTACCCCAGAATTGGGTAACAATTAAATTTGTATGTGATTTTAAGGATAAGCAGTTTAATTCAATACGAACAATTTAGAATATTACATAAACGAATTAAAAACAAAATAAACGATCAAACCAATAGCAATTTTATGGCAAAGCCTGAACTTAGGTTGAACAATGATCCCATCTTCGATTGGACCCTCGGTTCGAGCCAAGTCGTGAATGAAGAACAAAATAAGTGAGCAAAATTCTTAACAATAGCTATAAGGTAAAAGTAAACTTTTATTGCCTTGGATCGCGTGTTACTATGTGTTTTACAAAAGAAAATCTTCCCCTTTGTATAGTAAGAGAGTTTCAATCCTAGTATAAGTATAAAAAAGGTAAAAATCTTCTTTTCTCGTTAATTGTTGATCCATAATTGATATTGAACGACATTGACGCCGTGATATCCGGTTAAGGGTGAGTATTACGGCCCTCTATCCGCCGTGCATAACCGTTCACCGTGCCTCCCGAGGTCTAGAACTTACACTCAGCCCATGATATCGGATATACCCTTCACTTTTCCAAGATCTCGATATCAAGGATCTCTAACCTAAATTGCAATCTCTTGGCTCCGTGCTCCCCCTTTGTTCTCTCATATGGGAACCAGTAGACATTGCCCCCCTTTCTACCCGTATATAGAATTCTTGATGAAATGAACATCTAACCAAGTCTTTGACGCAATGGTTATGATGGAATAGAAAGGGAAAACCGAAAAGAAAGACATCAGTAAATCACTTTATCGCTTAGGGTTGTCAAGTGAGACGGGACGGGACATGGTGGGAGGGTAGGGGCCAAGACAGTGGAAGGGGGATGGGGTTCGGGACATGACGTAAGAAAATGGGGGACCGGGCATGGGGCAAGCTAGTTGGGTCAGGATTACAGGGACAAGAAAGGAGTTCGTGCCCCGACTCACATCTCGCTATTTGGTGGCCGAGTTTAGATGAAATGGGACTGGACGAGGCAGGAAGTGGGATCTGAGGGAGACTTATTTAAAAAGAATTGTATATAAACACTTGAATATTAGAACAAGAGTCTAAAATACAATTTCAAGGCCAAAAATCTCTAATTTTATCTAACAGAATTTTGAACTTTAAATTGTTTAATACAATTTAGTAAACTTGTATTTTAAGTTCCAAAGTTGTAAATTACATAGTATGAATTATTTAAAAAAAAAAAATTACATAACATTAACGGCTTTTTCCAATTTTGCTATGATTTGGGAGGTTCTCCAGTTGAAACTGAAATGTCTTGACCAAATTACTTCGCACGTTTCCCGCTTCGTTATGATATGATCTCACTCTAATTTGCATTGTCTTCTCCATTAATTTCTGGGTGGCCAAAGTTTCTTCTCTTTGCTTTGCTAAATTCTCTAAGGCGTCTCCCATCAGCGAGTGTTTGTGCTCTTCAATTTGAAACCCCACCCCCACCCCAAACCCCCCAAACCCCCAAAACACCACAAGCGTTTTTCGAAGCTACAAATGATGTTTGAATAGTTAACACATCCCGGGCCATCCATGTTAGAGCAGAAAATTATCTTTGATGCTCTCTCCAATAGCTCAACAAGTCTTCACATCCATTTTTTATCATAAATTTTGTCTTTTACTTGACCTTATAAAATATAAATATCAAATTCATTAATTTGTAAAGAGCATGACCTACTGGTCATCTTTTGCCGAAGGGACTCAACACTAACACAGCTTGTAGGCATAGCCGGTCTTTTAAAAGGCTGAATTGAAGAAGCAGCACCTGGTGAAGCAGTGTTTGACAATGTTTGATAATGCATATGCATAACATAAGTTTATAATTTGAAAGTGCTACAGATACAAGTTTCCTTATTTGGTGTCTTAGTAATTTCTAAGAATTAATAAATTATTTCAATATTTCGCCACCTTCTGCCTATACGGTAGGTTTAATACAACAATAATACATTAAATAGGCAAAAAAAGGAAAAATAAAGTAATTCTAAAATGGTTAATCATAGATGTAACAACTCCGGTGTAGCTTGATTTTTTCTTATATTCAGAAAGTAACATAAATATCATAGCTATATGAAATAGCATGATGAAATAATAGGAAAATACACAAGAAAACCCTCTTTAATAGTTGCTAGAAAAGTTTTTCTGAAATATAATAAGTTCGTAAATGATTTTCTAATCTTTATCTATAATTTGATCACTATAGGATTACCTTTTTGAGCATTAAATACTACTCCTCTGTTTCAATTCACGTGAACATATTTGACTGAGTACATAGTTTAAGAAAAAATGAAGACTTTTGGAATTTGTGATCCTACACAAATCAAAAAAGGATTCAGATTATTTGTGTGGTTATAAATTTGGGTAGAATTGGAAGTTTAAACTAAATTGCTTTCAAATTTAGAGAGGGGTCATTCTTTTTGGAACGGGCCCAAAAAAAAAATAGGTTCACAACAGCTAAAACGGAAGGAGTAATTGTAAAAAACTTTTGTAATCATAAGAAGCTACTAACTATCGTGTAACGAATTCCACCTAGTTTTTACTTTGGTGGAATAATTTTATAAAGAAGGTTACGATCATGATACCCTGTCTTAAACTCTTTGCGTCTTGCCATTTTTGGGGATTTAAAAATATAAGTGATAGTAGTATCTTATCAAGAGTAAAGCTGAATAATTATAGGACATTCTTTACAGCTAATTTATAAATATGACATGCCTATCTAACATGAAAAATATCAGAAAAAAGATAGAAATTTATTTTGTTTTTAAAATTGAAAAAACATTAGTATTACTAGAAAAACTACATGAGGAAATACTGATAAGTTTGTCATTAATCGCATAATGATCACTAATTTTTAAAATAAATACTCTAGTGTATCTTTCATCAATATATCTATATATTAAAATACATTTTCATATTACTAATTACCATTTATCCAATGACACGTAACCGTTAAATAATCATGATCATTAGTAGCATATGTCATAAGTGAAGAAAACTTTACAATCTAAATGATAAATAAATATCGCAAATGTTATCGGTGTTCATTAGAAAATCTGAAAACATCACTTCCAACTATTGATATAGCAAAACCTCAAAAAATTGGATTGTGTTGATGTGAGCAGCTTATTTTTGACCATGTTTGAATTTATTCATACTTTTCTCTACTCACTACCCACTTTCCCCACTTTCTCCACTCACTACCCACTTTCCCCATTTTCCCCACTCATGTTCCCCACTCTCCCCACTTTCCCCACTTTCTCCACTCACTACCCACTTTCCCCACTTTCTCCACTCACTACCCACTTTCCCCATTTTCCCCACTCATGTTCCCCACTTTCCCCATTTTCCCCACTCATGTTCCCCACTCTCCTCACTTTCCTCACTCACTACCCACTTTCCCCATTTTCCCCACTCATGTTCCCCACTTTCCCCATTTTCCCCACTCATGTTCTCCACTCTCCCCACTTTCCTCACTTTTTCCACTCACTACCCACTTTCCCCACTTTCTCCACTCACTACCCACTTTCCCCACTCTCCCCACTTTCTCCACTCACTATCCACTTTCCCCATTTTCTCCACTCACTACCCACTTTCCCCACTCTCCCCAAAAAATATTTCCTCCACTCACTCTTCATCATTCTCTCTACCTATAACACACACATCAAGACCTCACCTTAAAAAAAAAAATTTATATATAGAAAAGAGCTCTCTTCTTCTTCTTGGATTTTTTCTCCAAGCAACAGACAAATACAACAGATCTCACCCTTTCTTTCCAAGAAAAATCGGACCTCCTCATTTTCAGATCCTAGAGCGTTGTTTTCACAATTTCCAAAAGAACAAGAAAAAGAGAACGCTCCCCTTCTCTCTGAAGGACCAACAACAACGCCTCTCTCTCGCTCAAAAAAGCTAGAAGATGCGTAGACCACTCCCAAAAGAAAAATCGGATTTCTTTTCACCAAAAAGAAAAATCCCCATCTCCTTTGAGAGGAAAAACCTTCGGCTGCTGCACACCCTTTGGCCTCCCCCATAACTCCATTTCTGCCGAAGAACAACAAAGGGAACCAAGCCAAACATTTTTTTTGAATACCCATCTGAAAACACACATATTCAGCGAACGAAAAAATGCATTTCATTAGAATTTGGTGTCAATTTTTCTGGTTCAAATTGTTGGTTCAATTCTGCCGATTTTGCTGTTTTTAGAACTGTTGAGCTCCCACTCGAGTTTGCTTCTACTTTAATTGGTTTATACAAGTTTTTCCTTGAGCAACCAGGTTAGTTTAAAATTTTTTTGTATCGCGTTTCTTGGTAAACGCTTAAACAAATGAGTTCCGGTCTACGTTTGAAGATCTGCTCGATTTCTGATTATTGTTAGTCTTATGTGTAATGAGAAGTTGCTGAATCTGCATTTATTTGCCATTTGGTATTCAATGAGAAATTTCTTTACAAGGTAAAAAATGGAAATGAAATGTATTTGGCATTAACCATCCGGTTTTGAATGTATTGGGTATGGAATTCTGGTTGGCTTCACTTTTGCCTAATATGTATCTTTTCCCTTAATAAAAAATCAGAAGGTGAGCATCATTCTTTAGTATTCAAACACGTATTTTTACAATCAATTCCATAATTTTGATATTCTTTACGTATTGGCTTCACATATTTTTTAGGACTATTTGATGAGTGACATTGTTATGATTGAAGGATTTTCTTTTTAGCGTTTTGATATTCAATTAATTAGCTAAAATTGTCTTCTGTTAGTTGAATACCGAGTGTCATCGTATTAGATTTAATTCACAGTCAAAAGGATTATGGAACATACAAAATTTCTTGCCTAAGGTCACATGTTGTACTCACTTTAAAAATTATTTCCAAATTGGAAACTAGATATGCCAGAAACAAAGTTCTCATCCGTCTCAGTGCAATGTTTGATTCTTTTGGATTTAAATAAATATTTCTAAGTATCGTAGTTTGCTTTAAGCACGATTAATAATGAACTATCGTGACTATGGGTACGGTTCCCGTAGCATAGTCATGATATCTAATTCCCAAATTCGGGGGTGCATTTCATGTAACCCGATCATAACAACTTCAAATATTAATAAAATAAAAAATATTGCGAATCGCGGGTGCATTTCATGTAGCGTGATTTTCGATGTGTTCCAAAACGGCAAGTGTACGACAATCGTAACTTGTTCAAGAAAAAATTCCATAATACCTAAAAGGGGTTAAAATAATTAAAAGCAGTTATAAGGGGAAAATGCACAATAGGTTTAACACATGTAATAAATCAGATAATAGGCCAAATATAATATGTTTAAGCGATCGTGCTAGAACCACGGAACTCGGGAATGTTAACACCTTCTTCCGGGTTAACAGAGTTCCTTATTCAGAATTTCTGGTTCGCAGACTTCAAAAAGGAAAGTCGAAATTTTCCTAGATCTGGGATTTAAAATAAATCGGTAACTTGGGACACCAAATAAACTATCCCAAGTGGCGACTCTGAACAAAATTGAATAAATTAATCCCATTTCGAATAATGTCACTTTAATTGGAAAAACTCCCTTGTACTACCTTCGGGAGTGTAAAAAGGAGGTGTGACAGCTCTAGCGACTCTGCTGGGGACCGAACCCAGAATCTCTGGTTCAGGGTTCAAGAATTCAAGCTTAGAATAACTGTTATAGTTGGCTTGTTTTATTTGATTTTTACATGTTGAGCCTAATGTGCTAAATGCCGCTTTTACCGCTTTGATATTGTTTGGACTGTATATAAATTGCTACGAAACCCTCCTCTCTCTGAGTCTTCTAAATCATCTGGGAAGTGTGCACTTCGTGTGACTTCTTTTCTGTTAGAGTCTTATCCCAATTTTAGAACGAGGTCCGGACAAGTTGCAAAGCCGGTGAAACTTCTATATTCCCGGTACGCTGCCCCTCGGCTCGAGCTGTCCGCTCGGGTAAGCCAGGTCTAGAACAATAAACCCAGGTTTTTAAACCTAGTATAACAAGCCTCATGCCGGATCCCTAGTAGGAACGTTTGTTTGCATCACGTGCATTTGACCTTGGAGACTCAACACAGGGGCTGGGTCTGTCTAGGACAGGTGTACCCAAATGAAAAAGACCATCCTGATGCATCTTACGTGCTACTTGCGCATCTGTTTGTTTCGGCTTGCATGTTGACCGGCTTCTAGAACAGAGGAAGAAAATAAAAAAAATAAAATAAAAAAAATAAAATAATAATAATAATAATAATATAGGAGTGAGAGGTAGGTATTTAGAAAATTCTGAAACTCTGTCGAAATTCCGAAAAAAAGAAGTCATCTCCAAATGAGCCAAAGTTTTCAACTGCCATGTTTCCCCTGTTTTGTCAAAACTGGCGAACTACGCGGGTCTGATTCTCACCGGATGTGAGATACGTAGGCAAACCTCATCGGTTCCGGCCCATAATTTTCAAAAAAATAAAAATAAATCCAAAAATATTTTCATTTACTTCCTCTCTAGAAAAGTTTTTTTTAGACTCCAATTTTCAAAAAGTCCAAAAAAAAAATATTTTCCATTACTTGCTTCTTTAGAAACTAATTGTTTATTTAAAAACAATATATACAAAAATATTTTCTTTTACTGCTTCTTTAGACCCTAATTGTTTTAAAATATATATATATATATACAAAAATATTTTCTTTTAATTTCTTCCAAAAATCCAAAAATATTTTCATTCTTCTTTCAAAATTGAAAGAAAATTCAAAATTCAAAAATATTTCATTTTTTTAGAAGCATTTCTTTCATAAATTCAAAATAAAATTCCAAAATATTTTTCTTTCTTCTTTAGAAGTTTTTCTATCGAAATTCCCAAAAAAAAAACAATAAAAGTCTAAATTAAAAAAAAATCTTTCTTCTTTCGAAATTCCAAAAAAAAAAGAGTTAGTTTATTTACTTTATTTCTGGTCTTCCCGAACTACGCCAGTTTGATTCTCACCGGATGTGGGATACGTAGGCAACCCCCATCGGGTCCAACTTCATTTTTGTAAAAATAGCCCAAAAAGAACAAAATTTTTTGTTTTGATTGTAAATAAGTAAGGTGATGTCATTCTTGTCTAAAATAGTTAAATGTCCCCAAAAGGGCGCTGGAAGGCCATTTTTGCAAGAACAACCACCTTTAGTAGTTTTTTAAGGTTTTGGCCGTTTAGCAAACACAGCGTTAAAATCTTCTTTCTCGAAGTACTGAAAGGCCGTATTTGCAAAGCCGGATTTTTTATGAAAATTTTTAAAAAAAATAGTGATAACCTTTTCTTGAGTCAAAATGAGTCATAACCTTTTAAATTAAATCACCCTAATAAATGTGCAAGATGAGCACAGATGAAAACGAACCCTTCGCAACTCTTGAAGAGATCCCCTTACAGCTCCACATGTGGTGGAATGACCTAGGAAAAGGTAGCCGAGGAACTGTGATAAAAGTTTTGGGTGGTCTTGTCGGACTTTTGAACATCAAGCCAAGATTGGACGTGATTGAAGCCTTGATACCTTTTTGGGATCCGACTCGCAATGTGTTTCGCTTTTCTGATTTTGAGCTCACACCCACACTAGAGGAAATTGCGGGTTACGCCGGCCTTATCGGAAACTTTAGAAGTCGGTACCCAGTGTCACCGAGACCAGTATCTCCTCACAAGTTTCTGGATATGTTGAGTATTAGCCGGGATATTCAGGATGAGAATTTATCTGAAGGGTTTTGCACTTTCCAGTTCCTGTACAAATGCTATGGCAATCCCCAAGGTTTCGAAGCACCGAATACTGGTCTGACCTATGCCGGGAATAAAGATAAATGGCAGGCAAGGCGGGGTTTGGTTTTTATAGTAGCATTCTTGGGTGTTCTAATATGTCCGCGAAAAGACGGCAACATAGAATTGGGCCTCGTGGGAATGGTTGATGTCGCAATCAAGAAAGCTAATGGCACTTTGGTTCCCACCGAGCTTTGACCATCTGTCGAGAAGGGGAAAAATTCTTCCAAGGCTGCAACTTACTACTACAATTGTGGATACTGGAACATCTCTACCACCATGTTGGGTATATAAACTACGGCATGACTGGTTTGGATTGCATCAAAGAATTTGAAAGCCGAGTGGTGGGGGTTAAATTTCCAGAGGGTACCGAAGCTTGGTTTGCACACTTGAGTTCTTTAACTTCAGATAAAATTGAGTGGACATTCGGATGGCTCCCTGCTACCGAAGTCGTATACATGTCAGCTAAAGTGTGCTACTTTCTCCTAATGGGCATCCGGAGCATCCAGCCATATACTCCTCATAGGGTTTTGTGCCAACTGGGAAGATTTCAAATCGTCCCCCATGACAAAGATTTGAGTGTACATGTCGTCGAATTGGGCCCAAAGGCTGTATTTCCAGAAGGAAGAGTTCGCCAAGTTTGGAATGAGTGCAGATTTCTCGAACCCAAGACTATGGTACGGGATCTAGCTAGAGGTGAGGTGGACCCCAATTATATGGTTTAGTTTGGCAAAAGGTTTCAAATTCCTCGAGAGCCCGAGAGACCTGCTAAGAGACCCCATGTCCAACAATTCATTAACGACTCGCAGGAACAGTGGGGCTGGTTGGCAAAAGAAGAAAGCTATAGGGCCAAGATAAGTAAATTAGAGGGACAAATAAGGGACCTCAAATTTGGCCACAGTATCCAAGATGCTGCAGATGAAGGGGAAAGAAAAAGCTAACTCAGGAAAACGAAGCTCTCAAAGCTCAAATCCATAAAATGAGAATAGTTGCTAGAAACCTGGAAAGAAACCGGGCAGATGAAATGCTTATAAGCGGTATGAGAAAGAAAGTACTTGAGTGTCAAGATGACCTAGAAAAATCTGAGGCTAGTCTAGCAAAAGTCTGAGCACAATTGGCAGAGAATGCAGAAGGGCGGGCATAGTTTGTGCGACAAATGAAAAGAAAATATGAGGGGACAATCGCCAATTTAAAGAGAAAGCTAACCACCCTTGAAAATGAGGCGGACAAACAGGCCCGAAATTTTAAAGCCGATAGGGAACACTGTTATGCTCTGATGGCCCAAATGGATGAAGATATGCAACAATTGCGGAATCAAAATCATCATGACACTCAAGTGTTGGAAGCTCGGAATCAGCAAATCGGGCGTTTACTTTAGGAAAAGGGTATTGTACGAGAGAGGGTTAGATCCATTGCCTACTATATCGTCATGAAATGCCACGCATGTGAGGACATGACTCAGACCACTTTCTTCGTTGCTGTAATGACATTTGTCCGCCAGATAATGAGTGATTTGGAGCGGCTTCAAGGGTATCTCGCACGTAGGCCCGTGAGACCGGATGATGTCCCACGGGCCCCAGGAGTCGAAGCATTGATGTATTCATGATTTTTCATTTATTGAGTCTGTATTTTGGAAATTATTTTTGAGTCTGTTGGCAGTTTTTAAAATTCCAAGAAAATGAGTAGTTGGAAGTCTTTTGTAATAGAAAGTTTAGGAGTTTTATTAATGAAAATTTGAAAATTCCCAAAAATTGTTTCTTTATTTTTCGCATTTGTTTTTCTTGAACTACGTAATGATCTGATTCATGCGGCATCATGATACGTAGGCAATCCTCATCGGATCTGGTCACATTTTTGTAAATAACTCAAATAAGAGAGGGATGTGAAAAAGAGAGCCAAAGAAAAACCAAAAGAAAAACGAAAAAAAGCAAGGAAAGAGAGGAAAGAAAAGAGTGGAAAATAGGAATAAGAGGAGAAGTACAAAAGCCAAAAGTGGAAAGAAATTTTTTTTGGGGAAAATAAGCAGAGCCGGGATGAAACATGCAACCGTTGTGAAACATGTAGAAACACATTTAACTGTATAGGTGCATCACACCCCAACATGCGATTACCTATGTGTTAATTGCTTCAAACTGACCGGTTTGTTGTTTACTGTTAGTTAGGTTCTATAGTAAGGTGGTTGGTTTTGTGGTAGTCTGGCTTCACATTCATACTTCACAAGGTCAAAAGGAAGCATTGAAATGTCTTCGGAAATTCCTCTGCCAACAGTTCCTATTCCAGAGGATAGTCCGATCTCGACCATCCCAACTTCTGAGTCAGCAACTGTTGAGGAAAATAGAATTCTGCATCTCCGCATGATGGAAATGTGGGATGCCTGGGCCAATGGAAAAGAACCACCAAGTGCGATACCTGGATTCCCTGAGCTTTTTCCCAGGACAAGTGGGTCCTCCAACATCCCCATGAGTTATCCAAATACCCCACTGGGATATCCTACAATTTCAGCCCACTATGCTGGAACACCTTCTGAGTCTCGCCCCCAGGTGTTAGCTTCAGGTGCAGCTTCAAACATATTCACCGCTCCAACTTGTTCAGCTATGGCACAACCTGCTTTACCCATGCCTAACTTCGATTCATCTTCCTTCACATTTCAAGCACCATCTTTCCCACTGGAACCTACCCAGTTTACTACCAATGCTTACCCTCAGCCGCCCCGATACGAGTTTACCGCAGGGCAGGAAAAAGCCGAAAAAACACCTAAACAAGAGGAAATTACCAGAAAGATGAGAAGCATGGAGCAAAGTCTCAAAAATATACAGGGTCTGAGTGGGCAAAAGAGTGTATCTTACGCTGACTTGTGCATGTTCCCGCACGCACATCTACCTTTGGGTTTCAAAACCCCAAAGTTTGAAAAATATGACAGGCATGGGGATCCCATTGCCCACCTCAAAAGTTACTGCAACCAGTTGCGGGGAGCGGGCGGAAAAGAAGAGCTTCTTATGGCTTACTTTGGAGAGACTTTGGTCGGCATTGCTTCTGAATGGTATATGGAGCAGAATATATCTCTTTGGCATATCTGGGATGACTTGGCTCGGGATTTTGTCAGGCAGTTTCAATATAACATCGACATTGCCCCTGACAGGAATTCATTATCAAATCTAAAGAAGAAGTCCTCGGAGAGCTTTCGAGAGTATGCTGTCAAATGGCGCGAACAAGCGGCCAGAGTCAAGCCTCCAATGAACGAAATAGGAATGGCCAGTGTCTTCCTTCAAGCCCAAGAGGCTGATTATTATCAAAACATGATGTCTGCAATAGGAAAGCCGTTTGCCGATGCCATCAAAATCAGTGAAATGGTTGAGAATGGGTTGAAAACAGGACGAATATTGAGTCAGTCTGCTATAAGGGCTACCTCCCAAGCAATCCAAGGCGGGTCTGGAGGAGTAGCAAACCGAAAGAAGAAGGAAGAAGTAGCAATGGCAACTTCGAGTGTAAGAAAACTCCGTTTGGCCAGACTTCATTTCTCTAAAAGAACCCCACAACACTACTACCCCCATCAAGATGCGGCCTATGCTATGGATCTTCAGCCATACGCAGTGATGAATGCACAACCATACGCTAGGCCACAACAACAATTTCACCAAAACCGAGCTCAATTTCCCAGAAATCAACTTCCTCACCAAGCTCAGTATAATCCCCGACCTCCACAAAATAATTTCCCCTACAATGCCCGTGCTCGGGAGCCGCCCAGGAAGACGAACTTCACACCTATTGGTGAGTCATATTCTAGCCTTTTCCCTAAATTAGTCCAAATAGGTTTGTTACAACCCGTACCCCCAAATAGGCAAAACCTAGAGTCACTCTCTTACCAACCTGGCGCCCAATGTGCCTATCATTCTGGGGTGGAATGGCATGACACTGAGAGCTGTTGGACTTTGAAAAGGGTTGTTGAAAATCTCATATAACAAAAGCGGATAGTGTTAAAGGATGAAGACATTCCTAATGTGACCAACAACCCGTTACCGGCTCACAACAATGGACCGGTTATTGGAATGATATGTGAAGATAAAGAGTTTGATCCTACCTTGAAAGCCATCATTGCAATCGCTGACGTCGAGAAAAAGCCAAAGGCTGATGCAAAGCAAGAAAAAGGGGAGAAGAAGAGTAAACACACCCCTCAAAACACAGAAAAAATAGTGGAAACCAAAACTGAGGTAGTACCCTCGAAAGATGCCATCCTTTATGTGCCCCGGGGTCCTAGGAAAGGACAAGTGACATTGAGCCCTCCAAGAAGGTTTGAGCTGAACAAAGGATCTAAAATGTATGTGCCAAAAGGGACCTATGTGGTACAAGGGCCAATAATTTCACCAAGGCTGAATGAGCCCGTGGTTATTGGCCGCGCACCGCAGAGGCCCATGACAGATCCTATTGCCATCTCATGGAATTATAACGAGGCGGTAGTAACCTACAAAGGAAAAGAAGTCCCGGGAGAAGTAAATGAAACTAACCCGGCTGAGAAATACCTCAATCTGGAGGAAGTGAATAATGCCACGAAGAAGCATTTCCCACTCAAGAAGCCAATTAGTGCCGAAGAAGCAGAAAAGTTCTTCAGGAAAATGAAAACTGCGGACTACGAGATAATTGACCAACTCCGAAAGTCTCCTGCTCAGGTCTCTTTATTGTCGCTATTAATGAATTCAACTGAACATCAGAAAGTGTTGATCAAAACCCTCAATAAAGCTTACGTTCCGATTGAAACTACTGTGGAACAATTGGAGAGGATGGCAGAAAGATTCTTCACAATCAATCAGATCTCCTTTAGCAAAAATGACCTGCCCCCGGAGGGGGCCACCCACAACAAAGCCCTCCACCTAACAGTTAAATGTGAGGGGTACTATGTGAAGATGGTCATGCTGGATGGCAGTTCTGGAGTAGATATCTGCCCTCTCTCAACTCTACAAAAAATGGAGATCGAGACTGAGAGAATCAGGCCCAACAACGTCTGTGTTCATGCCTTTGATGGCATCAAAAGAGACACCATAGACGAGATCGATTTGATTTTGACTATTGGACCTGTGGATTTTGAGGTGACCTTTCAAGTCCTAGACATGGATACTTCTTATAATTTCCTCTTGGGAAGGCCTTGGATTCACGCGGCAGGATCCGTACCTTCCACTCTCCACCAGATGGTGAAATTGGAATATGAAGATCAGGAGACCATAGTCCATGGAGAGGATGAGCAATCGATCTATCGGGACCCGTCGGTCCCACGCCTTGAAGCTAGGGAAGGTAGTGAACATATAGTCTATCAAGTTTTCGAGGTTGTGGTCGCAGACCAATATGAAGAAGGAAGCCCTTTCCCTCAACCTTTTCTCTCAAAAGCGTCAGTTATGGTTGCCAAGGAAATGATCAGGCATGGTTATAAACCCGGGAAGGAGCTCGGGGCATCATTGCAAGGTATCACCGAACCTATCACCTTACTTGCCACCAAGAAGTTCTTCGGTGTGGGTTTTCACGCCATAGAAGCTGATGTGACGTGGGCAAATCAACGAAAGAGCAATGGTTGGGTTTTATCTCAGCCAATTCCGCATCTCTACAGAACATTTGTCAGGCCCAAGTACAATGAAGAAGAAGAAGATGAGGCCTTCACGACCGAGGAAATTGAAGAAATCTGTGGGTCTATGAGGCAAATGCTGTATGAAACCCACGGTTCAGCCGGGAGAAGGCTCGAGCACCGCTGAGGTGCTGTATATGGGGCCCAATGCCAAGTTGTAAAACTGGAAGGCTACTCCGTTCTCAATCAGGCGGGAATCCCGGTAGTCCAGTCCTGCCACCTTTTTTGCATCACGAGTTATTTCAGGGTGTAACTCAGATGTTTTTCTTTTAGTTTCCTGTCTTTAAATGCTAATGTAAACCCTGTTATCTTCAAAATTCAATGAAATGAAATTAATATTTCATCGTTCATCTCTCTTTATTCTTTCTGATTTTGTTATTTTTTCTTATTTCTTCTTTCAGTTCTAATAATGCGGCTTTAAATAACATGACATGCTTGCGGACTTCATGCCCAGATCCAAACATGCTGTCTAATTGTGAAATAATGAATCAAGAAATGGAATATGATGAAGAATAGGCTTTTAAGGAAATAAATCGAGAATTGGAACAATTTAAGAATAAACCTAAGCCGAACTTAAATGAAACCGAGCCGGTTAATCTGGGTAGCTCTGAAGAAGTCAAAGAAACCAAGATAAGCATTCACACAGATGAAAGAACCAGGGACGCATTGATCCAACTTTTGTTTGAATTCAAAGATGTGTTTGTTTGGTCATACGATGACATGCCAGGATTAAGTGTCGATTTAGTGGTCCATAAGTTGCCAACCTACCCCGATTATTCCCCTGTCCACCAAAAACAGAGGAAGTTCAAAATTGATATCAGTGACAAGATTAAAGAAGAGGTCACAAAACAGTTAAAGGCGGGAGTGATCCGAGTGGTCCGATACACCACATGGCTGGCTAATATAGTTCCCGTGCCAAAGAAAGATGGGAAAATTCGGGTGTGCGTTGACTACCGGGATCTGAACAAAGCAAGCCCCAAGGACAATTTCCCTCTGCCAAACATCCACATCCTTGTTGATAACTGCGCCAAACATGAAATACAGTCTTTTGTGGATTGTTATGCAGGATATCACCAGGTGTTGATGGATGAAGAAGATGAGGAAAAGACATCTTTCACCACACCCTGGGGCACCTACTATTATAGGGTCATGCCTTTTGGTTTGAAAAATGCCGGGGCAACTTACATGAGGGCCATGACTGCCATATTTCATGACATGATGCATCAAGAGATAGAGGTGTATGTGGACGATGTGATCATCAAATCCAGAACCCAGGACGACCATGTTCGGGACCTAAGAAAATTCTTTGAGTTGCTACGTAAGTATGATTTAAAGCTAAATCCAGCGAAATGTGCATTCGGAGTTCCATCTGGCAAACTCTTGGGATTTATAGTCAGTCGGAGAGGCATCGAGCTAGACCCAACAAAGATAAAGTCTATTCGGGATTTTCCTTCTCCAAGAACCAAGAAAGAGGTTATGAGCCTGCTGGGAAGGTTGAATTACATTAGCCGGTTTATTGCTTAGTTGACTTCAACATGTGAACCCATCTTTAAGCTGTTAAAGAAAGATGCAGCGATTAAATGGACGGATGAGTGTCAAGAAGCCTTTGACAAAATCAAAGAATATTTGTCGAACCCGCCAGTCTTGGTCCCACCTGAACCGGGAAGCCTCTGTTATTGTATTTGACAGTCTTGGAAAATTCCTTTGGTTGCGTCCTCGGGCAACATGATGTGACTGGAAAGAGAGAGTAGGCCATCTACTATCTGAGCAAGAAGTTTACCAGCTATGAAGCCAAATACACTTTGTTGGAAAGAACTTGTTGCGCTCTAACTTGGGTTGCTCAGAAGCTTAGGCATTACTTGTTGGCCTATACCACTTACCTCATTACCAGGTTGGACCCTTTGAAGTACATATTCCAGAAGCCGATGCCCACAGGGAGGTTAGCAAAATGGCAGATCCTGCTCACTGAGTTTGACATAGTCTATGTCACCCGCACGACAATAAAGGCCCAGGCTTTAGCAGATCACCTCTCTGAAAACCCTGTGGATGATGAATATCAACCTCTGAGTACTTACTTTCCAGATGAGGAGGTGAATTCAATCGATATGACATCAAAAGACACCAGTGCTTGGAAAATGTTCTTCGATAGAGCTGTGAATGCAAAAGGCGTTGGAATTGGGGCAATCTTGATCTCACCCACTGGTCAGCACTATCCAACCACAACCCGACATCGGTTTTTCTGCACAAACAATACTACCGAGTATGAAGCCTGCATTATGGGTATGAACATGGCAATCGACCAAGATGTCGAAGAATTGTTAATCATGAGAGATTCAGATCTGATTATCCGACAAGCTCATGGAGAATGGGAGACTCGAGATGTCAAACTTATTCCCTACAGGCAACATCTGGAAGATCTTAGCAGGCGATTCAAGTCAATAGAGTTCAGGTACATCCCTCGTTGTCACAATGAACTGGCCGATGCACTTGCTACTTTGGCCTCGATGCTGCCATACCCAGGAAATGCCCACATTGATCCCTTGGAAATCCAAATCCGGGAAAGGCACAGTTACTGTAATATGGCTGAGGCAGAACCAAGTATTCATCCATGGTATCATGATATCAAAAGATTTCTAAAAACTAAAGAGTACCCCGAGCAAGCCAGTGGGGACCAAAAGAGAACCATCAGACGGTACGCAAGTGGTTTCTTCCTGAGCGGTGATGTTTTGTACAAATGGACTCCAGACCTAAACTTCTTAAGATGTGTTAATGTCAAAGAAGCCGAAAGAATCATGTATGATGTACACGCAGGAGTGTGCGGACCCCACATGAATGGGTATGTTTTGGCAAAGAAAATCCTGCGAGCGGGCTATTACTGGATGACTATGGAAAAGGAATGCTTCAATTTTGTCCGAAAATGTCACCAATGTCAGGTGCACGGTGATTTGATTCATGCACCGCCTACAGAACTGCATCTCATGTCAGCACCTTGGCCATTTGTTGCCTTGGGTATGGACGTCATTGGGCCGATTGAGCCGAAAGCTTCAAATGGGCATAGATTCATATTGGTCACTATCGACTACTTCACAAAGTGGGTTGAAGAAATTACCCTCAAATCTGTCACCAAGAAAACTGTAGTAGACTTCATGCATTCCAACCTCATCTGCCGTTTTTGTATTCCTGCAACTATCATTACGGATAATGCTCAAAATTTGAATAGTCATTTGATGAGAGAGATATGTGAACAATTCAAGATAACGCATCGGAACTCTACTCCTTATCGTCCCAAAGCCAATAGTGCCGTCGAAGCAGCAAACAAGAACATCAAAAAGATTTTGAGAAAGATGATTCAAAGTTCTAGGCAGTGGCATGAAAAGTTGCCGTTTGCATTATTGGGGTATCACACTACTGTGCGCACATCGGTCGGAGCAACCCCGTACCTTTTGGTTTATGGCACGGAAGCCGTAATACCCGCAGAAGTTGAAATCCCTTCTCTCCGGATCATTGTTGAAGCTTGAATTGAAGACAGTGAGTGGGTCAAAACCCGTTTAGAACAATTAACCCTGATCGATGAAAAGCGAATGGCTGCAGTCTGCCACGGGCAGTTGTATCAACAAAGAATGACTCGTGCGTATAACAAGAAAGTGCGGCCTAGAAACTTTGAAGTGGGGCAACTCGTCTTAAGGCGTATTCTCCCCCATCATCAAGAAGTCAAAGGAAAATTTTCTCCTAACTGGAAAGGACCATACATCATCAGAAAATTGTTGCCAAAAGGGGCATTGTATCGGGGAGACATTGAAGGAAATGACTCTGAAACAGCTGTAAATGCAGATGCGGTCAAAAGGTACTATGTCTAATTATTCTGCAGCAACAACATTATCCGATTGGTATGACAAAGGCTTTCATTCTCGCTACCCCAAACACTCCAATCCATTGCTAACCCTTTAAGCCGTTTACCTTTCTTTCATTACCCTCTTTGGAACCTGAAAATGTCATTAAAAAGAAAAAAACAAAACAAAACAGAAAAACAAAAGAAAAATCAAAAACAAAGTTTCCTGAACTACGTTCGACTTGATTCCAAAAGGATATGTAGGTAGCCTCTCCCTGGGGTTCAGTCACACCAAAACAAAAATCCAAATTTTCCTAAAAGTGAAACTAGGGCAGACGTTATAATAATTCGGCAATGATCCCGCCCGAACGGTTCCAAATTTGTAATTCGATCCAATTTCTTTTTACCCAAACCAGTTTCAAGTCCTTTCGATCAATCGGCAAAAGGTTTTTCAAAATCAAAGAACGCAGTTGCTTGGATTTGATGCAATCAAGATGAGAGAAATAAAATGAGAGAGTCTTATTGGTGAAAACCTACGGGCACCATAAGGCAATGGCGAGCAGAGAAATCAAAAATGAGAGAGTCTTGTTAGTGAAAACTCGTAACGAGCACTATAAGGCGACGATAAGAAGAGAAATGAGAGAGATCGATTGGTGAAAACCCACAAAGGGAGTCATAGATCGAAAAGAAGAAACCCCTCACCACCATTGGTATTGAAAGAGTTATGGCAAAGTTTCTCCGTTTTCAAACACGGGTCGTAATGAGTTTATGAGAAGATAGGATATTTGTGCGGATCGGTTGTCTAGTCCAAGAAGTATGTCATGTCTATTTGAAGTCTGCATGCACTTCAGATAAGTTCGTCCTTCCTCCCCGAAAGCGATGCTTCTCTTTTAAATTTATTTTCTTGTCCTTTGTTTACTTTTCCTTGAACCTCTTTCGGTCTAATTCTGTTCCGTAACTAATACAAAGAAAAGGTGGCAAGATTGGTTTTACAGAGTTCTGCTTGATAAAAACCAAGTCCAAAGAAAAGTACCCCAGCCTCAGCGGGTGCATCAAGTCGATCCCGACTGGCCATAATAGCCGATGCTCTAAAACCAGAGTTATTGAAAATGAAAAGAAATTCGAAGTCAAAGCCCTAGAGGTGGATTAAAGTGAAAGGGCCAAAGCCCCGCACAGTTGAACCGCCGTTTGGAAAGTTTGAAAAGTTGAGTTCCTCGGTTTTAGGAGAGAGATCAATCTTCAGCAAGCAGCAGAGGTTCTCACAAAAAGAGCTAGGCCGAGATTAATTGATCAAAAACAATGAAGGCCACAAAACCGACCACTGTTTCAAACTAACAGTTGTTCTTTGTTTGAAAAATTGAAACAGGTGCAATCCAAAGAAACCATGCAAAAAGAAGGTGCAACCAAAAGAAAATGCGCAAGGGTTAGAAATAGCTATGCTGCAATAATCAACCCAAAAGGGAAGTCTCCTCCCAATTCTTTCCTGCATTTTTTACTCATTTTCTTAAACTCAAAAATAAAAAAAATAATAAAAATAAAATGAAGATTGATAAAAAATAAAAATAAAAAGAAGAAGAAGAGAAATTCAAAATCATGGTAGCATAGGGTCTCCAATCTCTAGCTACGTCCTTTCCAACATAGGATCTCATTCCCTAGTCGATGCCAGCATAACCTGGTAATCTTTTCCCACCTAGGGTCTCATTCCCTAGTCACTGCCAGCATAACCTGGTAGTCTCTTTTAGTAATGAGTTCCACTCTCTAGTGGATCCCCGGCATAACCCGAGGACATTTTTCTTTCTCCGGCATAACCCGATGACTTTCCCGGCATAACCCGTGGATCTCCCCGGCATAACCCAATGAAATTTTTCGGTATAACCCGTGGACCTCCCCGGCATAACCTGATGACTTTTTTTTTTCTTCCGCGGCATAACCAGTGGACCTCCTGGGCATAACCCGAGGACCTTTGTCTTTTCCGGCATAACCCGATGACTCTCCCGGCATAACCCGTGGACTTCCCTGGCGTAACCCAGGGACCTTTTTCTTTTTCTCTCGGCATAACTTGTGGACCTCCCTGGCATAACCCAGGGACCTTTTTTTTCTTTTCTCCCGGCATAACTCGTGGACCTCTCCCGCATAATCCGAGGACCTTTTTCTTTTCCGGCATAACCCGATGAATTTTCCGGCATAACCCAAGGACCTTTCCTTTTTCCGGCATAAACCATGGACCTCCCCGGCATAAACTGAGGACCTTTTTTATTTCCGGCATAATCCGATGACTTTCCCGGCATAACCCGATGACTTTCCCGGCATAACCCGTGGTCTTCCCCGGCATAACCCGAGGACCTTTTTCTTTTCCGGCATAACCCGAGGACCTTTCCGGCATAACCCGATCATTTTTCCAGCATAACCTGGTAATCTTTCCAACTTGGGGCCTCCGATCCCCATTTGATTTCATTTTAGATATAGGGTCTCCATTCCCTAATCTCTTTTTCTCTGGGATACACAATCCCGATTTTATTGCTTTCAATAAAGAAATAATTTAGATTTTGTTGCAATAACTCACAAAATTTTCCTAGTAAAAACTGGGGCAGAAAAATTTCGTTCGTTTGTTTGTTTTGGTGCCTAAGCAGGTTTTTACCTTGAGGGACAAGTTTCGAGGCGACCAAAAGAAGAAGTCTCTTTTCAAATAAAAGAAAAGAAAAAACAAGAAAAAAGAAGTGAGCTCTAAAGTGCAGAAGCGGAGAAAAGATGCGGACTGCTCAAGATAGGATTGAAGTCACAAGCTTCGCATGTCCTGCCTTGATCCAAAAGCTGAAGAATGAACCAGCGATTGCAGCTAACGAGCATCAAGATTCAGATCGGAGTCCAACAACAAGAACCAGCTAAGACTCAAGATCAAGCTTCAAGAGACTTATAGATGGGAATCTTGTAACTCATAGTTGATAGGCTTAGCTAGTTAAGTTTTTTATTTTTCCATTTTTTTTGTGTAATAAGGAGCTCAGCAAGCAAAAACAACAGCAATAGCAGTGAAACCACAGTTTCCCGGTAATCCCAGCTATCAAAACGTTTAGAACTACACCGACCTGATTCCTTTATAGCCAAGGATATGTAGGCAACCTCCGAAGCAAGGTTCGGTCAAACTTTTTCAAAATGCTTCCAAATGGAGTTTCAAACGGGCAAAAATTGCTTGTAGTTGCTCACTTTATCTTTGCCCGAAAAGTCTTCATGTTTTCGAGCAAAGAGGGGCAGCTGTGAGCTGCTTATTTTTTACCATGTTTGAATTTATTCCTACTTTTCTCTACTCACTACCCATTTTCCCCAGTTTCTCCACTCACTACCCACTTTCCCCATTTTCCCTACTCATGTTCCCCACTCTCCCCACTTTCTCCACTTTCTCCACTCACTACCCACTTTCCCCATTTTCCCCACTCATGTTCCCCACTCTCCCCACTTTCCCTACTTTCTCCACTCATTACCCACTTTCCCCACTTATGTTCCCCACTCTCCCCAAAAAATATTTCCTCCACCCACTCTTCATCATTCTCTCTACCTATAACACACACATCAAGACCTCACCTTAAAAAAAATTATATATAGAAAAAAGCTCTCTTCTTCTTCTTGGATTTTTTCTCCAAGCAACAGACAAATACAACAGATCTCACCCTTTCTTCCCAAGAAAAATTGGACCTCCCTATTTTCGGATCCAAGAGCGTTGTTTTCACAATTTCCAAAAGAACAAGAAAAAGAGAACGCTCCCCTTCTCTGTGAAGGACCAACAACAGCGCCTCTCTCTCGCTCAACAAAGCTAGAAGACGCCTAGACCACTCCCAAGAGAAAAATCGGACTTCTCTTCACCAAAAAGAAAAATTCCCATCTCTTTTGAGAGGAAAAACCTTCAGCTGCTGCACACCCTTTGGCCTCCCCCATAACTCCATTTCTGCTGAAGAACAACAAAGGGAACCAAGCCAAACATTTTTTTTGAATACCCATCTGAAAACACACACATTCAGTGAACGAAAAAATGCATTTCGCTAGCATTTGGTGTCAATTTTTCTGGTTCAAATTGTTGGTTCAATTCTGCCGATTTTGCTGTTTCTAGAACTGTTGAGCTCCCACTCGAGTTTTATTCTACTTTAATTGGTTTATTCAAGTTTTTCCTGGAGCAACCAGGTTAGTTTGAAACTTTTTTTGTATTGCGTTTCTTGGTAAACGATTAAACAAATGAGTTCCGGTCTACGTTTGAAGATCTGCTCGATTCCTGATTATTATTAGTCTTATGTGTAATGAGAAGCTGCTGAATCTGCATTTATTTGCCATTTGGTATTGAATGAGAAATTTCTTTACAAGGTAAAAAATGGAAATGAAATGTATTTGGCATTAGCCATCCGGTTATGAATGTATTGGGTATGGAAATCTGGTTGGCCTCACTTTTGCCTAATATGTATCTTTTCCCTTAATAAAAAATCAGAAAGTGAGCATCATTCTTTAGTATTCAAACACGTATTTTTACAATCAATTCCATAATTTTGATATTCTTTACGTATTGGCTTCACATATTTTTTAGGATTATTTGATGAGTGACATTGTTATGATTGAAGGATTTTCTTTTTAGCTTTTTGATATTCAATTAATTAGCTAAAATTGTCTTCTGTTAGTGTAATACCGAGTGTCATTGTATTATATTTAATTCACAGTCAAAAGGATTATGGAACATACCAATTTCTTGCCTAAGGTCACATGTTGTACTCACTTTAAAAATTATTTCCAAATTGGAAACTAGATATGCCAGAAACAAAGTTCTCATCCGTCTCAGTGCAAAGTTTGATTCTTTTGGATTTAAATAAATATTTCTAAGTATCGTAGTTTGCTTTAAGCGCGATTAATAATGAACTATCGTGGCTATGAGTACGGTTCCCGTAGCATAGTCATGATATCTAATTCCCAAATTCAGGGGTGCATTTCATGTAACCCGATCATAACAACTTCGAATATTAATAAAATAAAAAATATTGCGAATCGCGGGTACATTTCATGTAGCGTGGTTTTCGATATGTTCCAAAACGGCAAGTGTACGACAATCGTAACTTGTTCAAGAAATAATTCCATAAAACCTAAAAGGGGTTAAAATAATTAAAAGCAGTTATAAGGGAAAAATGCACAATAGGTTTAACACATGTAATAAATCAGATAATAGGCCAAATATAATATGTTTAAGCGACCGTGCTAGAACCACGGAACCCGGGAATGCCTAACACCTTCTTTCGGGTTAACAGAGTTCCTTATTCAGAATTTCTGGTTCGCAGACTTCAAAAAGGAAAGTCGAAATTTTCCTCGATTTGGGATTTAAAATAAATCGGTGACTTGGGACACCAAATAAACTATCCCAAGTGGCGACTCTGAACAAAATTGAATAAATTAATTCCATTTCGAATAATGTCACTTTAATTGAAAAAACTCCCTTGTGCTACCTTCGGATGTGTAAAAAGGAGGTGTGACAGTTGATCTTGTATGTAGTGAACAGAATCATAAGAGGAAGAAAAACTAAAAAGTAATTCCACCACCACAAAAAATTTTACTAAATTTTCTTTATCTTTTTCTTTTGTCATATACTAGAAGTCCTTCCGTCAAATGGTTAATTCGTGGTTATACACTATGAAAACCCAATCATGACTCGGTATATATCCCATCTTGCGCATCCTTGTATGCAAACTGCATTTGTTTGTGATATTTTTCCAAGTGTCTCCACATTAATTTTTTAATTCTAAACGAAAATATTTGTTTACACTCATTACAAATAGCTTATTGTCATGACCCAAAATCTCATATTAAAGGCCGTGATGACACCTATTCCCTATAACTAAGTAAGCCTATCACACAACAATGCCAAATAAAATATAACAAGTTAAATATTAAACAAAATCTAGAAAAGTATTAAAATTGCCAAACACGGATAGAATAAGCAGCTGACTAAAACCCCGTAATGCTGAATCATAAGCTAAACATAGTGTACAGAAGGAGTCTAAATACATCACTGTTTGTGATATAATAAATAGTATCCAAATGAAATAAGATTGCAACTCTGAGTCCTACAAGCGGAACATAAGGTATACCTTGAAGTCTCCAATCGCACATGCACAACTCTCTAAGGACCAGCACGACATGACGTACCCAGATCTGCACAAAGAATGTGTAGTATGAGTACACCACAGTTGGCACCCAATAAGTATCAAGACTAACCTCTGTGGAATAGTAACAAGGTTCAAGTCAAGACACTCATTAGTCAAATAACCTATGTAATATATTGAAGGCATGCAATAGTATGTATATTAGAAAAACAATGACTATGAACTCATCAGAATAAGTGATAACAATTTACTACACGTAAAGCTCAGTTTCCACAACTAAAGCTCAGAACACGTGCTTCTTCATCCACTAATCAGCAGCCCGAGCCCACAATAATAGCTCCCACGAAGGGTAGAGGACGAGCCCGAGGCCATGCTAGGGGTCGAGGCAGGGGCAGAGCTCAGCCCAGAGTAGCAGCAGCAGCAGCAGAGGCAGAGCCTCAAGTAGGGTTTGATGATGAGGTTCCGGCCTAGACAGTTCCGGTGGGCCCGACTCAGGTCCCAGAGGGGTTCATTGTTACACCAGTACTCCAGGATGCTCTGGTCCGTCTAGTGGGCCTTATGGAGAGTGTCACCCAGGCAAGCTTACTTCCTGTAGCACCAGCTGTCTCTCAGGCTGGGGGAGGAGCACAGACTCCCACTACCCGCACTTCGGAGTAGATGGCTCCCCAGTTTCTGACTCTAGCATCTTAGCTAGTTGGATCAGTTCAGCTGGGTATAGTAGCTCCGACCGGTGATGGAGCAGCTATGTCTGCCGATGCTTTGTGGAGATTGGACAGGTTCACCAAGCTGTTCACTACTACTTATGGTGGTACATCTTTAGAGGATCCCCATGATTATTTAGACAGCTGTCATGAGGTTCTACGGAACATGGGAATAGTGGAGACCAATGGGGTCAACTTTTCTGCTTTTCGTCTGTCAGGTTCGCCCAAGGCTTGGTGGAGGGAATATTGTTTGGCTACGTCAGCTGGGTCGCCTGCCTTAACTTGGGATCAGTTCTCTCAGCTATTTCTAGAGAAGTTTCTTCCTATCACTCAGAGGGAGGACTATCGGAGGAAGTTTGAGCATTTTCAGTAGGGTTCTATGACCGTCACTCAGTACAATACCGAATTCATCTTTTTGGCCTGTCATGCTCTTATTATACTTCCCACCGAAAGAGAGAGAGAAAGAGAGGGAGAGGAGGTTCACTGGGGAACTCGCTTAGCCGATTCGATTGCAGATGGCTAAAGAGACTGGAAGCGAGATTTCTTTTCAGGATGCGGCCAATGTGTCCAGGAGAGTTGATATGGTTTTATCGCAGGGGAGTGGTTAGCAGTCTGACAAGAGGCCCCGTCATTCAGGCAGGTTCAATGGTGCCTCATCTAGAGGCAGGGATTCTTTTGGTAGGGGCCATCCTCCTAGGTCGTTTCATTCAGCACTTCAGACTTCTCATGATGCTCTAGGCGGCCTTGGTTCTTATGCGTAGTATTCTTATCAGCAGTCCTATTGTGTACCATCAGCTCTTATCAGAGCACCTCCTCTTCAGAGCTATTCTCATGGTCAGCCGGTCCGCCAGGGTCAGTCTTAGTTTCCTCAACCGCAACACTCAGGTGGATGCTTTGAGTGCGGTGAGTATGGTTATATCCAAAGGGCTTGTCCGAGATTAGTAGGTGTTCATTTGCAGCAGCATGGTTCCTGTGCCATAGTTCAGGCACTAGATGTTCCACCGCCTGCTCAGCCAACTAGAGGTGGGGGTAGAGGTGCTAGAGGTGGAGGTAGAGGTATTAGAGGTGGAGGTCAGGCCGCTAGAGGTGGAGGCAAGCCAGCAGGAGGCCGTCCCAGGGACATAGCTCAGAGTGGTGGGGCCTAGCCCCGATGTTGTGCTTTTCCATCCAGGCTGGAGGCTGAGGCCTCCGATGCAGTTATCACAGGTACTATTCTAGTCTGTAGTAGAGATGCTTAAGTTCTATTTGATCCAAGATCTATATACTCATATGTGTCATCTTATTTTGTCTCGTATTTGGTCATGCCTAGTGATTCTTTTAGTGCTCCCGTATATGTGTCTACTCTGGTGGGTGATTTTGTAGTGGTGGATCGTGTCTATCATTCATGTATAGTTGTGATTGTGGGTTTTGAGACCCGAGTAGATCTGTTACTTTTGGATATAGTTGATTTTAATGTCATATTAGGGATGGACTGGTTATCACCTTATCACGCTATCTTGGACTATCATGCATAGACTGTGACCTTAGCTTTGCCGGGTTTATCTCGTTTAAAGTGGAGGGGGACTCCTGGTTATTCCACCCATACGGTTATCTTATATATGAAGGCTCGGCGTATGGTTGAGAAGGGATGTTTGGCCTATTTGGCATATGTTCATGATTCTAGTGCCGAGGTTCTTTCTCTGGATTCTGTGCCTGTTGTTTATGAATTTCCAGAGGTATTTCCTACAGACCTACCGGGTATGCCGCCTGGCAGGGATATTGACTTTTGCATTGATTTGGCTCCGAGTACTCAGCCCATTTCTATTTAGACATATCGTATGACCCCGCCAGAGTTGAAAGAATTGAAAGAATAGTTGCAAGACTTGCTTGACAGGGGCTTCATTAGACCTAGTGTCTCGCCTTGGGGTGCGCCGATGTTGTTTGTTAGGAAGAAGGACTGATCGATGAGGATGTGTATAGATTATCGGCAGTTGAACAAGGTCACAATTAAGAATAAGTACTCATTGTCGAGGATTGATGATTTGTTTGATCAGCTTCAGGGTGCCAAAGTGTTTTCGAAGATTGATTTGAGATCCGGCTATCATCAGTTGACGTTAGGGCGTCCAATGTCCTAGACAATTTTTTGCACTCGGTACGGTCATTATGAGTTTTTAGTGATGTCATTTGGGTTGACAAATGCCCCAGCAACTTTCATGGACTTGATGAACCGAGTGTTTAAGCCTTATTTGGATTCCTTTGTGATTGTCTTCATTGATGATATTTTGATCTATTCCTGCAGCTGCGAGGAGCACGAGCAACATCTTCGAGTCGTTCATTAGACTCTGAGGGATAGTCAGTTGTATGCTATGTTTTCAAAGTGTGAGTTTTGGTTGTGTTCAGTTATATTCTTGGGTCATGTTGTATCAGTAGAGGGTATTTAGGAGGATCTTAAGAAGATTGCGGCAGTCAAGGACTGGCCTAGACCCACATCATCCATAGAGATCCGGAGTTTCTTGGGTTTGGTGGGTTAGTATCGTCGGTTTGTATAGGGGTTTTCATCTATTACAAGTCCGATGACTAGGTTAACCTAGAAGGGTGCCCAGTTCAGGTGGTCGGACGAGTGTGAGCCAGTGTTGGTTTTGCCCACAGGTTCAGGGCTATATACATTATATTGTGATGCATCTATTATTGGACTTTGTGCGGCGTTGATGCAGAATGGCAAGGCTATTGCATATACTTCACGGCAGTTGAAGATTCATGAGAAGAATTATCCAGTTCATGATTTGGATCTAGCAGCCATTGTTCACGCGCTGAAGATTTGGAGGCATTATTTATATGGCGTGTCATGTGAGGTGTTCACAGATCACAAGAGTTTGTAATACTTGTTCAAGCAGAAGGAGATAAATTTGAGGCAGAGAAGTTGGTTGGAGCTATTGAAAGATTATGATATCACCATTTTGTATCATCCAGGAAAGGCCAATGTAGTGGCCGATGCATTGAGTAAGAAGTCAGCTAGTATGGGTAGCCTTGCGTATATTCAAGTCAGTGAGAGACTGCTTACTTTGGATGTTCAGGCTTTGGCCAGTCATTTCGTGAGGTTAGATGTTTTTAAGACTAGTCGTGTGCTAGCTTGCACATTCACTCGTTCTTCATTATTTGAGCGTATCCGAGATCAGCGGTATGATGATCCTCATTTGTTTGTCCTTAAAGACACAATGCAGCACAGAGGTGCCAATCAGGTTACAGTTGGTGATGATGGAGTTTTGAGGATGCAGGGTCATATTTGTGTGCCTAATGTGGATGGACTTTATGAGTTGATTCTAAAGGAGGCCCATAGTTCCCCGTACTCTATTCATCTGGGGGTCCTAAGATGTATCAAGACTTTCGACAACATTATTGGTGGAGGAGAATGAAGAAGGACATTGTTGCCTATGTAGCTCGGTGTTTGAATTGTCAGCAGGTAAAGTACAAGCATTAGAGACCTGAGGGTTTGTTTCAGAAGATTGAGATTCCTGAGTGGAAGTGGGAACAGATCACTATGTTGGACTCCCATGGACTCAGAGGAAGTTCGATGCAATATGGGTTATTGTTGATAGGCTGACCAAGTCAGCGCATTTCATTCTTGTGACGGTTTCCTATTCCTCAGAGCGGTTGGCTGAGATCTATATCCGGGATATTGTTCGTCTTCATGGTGTGCCCGTGTCTATCAGTTCTGACCGTGGTACACAGTTTACCTCGCACTTCTAGAGATCAGTACAACGTGAGTTGGGTACGCGGATCGAGTTAAGCACAACATTTCATCCTCAGACGGATGGATAATCCGAGCGTACCATTCAGATTTTGGAGGATATACTCCGAGCATGTGTTATTGACTTTAGAGGTTTTTGGTATCAGTTCTTACCATTAGGAGAGTTTGCCTACAATAACAACTACTAGTCGAGCATTCAAATCGCTCCCTATAAGGCATTATATGGTAGGCGATGTCGGTCGCCGGTTGGGTGGTTTGAGCCGGGGAGGCTCGGTTATTGGGTACAAATTTAGTTCAAGATGCCTTGGATAAGGTGAAGATCATTCAGGACAGGCTTCGTACAGCTCAGTCTAGGCAGAAGAGTTATGCGGACCGCAAGGTTAGTGATATGGCATTCATGGTCGGAGAGCGGGTGTTACTCCGGGTATCGCCCATGAAGGGCGTGATGAGATTTGGGAAGAAGGGCAAGCTAAGCCCTAGGTTCATTGGTCCTTTTGAGATTTTAGATCGAGTGGGAGAGGTGTCTTACAAACTTGCATTACCGCCGGGTTTATCAGCTGTGCACCCAGTGTTTCATGTGTCCATGCTTCGGAAGTATCACGGTAATCCATCCCACGTGTTAAACTTCAGTAGTGTCCAATTGGACAAGGATTTAACCTATGAGAAGGAGCTGGTGGCCATTCTGGACCGGCAGGTTCGTCAGCTGAGATCGAAGAGTTACCCTTCTATTTATGTTCAGTGGAGGGGTCAATCTACTGAGGCAGCTACCTGGGAGTTCGAGTCTGATATGCGGAGCTGATATCCCCATCTTTTCTCCAACTCGGGTACTTCTTTTCTATGTCCGTTTGAGGACGAATGATTGTTTTAGAGGTAGAGGATGTGATGACCAAAAAGGTCATCACTTGATTTACAAGTTAATTCTATGTTCTGAGACCTTAAAACCTCCTTTTATCTCACCACGATTTGCGTGCACGATCCTGGCATATATTCGAAAAGCTTTTATGTGAAAATTTGATAAAAATGCTAATATGGCCTTTAAAATTAAATTTAAGTTGACTTAGGTCAACATTTTGGGTAAACAGACCCGGACCCATGATTTGACGGTCCCGGAAGGTCTGTAAAAAAATATGTGACTTGGGCGTATGCCCGGAATTGAATTCCAAGGTCCCAAGCCCGACAAATGAATTTTTGAAGAAAATTGTTTAACAGAAATTATAAGTGTTTTTTGGAAATTTGAATGTGGATGAGTTTGATGGTATCAGTACTGTATTCTGGTCCCGGAGCCCGGTACAGGTCTTATATAGTATTTAATTCGTGACTTTAAAATTTGGTAAGAAACGGAATACATATGACATGAATCGGACCCTCGGTTGTGAAATTTGAAACTTAAGAGTTCTTGATATTTTTCTTTGATTTTGATGTTAAAGTTGAAGTTCTAGGTGTTATTTTGGCGATTTAATTGTATGAGTAAGTCAGGGATTTCTCTGATTTCTTTGGGGTTTGGGATGTTTTGGACTTAGAAGTTCTGCTGTCATAGCTGTTGCAGGTGCACATAGATTTTGTTCTTCGCGTTTGTGTGGCTCCACTGGCGAACGCATAAAGAAAATTTTCTCAGGTGTCAGTTTGTTCTTCGCGAACGCGGAGCTCAGGACGTGAATGAAGCTTTTGGGGGTTACCCTTCTCGAACGCATTCTGGCTCACGCGAACACATAGGGTTAGTGGGCCTAGGGGAGGGTGTTCGATTTACTCTATGCGAACGCAACCCTTTGAACGTGAATATGAAGGCCTGAGGAGCTAAAGCTCCGCGAACGCGGGCCATCCAACACAAATGCGAAGGCCATTTGAGCCTTACCCATCGCGAACGCGGCAGGCCCATTGCAAACGCGATGAAGGCCTGCCCAGTCTTTTTAAAATAGATTTCAAAACTGGTAGAACCCATTTTCTTCATATTTTCGAACTCCCAAGACCTAGAGGCGATATTCTTCACACAAATTCATCTCCAAAGTGTTGGTAATCAATTCTAAACTCTACTTTTTCAATTACCCAACGTTTTTCATCACTTTTTAATCAAAAATCAAGATTTTTCATGGTAGAAATTGGGAATTTGGGTAGAGTTAGGGCTTTTTGAATAATTGGAATTTAGACCTCGCTTTGGAGTCGGATTTCAAAACTAATTGTATATTTGGGCTCGTGGGTGAATGAATAGTCGGGTTTTGGTCCGAACCTCGAGTTTTGACCAAGCGGCCCAGGGTCGATAATTTAGCATTGGGGTTGAATTCTTTAGCATTTATTTATGTTGTTAAATTGATTTGGGTTAGATACAAGTAAATTGGAGGCAAAATCTAAAGGGAAAGCGGTGCTTGAGGCTTGAGTTTGGCCATGGAAGTTGAGGTAAGTGTTTGGCCTAACCTTAGCTTGAGGGAATAGATATTGTGTCTTATTTGCTACGTGTTAGTGTCGAGTACGACGTATATGTGAGGTGACAAGTATCTATACGTTGGTATCAAGCATGCCCGTGAGTCTTATATTCGGATTTGTTGTGATTGTATTATGTATTGATCATTCTTAACTTTATGGTTAGCAACTGTGGTACAAGATTTATGACGAATTCTTAAGAATTGGCAATTGTGAAGTATTGGCTCAGGTCGAGGTCTATCTTGTGAATTAACTATTGAAACTGGATTAGTTGTAGTTGGTTCCCTTGACCTGGATGTCATTGCTTGTGATATTGTTTCCCTTGCCAGGATATTGTTGTTTATTTTGGTTTCCCTTGCTGGGATATTGTTGTTTTATTATTGTTCCCTTCCGGGATTCTTTTGTGATTGGTATGCATTTGTATATTGGGATCGGGTTGCACGCCGCAACAAGGAGTAATAACGGAGGACAGGTGGGTTCGGGTTGCACGCCGCAACAGAGTTATATGATTTGGATCGGGTTGCATGCAGTAACAGTATTATATGATTTGGATCGGGTTGCATGCCGCGACAGAATTATATTATTGGGATCGGGTTGCACGCCTCAACAATAAAGAATAAAAGTGGATATTGGTTCGTTATTGTATTCCTTATTCATACTGATATGAAGTTTAAGATGTTCTTTATGCTTCTCTACTGAAATTCTGTTGGTACTTGATATCTCCCACAGTATGTTCCCCCTTCCCATCTTTAACTACTAGTTTCCGTTGTTATTACTTGCCATATATGCTTTAATTGCACAAGTTTATTTGGTGGTCATGTCCTAGCCTCGTCACTACTTCGCCGAGGTTAGGCTCGACACTTACCAGCACATGGAATCAGTTGTGCTGATACTACACGCTGCACTGTGTGTAGATCTCGGTACTGGAGCTTTTGGACCATATCGAGGTTGCTGCCTTCAATCCAGCGGAGACCCGAGCTAGTCATGCAGACATCCGCAAGCCTTGGTGTCCCCTTCTATCTTTTCTATTCTGTTTTTAGTTACTTCAGAGATAGACTTGTATCTTTCTATTCAGACCACTATTTGTAATATTCGTAGATGGTCCGTGACATTGTGACACCAGTTCTGGGTAGAGTGGTATTTTCAATTTTCGCGCTAGCATTTGGTTAAATTATCAGACTTCGTCTTCCGCATTTCTTTTATTATTATTATTATTCCGCTGTTGATTACATGTTAATTTGAAATTATTAAAAGGTTAAGAAAAAGGGTAATAAAATCTATAACGCTCGATATGCCTAGCTTTCACGAGTAGGCGCCATCACGACTCTCGAAGGTGGGAAGTCTGGATCGTGACAGAAATTTATTTTGTTTTTAAAATTGAAAAAACATTAGTATTGCTAAAAACTCTACGTGAGGAAATACTGATAAGTTTGTCATTAATCACATAATAATCACTAATTTTTAAAATAAATACTCTAGTGTATTTTTCATCAATATATCTATACATTAGAACACATTTTTGTATTACTAATTACTATTTATCAAATGACACGTAACTGTTAAATAATCATGATCATTAGTAGCATATGTCATAAGTGACGAAAACTTTACAATCTAAATGATAAATAAATATCGCAAATATTATCGGCGTTCATTAGAAAATCTAAAAACATCACTTCCAACCGTTGATATAGCAAAACCTCAAAAAATTGGATTGTGTTGATCTTGTATGTAGTAAAGAGAATCATAAGAGGAAGAAAAAATAAAAGGTAATTCCTCCACCGCAAATAATTTTACTAAATTTTCTTTTTCTTTTCCTTTTGTCATATACTATAAGTCCTTCCGTCAAATGGTTAATTCGTGGTTATTCCCTATGAGAACCCAATCACAACTCATTAGGTATATATCCCCTCTTGCGCATCCTTGTATGCATATTGCATTTGTTTGTGATATTTTTCCAAGTGTCTCCGCATTAATTTTTTTAATTCTAAATGAAAATATTTATTTACACTCATTACAAATAGCTTATTGTCATGACCCAAAATTTCATTTTAAAGGCCGTGATGACACCTAATTCCTAAAACTAAGTAAGTCTATCACACAACAATGCCAAATAAAATATAACAAGTTAAATATTAAACAAAAGCTAGAAACGTATTAAAATTGCCAAACACGGATAGAATAAGCAATTCCCTAAAACCCCGTACTGCTGATTCATAAGCTAAACATAGTGTATAGAAGGAGTCTAAGAAATACATCACTGTTTGGGATATAATAAACAGTAGCCAAATGAAATAAGATTGTAACTCCGAGGCCTACAAGCGGAACATCAGGTATACCTTGAAGTCTCTAATCGCACATGCACAACTCTCTAAGGACCAACACGATCTGAGGTACCCAGATATGCACAAAGAATGTGTAGTATAAGTACACCACAGTCGGTATCCAATAAATATCAAGACTAACTTCTGCGAAATAGTAACGAGGTTCAAGTCAAGACACTCATTAGTCAAATAACCGATGCAATATATTGAAGGCTGGCAATAGGAAGTATAGTAGAAAAACAATGACTATAAACTCATCAGAATAAGTGATAACAGTTTACTACACGTAAAGCTCAGTTTCCACAACTAAACATTAATGAGAATCGTATACATAAGGAACCTCGTACCCACATTCTCAACCACCATCACATAGAAAAGACCTCGTGCCACAACATGAATCACACTCGCACAGAAAGGATCTCGTACCATAATATAAATCACACTCGCACGAAAAAAGACCTCGCGCCATAATATAAATCACACTCACACAAAAAAGATGTCGTGCAACAACATAATCTAATTCCACGCCAATTGACAAAAAGACGTTCAAGAGAACTTTTCAAGAATCAAATATAGTAATGCATGATAATAACTTTCTTTTTACTTCAATCAGTTACTCTATCAACAACTCAATTGATATGAAATGACAAGTCCGCGTAGGTAAATCCATCTTGGCAACCAAGTTATCAAGTAATAACAGAGGCATAGATTGGCATGGTAGAAATCACACAATATATCATGTAAAAATGCATGACACACACAACAAAGACAAACACAAACAAGAATATCCCTTTTTCACCACCACATAAACATCATTAATAAAAACTCCTAGGCTATTAGATATCACCCCCACATGGCCATCCTCATCTCACCATGTGCTCAACAATAAAGTAAATTCCCACCTTGTCTCGCTACATGCGTATTTACAATAATCTCACCTTGTCTTGTCACATGTGCAAACTCGATATATAGTACGCCTTATCTCGCCATATGTGCAATATAATAATAATAATAATAATAATAATAATAATAATATCACGGCAAAAACCTCATGCAAACACCCGAACAATCCGCCTAATAAGTCCACATGTGCCACAATCATAACAACATGTATGCCAACAATTGTCACCAAGACATAATTTCACAATCTGCCAATGCAGTACATAAGGATAATTCAATAATGAAATATGGATGGTTGCTCAACATATAAGCATGAAAGCTAGCCTAAATTAGCAAAAATCTCACAAACTCCCAACTTGACCATTTAAGGAATTAAAATCCTAAAACATGATCTCTTCATGGAACATAAACTCAAGTAAACAACCATAGTGAAATCATGTAAAGTAGAGATCTCTAAAATAAAATAAAGAGATAAAAATAACCTCGGGTCAAGTCCGTTCATAAATCACACATACGACCGCGTACACACTCGTCATTTCGGATACACATCATTCACACATACCACAAATAAGCAACTAAGCAAAATCCTAAAGGGTATAATTTCCCCACGCAAGGATATGCAAGATTCTTACCTCAAAAGCCCTTAATCGATAATCTAAAAATGCCTTTCTTTTAAAATTCACCTCTGCTTAGCTCAAATCTAGCAGAAAATGACTTAATAATATCAGGAAGTGCAAGGAAAAATAATTTTAATTAATTAAGTTAAGAGCTTTACACATTACTCAAAAAGTCAACAAGAGTCATCTCCGGGCTCGTCCGATCAAAATTCGAGTCGAAGGGTAGATCTCGACTACCCATAACCCCGCAAGTCCATATATGTATTTTGTTTTCAATTTTGTGTCCATTCAGTAATGATCCGACCAGTTGTATTGAGCTCTAGCACGCCGTTCGGTAGTTTGAGACCTTGAGTAGCTTCACTTTACGTATTATGATTTGGACATATATTCGATTTTTATTTTCGAGAAGTTTGGAGTTTATTTGGAAGAACAATTCTTAATTAGCAAGCCTTAAGTTGGAAGAGTTGACCGAGATTTAACTTTTTTTGTAGACGACTCGGAATTAGGATTTGAATGCTCCTATAGGTTCGTAAGGTAATTTTGAACTTGGGAATATGTTCGCATCGAGTTTTGGGTAGACCAGGAGAGCTTCGACCCTTATTGTGAAAAGTTGGCATTTTAAATATTTTAGAATTTCCAATGTTTGATTAGAGTGAAATTTGGTATTATCGATGTCCATTTGAGATTTCGAGCTTTGGAATAGGTTTGTATTGTTATTTGTGACTTGTACGTAAAATTTGGCATCATTCTAGAATGTTTAAAAGTGATTCGGACACTTAAGTTGCATACTAGTTAAGTTTAAGAAAAAGGAGTTGACCACAAACAAATAGTGGACTTAAAGAGCTTGGACTCATAATTTAAAAGTTTCAAAAGGTTTGTATGACAATTTGAACTTGTCCACAAGTTTTGGTTAGCTTTCGATGAGTTTCAGATAGGTTTTGATTGTGTCACACTCTTATTTGATGTTTCAACGTCGTTTCTTTTGGCATAAAGGGTACCATACTGGCATAAAGGGTACCATTTTAATAAAATGACCTTTGATTTGTGATCTAATTGAACCATTAGATCAGTATCGTAGTTACATAACTATATCTATAAGAATCATCGAATTCCGAGGTTGTACGAGAGAGTTATGCCCATTTACGTATCGGGAAAGATTATTGGTTTCTAGTGCGAGCTTTTGTTCTTCGCGAACGCGAGGAGGTCCCACGAACGCGAAGAAGGAATTCTAGGTTGACCGTTTAACCCAAAAAATTTCTCAAGGTCTCCCGCGAAAACGATGAACAAAAATCACGTGGGCAGTATTTTAAATTGGCAACCCGAGCATTTTAGTATTTTGAGCATATCTTGAGTTCTAAAGCTCAGTTGGGATGATTTTCGCGGTGTTGTTCTTGTCTCAACTAGGGGGTAAATATATAACCTTTATTTTGATGATTTTCCACGATTATTTCCGTTGATTATCATTTTTATCTGTATTTAGATTGTAGAAATTAGGGTTTTGACCCCCAAAGTTGAAAAATAATAAACCTTGATTTGATGGTCAAGTCATGGACGGAATTGGATGATTTTATGGAAATAGACTATATAATTTATGTGTAACATTTATTTTTGATATGTATTGGAATCCAGGCATATGGGCTCGAAGGTTGATTCCGGAGTTGAGAATTATTATAAATTATTAAATTACGTGTATTGGAGTATATTTTGATTGGTTTTCACGTTATTTTATTAGTTTCGGATTGTTTGGCGTCCATTTGAGGAATTAGATAGGCGTTGGAGCTGGTTATCGAATTTCGGAGTGAAGTAAGTCTCGTGTCTAATCTTGTAAGGGGAAAACTACCCTATAGGTGCTAAATTTATTATATGCTACTTGTTGTGGGAGCCACATATTCACGAGGTAACGAGAGTCCGTCTGTAGCTAAAATTTTCTTATTTCCGGTTAGACTTAGGACTTTATCATGTGATATTTCTTGAATTCTACATTTTAGTTTAAATGCCTAAAACTTATAAATGTAATTTGAATTGAGAACATGTTAGGACAAACCTCATTACCATGAGGTGATTTGGCGGGGTATTTGATTGCTAGTAACGGTTATGCTTACATTATGTTCATGTTCTTTGTTGCAAATATCTAGCTCGCAATTTGATATGTTTCTTCTCTTCCTGTGGATCGGGCCGAACACCTCGGTAGTATATTTGAGATGTATCTATGGTTCGCACCGGTCGACCCTCGGCAGTGTACACATTATTCTAGATCGGGCCGTACGACCTCGGCATAACTCGTGCGTAATATCGCTAAGAGTAGGAATATTCATGAGATTTTTCTTTTGATTGAGATCTAGCATTTACATGATATGCCTTATTTGTTTGAGATAACGCTCGATATTCCTTACATGTTTGAGGTAACCTTTGATACTTATTATTATTGAGATAGTACATGGGATTTGAGAAACTTATGATGTCCTGAGGTTGGAGGATTATGTTAGTTACAATTCTTACCTTATTATTACTTTTTTGTGTTCATATTTGTTTATAATTTATTGGACAATTAGTAAGTGTCGATGTCAACCCCTCTTCACAACTTCTCCGTGGTCAGGCTAGATACTTACTAGGTACGTGTTGATTTACGTACTCATGCTACACTTTCTGCACTGATTGTGCAGGCATTTTTGGAGGTCATCATGGCGCGTAGGCGCATTTACTGAGGAGACTTTGTGGCGAGCCTCCCCTTATATTATGACCCGCAGCACATGATGTTCCCGTCTTATCCATTATTTGTATTCAGTCTATTTTCTATTTCTGACAGTTGGGTCATCACTTGTGTTAAAAGTAAATTCTGCATTCCGGGGCTTTAAAAAACCTCTTTCTGTCTCACCTCAATTTGCGTGCGCAGTCCGGGCGCATAGCCAGAAAGCCAATATGTGAAAATCTGTGAAAAATGATAAAGTTTGGCCATAAAATGAATTAAGTTGACTTCGATCAATATTTTGGGTAAACGGACCCGGACCTATGATTTTACGGTGCCAAAGGGTCTGTAGGAAAATATGGGACTTGGGCGTATGCCCGGAATCGAATTCCGAGGTCCCAAGCCCGAAAAATGAATTTTTAAAAAATTATTTTCTGAAATTATTTATGAGATTTGAAAATGAATTGTGATTAAAACTTGATGGTATCGGGCCCGTATTTTGGTTCCGACGCCCGGTACATGTCTTATATGTGACTTAAGGTAGGTCTGTGAAATTTGGTAAGAACGGACTTGAAACGACATGAATCGGATCGTTTTTGAGAAAATTGGAGTTTTGAAGTTCTTAAGAAAATTTCATGATTTTGATGCTAAATTCATAGTTGTTGATGTTATTTTAGTGATTTGAATGCACGAGCGAGTCTGTATGATATTTTTAGGTTGGTGTGCATGTTTGGTTTGGAGCCCCGAGCCCTCGGGTGAATTTTGGATAGGCCACAGGGTGGATTTTGGACTTGGTGAATTGCAGGTTTTTAGCTGGAGTGATCAGACCTGCAGGCTTCGCATTGGCGAAGCCTGGCTCACAAATGCGAAGGTTGAGTCGCAAATGCGAAACAACCCAGGCCAGCTCTTCCTCACAAATGCGAGATTTCCTTCGCAAAAGCGATACGCCCCTCTTGGACCTGTTATCACAAATGCGATCCTTTGTTCGCATTTCCCAACTTGCAAATGCGAGAACCCCTTCGCAAATGCGAGAACCCCTTCGATTGTAAGCCAATTTTAACTCGTTTTCTTCAATCATTAACATTTCTTCACATGATTTCAACTCAAAATCGATGATTTTTATGGGGGAAATTGGGTGTTTTGGGTAGAACCTAGGATTTTTAAAAATTGGAAATTTGGACCTCGATTTGAGGTCCGATTTCAAAACAATTATATATTTGGGTTCGTGGGAAAATGAGTAATTGGGTTTTTGTTTGATCCTTGGGTTTTGACCATGTGGGCCCGGGGGCAATTTTTGACTTTTTGGGTAAAACTTTAGAAAACTCATTTTCATGCATTAGAATTGATTCATTTAGTGTTTATTGATGTAATTAAGTAACTTGTGGCTAGATACGAGCAAATTAGAAGTTGTGTCCTATTTGCTATGTGTTAATTGTTGAGTACGACGTATAGGCATGGTGACGAGTATCTATACGTTGGTGTTAAGCATGCTCGTGAATCTTATGCTATGATTAATGTGACTTCGTTTGTATTGTTCATGCCTTTTGTGAGGATTTCTATTGTTGAGCAAGGCTCGTGGAAGTAATATTGGAATTTGAACATTAAAGAGCATTGGCTCAAGTTGTAAAATGAATTGTGGAAGTATAATTGGCAACTGAACCCTATAGAGCATTGGCTCAGGTTGTGAAGTGAGATATGAAGTAAATGTTAAAAGGAAAAGAGAAGAGGATTTTTTATATTGTTCCCTCACCGGGATTTGATTGTTGTACTGTTGTTCCCTTGCCGGGTTTTTATTGTGATTTCATTTATTTCCTTGTCCTTATTTCTTGTGAGTATGGTTTTGGTAAGAGAGTGTTAAAGCGCGAAGGGTGATGCCGTTCACTTGTCCTTGATTTTCCTAAATCTTGTTGATAATTGAGTTATGTTGTCCCTTACGTTTATTTACTGATTTTCTGCTATTACTTGATTATATTATGTTGTTATTGATTCCATTGTCGGGATTTTTGTTGTTCCCTTATTGTTCCCTTGTTGGGACCCCATTGTAATTGGTGTTGAATTGTATATTGGGATCGGGTTGCATGTCGCAACAATATTATATTTGGATCGGGTTGCACGCCTTATATTTGGATCGGGTTGTACGCCTTATATTTGGAACGGGTTGCGCACCGCAACAATATTATATTTGGATCGGGTTGCATGCCGCAACAATATTATATTTGGATCGGGTTGCACGCCGCAATAATATTATATTTGGATCGGGTTGCACGCCGATATTATATTTGGATCGGGTTGTATGCCGCAACAATAATATAAGTGGATCGGGGTGCACGCCACAATATTGATAAATGATATGGATCAGGTTGCACGCTGCAACAGTGTTATTATGTTTTGGGATCGGGTTGCGTGCCGCAACAATTGATAATACGAAGTGTTCATAGATTGGTTACGAGTTCCTTATTGTTTGACTGTAAAATTCTAAATTGTTCTTATGCTTTTCTCTTAATTTACTATTGGTATTGATATTCCCCCACAGCATGTATCCCCTCCCATCTTCACTTGTTTATTCCTGTTTTATTTTCCGCTGCATATTTTATAACTGCACAGGTTTATTTGGTAGTTTGGTCCTAGCCTCATCACTACTTCGCCGGGGTTAGGCCAGATACTTACCAGCACATGGGATCGGCTATGCTGATACTACACTCTACACTATGTGCATATTCTTGAGCGTAAGCTTTTGGACGGTAGCATTGGGTGGCTGCCTTCAGTACAATTAGAGATCTCGAGGTAGTCCTGCAGGCGTCCGTAGACCCGATATTCTCTCCTATCTTTATGTGTATTCCATTTTCATATGCTTCCGAGATAGATTTTACTTTTTTTCCAGACATTTGTATGTAGTATTCATAGATAGTCCATGATATTGTGACACCAGATTCCGGGTAGAGATGTGTGTTGGCATTGTCGTACTGTTTATGGTTAATTTATCAGATTAAGCCTTCCGTTTGTATCTATTTATCATTAAAATTTCACTGTTATTCACATGTTAGGTTAAATAGTTAAAAAGGCTAATAAAAGAGTTAGGGATTTACTATTACACGGCTTGCCTAGCTTTCACGAGTAGGCGCTATCACGACTCCCGAGGGTGGGAAATCCGGGTAGTAACAAGTTGGTATCAGAGCTCTAGGTTACATAGGTCTCACAATTCACGGACAAGCTTAGTAGAGTCTGAGGGATCAGCACGGAGACGTCTGTACTTATCCCAGAGGCTACACAGTTAGGAAAAGTTTCACTTCTATTCATCTCTGTCGTGCGATTTTGGTTCTCTCAATGCTAAATTGCAATCTTTACTCTTGTGCTTTCACGAATGGCAAAGTCACGTACCGCTTCTTCAGCCGAACAACAGCATAGACCGGTGTTTGATCAGCTACATCTTCGGAGGCTTTGCGGAGGTTTGATAGGTTTCACCCAGCTCTTCACTACTACTTTCAGCGGTGCATCTTCTGAGGATCCCCAGGATTTTGTAGATAGCTGTCATGAGGTTCTCAGGAACATGGGGATAGTAGAGACCGATGGGGTCGATTTTGCTACTTTTTGCTTGTCTGGATCCGCCAAGACTTGGTGAGATATTATTGCTTGGCTAGACCATCTGGATCACCAGCTTTGACTTGGAAGCAGTTTACTCAGCTATTTCTGGAGAAGTTTCTCGCTATTACTCAGAGAGAGGCCTATCGAAGGCAGTTTGAGCATCTCCAGTAGGGATCTATGACTGCTACTCGGTATGAGACCAGATTCATCGACTTGGATCGTCATGCTCTTATCATAGTTCCTACCGAGAGAGATAGAGGATGAGGAGTTTCATTGAGGGACTTATCCAGCCTATTCGACTACAGATGGCCAAGGAGACGGGGAGTGAGATTTCCTTTCAGGAGGCGGCCAAAGTGGCTAGGAGAGTTGAGATGGTTCTATCGCATGGAGGTGGTCAGGGGTCTAACAAGAGCCCTTGTTATTCAGGCCGATTCAGTGGTACCTCGTCTGCAGGCAGAGATTCGTGTGGTAGAGGCAATCCTCCTAGGACTTTTTAGTCAGCCCTTCAGGTTTCTCACGGTGCTTCAGTTGGTCGTGGTTCTCACATGCAGTATTCTGATCAGCAGCCCTATAGTGCACCACTAGCTCCTATCAGTGCAACGCCGCTCCAGAGTTTTCGGGGTTGTCATTCAGGTCGCCAGGGTCAGTCTCAGTTTCCTCAGCCGCAACATTTAGGTGGATGTTTTGAGTGTGTTAAGTATGGTCATATCTGGAGGGTTTGTCCGAGATTGGTGGGTACTAAATCACAGCAGTAGGGTTCCCGTGCTATGGTTTAGGCACCAGGTGTTCCACCACCCGCTCTGCCAGCTAGGGGTGGGGGTAGAGGTGCTAGAGGTGGAGGTAGAGGTGTTAGAGGTGGAGCTCAGACCGCTAGAGGTGGAGGTCAGCCAGCTGCAAGCCGTCCCAGAGATGTAGTCTAGGGTGGTGGGGCCCAACCCCGATGTTATGCTCTTCTAGCCAGGCCTGAGGCTGAGGATTTCGATGTAGTTATCATAGGTATTGTTCTGGTGTGTGGCAGAGATGCTTCAGTTTTATTTGATCTAGGGTCTACATACTCCTACATACTCCTGTTTATGTGTCTACACCGGTGGGTGATTCTATTGTGGCAGATCGAGTCTATCATTCATTTATAGTTGTGCTTGGGGGTCTTGAGACTCGTGTAGATTTGCTTCTTCTGGACATGATTGATTTCGATGTTATATTGGGAATGGACTGGTTATCACCTTACCAGGCTATCTTGGACTGTAATGCCAAGACTGTGACCTTAGCCTTGCTGGGTTCTCCTCGTTTAGAGTGGAAAGGGACTCCTGGTCATTCCACCCGCAGTGTTATTTCTTACATGAAGGCTCCGCTTATGGTCGAGAAGGGGTGTTTGGCCTATTTGGCCTATATTCGTGATTCTACTGCTGAGGTCCCTTCTATTGATTCTTGCCTATTGTTCGTGAGTTTCCTGAGGTATTCCCTTCAGACCTGCCGGGTATGCCACCTGACAGGGATATTGACTTTTGCATTGATTTGGCTCCGGGCACTCAACCCATTTCTATCTCGTCGTATCGTATGGCCCCGCCTGAGTTGAAAGAGTTGAAGGAGTAGTTGCAAGACTTTCTTGAGAAAGGATTCATTAGACCGAGTGTTTCGCCTTGGGGTGCGCCGATGTTGTTTGTTAAGAAGAAGGATGGATCGATGAGGATGTGTATTGATTACCGGCAGTTGAACAAGGTTACAATCAAGAATAAGTATCCATTGTCGTGGATTGATGATTTGTTTGATTAGCTTCAGGGTACTAAGGTATTCTCGAAGATTGACTTGAGATCTGGCTACCATCTGTGAGCACGTGATTTTTGCCCTATATGAATTATTCCAACAAATTCAAAACAAAATAATTTCTTTTAGTGTTTGCCATTTTGTTGGATTTTGTGGCATTTTCTGTTAATTATTTGCATTTGTCTGTGCACGTTTATTTTATTTAATTCATGAAAATACAAAAATATCACGCACTGCATTTAGGATTTAATTTTATATTTTTTAGATTAATTAGTAAATTAGTTTGTTTTATAAAATATGAAAATCACAAAAATAGTTCATTTTGCATTTTAACTCTTTAATTTTGAATTGTATAGTTTTTCTTTAAATTTAGGATTTAATTAATTATTGTAAATACCATGATGAGTGATTAATCTAATTGGGTAGGTTAATTTAGTTTTAAAAAAAAATTAATTTAGGTTTTATTTTAATTTGAAAAGAAAATAATTTGAAATTGAAAAAGAAAAAGAAAAAGAAAAGAAATAAAAGAAAATCGGATTTTGGGCTGTTACAATAGAATTTTCCCCAGGCCCAAGTGTTAAACACCTATTACCCGTTAAAATTGGCCCAACCCCGTCCCAAAACCCGGGTCCAACCTGGTCCGCCCCACCAATAAACCAAACGACCCCGTTTAAACTACCCGTGATCTGGACCGTTGATCTCGTTTGATCAAACGGTCCGGAACTGAGCCCCAAATTACTTATAACTGTCTGACTGACCCCCCTACCCCCTCATTCCATCTCACTTCATCTCCTTCACCATCGGAGAATCGCCTAACCCTAATCTGCCGCCCGAAATCCCTATTACTTCTGGTGGCGGCGCCACCACCAATCACCTTGATATTAACACCCTACACTCTCCTCCGCCTCCACATCCCAAATCCCCAAACAACTCCTCACAAATCGAAACCCTAGCGCCGCCCTTGTTCACTCCCGTGGCAGCGCCACCTCCGTTCAACCCCAAATTAACACCCTAGGACCGTCCTCTCTCCCTCATCTCAAATCCTCACTCAGATTTCTTCAAACATCTCTACAATTCCTCGAATATCAAATGGAAGAGTCGAGCCATAAGAGCCTAAGGTCGGAATCATGCATGCAGGCATTTTCAGGAATTTTCCGGTTGTTTCAAGTCGGTTTTGACACAAAATAGTGACATTCGTTTGTTCCTCACCAAGAACAAATGTTTGCCACTATGTTGGGTCGAATCAGTGCCTCAGTTTTTGATTTCAAGTCTAGTTGGTAAGTCCCGTTCATCTTTGTTTTCAAAATCGTCTATGTGTCACCTCTGTTCCTTTCCTCTCTTTTAATTTGTTTTCTGATTTATTAACTGTCCTGTTAGAATTTTTTGTTTGGTCACTAAGCTTATTTAGTTAGATTAATTAGTTCCCCGCCTGTTTGTGATCGTTAATTAGTTGATTTGTTTGATTTTTAAGTTTTCTGAATTTGTTTGGGTTTCATCTTTGGGCTCTAAGGTCAGTCTAAGTCCTCATGTTAGAGGAATTCTATTTGGTTTGAGACTGAGCCCATGTCTATTTAATCATTGAGCCTGTTCGGGGATTCATAGCCCATGTTCAAGTCTAGCTGGGCTTCAAGGCAAAATACAAGGGCAGGGGTAGTAATAATTGGTTGGGCAAAGGGTAGTTTGGGGACTTCATAAGGTAAGGGAATCAATTCTGTTAGGGGAGAGACTCTAGAAGATAGGAAAATGTGAGTCTGTTAGGAGGGATGATTTTCAGATTCTTTAGAGTGGTAAGAGGGTAAAAACAATCTGGTTTGAGAGGGTTAAAATGGGAAATAGCTAGCTAGAATAGGGCTGCACTAGATAGGCTTATATAAGGACCTCCTTCTCTTCATTTTGGGACAATTTTTTTACACATTCTGAAATCTGAGAAAAAATTGGAAAGCTAAGAAATACTGAAAATTCAAAACTAGCTGAAAAGAGTGAAAAGCATTGTTCCATTGAATTCCCTGTTTAAATTCTGAAGTTTTCCATTGCTGAAACGAGTTTTGATTTTCTTTAAGGTTGAAAATGGTTTGAGCTTGGGTATTTGAAAGAGTTGATTTAAGTGTATTGATTGGTTTACTGTTCTACTGATGTCCTGAGTGAATTTCACTGTTCAAATTGCTGAATCTGGGTTGTTTCTTGCTCCTGCTTGGCTGAACATCACTCCTTCTTCCATTTTTTCTTAATTTCCAGGTACATGTTCTAAATCCATCATGATGTAGCTCTCAAGTTGGGAATGTGAATAAAAGCCATGTTGATTCCTTCTATTTTATGTGTTCATTCGATTCAATATAGTTCATTTAGCTTTACTGATTAGATAGATCTTCATGTTAGGTAATTAATGAGAGACTGTTTGAACTCATGAAATGCTTTTGGATCCGTTAATTTATCAATCTATATTAGCTGAATACAGGGTTTGTTCTAGTAAATGTATGGTATACCACTGTTTTGGTAGTTGATTGTGTGCCTCATTTAAATTCGACACATGAAGTTCAGTGCATGTTGATTTTGGTTATTCCATGCTTAGATATGTTAACAAAAGGAATACAAGGCTGTAATGTTGAGAGGTGTCATCATATCAGTCTACTTTAGGTTTTAATTTGTGGTTCTGTGATTAGAAATTTACATTAAGTGATGAGTTTCAAGGGGAGGGGGGGATAGCCTTAGGATTTCTTCAGCAAATGTTAATGTTTCATGGTGCTAGATTCAAGCTGGCCTTCTTCAGTAGTATGTATATCTTTCTAGGTCATCTTTCTATTTTGTGTCAGGAGTAAATCAACATGATTAAGAATCTGGGGGTAATTTCTTACGATCCAAGTAAATTTGTATGTTGGCTTCAGGAATTCTTATAATATTGGAGCACTCCTACTTCAATTTGAGTTTATTAATTAGTTGGTGGTTTCTTATTTGCTGTGTGAATAGGGTAATTGATTAAGGTCTGTATCTCTATTTGGAGCTTAGTGCTTCCAATGCTCAAAAAATCTCGTGGTGCTTGAGACTCGAACTCGAGTCGGATTATGTGGTAGGCATAGCGTTGGCTTTCCGAATTTTCTTCGCTTCTGGCATCCATTTGGTGTTATGGAGATTCGATGTTGAGTCCCTCACCCCAAAATAAGAATAGCATACCTTCAGGAACTTGGGGCTCATTCTCGGGCCTAAATGAAACAATTTCTTTCGAATGTGCTTAGTTTGTTCGTGTTAGGTTGCTGGCACGTTAGTGATGGGTTGTCCCTCTTTGACTTTAATTCACCAATATGTTTGGGAGTGGATTAAACCTTTGCTTTAAATAATCAACCTTCCCTTGTGAGTTTGTTTTCTTTTGAGGTTTCTTTAGTCATATATTGGGCCTTAACTAACTAAATTATCAATGGTGGAGGTGTGCCATTTAGTTGATTTTCTATGGCCCTCCCAAATACTAGTTAGACACTAGTGATGAATATTTGTAGAAAAACCTTTAGGGTCGTTTAAAATACAATTGTGATTGTGTACATGTTCGCGTGACATGATTACAATTCTGAAAACCAATTCGGAGTATGCGTTCGCGCAACTTCGAACAAACCTTCTTAATAATAAAATGGGTTTTTGTAGGCTATTAATTAAATTAGCTCATATAGTCCGAGGTGTGCCATCTACCATTTAATCATAAAAAATGCCGAATGTTCGTAGTTTGCTTTAGGCACGCCAACGTTGGCCAAACTTTTCATTTTTTACAATAATAAAGCGTTATTAATTGTGGACACGTACGCGTGACATGATTTTTGATGCGCCAAACAAATGGGTACACGTATACGTGACCAGTTTCAAGATAATTTTCCGAATTTAAAATCGGTAAAAGGTAAATGCACCTAGGTTTTAAAATGAGTAATTAAATAATTTTAATAAGCCAAGTATAATCAAAGCGACCGAGCTAGAACCACGGAACTCGGGAGTGCCTAACACCTTCTTCCGGGTTAACAAAATTCCTTACTCGGATTTCTGGTTTGCGGACTGTTAAACAGAGTCAATCTTTCCTCGATTCGGGATTCAATCGGTAACTTGGGATACTGTAAATCTTCCAAGAGGAGACTATGAATCTTTAATAATAAATCTCATTTTGATTGTCCTTTAATTGGAAAAACTCCCTTATATTTATGCCCTTTACGGGGTGTAGTAAAAAAGGAGGTGTGACACCATCAGTTGAGGATTAGGGCATTCGATGTCCCTAAGGCAGCATTCTGCACTCGGTACGGGCATTATGAGTTCTTGGTAATGTCATTCGGGTTGACAAATGCCCCAGCAACTTTTATGTATTTGATGAACCGAGTGTTCAGGAATTACTTGGATTTATTCGTGGTAGTCTTCATTGATGATATTTTGATTTATTCCCATAGCCGGGAGGAGCACGAGCAGCATCTTAGAGTGGTTCTTCAAACTTTGAGGGATAGTCAATTGTATGCTAAGTCATGTTGTATCAGTAGAGGGTATTCAGGTTGATCCGAAGAAGATTGAGGTAGTCAAGAACTGGACTAGACCAGTATCAGCTACAGAGATCCGGAGTTTCTTGGGATTGGCAGGCTACTATCGTTAGTTGTGGAGGGGTTTTCATCTATCGCAGCCCCGATGACCAGGTTGACCCATAAGGGTGCCTAGTTCAGATGGTCAAATGAGTGTGAGGCGAGCTTTCAAAAGCTCAAGACAGCTCTGACTACGGCACCGGTGTTGGTTTTGCCCACAGGTTTAAAGCATTATATAGTTTATTGTGATGCATCTCATATTGGACTTGGTACAGTGTTGATGCTGTGTGGCAAGGTCATTCCTATGCTTCACAGCAGTTGAAGATTCATGAGAAGAACTATCCGGTTCATGATTTGGAGTTAGCAGCCATCGTTCTCGCATTAAAGATTTGGAGGCATTATCTATGTGGCGTGGCATGTGAGGTGTTCATGGATCACAAGAGTCTGCAGTATTTGATCAAGCAGAAAGAGCTAAATTTGAGTCAGAGAAGGTGGTTGGAGCTATTAAAGGATTATGATATCACCATCTTATATCATCCGGGAAAGGCCAATGTGGTAGTCGATGCTATGAGTAGGAAATCAGCCAGTATAGGCAGTCTTGCTTATATTCCAGTTTGTGAGAGACAGCTTGATTTGGATGTTCAGGCCTTGTCCAACTAGTTCGTGAGGTTGGATGTTTCTGAGACTAATCGTGTGTTAGCTTGCACAGTCACTCGTTCTTCTTTATTGGAGCGTATCCAAGATCGGCAATATAATGAACCTCATTTGTGTGTCCTTAGGGACACGGTGCAGCACGGAAATGCCAAGCAGGTTACCTTAGGAGATGATGGAGTTTTGAGATTGGTAAGGTCGAGTTTGTGTGCCTAATGTGGATGGGCTTCGAGAGTTGATTTTAGAAGAGGCCCATAGTTCTCGGCACTATATTCATCCGGGCGCCACAAAGATGTATCAGGATTTGGGGCAGCATTTTTGGTAGAGAAGGATGAAGAAGGACATCATTGCATATGTGGCTCGGTGTTTGAATTGTCATTAGGTTAAGTACAAGCATCAGAGACCTAGTGGTTTGTTCCAGAAGATTGAGATTCCCGAGTGGAAGTGGGAGTGCATCACTATGGACTTCGTTGTGGGACTCCCACGGATTCAGAGGAAGTTCGATGCAGTGTGGGTTATTGTTGATAGGCTGACCAAGTCAGCACATTTCATTCCTATGGCAATTTCTTATTCTTGTGAGAGGTTAGCTGGGATCTATATCCCGGAGATTGTTCGTCTTCATGGTATGCCCGAGTCTATCATTTCGGATCGAGGTACACAGTTTATCTCCCATTTTTGGAGAGCATTTCAGCGAGAGTTGGGCACAATGGGTTAAGTTGAGCACAGCGTTTCATCCTCAGATGGATGGGTAGTCCGAGCGGACCATTTAGATTTTAGAGGATATGCTCCGAGCTTGTGTCATTGACTTTGGAGGCTCGTGGGATCAGTTTTTTCCTTTAGCGGAGTTTGCCTATAACAACAGCTACCCATCGAGTATCTAGATGGCTCCTTATGAGGCTTTGTATGGTAGGTGGTGTCTGTCGCCGGTTGGATGGTTTGAGCCAGGGGAGGCTCGGTTGTTGGGTATGGATCTGATTCAGGATGCCTTGGACAAGGTCAGGATTATTCAGGATAGGCTTCGTACAACTCAGTCCATGCAAAAGAGTTATGCCGACTGCAAGGTTCGTGATTTGGCATTCATGGTCGGTGAGCAAGTATTGCTTCGAGTGTCGCCTATGACGGGCGTGATGAGATTTGAGACGAAGGGCAAGCTTAGTCCTAGGTTTATTGGCCCGTTTGAGATTCTTGATCGAGTGGGAGAGGTGGCTTACAGACATGCGTTGCCACCGAGCTTATTAGCCGTGCATCCAGTGTTTCATGTGTCCATGCTTCAGAAATATCACGGCGATCCCTCCCATGTGTTAGATTTCAGCAGTGTCCAGTTGGACAAGGACTTGTCTTATGAGGAGGAGTCGGTAGCTATTCTAGACCAGCAGGTTCGTCAGTTGAGATCGAAGAGTTTTTCTTCTGTTCATGTTCAGTGGAGAGGTCAGCGCGCTGAGGCATCAACCTGGGAGTCCGAGTCTGATATGCGGAGCCGTTATCCCCATCTTTTCCCCGACTTAGGTACTTCCTCCTTCTATCCATTCGAGGACGAATGGTTGTTTTAGAGGTGGAGTATGTGATGAGCCAAAAGGTCATCACTTGTGTTTAAAGTAAATTCTGCATTCTGAGGCCTTAAAAAACCTCTTTCTGTCTCACCTTGATTTGCGTGCATAGTCTATGCGCCTAGCTGGAAAGCCAATATGTGAAAATCTATGAAAAATGATAAATTTTGGCTATAAAATTAATTAAGTTGACTTTGGTCAATATTTTAGGTAAACCAAATCCGAACCCATAATTTGACTATCCCGGAGGGTGCGTAGGAAAATATGGGACTTGGGCGTATGCCCGGAATCGAATTCCGAGGTCCCAAGCCCAAGAAATGAATTTTTAAAGAAAATTGTTTTTGAAATTATTTATGAGATTTGGAAATGAATTGTGATTAAAATTTGATGGTATCGGACCCGTATTTTAGTTTCGGCGCCCGGTACAGGTCTTATATGTGATTTAAGGTAAGTCTGTGAAATTTGGTAAGAAGCGGACTTGAAACGACGTGAATCAGATCGTTTTTGAGAAAATTTGAAGTTCTTAAGAAAATTTCATGATTTTGGTGCTAAATTCATAGTTTGTGATGTTATTTTAGTGATTTGAATACATGAGCAAGTTCGTATGATGTTTTTAGGTTGGTGTGCATGTTTGGTTTGGAGCCCCGAGCCCTTGGGTGAGTTTTGGATAGGCCACGGGGTGGATTTTGGACTTGGTGAATTACAAGTTTTAAGCTGGTGTGATCAGACCTGCAGGCTTCGCATTGGCAAAGCTTGGCTCGCAAATGCGAAGGCTGAGTCGCAAATGCAAAACAGCCCAGGCCAGCTCTTCCTCGCAAATGCGAGATTTCCTTCGCAAAAGCGATACGCCCCTCTTGGACCTGTTATCGCAAATGCGATCCTTTCTTCGCATTTCCCAACTCGCAAATGCGACAACCCCTTCGCAAATGCGAACATAGCAGAGGTCAGGGTTCGTAATTGCGATCCCTGGTCACAATTCCCATATCTGAAACCTGCAATTTTATAACTTAACCGAAAATCTTCCATTTTTCACACTCTTTCAAAACCAAAACACACTTGGGCGATTTTTCAAAGACAACTCTTCTTCCAAATCGATTGTAAGTCAATTTTAACTCATTTTTCTTCAATCATTAACATCTTTTCACATGATTTCAACTCAAAATCAATGATTTTCATAGGGGAAATTGGGTGTTTGGGTAGAACCTAGGTCTTTCAAAAATTGGGGATTTGGACCCCGATTTGAGGCCCGATTTCAAAAAAATATATATTTAGGTTCGTGGGGGAATGGGTAATCGGGTTTTGGTTCGAACCTCGGGTTTTGACCATGTGGACCCGGGGGCGATTTTTGACTTTTTGGGTTAAACTTTAGAAAACTCGTTTTCATGTATTAGAATTGATTCATTTAGCGTTTATTAATGTAATTAAGTAAATTGTGGCTAGATACGAGCGAATTGGTGGGAGCATCACGAGGTAAAGCGATAGTAGAGGCTTGAATTGAGTTCGTGGCATCGAGTTAAGTGTTTGGTCTAACCCTAGCTTGAGGGATTAGGAGTTGCGTCCTATTTGCTATGTGTTAATTGATGAGTACGACGTATAGGCATGGTGACGACTATCTATACGTTGGCGTCAAGCATGCCCGTGAGTCTTATACTATGATTAATGTGACTTCGTTTGTAATGCTCATACCTTTTGTGAGGATTTCTATTGTTGAGCAAGGCTCGTGGAAGTAATATTAGAATTTGAATATTGAAGAGCGTTGGCTCAAGTTGTAAAATGAATTGTGGAAGTATAATTGGCAACAGAACCTTATAGAGCATTGGCTCAGGTTGTGAAGTGAGATATGAAGTAAATGTGAAAAGGAAAAGAGAAGAGGATTTTTTATATTGTTCCCTCACCGGGATTCGATTGTTGTACTGTTGTTCCCTTGCCGGGTTTTTATTGTGATTTCATTTATTTCCTTGTCCTTATTTCTTGTTAGTATTGTTTTGGTAAGAGAGTGTTAAAGCACGAAGGGTGATGTCGTGCACTTGTCCTTGATTTTCCTGAATCCTGTTGATAATTGAGTTATGTTGTCCCTTACGTTTATTTACTGATTTTGTGTTGTTAATTGATTCTATTATATTGTTATTGATTCCCTTGCCACGATTTTGTTGTTCCCTTATTGTTCCCTTGTCGGGGACCAATTGTGATTGGTGTTGAATTGTATATTGGGATCGGTTTACACGCTGCAACAATTTTATATTTGGATCAGGTTGCACGCTGCAACAATATTATATTTGGATCGGGTTGTACGCCGCAATAATATTATATTTGGAACGGGTTGCACGCTGCAACAATATTATTTTTGGATCGGGTTGCATGCAGCAACAATATTATATTAAGATCGGGTTGCACGCCGCAACAATATTATATTTGGATTGGATTGCACGCCGCAATGATACTATATTAGGATCAGGTTGCACGCCGCAACAATAATATAATTGGATCAGGTTGCACGCCGCAACAGTGATAAATGATATGGATCGGGTTGCATGCCGCAACAGAGTTATTATGTTTTGGGATCGGGTTGCGTGCCTCAACAATTGATAATACGAAGTGGTCATAGATTGGTTATGAGTTCCTTATTGTTTAGCTGTAAAATTCTAAATTGTTCTTATGCTTTTCTCTTAATTTACTGTTGGTACTGATATTCCCCCACAGCATGTATCCCCTCCCATGTTTACTTGTTTATTCCTTTTTTATTTTTTGCTGCATATTATATAACTACACAAGTTTATTTGGTAGTCTGGTCCTAGCCTCGTTACTACTTCATCGGGGTTAGACCAGGCACTTACTAGCACATGGAGTGGGTTGTGCTGATACTACACTCTGCACTATGTGCAGATCCCGGAGCGACAACTTTTGGACCGTAGCATTGGGTGGCTGCCTTCAATCGTGTTAGAGATCCCGAAGTAGATTTGCAGGCATCCACATGCCCGGTATTCTCTTATATCTTTATGTGTATTTTGTTTTTATTTTCTTCCGAGACAGATTTTACTTTCTTTCCAGACATTTGTATGTAGTATTCATAGAGTTTCCGTGATATTGTGACACCGGATTCCGGGTAGAGATGCGTGTTGGCATTGTCGTACTTTTTATGGTTAATTTATCAGATTAAGTCTTCCGCTTGTATCTATTTATCGTTAATATTTCACTGTTATTCACATGTTAGTTTAAATAGTTAAAAGGCTAAATAAAAGAGTTAGGGATTTTGTATTACGCTGCTTGTCTAGCTTTCACGAGTAGGCGTCATCACAACTCCCGATGGTGGGAAATCCGGGTTGTGACAATAGTTGTGCAACAATACTATATATTTTAGTAGATGTTCATGCACTTGTGACTATGGATTTTGGGAATTTCTAGTAGATGTTTATGATTTGCCTAATATTGTCAATTTTTTTTTATGTCTTTCAAATATTTATATCCCTATTTTTTGTGCATTAATTACTTTATTTAATAAAAGCCATGATTTTAAAAGTAATAAAATGAATAATTAAGTTGATAGTTCACCGCTGTCTTGCCTAACAGCGACGTTAGGTGCCATCATGACCTATAGCGGGAATTGGGTCGTGATAGTTTGGTATCAGAGCACTAGGTTAACTTAGGTCTCACGAGTCATGAGCAAGTCTGGTAGAGTCTTGCGGATCGGTACGGAGACATTTGTACTTATCTTCGAGAGGCTACAGGACTATTAGGAGAACTTCCCTTTCTTGATTTCTTGTCGTGCGATTTGATTTCATTGAGGCTTATACCTTCAGTTCCTTCCTACTCATTCATACGCAATGTCGAGCATTCGACATTAGTTGAGCACTAACAAGTTATGAAGCTGCTATAGATATGGTGCCAGATATTTTTTCCTATGTATACGGGCGGACTATTATCATCGCCCTGTGGAGGGGTGTTCTGTTGTTTCAGTCTAGTGTTTGTGTTTCTTATGATTTCGAGGCTATGCACAGTGTATTGTGATGTTCATGTGTTGTTATTGCGTAGTGCTAGTGTAAATGGTCGGGTGCTTACTTATGTGTTGCGGTAGTGAATGACTCGAGAGGAGTATTCGCTCATGGTTTAGAGATTCGACATTTAATTTCAGTGGAGGAGAGGAAATTGGACTATGAATGTTCAGGATTTGGTTGATGGAGATGCGAGATCGGATATTTTCCAATATGGTGGAATTTTTATTTATGATGTGGTGTCGTTGTCCTTCTTTGAACGCATACGTCACGTCGGTATGATGGTCTTTATTGGTTTGCCTTCGGGGTAAGGTGCTGTGAAGTGATACCTAAGAAGCGGTTATTAGAAATAGTGATGTGTGGTGACTTCAAGGTCAAATCGTTGTTTCTAGTATTGATAGCTCGGGGAAGATGATTTTATGGAGGTTTAGAGTTGATGGTAATCTATTTGTTCGGGTGCTACAGAGATGGATCGTCATTTCGAGCGGCATGACTGGCATCGGATGATGAGAAGAGACATGTTAGGATATGTCTCGCGGTTGTTGGATTGCTAGCAGGTCAAGTACGTCAGCAGAGATAGAGTAGTTTGCTCAAGAAGATGGTTTAACTAGAGTGGGAGTGGTAGCGTATCGTATGGATTTTGTGGTAGGATAGCCATATGCTCTGAGAAAGCCTAGGGTGATTTGAGTCATGGTGGACAAATGACTAAGTCTGTGTATTTCGTTTGAGGTGCTGGTTTCTATACTTAGGAAACTTGAATGTGATGAAAAGAGTTGCTTGGAATGCAGAGGAATGTGAATGCTTAATTATTATTTCGGATGCAATATAGCTTCGAGTTGTAAATGTATTCTTGGACCTTTAGTTGATGTTAATGGGATTAACGGATTCTTACAGATGACGGATGAGTGTGGACCTAGGAGAATTAACTGATTTTATAATGGATGTGGCTATGGATATACTATTGGAACATGTTGGTATGAGGTTACATAGGTGAGCTATCTCCTGTGAGAAGGTTAGGGGTTGCATGACTTATGATAAAGTTCCTGTAAAGAGTTCTGCCTACCATCAAATGGGATGCATGTACTACGATGTGAGCTTGGATACCTTAAAGAAGATGATACGATTGTTAGGAGGCCAAGTGTGCGATTGTGGTTGATAATTTGAGATGTATTATAATTAGTGCAGTAAGAACTTATGAGAAATTTGGCTGAGTAACGATGTGAGATCATGTTATTAGGAGGAGAAGTCATTATGGGCCCTTAGATTTTGCATTGGTGGCTTAAAGCAGAGTGGTGGAGCCTACCGTTGATGATTGAGTCATGTGGTTATGTGCCCTTACAGTTTCTAGTTAGCGGTACGTTGGTGTACTAGTTACGACCGAGGAAAAAACATTAGGGGTAATTCGAGAAAGGAATTTGATGAATGTGTGCTATATTTCACCTTATTAATATGTGAGGGTTGTGGAATAATTTAGATTTTATACTTCTAGAGTATGTGATGTACAAGGGAAAAGATTCATTTGGTTGCTTCATTGGAGTGCTCATGTGCTAACGGAGCACTAGTTGTTTGGTTAAATAATCGAGACTGGATTAGAGTGAGCGACCCTCAATAATGGTTCTAGTGCATTCAAGATTTAAGATATGGTGCTTAAAGATCTCCGGGTTTGTTATGTGGTTGATGATTGGGTTTTGCAACAAAGTTTGAAGGGCACTTGGGGTATTTTTATGTTATCATCGGTTCTGCAGTGTAGTGTTATAGAAATAGGAGAAACATCTTCGAATTCGTAGAAGATCTAATTAGCGTATGTGTATCAATTAGGGGTGTTATTAAGTGCACGAGGAGGGTATAAAAATGCCTTATGGGTATTGAGGCGAGGTAGTCTTACGATTTGGGGTCACTCAAGATGAGTATCGAATGAGGCCCATTGTATGCTGGGAAGGGGAGGTATTTATTCTGATGGCAAGTCAAGAAGAAATAGGAAAAAGCTGAGTCAGTCTAGTTGTTTTTTAGATCGGCATGGTTAAGGAAATGATTGGTTCCTTCATCATGGTAAGGCTATAAGGGTGTTTAGTCGTTGTACGTGCGGGCTTGATAGCCTCCGTAATGTGATTAATTTGGTTGTAATGGGTTTTTATATGTAAATGGGTCCCGGAAGAGTTATGGTAGTTTAGAACATGACTTGAGTTATATGCCTTTTGCGGTTATGGGAAGTTGGTTGTGAGTGGTGATTCTTTTTCTGAAATGAGTTAAAAGAAAGGTTCAAGCCAATGGAGTGTTTATTTCCCTGGTGGTTCAGTATTTATGATGGGATTCTGCACTCTCGCGTGTTATCACGATAGGTGCAGTGAGCAGTGTGGAATTTGAATTGAAGGATCAAGGTTGCGGTTAAGGTTTGATAAGAATGTCACGAGCTCGGAAGAGCGGGGGAGAAATTTTAATGTCCAGAATGTGTCGGTGCTATTTTAGTGTCTTCTAAGAATGGTGTTCTGTAGAAGAGGCATTGTGTATTAAATTGCAGATTCCTGATTTGCATTACAGAAATAGTATGATTGGTAGCCATGGATGTGCAGATTTTGCTACCTAGTGCACAGGGTCGTAGGCGTATCTCCCCCGGGATAATCGTATAAGTGTGACATGTCAATCATGTATTTCAGTGGTAGAGATTGAAATCAGATATGAATATTCTGGTGATGTTGCTAACTGGAGAGTCTATGAATGAGAGACGCTCTGTTCCTTGGTTGCGGACGGTGGAAGTTTGTTCCTGATTTGATAGTTGATTATATGTGTCATAGATAGGGTCATTGTGGATCTTTGGAAGGTTATAGACGTATTTGAGAATGATCAAAATCGGCTTTAAGGTCCATGAGTAGGCCTAATATGAATGTATATTCTATACTAGATTAGATATGTTTACCTGGCATAACATTGCTTATAGATGGGTCTTCGGCCGTGGTAGATGATATTCATGCCTTCACATATTTTAGTGGTACTCTTTTATGCCATGTAGTTTGTGAGACGACTTGATTATTCACATATATGTTGAGATCCTGTGTAGGTTGTGGTTTCATATGAGTGTGATGTCTCTCAAGATGCAGGTCATTTATTCCACTTTAGTCGTGATTAGCATTTTGTAGCGCATGGTGCTATTTGTCTCCCCAGGTAGTGTTTATGCACTTGGCATGCTTGTGGTCGATATTTATGAATTTCGTGGGTATGAGAATTTTGGCTCGATGGCTTATTGGTTGTTATGTGTAGATCAGGTGGCACGCCGCCACGGGTATGAATTTTAGATCAGGTTGCACGCCACAATAGTGAGGTGTTGAGTACAAATCCTTATACTTATTTTGTGTGTTTTGTTTCTTATCTTTGAGATAGGTTCATAGTGTTTGTCTGGTTGATTTGAATGTTATGCGGACTGGGTAGTTCTTTACTAGAGTACATTTTTTCTTATTGGTCATATTCGGGTTGTAGCCATTGGCGTAGTGATGGCATCGCATGAGATTTTGTACGGTGTTTCAGGTGGCTTATTACCCGAGCAACTTATACTTGGTGAGACGAGGTTGTTGGACCTGAAATCATTGCAATCGGATTTGTATAATGTATATTGGAAGGAAAATATCGCTAATTAGTTCATAATGAGACAATGGTTCTTGTCGAGCGAAGGGACTCCACGAGTTATTAACTTGGCAAATGACTATGAGTTTCTGCACATCTCTTTCATCATTATAGTATTGTGAGGGTTGGAACAAGGCTTGTATGTAATCTGAGGCATATTACAGGCAACAAGTTTGTGAATTTCCAGTTATTGTGGTTGGAGTATGATTCTATGGGCAATTGAATCATGCGGTGCATTGTGTGATTACACCATAGGTGTATTATCATTTTTTGGTGCGGTTTGTCGAGATTGATGCGGTAGACATATGCTGGAATCGAACCTTGTAGAGGATTTCAAATATTGGAATTTGGTTCTAAGGCTTGTGGGCTAAGATAGTAGAAAGGATCTTCAGCTTGGGTTAAACTAATGCTCTCATATGTGTTGTGGAGGCCCGGGTAGGTGCACAAGGTGTTAACTAATTATTTTGGTAACTTTGAGAATAGTTCTTGGCACGTTCGAGGACGAACGCATGTTTAAGGGGGAGGGGGGGAATGTAACGACCCGACCGGTTATTTTGAGCTCTAGCATGTCGTTCGGCGGTTTGAGACCTTGAGTAGCTTCACATTATGTATTATGACTTGCGCATATAATCAGTTTTGATATTTGAGAAGTTCAGATTTGATGTGGAAGAACAATTCTCAATTCGGAAGCCTTAAGATGAAGAGCTAACCGAGGTTTAACTTTTGAGTAGATGACCTCGAAATTGGGATTTGAAGATTCCTTTAGGTTTGTAAGGTGATTTCGGACTTGGCCGTTTGTTCGGATCGAGTTTCGGGCGGACTGGGAGCGTTTCGGTGCTATTGTGAAAAGTTGGCATTTTGAATGTCTTAGAATTTCCTAAGTTTGATTAGAAGTGGAAATTGGTGTTATCGATGTCCATTTGGGATTCCGAGCCTTGGAATAGGTTTGTATTGTGATTTGTGACTTGTATGTAAAATTTGGCATCATTCCCGAATGTTTAAGAGTAGTTTGGACACTTAAGTTACATACTAGTTAAATTTAAGAAAATGAGTTGACATACAAAAGAATGAGTTGACATACACAAGAATAAGTTTACATACACAAAGAAGTCATAAGCACAAACAAGATTACCCCTTTTTTGTCACCACACAAACATCATTAATAAAACCACCCAGGCAATCACATATCATCCCCACATAGCCACCCTTATCTTGCCACGTGCTCAACAATAAAGCAAATGCCTGCCTTGTCTCGCTACATGCGTATTAACAATCATTCCACCTTGTCTTGCCACATGTGCAAACCCATAATATAGCCTGTCTTGTATCGCCATATGTGCAATATCAATAATAATAATAATAGCACGGCAGAAACCTCGTGCAAAAACCCGAACAATCCGCCCAATAAGTCCACATGTGCCACAATCATAACATCATAGCATGCCAACAATTGTCACCAAGACATAAATTCATAATCTGCTAATATAGTACAAAAGGACAATTCAATAAAGAAATATGGATAGGTGGTCAACATATAAGCATGAAAGCTAGCTTAATTAGCAACAATCTCACAAACGCCCAGCTTGGCCAGTTAAAGAATTAAAATCCTAAAACATGATCTCTATATAATGACCCTATCGGTTGTTTTGAGCATTTGCATTTCGTTCAGCTATTTGAGGTCTTGAGTAGCTTCATATGATGAATTATGACAAGTGCCAATCATCGGTTTGGGTTTTCAGGTGCCTCGGGTCGATTTTTTGGAAGAATGAATCTCATGTTAGAAGCTTTAAGTTGGAAGAGTTGACCAAGTATGAATTTTGTATATTTGACCCCAGATCAAAGTTTTGATGGTTTCGTTAGGTCCAGATAGTGAATATGTACTTGGGTGTATGCCATGATTGGCATTTTGATGTTTCTAGAAGGTTTCAGCACAATTTGGCAATAGTTGTCAATTTGGAGTTTTGGAATGTTCATAAGTGTGACCGGAACTTGACTTTGATTATATCGGGTTTGGATTTTCGGGAGATGGAATAGCTCCTTTATGTCATTTAGAACTTGTGTGCAAAATTTGAGGTCATTCCGAGTTGATTTAATATGGTTCGACACGAGTTTTGGAAGTTGAAAGTTTATTAAGTTCGATTTGAGGTGCGATGTATAGTTTTGATGTTTTTATGTGTGATTTGAGGCCTCGAGTAGGTTCATGTTGTGTTATGATACTTGTTGCTATGTTCGTACATTCTCCTGAGTGGCTTGGGTGAGTTTCTAGCGGGTTTGGACCATTTTGGGCCATGTTGTTATTGATGGTTTCTGCTGTTACATGTTGCTTCTGATGTTCTTTGCGATCGTGAAGGTCCAACCACGATCACAGAGTATATTTTGGACTGTTGTGAATTTGTTCCCCGCAAACGCGATATATGAAACGTATTCGTAGAAGGTAAGCTGATTGTGTTCCGCGTTCTGGATGAAGTGTCGCGTTCACATAGAGTTGATGAGCTGGGAGCTGGAAGAAATGTATTCGCATTCACAAAATAGTAGCCGCATTCGTGAAGGTCTGGATCTGCTGTGCATCACGTTTGCGAGGTCTATGCCGCGAACGAGCAAAGTGCTTTTGTGCCGGTGAGATTTTGTTCATCGCGAATGCAATGGTCTTCCCGCATTCACGAAGGGTATTGCTGGAGCAGTGTTATAAAGCACTCTATTTTGAAGGTTTCAGACATTTCATCATATTTTGAGCTATGGAGCTCAGATTTGGGCAATTTCGGAGGCGATGTTCATCACATGGATTGGGTAAATGTTTTCTACTCGATTTTGATAATATTTCGTGATTCCGTCTTCCATTTAGGCATTTGATTGATGATTTCAAAAGAGAAATTTGGGGTTTTGTCTAAACTTTCCTAAAGTGAATTTTTGAGTTTTGAACATTGATTCAGAGTTGGAATAGAGTGAAATTAGTATGGTTGGACTCGTAATTGAATGGGTTGTCGGATTTTGTGAGTAAACATGTAAAGATTCGACCTTTATCAATTGGGTTTACTTCCTACGACATTATTTGATGATTTTGAGTTGCATTTGGCTAGTTTCGAGCCGTTCGGAGGATGATTTGAGTGGGATGGCGCTTCAACTGTATCGATTTGGCTTGGTTGATGTAAGTATCTTGTCTAACTTTATTGGAGGACTAATTGACATTTTTTGCTACATGGAGGGTGATGCATATATGAGGTGACGAGCATATTTGCATGTGTTAGGGTTAATCATGCTCGGGGGTAAATTATACGATTAATTGTGCCTTGTAGAATTATGCGACCTTCTGATCGGGTCGAAGCCTACACTACTATTGAGTAGAGAGGGTGGTCAGTGCCATTTTAACCCAACTAGGTCGGGATCGAATCCACTGGGAGTTAATAATTGGAACTAGGTTTATATCTAAGCTAGATGCGGATTTTGAGTCTAATTGCACTTCCACAAGTTTTGAGTTTGATTTCTACTTCTAACTTTACTCTAAAGATTGCAATGATTGAAACTAAGAATAATATTTTTGTTGTTGTTTTTCAAGTGTTTAAGGAGACTAGGGTCATAACTTCTACCAAGGTGGATATCTAACTGGTCGCACAAATCTAGGGCAAGCTTGATTAATTGGGGTCGTAATATAGCTATCACACCAGGGTACTAACTCTATACCTCTCGCTAGTTTGAGTGATTTTTCCCAATTTGGCTTTCTCAAGTCCAAATGGGTATTCATGCAATTCAAGTGCTATTAGCTCAAGTCGGGTATTACTATCTCTAGGTTTAACCCTTTAATTGGGGCTATCAATTTTTAAGTTCACCCCAATCCCTTGTTAGCCTAGTTGACCAAGACTTAGTCTCTCTTTCTCAAGTAGAGACTAAGTCATGATGGCATGAATTAATGTTTGCAACCATTAACTATATAGTTCTAGCAAGAACTAGACTAAATATCGCTAGCCCATTCACATTCAATCCCTAAAATCAAATACTCACACTAGGGTTGAGTCACAACCCTTGCTATGGGTTAGCTACTCATGGAAATAAAAAAATTAAAAATGAAATGAAGACAAAATTCATAATACTAGATTAAAGGATGAAAATCTAATGTTAAAAGATGAATCTAGTACAAAATATCCCAAAATAGAAAACAATAGCCATCTCAGGTGCTCCTACAATACATAACATGACCTAAAAATGTCAAAAAGATCTATTTAGACTAAGCTGAAATTTCCGAACAAAAATACCCCTACGGAGGTTGTACGGTTGCATAATTCTGATCGTTGTCCGCGTTCTTCAAATATGGATCAGGGTTGAGTTGAGTTTCACGTACCGCATAATTTCAAGCACGACCGCACAATTATGATGTGGACCGCACTTCTTTCTTTTGCAGAAGTTGTGAGCTCTCTGAACTTCATGCACCGCGGCCCGCATAATTTCCATCGCGGCAGTAGAGAGACTTTCACGGCCGCACATTTCTGGTGCGGTCTGTGCTTATCATTTAGCCTGAAAATTCAACTCTCTGAACCTCCCTTTCGCAGATGCGTATTTTTGATTGTGGCTGCATTGTGGCTTTTGTGGCCGCACAATATTTGTACGGTCCGTATTTCAGATCTCTTAGCCCAGTCTTGGTTTTTGTTCATGTTTTGACTCCTTTATGAGTTGATTATGACTCCTTTGGCTCATTTTGAACAATTCCTGCAAGCAAGCAAGCATATTATATTAGTTTTCGGGAATACCTTCATGCATTTTTAACCTAAAACACAAGTAAAAGAGGGCAAATTATAGGTTAAAATCTCTACTTATCAACTCCCCCAAACTTAATCTTTTGCTTATCCTCAAGCAAATAAGGCAATTCCCACCTTCACTAGAACAAAAGGATATTTCAGCTGGCCTACGGTGAATCAATCATGCATCAATTTGGAGTAACAATTACCCTCAACACAAATGAATTATCAACAACACTATGGTATGATCTTTTGAGTACCATAGTTCTATTGTGACACTAGAGCATCGAGAGTTAACTTCATTCATGAAGGAAGCTCACTCTATCACGTAGGTCATTGTGGAATCCAAACTCCTTCTCCTCTACTCTCCATAAGCAAATCTTACTTTAGAATGTAGCACTCAAACACAAATTGTGAAGAAGTACGCTCATCTCTCTCAAAAGAATGACCCAAGTCCGCCTTTAAGTACCATAAGTTTGCCCCTTATGTAAATCACCACTAATGTAAGCTCACTCAACTCAAAATTATATAGGTCTTTTGCGGGAATGTAATGAAGGTTTTTGGATCAAGGTAGGACTTATCGGCATATGATGGTTTCATCTTTCCTTAAGCACTCCATTCTCTCATTTCGGCTCATACTTTCAAGACTCTTTGAGTCATTTTCTTCTTCCTTAGGGAACTAGAGAGACACACTGTCACTCTTTCTTGCTCATGACAATCATTTTTCTCCTTTTCTAATCATTCCATTCATTTTATCATTACTTTCTTTGGATCTCTTCATCTTTCTATCTTATTTACTTTCTTTTTGGCATTTTTCATTTTGGCGTTTCTTTCTTTTCTTTGCCTTCCCTTTTCTTCATTTCTTTTTGTTCTTTGTACCTTTTATCACTTTCACATTCCTCATCTCTCCCCCAAACTTATGCTTTTGCCGATTGTTTATCAAGAATGCCAAGGAAAGATCGGGTGCCAAGAAAGGGTTATTATAGAATGGATAAAGGCTTGTAACGTGGTTATTGAAAGAAAAAAGGGCTTCGGCTCAAAGGGGTTGACTACGGATATCATATTGGTAGGTTACGAAAGCTTTCAAGTTTCAAAGTGGATCAAGGAGAGCCTACAATCATTTCTCAAATCGAGCTACACTTAGAATTTCACCTAGACAAACATTCAGGGCAAGTTCTAGACTTATCGGCACGGAACTTGGACTTGCAATTCAATACCTCACCCCTCAAGCTGCTGGATTGTTAAAGAGAACAGAGTCGAGGGCCCACAACAACCCTATGTAAGATTGAACATCACCAATGGCTCAAAGAAATCACTCGATGATTATTTTAGTCAACACAAGAGTCTAAAGGTCACAGCTAGATCTATTCTTTGCCAATCAACTTGTTTCTAACCATAAGGTCGAAGATAAATGTGTTAGTACCAAGTGAAACCTGTTTGAGATACTTTTATTTATTACTACTATATATACCAAAACATAAAAAACGGACTCAATTCCTTAAGACGGTTGTCATGCCATCCATCGTTGGGAAGAGCCACCCGGTTAACACAACATACACTTTTGGAAAGAACCGTGGCATTAAGAAAATTAAAGGCTTATTGTTCACATAAAACGTAAAAAAGAAGCTAACAACTTAAAAGAAGCTACTAAAGGAAATAAGAAGCTATGCTACTAAGGAAAAACAACGAAAGAAGTTATGAAGTAAACTACGGAAACAAAACTGAATATGTACAAAATGAAGTAAAACGAATATATACATAATGGAAATGAATATATACATCGAATGGTAAAAATATCTACATACCAAAAGTAAAAATAAAGGTAAATAAAGATAAAGAAAAATAGTATAATGGTTATTACATACCACATGTCATAAATCAAAATGAACCACCCCCAAAATGAAAAATATCAATGTCCTCAATGCTAATAATAAATAAGAATAGGGAAAAGGGGTAGAGAGTAGAAAAGACTCCCTATGTGGTCTCTGTCTGCATCGGGTCTTCAGTGCCCTCCGTATCCTCTAACTGGATCTCCACATCCTCTGACTGGGGGATTACGGGGTTGCTGAGCATCTTAATCAGCTTCTCAGCAGTGTGTAATGTGCCATCCGGCTCCTCATACTGGCCGGTTGCTTCCTCTGGTGCTGTTTGTGCTACTGGTGGGCCTGACACCATGAGTAAGTCCAATGGCAAATCCCCTGCATGTGTAATCTTCTCAACCTCCTTAGCCAACTTCTCTACGGACTTCTTCGAGGCTTAGGACTTCTTTATCTTCTTAACCTGCTTGGTCAGGTCTGCAATGACCTTCCCATATGTCTTCAGAGTATCGGTAATAGTCTTCTAGTCATCCAGAATCTTCTTCTGGTTGTCCAAAATCATCTGCAATGAGTCTTCCATTAACGAAGGTACCTGAAACACTGCTGGGGCTAAAGACTATGCTACCACTGCATTGGATATGGCAGTCAGCTTAGTGGTCGTTACCTGCATCCAGTTGTTTAGACTGGATAGTGTCTAGGTAACCCTCAGTGCAGTCCGAGGATAGGTAGTAGATGACGGAACTAATAGTGGCACTGAGATAGATGGTCCGAAAGATGGAGGAGGCATGGCTACTACTCTGGTAGAAGTAGCGACTGCTGTGGAGGGCTCGGCAACTGACCCAATGGCCACTACCTCTGGATCTTTAGACTGGCTAGTGGAGGTAGTGGCTTTACCCTTGGATTTAGGGTTGTCCGCTCCCTGGAGGTTATACCATGAGAAAGGCTTTTTAGCCTTTACCTCCATATCAAAGTGCCTCGGCTCTACCCCTTGATCTTTGAAATACTCATTGAGGAAATTGGGGTAGGGATATGATTTTTTCTTTCTAGACTATGTTGGAGATGTTGTAGGAAATCAAGTTCCCCACATTAATAGGATACCCTGCGATGATGAAAGCTACCAATACTGCCCGGGAAAGTGGAAGGACATTTTCATGCTGGCAAGGGTCAAGCTGGCTGCACACGAATGTTTGCCACCCTTTTGCTTAAAAGTTAAGATGGCTCGTACAATTGGCACTCCTGCTGTGAGCCATGTGGGTGTAGTCCCCGGAATAGCAAGTAACTCAGCTAGCCATGGGCGAACTGCCTCACCCAAGGCTAGCTTCTTCAGGTATTGCACAACATCGACTTCCTTAAACCCTACATATATGTTCAGTTCTTGGCCATCAAACCGGAGTTTCAAGTTCTGGACCTTCTTCACTTTTGTACCCTTTTTGATATGGGCAATATTGGCATAAAATTCCTTAACGAGGTATTCATTGGCATCTATTACAGGGTCTATAAACCATTTCCATCCTTTTCTCTCCGTGAAGTGCCGTAGGACATTCGAATTATGCTGGCTTAAATCTTTGATTATAAACTACCACTCAAGAGTGAGCGACCTTTGGGGCCACCATTCCCGAAACATGGCATACGCCTTCTCACTGACAAACATATCAGCCCACACCTCTGCCCTCTGTGATCTATCAAGACCTTCGACAACTGTATCACCCCCTCTCCCGTCATTCGGGACTTCATCATCATCATCTAAATAGATTGGAGCTGGGGGAGCATGTACGGAAGAGGGTTCAGAATCTTCACTACCCTCTTTCGAGCCCTCAGATGAACTTCCAGAGGAGGAGGGCTCATCAACCAAATTGAATCTCCCCGGTAATTGTGTGGTAATTTGTTGGGACTAAACTATCGGTTGTGATTGCGTGGAGTCTCCTTCAAAATCTTCCAGGGATGGGACAAACTTGTTGGTTTCAGAATGGTCCGCAGCTTTATCCGCGACTCTAATAGTGGTTGTTAATTTGCTGATAGACTTTTGAATTGCAAGAGGTAGCTTGCTCTTGCCTTTACCCATGCCTCGATAGGGTTCTGCCCTCCTTTGGAAGTATTACCGCGACCTCGAGAATGCACCATTGTCTGTAACACACAAGTAGTGAAATTCAGTTAGAATTAGGGTTCAACATATGTTAAGGCATTACAGATGATATGAAAGACAGTAATTCTTAGTATAGGACAGCGCGAACTGTATAAAAGTGAGTGTGGCCGCGAACTACCCAGCGCGGACCACACAAAAGTGAACGCGACCGCGAAGAGACTAGGATCAGACTACTGGTTCTTTGAAGTTGATCAACTGCAGACCACACAAAAATAAGTACAGCTGCGGAAGACCAATCGCGGACCGCACAATTTTGGGTGTGGCCGTGAAAACAAATGACTGAGTCTCTAAGGTCAAATGCGCGAACCGCACATGAAATATCAATCGCGGACCGCAAAAAAGTGACAGCGACAGCGAAATCTAAGCAAATTTCAGTGCCTCTAAACTAGGGTATCGCAGACCGCACAATCTTGTATGCGGCCGCATACCCTATCACGGACCGCACAAAAATGTGTGCGACTGCGAAGTTCAAATCACATCGGCACTAAGGTACGATTAACACTAGGTTTTTCACTAATTAGGCATGATTTATGGAAATTAAACACTAAAAGCTACTAACCCCAATGCTCATTATGCATTCAAACACTACCCACATGCTTTCAAGCAAAAATTTAGCATCAATTCGACATTTAGGCATGAATCTAACCCTAACTAAGAAGGAAAATTAAAACAAAGAGAAAATGAAAAGAAAAGGATGAAATTAATGCATTGAAATGAACATACCAGTAGTGAAATCAATACTTGATGAGTAAAATATGAGATTGAGAACAAGGAAGAGTGCATTGTGCTTCTTGAGAGATTAAAGTGTGTAAAGTGCGAAATATCTTAAAAATTCATATTTATAATTTGACCAAGGTGGCCCACCTACTTACCTGAGTGCGGCCACGAAATTTTGTTGCGGTCCACACTCTTTACCTTTTTGTAGCTCAGCATCAGACTCCTGGGTACTGTCCGCGAAATGTTGGCGGTGCCGCACAAATTGTGCAGTCCGCGAAATTTTGAATGTGGCTGCGAACTCTTAAGGAATTTAACAGGCCAACTTCAGACAGTTGGAAATTTCCATCATCCATCTACGCAACCACGCACATATTTGTGCGGCCGCGAAGTGCTTACTTGGTCCATATAATTTTGGGCGATGTCCGCGAAATTTCACTACTTAGCCAAATTTTTCCTTGTCAATTTTCTGCACTGCACAACCAATTTCTACACAAACTTTCACAATCAGTTAGTCCGAAACAATGCCTAATCTAAGAAGAAAATCAAAAGATAGAAAAACACATAGGTTGCCTCCCAAGAAGCGCCTGATTTAACGTCGCGATACAACGCACGTTACCATCATTCATTTGAAATGGAGCAATACCACAATATGGCTATCATCAATCTTGCCAAGGTAGTGCTTCACCCGGTGCCCATTGACTCTAAAGATATCACCATTGTTGTTTTTCAAATCTAGAGCACCAAAAGTAGTCACATGTACCACTTCAAAAGGGCCACTCCACTTTGACTTGAGCTTTCCCAAAAACATTTGTAACCGAGAGTTGAATAAGAGAACAAGGTTACCTTCTTTGAATTCTTTGTTCCGGATATACTTATCATGTAGGTACTTCATCTTGTCATTATACAAGGATGAACTAGAGTAAGCATGGAACCGGAACGCATCAATTTCATTCAATTGCTCCACCCGAAGATTGACAGTTGCATCTCACTCAAGGTTCAACTTTTTCAATGCCCACATGGCCTTATGCTCTAATTCCACTGGGAGATGACATGTTTTTCCAAACACCAACCGATATAGAGATATGCCAATTGGAGTCTTGTAAGTTGTTCTATAGACCCATAAAGCATCGTCAAGTTTCCTTGACCAATCAGTCCAGTTTGCATTGACAGTCTTGGATAGAATACTCTTGATCTCCCTATTGGAGACTTCAACCTGTCCACTTGCCTGGGGGTGATAGGGGGTTGACACCTTATGAGTGACACCATACCTGGAGAGTAAAGTGTCAAAGGTTTGTTGCAAAAATGAGAACCCCCATCACTAATGATGGCCCTTGGGGTGCAGAACCTTGTGAACATGTTTTTCTTCAAAAAGGGCACCACACTCTGTGCTTCATTGTTGGGCAAAGCCACAACTTCAACCTATTTGGGGACATAATCTACAGCAACAAGAATATAAGTGTTCCCACATAAACTTACAAACAGACCCATAAAGTAAATTCCCAACACATCGAAAATATCATTCTCGAGGATGGTGGTGAGAGGCATCTCATTCTTCTTGGAGATCCCACCGGCCCTTTGGCAATCATCACAACGCTTGACAAGCTCGCTAGCATCTTTGTACAATGTAGGCCAATAGAATCCACAGCTTAGGACCTTTATATAAGTTCTCGCCCCACGATGGTGACCACCATAGGGCGGAGAATAGCAAGCTTCAAGAATACCCATTTTCTCTTCCTCTGGAACACATTTTCGGATAACACCATCAGTGCAAATTTTGAAAAGATATGGCTCGTCCCAATAATAATCCAAGCAGTCCTGTTTGACCTTCTTCCTTTGGTTTGAAGAGAACTCATTCGGGACAATTCTGCTCACAAGATAGTTAGAAACATCGGCAAACCAAGGCATACCGGTCAAGGACATGGAAAGGAGTTGTTCATCCGAAAATGAATCATTGATCTCAAGGCCATCATGGGGTCTCCCCTCCTCTTCCAATCGGGACAAGTGGTCCGCCACTTGATTCTCACTCCCTTTTTGGTCTATGATTTCAAGATCAAATTCTTGTTGAAGAAGTACCCACCGCATCAATATAGCCTTTGAGTCCTTTTTACTCATCAAATAACAAAGTGCTACGTGATCGGTGTGAACAATCACTTTGGTACCCATTAGGTACGGGCGGAACTTTTCCATAGCAAAGACAATGGCTATGAGTTCTTTTTGGTCACCGTATAGTTGACTTGGGTGTCGTTCATGGTCTTACTAGTGTAGTAGACCGGATGGAATATCTTGTTGATTCTTTTCCCCAATACTGCTCCTACCGCCACGTTGCTAGCATCACACATGAGCTCAAATGGTAAGCTCCAATTCGGTGTTGTATTGATGGGAGTGGTAGTCAACCTATACTTGAGTAGCTCAAACGCCTTCATACTATCATCATTGAACACAAATTTTGCATCTTTTCCAATAACTTGCACAAGGGGTTCACAATCTTTTAGAAATCCTTGATGAACCGACGGTAAATCCCCGCATGACCTAGAAAGCTCCTCACTCCTTTGATAGAAGTAGGAGGAGGGAGTTTTGATATCACTTTAGTTTTTTCTTTATCCACTTCAATACCATTCTTGTAGATCTTTTGGCCGAGGACAATGCCCTCCTCGACCATAAAGTGACACTTCTCCTAATTAATCATTAAGTCGGTCTCTTCACAACGTGCCAATACCTTATCAAGATTATCCAGACGCACTTCAAAAGAATCCCCCACAATAGAGAAATCATCCATGAAAACCTCGAGGAAGTCCTCCACCATATCCGTGAATATTGCCATCATACACCGTTGAAACGTAGCTGGTGCATTACATAAACTAAACAGCATCCTTGAGAATGCAAATGTGCGATACAGACAAGTGAAGGTGGTTTTTTCTTGGTCTTCAGGTGCAATAAGAATCTGGTTATACCGGAATACCTATCCAAAAATCAATAATAAGCAAGTCTGGCTTGCCTATCCAACATCTGATCAAGAAATGGAAGCGAAAAAATGGTCTTTTCGAGTCACTTTGTTGAGCTTCCTGTAATCCATGCGTACTCTCCAACCAGTGACAGTCCTTGTGGGGATCTCTCATTGTTGTCATTTGTAATCACAGTCATGCCCCCTTCTTTGGGAAATATTGCACGGGCGAAGTCCATGAACTATAAGAAATGGGGTAGACAACCCCAGCATCCAACCATTTGATGATCTATTTCTTCACTACCTCTTGCATGGCCTCGTTCAACCTTCTTTGATGTTCCACAGAGAGTTTGACATCCTTCTCCAATATGATTTTGTGCATGCAAAAGGGGGGGCTTATACCTCGAATATCTTCCAATGTCCAACCTATTTCCTTCTTCCAACTTTGGAGCACTGCAAGGGTGGATTCTACCTACACGCTAGTTGAGCACGCGGAAAGAATAACAGGTAAAGTAGAACATGGGCATAAGAACTCATACCTGAGGTGTGAAGGCAAGGGCTTCAACTCCAATGTGGGAGGCTCCTCGATTGAGGGCTTTGTTGGTGGAGTCTTCTGGTTCTCAAGGTCCAAGGAAAGTTTTCGGGGCTCATATGTATATGATCCCATTCCTTGCAAAGCATTGATACATTCTACCCAACCTTCCTTCTCATCCTCATCATGATTCAATAACACAATTTCTAATGGGTCTTCAACATTAATCATAGCACTAGTGTCATCAACAATTACTTCGGTCACAAAATCCACACATGAAGACACATCGTTGTTATTAGGCTGCCTCATTGACTTGCAAACATGGAACACAATTTTCTCATCGCCCAACCAGAAGGTAAGCTCCCTAGCTTCCACATCAACTAAGGCCTTCCCTGTTGCTAGGAAAGGTCTCCCCAATATGATTGACACCCCGTAGTCAACCTCACAGTCAAGTATCACAAAATCTGCGAAGTATGAACTTGTCGACCCGAACTAGCACATCATCAATTATCTCTAATGGCCTTTTCATTGTCCTGTCCGCCATTTGCAACCTCATGGATGTGGTCTTTGTTTCCCAATCCCCAATGTCTTGAACACAGAATAGGGCATCAAGTTAATGCTTGGCCCCAAGTCACAAAAAGCTTTGGCAAAACTTGCACAACCAATAGTGCATGGGATTATAAAGGCACCGGGGTCTTCTAACTTTGGATCCATGGAGTGCACAATGGCACTCACTTGATGTGTCATTTTGATCATTTCACAGTTCATTGATCTCTTCTTTGTTACCAAGTCCTTCATGAACTTAGCATATCCTGGTATTTGCTCTAAGGCTTCAAGCAATGGCACATTTATGGACAAACGTTTTATCATATCAATGAATTTCTTGAATTGATTCTCATTGTTTTTCTTTGCGAGCCTTTGAGGATATGGGGTGGAGACCTTAGCAAAGGAGCCTTGGCTTTGGGCACTACTGAATCCGGTATGTCTATCACATGATCCCTAGACGGGTTCACATCATCTTGCATCTCTTCCACATTTTCATCAATGTTATCCTTACTTTATCATTTACTTAAACATCATCGCTTGGCTTATCATCATATTGCATCACCACATTATCATTCACAATCTTTCTTAAGTTTGAGGTACTAGAAACTCCACCTTTCCCGCTTCTTGTAGTCAACATCATATCATGGCCCGTATTGCTCCCATCCTTCGGGTTTACTGTCGTATCACTTGATAGTGCCCCCTTAGGGTGAGTATTCAAAGCTTGAGAAATTTGGCCAAGCTGGACTTCCAAGTTATGGATAGAAGTGTTGTGGGAGGCTAATTGAGCATCAGAGTTGGTCGTCTTCTACATCATCTGGTTAAATATATTTTCAATTCTACCCATTTCATTTGAAGAAAAACTCGGGCCTTGAGAAGTAAAGGGAGGTAGATTTCTTGGTTGTTGGAACATCGAGTGTCTTTGAAAAGCCGACCCCCGGTTGTTGTTGTTGTTCCACTCGCCTTGATTATTATTTTCTCCCCAATTACTATTACTATTGCCACCCCAATTGCCTTGATTTCCTTGATTACCCCAATTTTGATTATTGTTATTCCCCTAATTGCTTTGGTTGTTGTTGTTTCCACTATTCCAATTTCCTTGTTGGCCTTGATTGCCCCAGTTTGGATTGTTGTTGTTCCCCCAATTGCCTTGGTTTCCCTGTGATCTCCACTGTTGTTGATTCAGAGCATTGCTCCGTTGACCCTAATAATTGTTGACATATTGAACCTCTTCATTTTGATCATCATATGAATCATCTTCATTGTACCCACTGCCACTTAGCTCAGATTGATCCGGATTGTTTTGAACTTGGTGACGTTGTTGCCTTCTCTTGTTGACCAACATGTTCACTCCTTCCATGGCATGCACTTGTTTTGGCCCTTGAACTTGTTGCAATTGCGCTTTGGCCAATTGATTCATGGTGGTTGTCAACTCCGCTATAGCTTGTCCGTGATCATGAAGCTCCTTATGTATGTGAATAACATTTGCATCAACTTGAGGAACGTTAGCTCTACTTTTCCAAGCTGAAGAGGTATCCACCATTTCGTCCAATATTTCACAAGCTTCGTTATATGGTGTGTTCATAAAATTACCCCCGGCGAGTTGATTCACCACACACCAGTTAGTTGTATTGGTCCCCCTATAAAAGGCTTGTTGGATCATTGCCTCGATCGTGTCATTGTTAGGGCACTCTTTTGCTATTTCGGTACCTTTCCCGAATTTCATGCAGTGGTTCATTTGGCTCTTGTTTAAAAGCAATGATCTCATCTCTTAGTGTTGCCATATGTCTCGAAGAAAAGAACTTTGCAATGAACTTCTCAGCCAACTCATCCCAAGTGTGTATGGAATGGTTGGGTAACCTCTCTAGCCAATCCAAAGCCTTCTCCCTTAGAGAAAATGGGAAAATACTTAACCTCAATGCGTCCTCAGATACATTAGTCTGCTTGCTCCCCTAGCACATGTCAACAAAACATTCGAGATGCTTATAGGCATTTTGGTATGGAGCTCCGGTGAAGAAACCCCTCTGTTCCAGCAGTGTAAGTATGACATTGGTTATTTGAAAGTTGTCAGCCCTAATCGGAGGGGGGCACTCGCATAGCCTTCATTGGGCAACACCCTGTGTGCTGCCCTTGGAGGAGGTGGGGGAGAGTTTGGGATGTTGTCTTGAGGCTAGCGGCCTCTCCTCTGTACTTGAGGTTCAAGGTGAACCTCATCCACTTGTTCGTCATCTATCTCCTCCCCTAGTGGCATATTCCCGAGGGCTTCGTTGTTAAGAACCATTTGGTACCTAAAAGCAATTCACACACAAAATTAGAAAAATGGAAGGAAAGAAAAACAAAACATACAAATACTCAGATATATATATCTAAAACCGTCTAACTCCCCAACAATAGAGCCAAAAATTGATTGGGTCCAAGGCTACACTATTATTGAGTAAAGAGGGTGGTCGATGCAGTTTTAACCCAACTAAGTCGGTATCTAATCCATAGGGAGTTAATAATTGGAATTAGGTTTATATATAAGCTAGATACGGGTTTTGAATCTAATTATACTTCCACAAGTTTTAGGTTTGATTTCTACTTCTAACTTTACTCTAAAGATTGCAATGATTGAAAGTAAGGATAATATTTTTGTTGTTGTTTTTCAAGTGTTTAAAGAGACTAGGGTCCTGACTTCTACCTAGGTGGCTATCTAACGGGTCACAAAAATCTAGGGCAAGCTTAATTAATTGGGGTCGTAATATAGCTATCACACCCGGGTACTCACTATATACCTCTTGCTAGTTTGAGTGATTTTTCCCAATTTGGCTTTCTCAAGTCCAAATGGGTATTCATGCAATTCAAGTGATACTAGCTCAAGTCGGGTATTACTATCTCTAGGTTTAACCTTTTAATTGAGGCTATCAATTTCTTGAGTTCACCCCAATTCCTTGTTAGCCTAGTTGACCTAAACTTAGTCTCTCTTTCTCAAGTAGAGACTAAGTCATAAAGGCATGAATTAATGTTTGCAACTATTAACTCTATAGTTCTACCAAGAACTAGGCTAAATATTACTAACCCATTCACATTCAATCCCTAAAATCAAATACCCATACTAGGATTGGGTCACAACCCTAGCTATGGGTTTAGCTACTCATGGAAATAACAGAAATTAAAGATGAAATGAAGATAAAATTCATAATACTAGATTAAAGGATGAAAATCTAATGTCAAAAATTGAATCTAGTACAAAATATCCCAAAATAGAAAACTACAGCCATCTCAGGTGCTCGTACAATACATAATATGACCTAAAACTTCCAAAAAGATCTATTTATACTAAGCTAAAATTTTCGAACAAAAATACCCCTATGGAGGTTGTGCGGCTATGTAATAATGAGCGTGGCTGCATTATTGCTTTCGCAGCCGCGTAATTCTGATCGCAGTCCATCTTCTTCAAATCTCGATCTGGGTTCAGCTGAGTTTTACGGATCGCATAATTTCAATCGTGGCCGCGTAAAGGACTTCCGCGACCGCACAATTCTGACGCGAACCACACTTTTTTCTTTTGCTCAAGTTGTGAGCTCTCTGAACTTCGTGCACCGTGGTCCGCATAATTTCCATCGCGACTGCAGAGAGACTTTCATGGCAACACAATTATGGTGTGGTCCACGCTTATCATTTAGCCTGGAAATGCAATTCTCTGAACCTCCCTTTCGCGGACCGTGTCTTTCTGATTGCGGACGTGTTGTGGCTTTCGCGGCCGCACAAAATTTGTGCGGTCCGTGTTTCAGATCTCTTGGCCTAGTCTTAGTTTTTGTTCAAGTTTTGACTCCTTTATGAGTTGATTATGACTCCTTTGGCTCATTTTGAATAGTTCCTACAAGCAAGCATATTATATTAGTTTGCGGGAATACCTTCACGCATTTATTGCCTAAACATAAGTTAAAGAGAGCAAATAATAGGGTAAAATCCCTACTTATCACCTTCTTATTTCATGTCTTAACTGACTTCTAGATTACTAAGAATATGAGATTAAATGCTAGAAACTAAGATTTAGCTTATTATAACTTGATTAACATTTGACGGATTTTTGTGAAACTATTGATATGTTAAATTCGGTCACCACTTTGCTTAGTCACTAATACATCGTTACAACCGTTATTCTTGAGATATTGGATTCTATACTTGAGTTGAAGATCATTTTTGAGACTTTTTGAAATACTTGAACAATAAGGTTCTTGAGATTTATTGAATTGTTATTGGCTTGAAAGCTGTGATTGATGTCCATTTGGAATATTCGCTTAATCACTCTCCTTGAAGTTATTCATTCTTCCTAGCTTGCTTGTTTTTGATATACATGTGTTTAGTGATGAAGAGTGTAAAGCACGAAAGGTGATGTCATGCCATTGTATACACATTATCATGTGAGGAAGAGTGTAAAGCACGAAGGGTGAGGATGTGTCATTTCATTTACATTATCATGTGAGTATGTGAGTAAAAGCACAAATGGTGATGCCGTGGCATTTTATTTACATTATCATATGAGGATGAGAGCAAAAGAACGAATGGTGATGCCGTGCCATTTCATTTACATTATTATGTGAAGATGAGAGTAAAAGTACGAAGGGTGATGCCGTGCCATTTAATTTACATTTTCATATTTTATATTATTATGTGTGCATGACACAAAAGGTATTTTTGTGCAGGTGAGGACGAGAGACATGGCTTATATTGTGATATATTTTCCTTGTGTATACATTCGTGCCTTTAACTCGAGTTGTTACTGTTGTACCTGTGTTTTCTATATGACTTACCGTTGTTGTTGTTCTATCTTTGTCCTCTATCTCAATTGTTGTTGTTTTGTCCATGCCTTCTATCTGTTTAACTTGCAAATATCATGTTTTCCTTCTTGTTGTCATATTTACATCTATGTCATTTCTCATTTGTTGCACATTCATATAAGCCTTCTACCATATTAGTTATTCATGCCTTTTATTTGTTTAGCTTATAAAGATCATTCTTTCTTTCATATTTGTTATATTTATATCTAAGCCTTCTGCCATGTTAGCTAGTTAAATTTATGTTCTTTTACATTAAATGCTATCATTACTTCTATACCTCCTACCTAGTCTTTTAATGTTACCCATATGCATTGTGTTGTTCATTATTGCTACATGTGTATCTCTCACTTTATCGTTATTGTTAGTGGCATTTCTTTCACATGGTTGGTACTGTTATACGTATGCTCGGTAAGGAAGAGATAAATTCACAAAGGGTATTGCCATGCCAATTGATTTGACTTGGATTCATATATTTGGTGAGGATGAGATAAATGCACGAAGTCTATTGTGTGCCATTCAATTTGATATCTTGAGTATATTTCTCACACTATAAAAGTCATGAACTTACTACCGTGATTCTTTTACTACTTCGCATATTTGTTCTTGTGCTCTTCTATGTTATATTTTAGTATTATTCTGTTGCTAGTCTACTGCACATGTTATATCAGTGAGTATCTTTTAACTAAAAATCCTCTTCACTACTTCAGCGAGGTGAGTCATGATGCTTATTGAGTACATAGGTTCGGTTATACTCATACTACACTTCTACACCTTGCGCGCAGATTTTGTAGCTGGAGTGGTTGTGGATGGCGGGAGCTAGCATTGAAGATGTACCTGTGTTTCGGCTATAGCTGCCACTTATCCTTGGTAGCATTAGATTTTGCTACTCTGTTTATGTAGACTTCAAACATATGATGTATTTATTTCGTACCAACTTTTGTAGATTCTAAGTCTTAGAAGCTCATGATTTGTACTACTAGTCCTTAGGATATTGTAAGGAAATCAAAATATATCATTTGTTGATCATCTTTTTTTATTAGACTTGTGTTAATGGTTAATTGGCTGACCTAACGGGTTAGGTTAGGTGCCATCACGACTAGTGGATTTTGGGTCAAGACAAGTTGGTATCAGAGCACTAGGTTCGTAGGTTCTACGAGTCATAAGTAAGTGTCTAGTAGAGTCATGCAGATTGGTATAATGACATCCATACCTATCTTCGAGGGGCTACAAGGCATTTAGGAAAATTTCCCTTCTTTCTATCCTTATTGTGCGGCCTTATTTCAGCTTCAAACCTACGATTTTGATTCTCCCTATTTGTTCATATGTGATGTTACACACTCGGTATTTGCTATGCGCTGACAGTTTGTGATGTTGCGGATAGATTACAAAAGGTTATAGATATTTGATTATCATCGCGATGTGATGTCTGGTCTTGGGAGCAGATGCAGTGATAGATCTTTCAGTCATTCATTTGTGGTACAATGCAGATCCTTATATCTTGTTAGTAAGCACGGACTTCGGAAGACTGGCTGGTGGCCTTATTGTTGTGCTTATAGCAGATTCATTGTAAGGTGTTGATTTGAGTCTAGCCGGTGGGTTATCTCCTGCGTAATAAGTTTGGATCTTGCGTTTCGTATGAGGTTTTCATTTGGTGGAATGCATATATTATCATTTTAGGGAATCTTGGGGAGTTTTCCTGACTATTGCAAGGATGGGTATGCACATGGCAGAGTCTTCATAGTGTTCTATGGCTAGTATTGCATGAGTTTTTGATGTATCAGCTAAATAGCAGTGCGGGATCATGGCAGCCATGAAGATATGGTACTATTGATTTCCGATGATGTGTTCTATGGCTTCGATCTAAGTGGGGGAGTCTGTTATAAATAATTGGATTACAGGATCATGCATTGTATCAGTTTTTGGGCGGAGGGATTATTTGGTTGTTCCTTTGAATAGTCATGTGTTGGTGATGTATAGGTTTCTCGATTCATGTTAGTTATATATATAAGATCAGAGTAAGGTGAGTGGTTATCGAGAAGGTTCTGAAGAGTTCCAGATCATATGTGGCATTTAAGGACTCCTGAATTTGTGAACGAATAGGGCTTAAAATCTATAGTGAGTGTTGACAATATCTGCAGTATTTCTATGTCAAGAATGATCCTACATGGCAAAATAATAGAGAGATGCAAGAAATGACTTCGCGTTTGTAGAACATTCCTTCAGAGAAAGCATACCAGATTGAGTTACTTTCGGGTTGGCAGTCTGCATGGCTCAGTAGAGTTAGAGGAGATCAGTTCTGATGACTTGATTATGTGTTAATGAATTCTGAAGAATTCACCATGGTTATGGCCACGACCCGAAGTTGATATTTTCTACAGGTATAAAAGATACATTAGGTGTGGTGATGTTCCCCTGGTTGGAGTTAAATGGAAAGTTCTCAATTGATGAGGTGTTCGTCCTGTTTGTGATCCAGAGTTGATTATGAGATTTTCATATTTTCTCTAGTTAGCATGTTAGTGGCGGTGCGCCATGTGGGGTTGAAAGTTGTGAGTTCAAGGTTACAGTTTAGTTTTGCATGGAAGGATATGATTTCTTGATGAAAAGGTCAGTTTCAGGTATTTAAGAGAATGTTGGCACTATTTGATATCGCTGGAGGAGAGTCCACATGTTGGTAAGTGCATTGTGTTTTGGCTTGTGGGTATTTTTCTGTAAGATGATGGAGTATGAGTGATGCATCAGCCATTTGAGTAGCGATGTTGATATCGAATATGGAAATTCTGGGATTCATGAGGTTTAGAGACTGGAATTTCTCGTAGGCAGACTATTCCTTGGTCACGAGTTGTGAAGAAACTTGAAGGATTGGATAATTGATGGAATGTGTTATAGAAAGGTTGCTATGGATATTTGGAAGATTATTTACCTATTTGGGAATGATCCGAATTTGGTTTGGTGGTTATTTGTGAGCCTAATGAGAATGTCTATTCTATATCGGATCAAATTTATTTACTCTTATGCAACTGTTACCTCAGGTATAATCGGGAAGAATGGATGTTATTCGTGCCTTGGTCTATGTTACGTGTTTCTCTCGTATGCTATAATGGGTTGTAAGGGTTGCATGATTGTTCGCACGCATATTGTGATTCCGTTTAGGCCTTGTGGCATTATGGGTGAGATGACCCTCGTGATTTTGATTTGCTTATTGCACCATAGTTGTTCTTGTGTTTCTCAATATTATTTATACCTAATCATCTTCCCACAGTTATATTTGTGCACTCTATCGTGCTTGATGTTGATGTATATGCAACCAGTGAGACCGAGCATTATGGCTCGATGGGTACCCCTATGTGGATTGATATGATTGGATCGGGTTGCACGCCGCAATGGTATTGTGATGAGATATAACTCCTTAAACTTATTTAGTTTGTATTTTGCTTTCCATGGTTGAAAATAGTTCATAAGAAGATGTTAAAATTTCCCTACCTGCTTAACTTGCTTAGAAGCCTTCTTACTTAACTTTCTTACTATTATCCAGCATGTCTGAATTATTATTTGTTTGGTGCACGGAACTACGTTACGTAGGGATCTATGTGGCTTTGGTGTGACTTGTTATTTGGCTGCTTGTATTGGCGGAGATGAGGTGTCTAGACCTGAGATTTGCACTATCGTATTGGGATGAGTAATATTTGGGAGAAGGATACCTTATCTCCGCTCAGAATTTGGACAATGGACCTTGTCAGATGGGTGAGCTTCTTGACTTGTTGATCTGAAGGGTGGTTATGTGTTTCTGTGTGTTTCTTTCGTCATCGGTAGTGTATGAAGGTTTTGAACAAGGTTTTATTTGATATGAGGTTTACAACCGGTACCAGATTTGTTTTTGGGTAGCTAAGGTGGTCAGCAGTTATTGCTGTGTAGATAAGATATTCGGGTCTCGTAATAAATTCTGGCTATTGGAAATTGGGTTCTAAGGTTTACGGACTAAGGTTGAAGTAAGGATTTTTAGTTATGTTGAGTTGGCAGACTTATATGGATCGGGGTGATGTGGGATCACTCTCGGGTATGTGCATGGTAAGGTTACACCATGATTTGATGGCATTGGAATGACTCTTGTCACGTTCGAGGACGAACAGATGTTTAAGTGGGGGAGGATTTAATGATCCAATCGGTCGTTTTGAGCATTTACATTTTGTTCATCCATTTGATGTATTGAGTATCTTCATATGATGTATTATAACCTGTGCGAATCGTCGATTTTGGTTTTTGAGTGCCTGGGGAAGGATTTGGCAGAATCAATATCATATTCGAAGCTTTAAGTTGGAAGTGTTGACCAAGTATGACTTTTATGTATTTGACCCCGGATTGGAGTTTTGATGGTTTCGTTAAGTCCGGATAGTAATTTTGGACTTGGGCGTATGCCTGGTTTGGCATTTGGACGTTTCTAGAAGGTTTCGGCACAATTTGGCAAAAGTTGGCAATTTAGAGTTTTGGAATGTTCATAAGTTAGACTGAAAGTTGACTTTGATGATATCGGGTTCGAATTTTGGTTTCGGGAGTTGGAATATCTTCGTTATGTCATTTGGAACTTGTGTGCAAAATTTGAGGCCATTCCGAGTTGATTTGATATAGTTTGGCACGAGTTTTGGAAGTTGAAAGTTTATTAAGTTTGATTTGAGGTGCGATTCATGGTTTTGATGGTGTTATGTGTGATTTGAGGCCTCGAGTAGGTTTGTGTCGTGTTTTGAGACTTGTTGGTATGTTCCGACGGGGTACTGAAGGGCTCGGGTGAGTTTCGGACGGGTTTCAAACCATTTGGGCCATGTTGTTATTGTTGGTTTCTGCTGTTACCTGTTACTTCCGGTGTTCTTTGCGATCACGAAGGTCCAGCCGCGTTAGCTAAGTGTATTTTGGTCTGCTGAGAATTTGTTCTTAGCGGATGCCATATGGAAGCCGTTCGAAGAAGGTAAGTTGATTGTATTCCGCATTTGCGATGAAGTGTCGTGTTTGCATAGAGTTGAGTTGAGGAGCTGGGAGCTAGAGGAAATGTATTCGCGTTCACGAAGTAGTAGTCGCGTTCGCGAAGGTTTGGATCTGCTGTGCATCACGTTCGCGAGGTCTATGCCGCGAACGCGCAAAGCCCTTTTGTGTTGGTTAGATTTTGTTCATGCGAATGCGATGGTCTTCCTGCGTGCATGAAGGATATTGCTGGAGTAGTGTTATAAAGTACTTTATTTCAAAGGTTTCATACATTTTATCATATTTTGAGCTATGGAGCTCAGATTTGGGCGATTTTCACCATATGATTGGGGTAAGTGTTTTCCACTCGATTTTGATTATATTCCGTGATTCCATGTTCATTTTTAGCATTTGATTGATGATTTCAAAAGAGAAATTAGGCTTTTTGTCTAAACTTTTCTAAAGTGAATGTTTGACTTTTGAACATCGATTTGGAGTCGGAATTGAATGAAATTAGTAGGGTGAACTTAGTCAATGGGGTTGAGATAGATGAAAACCCCTCCACAAACCGCCCATAATAATCCGCCAAACCTAAGAAGCTTTGAATCTTTGTAGTTGAAGTAGGTCTAGGCCAGTTCTGAACTACCTCAATCTTCTTATGATCAACTTTAATGTCTTGGAAGATACAACATGGCCCAAGATGGCTATCGAGTCCAACCAGAAGTCACACTTCGAAAACTTGGCATATAACTGACGATCCCTCAAAGTTTGAAGTACGATCTGAAGATGCTGCTCATGCTCCTTTCGACTGCGAGAGTAAACCAAAATATCATCAATGAAGATGATCACAAAAGAATTCAGATAGGCCTGAATACCTGGTTCATCAAATCCATAAAGTCTTCTGGAGCATCAGTCAAGTCAAATGACATCACTAGGAACTCATAGTGAGTATATCGAGTTCAAAAAGTTGTCTTACGGACATCCGATGCTCTAATCTTCAATTTATGGTAGCCAGATCTCAAGTCAATCATAGAAAACACCTTGGCACCCAGAAGCTGATCAAATAAGTCATCAATTCTCGGCAACGGATACTTGTTCTTGATAGTAGCTTTGTTCAACCGCCAATAATCTATACACATCCTCATCATTCCATCCTTTTTCTTCACAAACAACACTGGAGCACCCCAAGGAGAGACACTAGGTCTAATGAACCCCTTATCAAGCAAATCCTATAACTACTCTTTCAGATCTTTCAACTCAACTGGGGCCATACAATATGGTGCGGTAGAAATGGGTTGAGTGCCCGGAACGAGATCAATGCAGAAGTCGATATCTCTATTAGGTGGCATCCCCGACAAATATATAGGAAACCCCTCTGGGAACTCACACACAATTGGTACTAAATCCATGAAATGAACCTCCGCACTAGGATCACGGATATAGGCCAAATATGCTAGACACCCCTTCTCGACCATACTCTAATCTTTCACATAAAAAATGACCCTGCTAGTAGAATGCCAAGAGTCCCTCTCCACTCTAATCGAGACAACCCCAACATGCCTAATATCACAGTCTTGGCGTGACAGTCCAAAATAGATTGATAAGGTGACAACCAATTCATGCCTAAGATCACGTCAAAATCCACCATATCAAAAAGTAGAAGGTCTACCCTAGTCTCATATCTCCCGATAGAAACCAAACATGAGCGATAAACACGATCTACCATAATAGAATCTCCCACAGGTGTAGGCACAAAAAAAGAGGATTCAAAGAATCACAAGACATAACCAAATATGAAGCAAAAAAGGATGAAACATATAAATAAGTAGATCCCTGATCAAATAAAACTGAAGCATCTCTATGGAAAACCGGAACAATATATGTAATGACCGCATCTGATGACTCTACCTCAGGTCTAGCTAGGAATGCATAAATATGGGGCTGAGCCCCACCTCTCTGACTTCCACCTCTCAAACGGCCTCTAATTGGCAGGCCTCCACCTCTAATAGTCTAACCACCATCTCTAGCTTCCTGACCCCCGCCTCTAGCAGGCTGAGCGGGTGATAGAGCAAGCAGTGCTGGAACCATGGCACGAGAACCCTACTGAGGCACACTAATATGAAGTTTGGGACAGTACCTCCTGATATGACTCGTACCTCCACACTCAAAGTACTCTCTCGATTGTTGTGGCTGTTGAAGGTGAGACTGACCCTGATGGCCTAGATAACCACTATGATAGCTCTGAATCGGGGCTGCACTGATGGTAGCTGAAGGTGCACTTTTTGCTAGCTACTCAAGATGAGACCCATAAGAACCACGACTGCTCAAGGCACCATGGGATGCCTGGAGTGCTGACTGAACTAGCTTGATATGATGGCATCTACAAAAAGACCCCGACCTCTAGATGAGGCACCACTGAAACCAATGAAATGACGAAGCCTCTTCATAGATACCACCTCCCTTACCTAAACATGAATCATTACGTTCCGTCTAGCAATCTCTACCACCCGCCGAAAGAAATATCATTCCCAGTCTCCTTGGCCATCTGTAGCATGATACTAAAAGTAAGGCCATAAATGAATCTCCTCATCTTCTCCCTGTCAGTAAGGAGCACGACACCTGTATGGCAAGATATATCTACCAATTGGGTCTCGTACTGGGTAACACTCATGCTACCCTGCTGTAGGAGCTCAAACTACCTGCAGTACTCCTCTCTCAGAATAACCGTGAAAACTGATCCCAAGTGAGTGGAGGTGAATCTGCTGGTCTGACTCAGTCATGATCCTGCCACTATATATATCTCTTGGTGCAGCCGTGCATTTGAAATGCCGCAAAGTCAACTCAATTGATCTCCACTATACGCATGTTGTGCAATACCTCATGGAAACGATCAATTAAATCCTGTGGGTCCTCAGAAGGTGTGCAACCAAAGAGAATGGGAAATAACTTTGTGAACTTGTCCAATCACTTCAACCTCTCAGAAGACATCGCGACCTTATCTATGGGCTGAGTAGCAATAGCGGGTTGAACTACTCTAACGCTAGAACTGCTAGAGTTTGATATGGGATCCATCTGCTCCGTAGTGTGAGTAATGGGATTTGGGCTCCTCCCCCAAGCCTGAGAGATAGCTGGCGCCATAGGAAATGCTCTGGCCTTGGCCATACTCTCCATAAGGCCCAATAAGCGAACTAGGGCGTCCTGAAGTACAGGAGTATTAATGAATCCCTTCGGGGCCTGAACGGGTTCGACTGGTGTGATCTGAACTGGGATCTCCTCCTCATGCTCGATTTGAGACTCTGCAACGGGTGTTGTTGCCGGTGCTCTAGGCTGAGCTTTACCTCTGCGTTGACCCTTACCTCAGCCCCGACCCCTACCATTGGTAGTGGCTGCAACATGAGGCTCTGGCTCCTGCTCGGTAGTGGATCTTGTGCTTGTCCTCATCATCTGCGAGAGAACAAAAATAGAATGGTTCAAACTTCAGTGATAGAATAAAGTCGCACGATAGAGAAAGAAAGAAGTGAATTTTTTTCTAAAGCTATAGCCTCTTGTTAGCAATTGCGACCATCGCGATTCCAAAACACATGTTGTAAATGCGAACTGTGCCCCCAGACTGCATAAGTCCCAAATGCGATTCCACCGCTAATGCGAGTAAAGGCTTGCATTTGCGAACTTGCCTATTGCATTTGCAAACCTGCCTAAGTCTAGTCGCAAATGCGACCAAGCCATCATAAAAGCGAAGCCTGGGATGTCCACAAATGCGAGAATTTCTTTGCAAATGCGAAGTCTACCCTGCCCAATCCCTCATCACAAATGCGAATTGAACTTCGCAAAAGCGGAGTTCATATTTGCGAACAGGTCATCGCAAATGTGAGACCTGCAGTTCAGCACCAGAACTGAAGCACACCAGCAATTGCCAAATTACCCAACTCATCTGTAACTCACCCGAAACTCAACGAGCCCCTTAGGCTCCAAATTAAACATGCACACAAGTGTATAACATCATATAAACTTGCTCGTTACCTCAAATCATTAAAGTAAGATCAAATAATAAGGATTGACCACCAAAACTCAAGATTTCAACTTGAAAACTCATTTTTCACAATCTTTCACAAACTGCATCGAAATTCGCTCGAGTCACCCTGGACCCCAACCAAACCTGCGTACAAGTCCAAAAATATCATATGAACCTACCGGAATCGTCAAAGTACCGATTAAGGTCGTTTACCAAGAATGTTGACCGTGGTCAACTCAAGTTGTTTTTAAAACCAAAAATCACATTTTTCTTTTAAATTTTACGTAAAAACTTTCCCAAAACAACATGGTCCACGCACGCAAGTCACATAACATCCAAGGAAGCTATGAGAAGTCCCGAAACACAGAAATAAGTGCTAATACTTAAAATGACCTATCAGATCGTCACATTTTCGTCCAATTATTACTATAACTTATAGAATTATAGAAATAGAACACACGTTAAGTGGTGACACAAATATAGAATATTTATGCACTTTTTCATTAAAATAATTGAAAAGACAAGAAAGAAAATTAGAATAGTCACAGGATAATGCTCTCTATTTGTAAAAGTGATTGGTAAAAAAACTAGAAATATGTTGATTGATTACAAGCTAATTAAAGGGCTTTCTATTCATTAGTCATTAATAGTGTTATGATTGTCCTCTTCCCAATCACCAGCAATATTGGCAACAGCTGGTCTCCACCAGCATAAAAAAATTGCATTAAAATATAGGAAAAGTTTTAACACCTGGCAGTATATCCAACACTTCTTTACAATCCATACGCAGTTGTCACGAGAAACGAGAAAAGAGCTTTAATCGGAGTGGACTAGGAATATATGATATATCCGCTCCCTAGCTTTTGAACCTTTTGTTCTCCACTGTAATATTGAAATTTTAAGATGTGAACAAAAACAATTAGAGGCATTTACACCTATAGTCTTTTTTATGCTATTATTATAAATTCTGTTTTCGGTAAATTTATGAATTAAATTTACCTATAAAAAGGAAAAATAATTTATATAATTAGTATAAGGATAGAATTTAGCCAAGTTACACTAACGAGAACATAAAAAGAAAAAAGAAAAAAAAAAGGTGATCGGCAAGGCTTTGTAGGAATATTCTAGATAGCTGAGAAACACAAGCGATTTCAAATATAGAAATGGGAAAAAACCAGCAGCCACATCTATAAAAAGCAGCTATCAAATGAGTGGAATGTAGCGAAATTTCAGGATAATTAGCATAGCGAGAGAGAATTTTACAGCACATGGAAGTTCTTAGCTCAAGCCAGCCGTCACTGAGGTTAGCTCACACTCTGAAAACATCGAATTAGCTTTTTCTCTTCACTTAAGCAATCTCTATATATAATAACTTGTAAAAGTTCATCTATCTTACTACCAAAATTTTTTTATTAGTTAACAGTTGCTATGACGAATTTTAAAAAAGGCTATACGGAGAAATTGTTTCTTATATAAATATTTTTTTATTTTCTATCCAGTGTCCAATGCCTACTGGTTTACTAAGTTAGACTCGTGCCGTATAAGATACGTTTAAAGGGGAAGCGCTCCCCGATAAAATTTTGTTCAATCATATCTTTTTAGAAGGGAATCTTAGTGTAACTAGTAAAGTTGTTCATGTGACTAGGAGGTCACGGGTTCGAACCGTAAAAATAAATTTTTGCACAAATGTAGGTTAAGGCTGCGTATGATAGACCCTTGTGTTCGGACTTTTTCCCGAATCTCGCGCATAGCAAGAACTTAGTGCCCTTTATAGTTTGTAACCCGTGACTTCTTATATAAAGATGGAGGGATCATATCCACTTATCTCACCACAAAATTTGGTAGTTCAACCACATATACTTATAAACTGCTATGTTATCGGTGTTTGTAGATGCTGCGGAACAGAGGAGGGGAAAGTAGAGTGCAAGTGCGCAGAAGGATGGTCTTGCTCCGTTATTAAAACAGATAGTCCCAAAGCTGGCAAGCCCTTCTGTATTTGTTCCACCGACACCACTTGTATCTGTGTGTATGTACTCACTATTTCCAATGTTTTTTTTTTCCTCAAGAAATATCTACGAGAGTATAGCCTGTTTGGACATAAGAAATATTTTTCCTTTTTTTCAAATTCTTTTTATTTTTTTCTGAAATCAGCATTTATTAATAAAATTTTCAATTTTCACTTGAAAATGCATTTTGAAATTATTCAAAGTTTTAAAAAACTCCAAAATACTGTTTTTCAAAATTTTCATTCAAATCACTTGCAAAACTTCAAAAATAACAAAATTATATTTATGTCCAAACACAATTCCAATTTTCAAATACCATTTTCTTTTGAGAATATTTTCACTTTTTTTTATGAAATTTTACAATTCTTATGTCCAAACGTCCACCAAGTATTTGTGGACGAAAGAATGAACGGAAGTACTCCATGACTGAAATGAACGGAAGTACTCCATGACTGAACTTGTCTCCAATATCATGTTAATTTGTGTTATCACATCCTCTAAGGATTAAACTGAGAACACAAGGTTTATTGTTTCGTAAAGTAACAATATTATTTTTTACGCATTAAAATAATTAAACTTTACACATTATATATCAATACAATTTCTAAACTTTTCTTAATATGATAGTAATTTTATTTTTCTAACACATTATGAATTTTACTTATTTCGTACTATAGTGATTAAATATAGCCATCAAAGTATTAGTGCTATAATTGGTAAAGTGTATTTTTGTTCTGTCATAGTGGGCGACTTTAATATGACAAAAGTAGCATTGTGAAAACTATATTTACGTAGTTGATTTAATGTGACAAAGGCTAATTTATGCTTGCACATTTCTCGAAAAATTAGTACTCTTTCTATCTATATCTATGTGTTATACTTTTTGTTTTATATGTACTAAAAATGTCATACTTGCTTTTTTTTAGAAATAATTTAACTTTAAACTTTATATTTTATCTTTAATGAGATGATTGATAACCAAACAAATATTTATGACTAGCTTTGAATCATAAGTTTCAAAAATACTTTTTTCTTTTATAAATTCTGTGTCGGGTCAAATACTGTCACATAAAATGAGACGGAGGGAATATCAGGACCTAATAAGAAGAAATTAAATTCTCTGATAAAGAAACTTATGTTTGCACATATGTTGAAGGGATGAATCTGAGAGCACGTTAGCAGAGGTTAAGAAAGCTTTAGAGGGCTCACTTGGTTGCAAAGTAGTCTGCAAGACTGATGCAGGATATACTTGTAAAGTCACCAATGCTGGGAAAGTCATAACTGAATGTGGAGAAGGTTGCATCTGCATCGTTGATGAAACAGGCAGTATTAAATGCATAACCAAAGCAGCAGAAACCTCCTGCTGCACCTCTTCCTCTTGTAACTAAAATATATAAGACCAATATTCATGAACAAATAAGACCAGCAGCTAGCTTGCTTGCATGAATGATGCTGGATTAATGGTGTCGGCTTGAAAAAATAGTGCTTATCTCGAATCATGTGATCATTTGTGTATCTCCAGTTTGTTTTATTAAATGAATTTCTGTTTGTTTAAAATTCCTGTATGTGAATGAGTATGTGTTTGGTACGAAATTTTTTAACTTTTTTATGTTTGGTTAAGGGCGGTTAAATAGCACCGGAGCATAAAGTCAAATTTTAACATATAAGATTGTAACAACCCGACCGGACGCTTTGTGTATTTGAGTCTTATTTCCTTTATTATACTTCACATATGTGTATTTGTGGTTTTATGACTTACGGAGTGGTTAGTTTCGTTCCGGAAAAATTTTGGGTTGATTTGACTCTTTGGTTCTTGGTTTAGAAGCTTAAATTAAAAATATTGACCAAGGTTTGGCTTTTGTGAAAATAATCTCGGGGCGGTGTTTTGATGGCTTCGATAGCTTTGTATAGTGAATTTGAACTTGGGTGTATGTCCGAAATCGAATTTGGATATCCCTAGGTTAATTTGGCTTGTTTTGTCGAGATTTGGCAATTTGAAGTTTAGAACTTTTCCCAAGTTTGACTGTAGGTTGACTTTTTGACTAACGAGTTTAAAATTTTGATTTGGGACTTTAAATAGGTCTGTTTTGCTATTTGGAACTTTTCTGCAAATTTTGGTGTCAATCGGAGTTGGTTTGATAGGATTTAGACGCTTGGTTGTAATTCTAGAGGTTCTTGAGTTTTCTTTTGAGTTTCAGGCGTTTTTGCGTCCGATTCGTAGTTCTAGATGTTATTTTTTTTGTTTTAATCGCGCGAGCGAGTTCATCAAATATTTTTAGACTTGTGTTGATACTGGAACCCGGAGGATTTGGGTGAGTTTCGGACGTGTTTCAAAATGATTTGGACTCAATCAGGTTGCTTGTGTGCTGGTGTGTCGCAATTGCGAACATCAGCATCGCAATTGCATGATAGCAGAAGGGCCTCAGGTATCGCAATTGCGATGCCTTATCGCAATTGAGAAAATAGGCTTGATTGGGTAGTACGCTTTTGCGATAATTACGACGCAATTGCAATGGAGACGAGCTTCTCAAATGCGAAGCTAGTGTCGCATTTGTGACTTCCCCCTTAGGATGTCAGAGGCTGCAACTCTGAGGCTTTCTTCGCAATTGTGAAGTGCTCCGAGACTTTCTTCGCAATTGCGACAGTTCACAATTGCGAACCATGTGTATCAATTACAATCTGCAACTGAACAAAAGGGTTGGGAGTCGGAATTTCATCACATTTTCACTCATTTTAGAACCCTAGACTCGGTAGGAGGCGATTTGGAGAGGGAATTTTTATCTACAATCATTGGGTAAGTAATTTTAATCAATTTTCAACTATATTTTATGATTATATGAGATTTAATATCAAATTTATGAGAATCAAAGAGAAATTTTAGGGATTTTTGTATGTCTTGAAAAATAAAAATTTGAGAGTTGAGAGTTGAATTGGACTCGGATTTGAAAAGAAAACACATATATGGACTGGTGGTGTTATAGGTAGTCAGGATCTATCCTTGGACCAGGGTTTTGATCGGGCGAGCCCGGGATTGACTTTTGTTGATTTTTGGTGAATTGTGTAAGATCATAGCTTTATTTATCGTAATTGGTTTGTCTTGCATTGTTTGATGTTATTAAGTCATTTTTGGTTAGATTTGAGCCGTGCGGAGGTAAATTTTAGGGGAAAGCTATTTTTAGGGTTGATTTGCTTAATTGAGGTAAGTATCTTGTCTAACTTTGTATGGGGAACTACCCTTTAAGATTTGGGTTAATTATGTTATTTGAATTATGTGGAAGACGTGTACATGAGGTGACGACTGTGTTCAAAGTATTATATGTAGTATTTTGACCGGTTTAGACTCTTAGGATCTTTCATGCATTTAATTGGTATTGTCATACCATGCTATATCTTCCATTGTTAAATTACTCTTACATGCTTTACTTGATGTTTTTAACACATGTCCTTTATTTTATTGTCAAACTTGCTCTTATATCCCTTAATTGACGTTATTACCTCTCTTATTATCATGTGCCTCTTTTTATTCCACGATGTCTCTTTGTGTTGAACTATTCTTATCAATTTAGACGTAGTTAGTTCATATTATCTCTTTCATCTTAAGCTTATGTTACACATTTAAATTAGAAATTGTCATTTTGTAGGAATACCTTCATTTTGAGTTATTGAAGTTGAAGTCGTAAAGGCTATTAACACCTTGAGGTTGAAGTTGTTGATTATTGAGATATTTTTTCTTTTTGAGTATTTCTCCTTCATTTGTTATTTTGAGATTCGTGTACACATTGTGGTTGAGTCGTGGACTATATGTTTTGGTAACATTGGTATTGTGATTTTTGCAATGTTGTGGCATTCGAGTACGTGTGGTGTGAGTTGATTATTGTGTTGTGTTATCGATGCGCATGCGGCGGTATAAGGATAAGGGTTAATATGCATGCATCGAGATAAGGTGGGATTTATTTTCGTGTTACTAGTAAGGGAATTACTTGAAGCCACGCGGCGAGATAATGGGGGCTAAAGCGAGTGTAACTATTTTGGAAAAATATTTTCAAAAATACAAATGCAAGGTTCACGTGGCGATACAAAGAAGATTGTGATTCAGACTCGTGAAATGTGAATATGAGGCGTGGTACCTCGGTATGATTTTTTTGTACATTCAATGTTGGAAATACATGATGAGTTGAACGATTGTTATTCTTGATTACTTATTCCTTTCCATTCGCATTTTGATTGAACTTAGTTGTTGTTTTATTACATGTATTCTTTTACAGTCCTTTGTTGCTTATTTTTGTTGTTAGCCTCGTATTGATATATTTCTTTCTTGTCCTTTAATTTCTCTTACTATTCATTGTTATATTATATATATATATATATATATATATATATATATATATATATATATATATATATATATATATCTTGCACAAGTGTCTATCTCTAGTAGGTATCTTGACCTGATCTCGTCACTGCTCTACCAAGGTTAGGCTTAATACTAACTGGTACCGTTGTGGTATACTTATACTATGTTTTTGCACATTTTTATGCAGATCAAGGTACATCTGCTCGTGTCTAACACTAGTGATTGATCAATTATCTCGGAAACTTCAAGGTATACTTGCTCGACGCTCGTAGGCCTCAGAGTCACCTTCTTCTTTTGACTGTGTTACTGTTTATTTTCAATTCAGACAATATTGTATTTAGAGATCCTATGTGTATTCTTGTTAGAGCTTATGACTCAGTTCCACCTAGGTTTGGGAGTTATTGGACAACTTCACCGTTTGAGTTTTATTATGGAAGTTTAATAGTTTAATTTGATGTTTATGTTATCATTTCTGATATTTCTTAATGTATGTTAGACTTACCTAGTCTTATATTAGGTGCCAACACGACATTCTAAGGTAGGAATTTGGGGTCGTGACAAGTTGGTATTAGAGCCTTAGATTCATAGGTGTTACGAGTCATAAGCAGGTTTAGTAGAGTCTTGCGGATCAGTACAAAGACGACTGTACTTATCTTCGAGAGGTTACAAACTGTTAGGAAATTCCACTTCTTTGATTCCTTATGATATGAATTTGTTGATTTGGAAATTTAAGTCTTTGTCATTCTATTCTCTCACAGATGATGATGATACGCACTGCTGGATCCGATGATCATACACCCGTGCTAGAGCCACGAGAGGCCAGGGACGGGGTAGAGGCCGAGGAGGGGAACATGGTGCAGCTAGAGAACCTGCTCGAGCAGCAACTAAGGAGCCACTAGTAGCATTGATTGGGGGACAGGCACCCAAGGCGCCTGTTATCACCCCTGCCCTTCAGGAGACCCTAGCACACGTTTTGAGCATGTTCGGTACTCTAGCCTTGGCAGGATTGATCAGGCCCCTGGAGTTATGCCAGTGCAGCTTGTTTTTACGGTTCAACCCGAGGTCAAGGCAGAGGCATCTGAGGAGGAGCAGCTGAGACTTAAGAGGTTCAAGAAGTATCACCCTTATACTTACAATTGTATAGTTATTGAGGATGTGTAGGGTTTTTTGGACAAGCGCCACCGTATTCCCCGCACCATTGATATTATATTGTGGAGACAAACACAGTTGCCTTTAATATATTTTTGCTATCAGGAGCAACATGCAGGTGGTGGCAGGCTTATAAGGAGGTTGGGCAAGTTGATGCAACCCCACTCACTTAGGCTTCGTTTTCATAGCTATTTTTGAGAGAGTTTGTTCCCCAGAAAACTCGGGATGCATGGCGCACATATTTTGAGCAGCTGCATCAGGAGACTATATCAGTGACAGAGTATGCCATCAGGTTCACTGAGCTATCCCGACATGCACCTTCCTTTATTTTGATAGTCAGATAGAGAGTCCGCAGATTTATTGAGGGGCTCAGTTATGGTCTTAGATTCAGCATGGCTCGGGACTTAAAGATGGGTACTCCATTTTAGTAGGTGGTAGTGATCGCACAGAGGCTGGAATGTATAAGGGGACGAGAGAGAGAGAGAGAGAGAGAGAGAGAGAGAGAGGACAGGGATGTCAAGAGGCCTCGAGGTCTTGGAGGATTTAATGGTGGCCACACTGCAATTTCAGCTCGTCATGGCAAAGTCTATATGAGTTGCCTAGTTCATTTAGAGCTTCCAACTACTAGTAGTGCTACGGCTATCCCGAGGTCTCATGTTAGCCACTTTTTGTGCACCTTCTAAACGGGGTGTGTTCAGCGATCAGTCTAGCCGATCAAGCCAGAATTCGTTTCAGCAGCCACGCCCACTTCAGAGATTTTATCAAGTGTGTTGATACTATACATATGGTCAGGGACTGTCCAGAATTAGGAAGGGTGTACCTCCTCAGACCACACCAGCTCCACGAATTCCATAGGGTCCACAGGCCATGGTTAATGCTCCAGTTGATGCTCCACCCGCATCTCCAGCTAGTGGTGAAGGTCAGGCGGGTAGTGTTTGCCCTAGAGTGGGGAGGCTATGCTATATTCTATGCTTTTCCAAGTAGGATGAGAGAGGTCGCATTAGACGCCATCATCATAGCTATTGTTCCGATCTATCATAGGGATACCTCGGCCTTTTTTATCCGAGCTCCACTTACTCATATGTGTCATCTTACTTTGCTCCGTATTTAGATATATCATTTTGATTCTTTGAGTGCTCCTGTATATATGTCCACACTTGTGGGAGATTCTATTATTATAGACTGTGTTTATTGGCCGTGTTTAGTCACTATTGGTGGTTTTGAGACCATAATTGATCTATTGCTACTCAATATGGTAGAATTTGACGTGATCTTGGGCATGGACTGGTTGTCGTCCTATCATATTATTTTGGACTATCACGCCAAGACCGTGACATTGGCTATGCAGGTTTACCGTAGTTGGAGTGGAGGGTACAATGGATTATATTCCTATTAGGATGGTGTCCTTTCTAAAGGCACATCGAATGATTGAGAAGAGTTGTGATGCATACATAGACTTTGTGAGATACGTCACTGATGATACTCTTAATGTTGAGTCAATTTTGGTAGTGAGAGATTTCCCAGATGTATTTTCAATAGACCTACAAGGCATGCCACCTGATAAGGACACCGATTTTTCTAGTGCCACGTACTCAACCCATTTCTATTCCAACATTTCGTATGGCACCAGTAGAGTCAAATGAGTTAAAGGAGCAGCTTCAGGAGTTTCTTGATAAGTTTCCCCTCTTGGGGTGCTCCAGTTTTGTTCTTAAATAAGAAAGATGGCTCCATGTGGATGTTTATTGATTATAGGCAGCTGAACAAAGTCACAATCATTAACAAGTACCTAATACCATGCATTGCTGAATTATTTGACCAACTTCAGGGTGCTAGAGTTCTCTCAAAGATTGATTTAAGGTCAGGGTATCATTTGTTGAAGATTAGGGACTCGAATATCCCGAAGACTACTTTCAGGACTCGGTATGGTCACTATGAGTTTCTAATGATTTCATTTGGGCTGACCAACTCCCCAACAATATTTATGCATTTGATGAATAGTGTATTCCAGCCATATCTTGATTCTTTCATCATTGTATTTATTGACGACATCTTGGTGTATTCCCGCAGCAGGGAGGATCCTGAGCAGAATTGGAGTATCCTGCTCCTGACATTGAGGGAGAAGAAGTTATATGCAAAATTCTCAAAGTATGAGTTTTGGCTTGATTTGGTGGCATTTTTGGTCCATGTGGTGTCTAGCAAGGGGATTAAGGTAGATCCAAAGAAGATCGAAGCAGTTCAGAGTTGTCCCAAACCATCTTCAGCTATAGAGATCCGGAGTTTTCTTGGTTTTGCTGGGTATTATCGCCGTTTTAAGAGGGTTTCTCATCCATTGCTACACCTTTGACTTGATTGACCTAGAAGGGTGCTCTATTCTGGTGATCCGACGAGTGTGAAGAGAGCTTTGAGAAGCTCATGAACAACTTCAGATCTAGTTTTTCCTTTAGCATTGGGTTCCTATAAGTGTATTCTGACGCTTCACGGATTGGTATTAGATGTGCCTTGATACAAGAGGGTAGGGTGATTGCTTATGCTTCGCGCTAGTTGAAGCCCCAAGAGAGAACCACCCCTTTCATGATCTAGAGTTAACAACCATTATTCACGCATTAAAGGTTTGGAGGCACTACCTCTATGGCATGTCTTGTGAAATATTCACAGATCGTCGGAGTCTACAACACTTGTTTAAGGAAAAAGATCTGAACTTGAGGCACCAGAGGTGGTTAGGGCTGTTAAAAGACTATGATATCACCATTCTATACCATCCAGAAAAGGCCAATGTGGTGGTTGATGCCTTGAGTAGGAAGGCTGAGAGTATGGGTAGCCTTGCATATTTTCCAGTTGGAGAGAGACCCTTTGTATTGGATGTTCAGGCTTTGGCCAATCGCCTTATGAGGTTGGATGTTTCAGAGCCTAGTTGGGTTCTTGGTTGAGTGATTTCTCAATCTTCTTTGTATGAGCGCATCAAAGCGCATTCGTATGATGACCCCGACTTACTTGTTCATACTAACATGGTGCAGCACAGCGATGCCAAGGAGGCTTCTATCGGAGATGATGGGGTGGTGAGGATACATGGCTAAATATGTGAGCCTAATGTGGATAGGTTGGGTGAGTTGATCCTTGAGGAGGCCTACAGTTTGCGGTACTCCATTCATCCGAGTGCTACTAAGATGCATCAGTATTTGAGACAATACTATTGGTGGAGAACAATGAAGAAAGATATAGTGGAGTATGTGGCTTGGTGCTTAAACTATCAGCAAATGAAATACGAGCATCAGAGGCTGGGTGGTTTGCTTCACAAATTTGAGATTCCTGAGTGGAAATGGAAGCATATTACAATGGATTTCGTTGTTGGTCTCCCGCAGACTTTGAAGAAATTTGACGCAGTATAGGTTGTTTTGGATAGGCTAACCAAGTTGCACATTTTATTTCAGTGGTGACTACCTATTATTCAGAGCAGCTGGCTTAGATCTATATCCGTGAGATTGTTCGCCTTCATGGTATGCTAGTGTCTATTATCTCCGATCGAGGCATACTATTCACATCACATTTCTGAAGAGCTTTGTAGCGTGAGTTAGGAACACGGGTTGAGTTGAGTACAACGTTTCACCCCTAGATGCATGGGAAGTCCGAGCCCACCATTCAGGTCTTGGAGGATATGCTTCGTGCCTATGTTATGAATTTTAGGGGGTTCTTGGGATCAGTTTCTACCGCTTGAAGAGTTCACCTACAACAATAGCTACCAATTGAGTATTGAGATGGCTCCTTATGAGGCCCTATATGAGAGACGGTGTCGTTCTCTAGTTGGTTGGTTTGAGCCGAGTGAGTAGAAGTTGTTGGCCACTAATTTGGTTTAGGATGCCTTGGAGAAAGTCAAGTTGATTCAGGATCGACGTCATATATCACAATCTAGGCAGAAGAGTTATGCTGATCGGAAGGCTCGTGATATAGCCTATATGGTGGGAGAAAGGGTTTTGCTTTGTGTTTCACCCATGAAGGGTGTGATGAGCTTCGGCCTTCCAGAATCGCGATGTAAACTTCGTACCCCAGTCAGAGATGATGTATACCGACACGCCATGAAGTCGGACAATCTTCTCGAATATAGACGTGAGCCAACTGCTCTGAAGAATAAGTAGTCACCACTAGAATAAATGAGCCAACTTGGTCAACCTATCCACAATCACCCATACTGCATCAAACTTCTTCTAAGTCAATGGAAGCTCAACAACAAAATCCATGGTAACTCGCTCCCATTTTCACTCGGGAATCTCAAGCCTCTGAAGTAACCCACCTGGCCGCTGATGCTCATACTTCACCTGCTGACAATTTAGGTACAAAGCTACATACTCCATGATATCTTTCTTCATCCTCCTCCACCGATAGTGCTGCCTTAAGTCTTGATACATCTTGGCGGTGCCTGGTTGAATGGAGTACTACGAACAATGGGCCTCTTTAAGAATCAACTCACGTAAACCAACCACATTTGTCACACATAGCCAGCCATGCATCCGCAACACACCGTCATCCCCAATAATATCCTCCTTGGCATCGCCGTGCTGAACCATGTTCTTGAGGACAAGTAAATGAGGGTCATCATACTGACGCTCTATCTGATATGATCATATAGAGAAGACGGAGAAACCACACAACCCAAAACTCGACTCAGCTCCAAAACATCCAATCTAACAAACTGGTTGGCCAAGGCCTGAACATCTAATGCTAATATCTTCTCCGCTGCTAGTAGGTATGCTAAACTGCCCAAGCTCTCCGTCTTACGCCTCAAGGCATCGGCCACCACATTGGCCTTCTTGGGATGATACAGAATGGTGATATCATAGTCCTTAAACAACTTTAACCATCTCCACTGCTACAAGTTAATATCCTTATGTTTGAACAGATGCTATAGACTCTGGTGGTCGGTATAGACCTCAAAGGGGACACTGTACAAGTAGTGCCGCCAAATCTTCAATGAATGAAAAATAGCTTCTAATTCCAGGTATTAGAAAGGATAATTCTTCTCATGCACCTTCAGTTGTCTATGTCATGCCCCGAACGTAGGGGGCGAGACCGGCACCCGGTGCCTTACCTATCCTTGCGTACCAACTTGCGACTAAGGGACTTTGAACATATAATGACATACTTTGGCTATGAGCCACATTGTACGACAAGTTGCGAAGCAAAATATAAAACTGAATGAAAACTAACACTGGCTAAATATAAATATAAAGCTGGGCCGGCAAGGCCGTCATAACTACTACAGGTGACAACCAACAAAATATACATACAAGACTTACAAGCCCAACATAATGCACTAACTGACAGGATATGCTTACAAGCCTCTACTGATGGATGTACTGTGATCGAAACAGGGTCCAGACCTACCCATAACCTATGTACATATATAAACAAGACGTACACAAAACTTCTAGACCCGACAACTCCGAAGGACGTCTAGCTTACTGATAAAGCTGAATTCGGGCAACACCTATTGAGGAGGTCTACCCGTCTGTCTGTCTGAACCTGCACGCATGAAATGTAGCATCCCTAGAAAAAGGACGTCAGTACGAAATAATGTACCGAGTATGCAAGAAAATAAAATAACTAAAAATTGAAACTGAACTGATAATACAATAACTAAAGTAACTAGGAGTCAAAGATAATCTGAAGATATGCTTACCTACTGATACTGACTCAACTCTCTCAATATAATAAGTAAAATAGTTGTCCGGCCTTATATATATATATATATATATATATATATATATATATATATATATATATATATATATATATATATATATATATATATAAAACTGCTCTGCTATAGTAGGCTCGCTCATAGGCGCTCGGCCATACTAGGCTCCGTATCTCGGCCAACTGGGCTCGCTTATAAGTGCTCGGCCACAGTAGGCTCGGTATATAACTTACCATCTGATCAGAGTTTGCCCAATAGGTCCTGCCCACCGATTATAGCTCAATGGTGGTGAATATATATATATATTTATAGAACCTCTTCTATCTTGACTGGAAGGAGACAATACTCAATTGAATATAAAGTCCCAATAACGGAAAATATTGTAACTTATGAGACTAGGATAATGTATATAAATTTGGGAGTATGAACTTCTCTTTATGCCTCGTTATCAAGCACATGTAATAACGAGATCATGCTAAGATGGAGGAAGAGTATAGCCTTATCATACCTGGAATAAAAAAAAATCCGTATGATATTCTTGGGAAAGGTTGCACCGTACTCCCTTAGAATCACAAAATCTTACATTGCTTAAGATGCTATGAAATCAAGTGCTCCATCGTGGGTTATTTTGGTGTTGTAGTAGGAAAATGTTATGAATTCTCTTCATACATTCATAACGTCTGTTTGTAATGTTTGTAATAGAAGAACATTATAAGATTAATTACTTGAACATCTAAAGGCCAACTGAAGCCAAAATGCAAATCTTCTAAGTATGTCTTTACATGTAGAAGAATGTAGTGTCTTGTGTTTAACACTTTATTTTGCCACCTTTCAACTAGATTTATGAGTCACTTAATTTGTTGAGGTGGGGGTGGGGGTGGGGCTACCACGTAGTGGAATTAATCCTTATCTACTAATTCCTAATTAATTAGGTAATAATCCACTATCCAATAATTAACCATATTATCCACATAATTAAAAATTATCTCAACTTACTTAAAATACTACTCACTTTTAACATAACTTGTACACATTACTATCATGGTCATGTAATACCTTATATGGCACTAGTCCATAAATACTTGGTATTATGGCTCATACCGTATTTTATCCCAAATCAATAACCTTCGACGAAACTCATTTTCTTTGATTCGTTTATACTTTATCTTTCATGGCACTTACTTATTGCTTGTTATAAATAGCATTAATGCTTATAATCTCAAGAAAATCTCACCCCCGAGTCTACGCCAATTAACTGAAGACAAAACTTTAACGTATAAAAATAAGAGCTTACCTGATGACCTACTGGACTGAATCGAGCTGTGCTGAGGTATCCCACCTCGAGCCATATCTTCAATTTGAAATAGATTGGGGTATTTAGACTTCATTTCTTCCTTCGCTTCCCACATTATCTCTTCCACATTTTTGCTTCTCCATAAAACCCTCACGGAGGCTAACCCCTTATTTCGTATCTTACGGATTTGTCGGTCTAGGATGGCAACTGGAATTTCCTCGTATGACAAGTCCTCTATAATCTGTACATCATTTGTGGGCACTGCTCGGGTAGGATCGCCAATGCACTTCCGTAACATAGATACGTGAAAAAACGGATGGATAGACTCTAATTCCGAGGGCAATTCTAACTCATAAGCTACTTGACCCACTCTTCGAATGATCCTATAAGACCCAATATACCATAGGCTAAGCTTGTCTTTCTTGCCAAACCTCATCACGCGCTTCATAGGTGACACCTTTAAGAATACCCAGTCATTAACCTCAAACTCTAAGTCTCGTTGCTGCATATCAAAATATGACTTCTAACGACTCTAGGTTGTCAACAGTCGCTCCCGGATATTCTTTACTTTCTCTACGGCCTGCTGAACCAGGTCTGGCCCATGTAACCTAGATTATCCAACATCAAACCACCCTATAAGGGATTTTCACTTACGCCCATACAAAGCCTCATACGGAGCCATCTGGATACTGGAGTGATAACTGTTATTATATGCAAACTCGATAAGAGGTAAATGTTCCTCCCAACTTCTTTCAAAATCCAACACTCATGCTCATAACATATCCTCCAGTGTCTGAATTCTACGCTCGGCTTGTCCACCAGTCTGTGGATGAAAAGCTATGGTAAGATTCACCTGAGTCCCTAGACCTCTCTGAAATGACCTCTAGAAATGTGCTGTAAAATGGGCCCCACAGTCAGATATAATAAATACTGGTACTCCCTGTAGCCGCACTATCTTCTTAATATATAACTTTGAATAATCTTCTGATGTATATGTAGATCTAACCGGTAGGACATGAGCTGATTTTGTGAGCGTATCGACTATCACCCATATAGTATCAAATTTACGATGAGAACAAGGTAAACCCGTGACAAAGTCCATGTTTATCGCTCCTATTTCCACATCAGGATCTCTATAGTCTGCCCTCCGGACTTCTGGTGCTCTACCTTCACCTGCTGGAAACTAGGACACTAAACGACAAACTCAGCAATGTTCTTCTTCATATTACCTACCCATTCAAGGACTGGCTCACCCGGAATATGAAATCTAGCTGTATTTGCTCGACAATCAACTATGGCATAGCAAACTCGCAACCAGTCCATGCCCATGATAGCATCAAAATCAAACATCTCTAGCTTAACTAGGTCGGTTGAGGTCTAACGACCACAAACGGACACCGTACAACCTCGGTAAACCCGTCTAGCAATAATCAATTCTCCAACTAGTGTAGATACTGCAAAAAGTATCACTTAGTATTTCAGTAACTATATGAAACTTCCCTACGACAAATGGGGTAATACACGATAAACTAGATCCTGGATCTATCAAGGCATAAGCATCATGAGAGCAAATAGTCAACATACCTGTCACAACGTCTGGTGAAGACTCCAGGTCCTGTCGACCCACTAAAGCATAACTACGATTCTGGTTACCACCTTAACTGAAACGTCTACCATTGCCTCGACCTCTACCAGCCGAAGACTGAGACTCGCGCCCTGAAGGATGCATAGAGTTAAATGACCCTGTTGCTGAATTTACAGGTTGTGCCATACCCCAGAATCTCTATTTGGGCAATCTCGCATCTTATGCCCCGGACGTCTATATGTATTAGAAGCATTGAAATCAGCTCGATATTGGCCCAAGTGTCCTCTACCACAGATGTCACACCGCGGCAGAAATGACCATGTCTGCCCTGAACCTCGCTTTCGCTACAAACCCAATGCCCGTGAGCTCTCACCTGGTCTTGACCGAGTATAGCGGTCATACATGTAACCCTGTAACTGAGGTGGCGGAGGCCTAGGTGGACGTTCAAAGTATTGGGGCCTATAACTACTCTAAGACTACTCGTGAGACCTTGCAAATCTCATCTTCTTATGCTGTTCTGACTCAATACTCTCTACCCTGCTACCGACGCCTACCCCTTTCTATATTTTGGGTGAATAGCTGAATCCTGAAGATATCTATACTATCGAGCAATGCAGCAGTGGCACATGCCTCGGTCAACTCTGGGGCTAACCCTGCTATAAACCTGTGAATCCTGTCCTGTATAGTAGCAACTATGGATGGTGCATATTCGGCCAATGAGACAAAACGGAGACTATATTCTCGAACACTCATATTGCCCTGCTTGAGGGCAAGAAACTAATCGACTCAAGCCTGTCGGATCTCCCGCGGTAAGTACTGGTCAAGGAAGGCATTCAAAAAATTCTCCCAAATAGCTGGAGGTGCATCACGTCCCCTGGACATTTCCTATCCCCCGTACCAAAGGATGGCTATATATCAGAGTTGAAAAGCTCCTAGCTCAACTGCCTCTTTTTTCGTGGCATGCATAACTGGAAAGATCCTGTGAAGCTGATCTATGAAGTCCTGCAGTTCCTCCCTCTGATCTGTCCTCGTGAACTCTAGGGTCTTAAAGAAATAAACTCTCGGACCCTTGAACTCCCAGACCCCTCAGAAGATCCTGCACTAGTGGATGCCCTAGTCTATTGTTGGGTATCTACCAACTGTGCCAACAAGTGCAGCGTATTCCTCAAGTCCCTATCTGATGGAAGCAGAGGGGGAACTTGATGTGTGGTCTCCCTAGGAATCTCCTCGGGTGGTAGAAGAGCCGGTAATGGTTGAGTAGGGGTCTCTCCCTGGGTCTCAGATTGGGCCCCATCTACTGGGGGAACCCTCCTAGTCCCCTCACCTACTATTGTACCTCTCCTCTAGATAGCCGTATCATTCATAGTCACTATCATCTGTGCATGCAAGTGCCAACATAAATGTTTGCTTAAATTTCCTATAACTCAGTTCTACAACACGATTTAGTTTTGAAAGAAGGGTTACCAACTCCTAAATGCCCTGTAGTCCCTTGATTCTATAATATGGTGCACCACACATCTATAAACAAGACCCTACAAGACACCGCTTGTACATTCCCTAGGATAGAACTACTCTGATATAACTTTTGTCATGTCCCAAACCTAGGGGGCGAGACCGGCAGCCGGTGCCTCACCTATCCTTGCAACTAAGGGACTTTGAACATATAATGCCATACTTTGACCATGGGCCACAATGCAAGATAAGTTTCGATGCAAAATTTAAAACTAAATGGAAACAAACGCTGGCTAAACATCAATATAAAGCTGGGCGGGAAAGGCCGTCATAACTACTACACGTGACAAACCAACAAAATATGCATACAAGGTCTACAAGCCCAACATACTGCACTAACCGATAGGATATGTCTACAAGCCTCTACTGATAGATGTACCATGATCGGAATAGGGCCCCGACCTACCCATAACCTATGTACATCTATACATAAGATGTATACAAAACTTCTAGACCCAACAACTCCGAAGGACGTGGAGCTTACCGATAAAGCTGAACTCAGGCAACACCTACTGAGGAGGTCTATCCATCCATCCGTCTGAACCTACACACATGAAATGCAGTGTCCCTAGAAAAAAGGACGTTAGTATGAAATAATGTACCGAATATGCAAGGCAATAAAATAACTGAAAGCTAAAACTGAACTGATAATATAATAACTGAAATAACTCGGAGTCAAAGATAATCTGAAGATATGCTTACCTACTGATACTGACTCAACTCTTTCAATATAGTAAGGAAAATAGATGTCCGACCCTATAAGGCTCAGTATATATATATATATACATATAAAACTACTCTGCCATAGTAGGTTCGCTCATATGCGCTTGGCCATACTAGGCTCTGTATCTCGGTCAACTGGGCTCGCTTATAGGCGCTCGACCACAGTAGGCTTGGTATTTAACTTACCATCTGAACAGAGGTTGCCCAATATGGGCCTGCCCACTGATTATAGCTTGATGGTGGTGAAAATATTTTGATATATATATATATATATATATATATATATATATAACCTCTTCTCTCTTGACTGGAAAGAGACAATATTCAATTTAATATAAAGTCCCGATACGCGAGAATATTGTAACTTATGAGACTAGGATAATGTATATAAATTTTGGGAGTATGAACTTCTCTTTATGCCTCGTCATCTAGCACATGTAATTACGAGATCATGCCAAAATGAAGGAAGGGCTTAGCCTTAACCTACCCGGAGTAGGGAAAAATCTGTATGATATTCTTGGGAAAGGTTGTACCGTACTCCCTTAGAATCGCAAAATCTCACGTTGCTTAAGATGCTATGAAATCAAGTGCTCCATCGTGGATTATTTTGGTGTTATAGTAGGAAAATGTTATGAATTCTCTTTATTCATTCTAACGTTTGTTTGTAATGTTTCTAATAGAAGAACATTGTAAGATTAATTTATTGAACATCTAAAGGCCAAATGAAACAAAAATGCATATGATCTAAGTATGTCTTTACATGTAGAAGAATGTAGTGTCTTGTGTTTAACACTTTATTTTGCCACCTTTCAACTAGATTTATGAGTCACTTAATTTGAAAGGGGTGGGGGGTGGGCTGCCACGTAGTGGAATTAATCCTTATCCAATAATTTCCTAATTAATTAGGTATTATCCCACTACCCAATAATTAACCAGTTATCCATATAATTAAGAATTATCTCAACTTATTTAAAATACTATTCACTTTTAATATACCTTGTATGGCACTAGTCCATAAATACCGGGTATTATGGCTCGTATTGTATTTTATCCCAAATCAACAACCTTCGACGAAACTTATTTTATTTGATTCGTTTACCCTTTATCTTTCACGGCACTTACTTATTTATTGTTATAAATAGCATAAATGCTTATAATCCCAAGAAAATCTCACCTCCGAGTCTACGTCAATTAAATGAAGACAAAACTTTAACAGTCTAGACGCGTAGAAAATCACCCTACCGTCATGCATCAACAACGCGCCGAGGCCAACAAGTGAGGCATCACAGTACACAGTGTAAGTCTCTAAACCCGTAGGAAACACCAACTTTGGGTTGAAGTCAAAGCAGTCTTGAGCTTTTGAAAGCCCTCCTCATACTCCTCGATCCACATGAACGGAGCATCCTTCTGGGTCAATCCGGCCATAGATGTATCAATATATGGTTTTATGAGAAATGTTCTATGACGCGTCGATAATACCCTGCCAATCCAAGGAAACTCCGTATCTTAGTGGCTGAAGACAGTTTGAGCCAACTCTGCACTACTTCAGTTTTCTTTGGATCTGCCTTGATCCCCTTGCTTGACTCTACATGACCCACAAACACCACCGAATCAAGCCAGAATTCACATTTTGAAAATTATGCATACAACTTTTCCCTCAAGGTCTAGAGCACGATCTTTAGGTGTTGCTCATGATCCTCCCAGCTCCGGGAGTATACCAAGATGTCTTCAATAAACACAATGATGAATGAGTCAAGATAGGGCTGGAATACACTGTTTGTCAAGTGCATGAAAGCTGTTGGGGCATTGGTCATCCTAAATGACATCAGAAGGAACTCGTAATGACCATACCGAGTCCTGAAGGCAGTCTTCGGAATATCCGAATCCCGAATCGTTAGCTGATGATAGCCTGACTGCAAATCAATCTTTGATAATATCTGGCACCTTGCAGCTGTTCAAATAACTCAATAATGTGTGGCAATAGATACCTATTCTTTACCGTAACCTTTTTCAACTGCCGATAATCAATACACATGCGCATAGAACCATCCTTCTTCTTTACAAACAAGGACGAGCACCCCAAGGTGGAACATTAGGACGAATGAAGCAGTTATCAAGCAACTCTTGCAACTGCTCCTTTAACTCCTTCAACTCCGCTGAGGCCATACGACATGGTGGAATAGAAATAGACTGGAAGTGCTAAATGAATTGGATGGCTCATATAACCTTTACCATGACGGGCTGCAAATAGGGCACGTGCACCACTATATGTGCCAAAAGCTCGAGGCTTCTTGGCCTCCCTTCCCTCTCTTTCCCGGCCCTACATACCCTCCAATTTTCGAGTGATCTCTACCACCTACTTGTATGGGGTATGAGTCTCCAACTCTTGAGCCATGATGAATCTAATAGCATAGTTGAGCCTCTCGATAAATTGACGAACTCGCTCTTTAACTGTGGAAACTAAGGTAGGGGCATGTCTGGACGACTCGCAAAACCTGACAGCATACTCTGATACGGTCATAGCACCTAGGCACAACTGCTCAAGATCCGCGGGACATGCATCTCGAAGGCTCTAGGGAACAAACTCTCTCAGGACATCTCTGAAAACTGAGCCCAAGTGAGTGAAGCTTCTTCGGTGGGGCTACCTTCCTCGTAAGCACCCCACCACTAGTATGCTGGTCCCGATAGCTAGAAAGTAGTGAAACCCACCCTGATAGTCTCCAATATACCCATCGTACGGAGAATACGGTGTCACTTCTCTAGAAAGCCCAGTTCATCTTTTGTAGCTAGGTCGCTGAAACTGCTAGGATGGTACTTATTGTACCTCTCGAGCCTGCGGTGCTCCTTCTCAGATATTGCTGCCCTAACCTTGGGATGAACTGGGACAACCGGCTGCACTTATATGATCTATGGGACTTGGTTAACATGGACCCATTACTTTAGGGTACGGGCTGCCGGAGTCTATGCTCCTTCCCTAGACTGGGACGTGGCCGGTGCAAGTGGGATCAACCTTCCTAAGCTAGAGTACCAAACATGCTCAAGAACTGGGCGACAATCTCCTAAAGTGCGGGGGTAGCAACAAGCGCATCTAGTGCCTGTCTTTCAACTGAGGCTACTTATGGCTCCTCTATAGCAGCACGAGCAGGTGCTCTGGCTGCATCACGTGCCCCTCCTCGACCTCCGCCCCGACCCCAGCCTCTAGGGCTCTAAAAGGGGCGTAGGTGTCTGATCGTCAGATCCAGCGGTGCGTGTCCTCATCATCTTGTGGGAGAATAGTAAGACAAAATTTAGAATTTCTAAGTCAACAAATTCGCATGATAAGGAATCAAAGAGGTGAAGCTTTTCGTAATAGTTCTATAACCTCTCTAACGTAAGCATAGATGTCTCCGTACCGAACATAATTTTCACACGAACATAAGCATAGGCCTCTCTACTAAACCTGCTAGTGACTCGTAACACCTATGAACTTAGAGCTCTGATACCAACTTGGAACGACCCCAATTTTCCTCTGTAGGATGTCGTGATAGAATCTAGTCTCTAAGACTAGGTAAGCCTAATATACCTGTAGAATATAACTGAGATAATGGTAAAACTCTCGAATAACTCAACAATTATCATAAAAGAAACTCCAAAACTGAACATAAAACAAACTCCCCAAAATCCGGTGATATCAAGTCACAAGCTTTACAAGAAAGTACGGAACATCCCTATACATCAGTATCTAATAAAAGTAAAGAAAATGATATAGAACTAGATAGAGCGTGACTCCGAGGCCTGCAGACACTCGCAGTTATACCTTAAAGTCTCCAAATTTAAACCAAACTCACTGGTGATTGGGCTGGTAAGAGGTACCCGGATCAACACAAAAAGATGTGAAGAAGCATAGCATGAGTACACCATAACGATACCCAGTAAGTGCCAACCCTGCTGGAATAAATGATCAATCTCTTGAATGCACCCCAATTCCTTGTTGTCTTGAATTTTCTAGACTTAGTCTCTCTTTCTCAAGAAGAGCCTAAGTCAAAAAAGGCACAAATCAATGTTTGCAACCACCAATTCATCATTTAAAGCATAAATCAAGCCAAATATCATTCGCCCACAAATATTTAAGCCCTAAAATTGAAGACCCATTAAATACCCACAGTATGGTTGAGCCACAGCCCTAACTAATGGGTTTAGCTACTCATAATCAAAGAACAAACTAAAGATTTAGATGAAATATAACCCATAAAAAGTAATTACAAGAGAAGAATCTAAGATTAATGGTTACAAAGCTCTAAAATTACTCAAAAAGGTTAAAAACGGCAGTTCACATGCTCAGCTAATAACATATGACCTAAAAATCTGAAAAAGAACTATTTATACACAACTAAATTTTCTTGGACAAAATTGCCCCTACGGAGGTTCCGCTGACAGCGAAAAATGGACATCTATAGCGCTATGACTACCACGGACCGCAATCTTCAAATTTTAGCTCCACTGCTAGCTCTCTAAACTTTGACTTCGGCTGAGGGCGGTAATTTCACCGCTGCCCGCAAAAGCACCACGGACAACGGTAACTTGATGAGCCAAAAATACCACTCTCTGAACTCTGCCACCGCTGAGAGCGTAAACAAGACCGCCTCAGTGGTGTTCCCTCCGCGTTAGCGTTACTTTCTCCACTGTTAGTGCTCCTTTGGCTCAGCTTTTCAACTTGTGCAAGTTTTATAGCATGATTCCAATTATAACGATTTTTCTATAAGTTTTAGATCCCGTTAGATACCCACCTAGGTACAAGTCACTTCCCTAGTGCCTTAGATCAATTAAGAAAACCCTCACAAAAATATCATACTTAGCTTATTTTCTGAGCTCCCCAACTCAAAATATGTTAAATGCACAAAACCCTCATTTTAACACTGTTCTACCTTGTTTATTGCGCCAAAAAATCTCGAAACTCACTTTTGATACCTTCAATGAATTCCTTGTAAAATTATAGTCAAGTTAGGCTCTTGAATCACTCTATTTGACCTTATATTGAAGGAGATATGTTGGTTTCAATATTTGGAAATAGTGCAGATTTTTAAATACGCAGCAGTGGCAATTTCGTAATTAGTCTTAAAAAATCTGGCAACCCAATTTTTAGTAAAATGATCATAAAATCCTCATATGATGTCCAAATTTGACAATTCTTTTTGATATGGCTCCGTAATTATGATACATATCTAATGCTTCAATAAAAACAAAAATCGGAGCTCATTTGTTCAATGTAGTACCATTTGTGCTTGAAGAAATAACGTCGAAAGATAAGAAAAACGAGCGCAACACAACCCAAACCAATCTGAAACTCACCTGAGTCCATTGGGACCCCTTATAGACCTACCAAAAAGTTCCATATCATAATATAGACCTACTCGAGGCCTCAAAACACACATAACAATATCGAAATGACGAAATGCACCTCAAATTAAACTTAATGAACTTTCGAACTTTCGACTTCAAAAAACTCACGCCGAAACATATCAAATCAACTCGGAATGAATCCAAATTTTGCACACAAGTCCTAATACATCATACAGAGCTACTCGTGTCCCTGAACTACCGAGCGAAGTACAAATACTCAAAACGACCATTCGGGTCGTTACATTCTCCCCCACTTAAACATACGTTCGTCCTTGAAGGTACCCAGAGTTGTTCCAAAAGTCATCAATTCACCGTGTAACCTCACTATGCACATACCCGGGGGTGGTCCCATGTAATCCTATCCTATATAGATTTGATAACACAACATGACTGAAATTTCTTAATCTAACCTAGCCCATAAGCCTTAAAATCTAATTTCCACATCCGAAATTTTCTATAAGATTAGAATATCGCATCAACACACTATATAAGTCTGAACAATATTTATCAAGCCATAGCCATAACACAAAATGATATCACATGATACCATATGACTCAAACACTCATAGCAATACTTCTAATCACAGTAGTTGCTCAAAACAACCCAATACCGGTAATAAACCTCTTATCAAACAAAGTCTCGTTCTAACACCTTCATATAATGCCAATGATGAAAGAAACACACATAAACTCATAACCATACATCACATTAACAAGTTGTGGAACTCCCTCTCCTTTGATAGGAACTATAGCAAATTTCTAAGCCGATCAGCAACAACATCCTTCCAAATATACCGCAATCAGATCCGATAGCACCCATTCTAGGTACGATGACCTCATCACATCCAACACGACCACTTTAGTAACATGATACATCAATACAATCCAAAGCCATAACCTGTGCAATTCGTGCACCCAATAGCAATATCCCATATGTACTCAATCATGGAAAATGACATTAAACAAGAGAACCTTTCCGCAAGCTCAACTGGTATCACCATGACGCAATGCTAAGAACCCATCACACACTGCAGAACCAAACTCACGAATCTATCACAAAGGTTCATACCTCTACATAACTCCGCTACAATGCGTGATCCCATCCAAATGTTGGTCCGTATTATATACCTCGAGCCACCCTGCTCAAAACCCACAACTATTCGAAATTCGACATCAAGAACCCAAAGTGCATTACCACAACCATGGAGAGAAAATAACACAATGCCACCATCCGAAAAGAACATAGACAACGCACAATCAATCACGCAATACCCAAATGCTCATTGTGCTCAAATTCCCGCTATAAGCCCAAATAGAACCGCACTATGTGTGCATATAACCAATCAGAACTCCCCGTAACATAAAAGGTAACTCACAAATCATTTCAGAACATGAATAAGCTTAACAACAACCAAATGTCACATCCCTCAATAATAATAGTTTGGAGTCAACAAATCCTACTCGATGTAGAACACATATCCATATTGGGCCTACCAATGAACCCCAAATCAGCTCTGGTCCCCCACAATAGATAAATAACCCTCCGAAAGTCCACAATGACTGAATCATAACACATACTATTACCTGTCTCTTTTCGGCCATACTTTACAGTCCATAACCATACAACAACCTGCTCTTGAGAGCTCCTAGTCTCCAAATTCATAGAACACATGAATCGCCATATCTGATCCCAACTCCCTCGCCTGAATGTCTAATACATCTCTCATACACGATCATCCCGCAAGGAATACTTCTATGATTCTTCTGTGCCACAAAGCAAAATTTGAACACCAACAGTCGATCAACTAGGAGAGTGTCGCAATACCAATGAAGTATCCATAAATCAAAACACATCCCCCCTTTTGAAATGCATACTCTTATCAAGCCATACCAAATAGTAATGTTATTTACCTAGTCATTTGAAATTGTCCATGTTTCCTAAGCATTTATGTCCTTCCCTTCAAAACCGAATCGTGACCTTGCACATGCTAATCTCTATCCCATACAACACACCACATATACCATGCTATCATATGAAAAATATGAGAACTTCAAAATCTACTCCAAGTCACAAGCAACTACATACTCAATTAGCCAAGAACTTTCCATTTGATTTCATCCGGAGAAAATCACTATACATCACATGCTCCTCACGCTAATAGGAAATATACTCCTCGAACCGTGGTAGAAACTATTGAGATCTCTTCGAAACCCATTTGCACATGATTAAGCCATCAGAACTAAATCTCTCTAACTTGACCAAGCCACGTCGGTCACAAAAACCTCAAGAGTATTGCCACAAAATACCTGTAGAAACCCACTACATCATAAGCACCCAAAGAATCGGTCATAACCATTACCACGTCGATCCAACCTACTACCAAACTATCCTATTTATCCGAGTTCCTTCTAAATTACCTTTAAATTGATACTTCTCCTCTCCATAATACCACAATCCTCAACCATGACTCACCACACGAGACACTAGCATAAAACCACACCGCCTAAGGCTCATAACCCACTGAATACTCTTTTAAGCACCCCCAAAATACCACAACCGAGATACTTACTCCGAAGAGACATTCTGTGAATTTCTAGCTGTTCCTTCACCTTCCTAATAATGAAATATAAAATCCACAATGATATAGAAATATTGCGATTCTCGACACCTTCCAATTTAACTCTCAGATTCTTGCAATGTACAAATCCGCAAAATTCTCAATTGCCACATTTAAATCTTGAATTCATTAGAATCATTCTTGAGAGTCATCCACTCTACTCGAATATCAATAGCATTGCCCAAACGGATTGGATGACCTGTTCCCCATTTGCACCCCAACACCCTAAGAAGTAATTCACACCTCTAAGAAATTGTCAAATTTCTTCTCCATACACATTACATCCTTCACCAATAACAACTCAAATCGTTATGTGATTCTCATATACTCATAAAGTTTACCCAAAATTTCCTTTACTCGAGTCATCCTCGATCTCTCCCTCTACAAAAAATAACTTATTCACAAGTATACCTCAAACAGAAACCAATACAACACATAACCGTGAAATCAACATATCAATAGCGGACTCCCCTACTTGGCTCAAAGCCATAGATCAAAACACACCATAACTCCCAATGCCCAATACAACACATAACCGTGAAATCAACTTATCAATAGCGGACTCCCCTACTTGGCTCAAAGCCATAGATCAAAACACATCATAACTCCCAATGCCCATACATTATTACAGCCATAATATCGCAGCGAGATTCAACTAAATTCTCCATAAGTTCATGCAACACAAACTATATAATACCTCAAATAATTTGCAAATCTCGTATTCATCCTCGTAATAATCAAGCCCACTCTCATAAGAGATCCAAACTCAAATTGCAACACATATTTCACTAGTAAAAGAGAACTCCCAACAAACAATCATAGGGATTATACAAACCTAAAGATACCCCGCAGGAGATAGCCCACCTGCTTTGCCTCAAACTAACCACTATCTATACCCTTCCACAGTCATAAACATTACGCAATCACTTAATCTTCTTGAGTCTGAACTCATATCACGACATGGAATCTACTTCACTCCTCAACTAATCAACATGAACACCCATAACTCGGGATTATACATTAAATCAAGATGGAAATCAAGCACCAAATAGTTCTTTATACACTCCAAGTAGACTCTTCTCGTCACACTCAACCATAAGAACACATCTCGCAGTCACATCTTACTCATCACGTAGCCATCTAGCCATAAATTCTACGAATAGGGACACTACCAAACATATAAATCCAAAAGCAAGTTCTCACACAATTAACACCGCTGTGCTCAAACCGCAGTCAAAACCCGGCTTCAAGTCCTCCAGACTGGCCCATCATCAACATATCAAAATTACATCTCGCACCTCTTCCATGGAATCACAAGACATCGATGTACAACTGATACCGAGCACTCACATGCGCATACAAATAAGTGGAATAAATTCAAAGAGTTACGCTTCAAGCTGAATTAATGTCGCACGAAAAGGTAAGAAAAATGGGAAGTATATCTTAAATTTCCTGTAGCCTCTCAAAGATAGATATGGGCATCATCATACTGATCCGCAAGACTCTACTAGACACTTGCTCATGACTTGTAGAACCTATGAACCTAGAGATCTTATACCAATCTATTTAGTATTAGATTTGTGTTCGAGCACCTCAGCCAAATTATAATTGAGTGTGGAGTGTCGGGGCATATGTGGAGACAGTTCCCTCATCGTCTTGGGGGTCCATCTTAGCAGAGAAGTCAGCCATCGACTTTAACACCAGTTACTTCACCACCTACCCAACCAACTAGGGGTGGAGGATAGTCAGCTAGGGGTCGCTCCAGAGGAGGAGGTCGATTAGGGGGCGGTCAAGCCCGTTTCTATGCACTCCCAGCTACACCTGATGCTATTGCTTAAGATGCTGTGATTACAGGTATTGTCTCAGTTTGCCGCAGAGATGCCTCTGTGTTATTTGATTCTGGTTCCACTTTTTCATATGTGTTATCATATTTTTCTTATTATTTGGATATGCCCCGTGAGTCTCTCGTTTCATCGGTCCGTGTATCTACTCTGGTGGGCGATACTATAGTTGTGGACTACTTTTATCGATCGTGTGTGGTGACTATTGGGGATTTGTAGCTTGGTCTCAATTGTCAGCAGGTGAAATATGAGCATCAGAGACCGGGTGGCTTGCTTCAGCAGACAGATCACCATGGATTTTGTAGTTGGACTCCCACGGACTTTGAAGAAGTTCAATGCTATTTGGGTGATTGTGGATCGGCTGACCAAGTGCGCGCACTTCATTCCTGTATGTACTACTTATTCTTCTAAGCGGTTAGTAGAGATCTATATCAGAGAGATTGTTTACTTGCATGGTGTCCCAGTTTCCATCATTTCAGATAGAGGTACTTAGTTTACTTTGCAGTTTTGGAGGGCTGTGTAGAGAGAATTGGGTACTCAAGTGGATTTGAGCATAACTTTTCACCCTCAGACGGACGGGCAGTCCGAGCGTACTAGTCAGATATTGGAGGACATGTTTGGTGTTATACCCTGTGCGTACTAAGGTGATGTATAAGTAATATGAGACTTTTAAATCATGATTTAATGAGTGTAAAGTTATAATATGACTATATATGATGTTTGGACATAAAATATAAAGTTTGGGAAAAATTTGATTTAACTTACGGAAAAATTGAGTTAAGATTTGCATTGTAACAAACCATTTTGAGAAATTAAATTCATACACTTTATTATGTCATTTTGGGACATATATCATACTAAAATGAAAGACTTGGAACCTAGTTTCCAATGGCACATACCATTTTTTCATACGACATCGGGGTAGATAATTATGGATTTTTAAACTAGGGTCACCAAGTCACGTTGCCGCACTTTGGAGAAACTGGCAGGTTTATAGGCCAAGTTGCGACGCCGTTTTATTTAAATATATTGAGAGTTACATGGAGATGTTTAAATGGAATTAAATTCCTATGTGTCTATTTTCCAACGCTGCAAACTATTTGTAAATACGATATCGGAGTAGAGATATACAAGTGTCCGAAGTGGCACTACTCAAGCTACCAAGCAGGCAGCTTACCCACCTGCTTGGAGAATTAAGGTAGTAGGCTTATCAGTTGTCTTTATCCATTATATTTCGTCAATATACAGAGATCAATTACTGCAAAATAATCTCAAACACTCCATGAACTTGTCCAAGGTTCCAAGATCTAAACTCAAGAGAAATCAACACAAATCCTCATCAAAGGTGTTAAAGACTAAAAGAGAATACTTCTATGATTTTGTGGTGTGATTGGGGTTTATTGTGAGCTAAGTTAGTATGGGGTTTAGAGTTGTAGCTGCTGTCCAAGGTATGTATAACATCTTCTTGATTGTTTATAAGGTTAATCTTGTGTTTGTTGTGTTGATTCAGTGAAAGAAAAACCATAAGATGCACTTGAAGGAACATGAGATACAATTGTCTTTTTGGTTGGTCTGTTTTGTGGTTAAAAATATGGTTTGTGGTGGCTGAAAATTGTGAGAAATAATTTGATAATATTCTGGTTGTTGTTATTAAGCTTTTCTAGATGTTAATTAAGTTGATTGAAGAAGAAAAGATGAAAAACAAGTGATTGACGATAAAAATTAAGGTGTTGGACGTATGGGGCTGTTTTGGAAGGCATTTTGTGAAGGTTTTAAACTAGAAATAATATGATACATATAAATATGATGCTCCGAAGGTTGTAAACTAATTTATGGAATAAGAGTTGGATTCAATTTATATCTTGTTATGAGTAAAATAGATGAGCTTGCTGCTCAATATGATTGTTAAGATAATCAGAAAAACTCATATTAGATTAAATTGTTGTTGTTGCTAGTGTTGGTTATAATTATTTTTGTTGGGTTGTTGATGACCCTTAGTTGTCTTTGGTATGTATTAAAAATAGGGGAGTTGCTGCCCAATTTTTCTCAAGTCATGCGACTAACCAAATACGATGGTACGACATTATATGTTAACGACAATATCATTTCACTTGTTGTAGATGCAAGAAGTTGTGTTGAGCTTGGTTGAGCAATAAGGAAGAGATCATACAGGTATGTTAAGGCTATCCCTTCTTTCCATTTAGTATGATCCATACGATACAAATGAAACAAATAAATGCAGAGCTTCCCTAAATGATTATATTAATAGAAGTATTAGAGGTGCCTATATTATTGAATTCCCATATGTCTTATTATTCTATCGCATGTTCATGAGTCTCAGAAAATACATAAGTTGATAAAGTTGTTTCATGATATTAATTAGAGGTATAATGGTCTTATGACGTTCCAAGAGATTTTATTGATGTACTTCTCATGCATTGCATTCAATTATACATGACTAGAAGGCGTTATATATGCATATATATGTATATGGGATATGGAAAAAGGTTACGGCATTATATGCACCACCACCTGATCAGCTGGTATACATTGATTATTTTCCCATAGTAGCTGAGATGATATGATGGGATTCCCTCAGAGGCTTGATGATATTATGAACACATGTACCTATGCACGATATGAATTTCATACGCATATGCATGAAACTATAAGTATTTCATGATTTACAGAGTTATCCAGACTTACAGGTTGAGTCATTTACTCAATATTTCTTCCATGTCTGTTATGTACTTATTTATGTGCCTTACATACTCGGTACATTATTTTTACTGATGTCCCTTTTGCTTGGGGATGCTGTGTTTCATGCCCGCAGGTCACGATAGACAGGTCGAGAGCCCTCCAAGTAGGCTATCAGCTCAGTGGAAGATGTTGGTGCGATCCATTTACTTCGAAGTTTATTGTTTGGTTAGTATGATTTAGACGTATATTGTTTGGTATGGCGGGACTCTATCCTGACCTTTATGAAAATTATGTATTCTTAGAGGCTTGTAAATTGATGTCATGCACGTAAAAGATTGTATGGCCTTGTCGGCCTATGTTCAGTACACGAGTGGTTATTTTGGTCTTATAGGCTCGTACTTCATATGTATAAGTTTGTATTCCATCATGCTTTACTCCGGTTCATTTACCTATGATAGAATGATATGAAAGATATGTTACTTTGGTACTCGGTTGAGTAAGGTACCGGGTGCCCGTCGCGGCCTATCGGTTTGGGTCATGACACATATCACAAAATAATTCACAATCTTTCCTTATATCACCGCGAGAGCCTTGCATTTAGTTTCGAAAATAATTTTTCCTGAAATAACTTCCCCCATTTTATTCCACCTTATCACACCGCGTGACTTCAAGTAGTTCCCCTACTAGAAACACGTGTATCAAGCCCATCTTATCTTATCGCACGTGTTTCAACCCCAATCCTTGTACTACAGTATGCGTATCAATATCACAACGTATCACAAATCGCACCTTAAGTGCCCAATATCACAACTTTCCAAAGAAGTCAACAATAATGGTATTTCCATAATAAATAGTTCATGGCTCAACCACAATATGCATAAGATTCTCAATAATAACAACTGAAAGTGAATAACTCAACAAGAATAGTATTTCACAACTTTATAACTTTGCCTCAATGTGAATCACGACCTTTATAACTCAATACCAATTTCAACAATAATATATTCCAAGAAATAACAATTTCAAGTAAGGAACTCAACGGTTAAATAATGAATAAGGAATAGAGAAAATAATAATTTCAACTAGGCATGTAAAGGCAATTAACAAGTAAGAGGTAAGACAAGTAAAACATGTGAAGATAGACTAATGATGATGAATATGATAATTATGGTAACTCAATTAAGTACATGAAAGGAAGCTACATAGCTAAAACCGGTCAATTACCACATTTAGCCTATGTAAACACTCGTCACCTTGCGTGCACGACTTCCACATATCACAATTAACACAAAATATACCAATCCCAATGCGTAATTCCCCGACACAAAGTTAGGCAAGACACTTAACTCAAAACATGCTAAACCAATCCACTAATAAGCCTTTCCCTAGACTGTCCAACTCTGGATGGTTCAAATCTAGCCAAAATAACTTTATACCATAAATATAAGTTATAGGAAGCTATTCCGAACAATAAAGTTGCAATCATCAAAGAGAAACAAAAGTCAATTCAAAAGGTCAACCCCGAGCTCGCGTCTCGAAACCCGGCAAAAATTATAAAATCCGAATACCTATTCGATAATGAGTCCAACCATAAAAGAATTACTCAAATCCGACCTCAAATCGCCTTTCAAGCCCCCAAAATTTAGTCTAAGACGTTTTGACAATTGTTTTCAAAAATTGACAACTCAAAACACCAAGTAAATGGCAAAAATAAAGTTGGATTCATGTAATATAGTCAAAACCGAGTTAAAATCACATGGCCCGATGATTTCCTTGCAAATCCCTCGAACAACAGCCACAAATCGAGCTCTCTAGGTCCAAAAGATGAAAAATGAGATGAAACCCTTGTTTTAAAATTCTAATATTGTTGCCTAGTTATCCTCTATCGCGATCGTGGACAAGGACTCGCGATTGCGTAGAACAATTCTCCCTAGCTCAATAAAACACTCTTTGTGATCGAGTGAAGCTAGTCGAGAACGCGATGACCAGCTTCCTCCACCCACGCGACCGTGTCCCAGGTTACGGGAATGCGATGCATAAACGTGCCTCAGCCCCCAGCCTCACCTTCCTTATACGCGAACAAGATATACCTCACACGTTTGTGATGAACAAGCTCTACAAACTTCGGCGATCACACCCTCACCTTCGCGAATGCGAAGAGGAAAATCCCACCAGCCCTTGATGACTCTACGCTATCACAGGAGAATCTTCGCGAACGCGTAGAAGGAAACCAGAACAAAACACCAGCAGCTTCAGCAATTCAATCAAGTCCAAAAATGATCCGGTTTCAATCCAACTCACGCCCGGGACCCCAGGGACCCCGTCCGAATATACCAACAAGTTCCATTACACATAACGACCTACTCGAGGCTTAAAATCACATCAAACAACATCGATTCTACTAATCGCAACTCAATTCAAGCCTATTGAACCTATGAACATCTGACTTCCAAAACTGACCGAATCATACCAAAACAACTTCACTTGACTTCAAATTTTGCATACAAGTCATAAAAGACATGACAAACCTATTACTACTTTCGGAATCAGAATCCGAACCCGATATTAATAAATTCAACTCCCGATCAAACTTCTCAACCTTCCAAACTTTCAACTTTCTAACATTCGCCAATTCAAGCCGAAACGACCTACGGACCTCCAAATCAGCATCCACCACTCTCCTAAGTCCAAAATAATCATACGGAGCTATTGGAAACGTCAAAACTCCATTCTGGAGTTGTCTACACAAAAGTCAAACTACAATAAACTCTTTCAACTTAAGCCTCCAACTTAAGGACTATGTGTCCCATTTCACTCCGAAACTCACCCAAACCAAAATCAAACACCCCCAAGAAGTCACATAACTACAATACAACAAAGAAGAGGCAATAAATAGGAGAACAAGGCTAAAATTCTCAAAATGATCGGCCAGTTCGTTACAAATCCACATGGTGTAGTCACAGGCGTACAATCGAAATCATATCACACAGAAGCAAATATACAAGAACACATGTATGTGAAGAATGAATATCAGATTTCATGCTCCTGAACTGGTATAATGATGTCACGACCCGAAATTTCCACCGTCGGGACCGTGATAGCGCCTAATATTTCACTTGCCAGGCAAGACATCATTAGAGAATTATTAGCCAATTCTTTTATATTTTAGTAATTAGCAACAAATAAGCTATAACGAGTTAAGATGAATGCGAAAATTTATAACAACCTCAACATATAATACTACCCAGAATTTGGAGTCACAATTCACAAAATTCTAAGATTTTTCTGCAACTAAATGTCTGAAAGAAATACAATGTTTTCAAAATGAAAGAAACAGTAAAGAGAATGTATAGAAGGGGACGACAGGGCCTGCAGATACCAACAGATCTACTTTGGGCCTCCGATCAAGTGAAGCCAACAGCTACCCTCAGAATTAGCTCAGACCAGTACCGAAATCTGCACAGAAAGTGCAGAGTGCAGTATCAGTATAACCGACCCCATGTACTAGTAAGTGTTGAGTCTAACCTCGGTGAAGTAGTGACGAGGCTAGGACAAGACACCTACAAATAAACATGTGCAGTACAATAATATATATACCAATAACAGCAATGAAAGAAACAGGATAAGAAATATTTGGAGGGGATATGATGCGGGGATCACAAGATAAAGGATTACAGCAATAATAAGATATTGCTCAATCAATATACCTTAGACAGATAGAAAAAGTAAACACGGTAAAGGAAAATGCACGGCATCACCCTTCATGCTTTTACTCTCAACCTCACCATATGAAATAATAGAAATGGCACAGCATCACCCTTCGTACATTAACTCTCTGATAACATGGAATGGCATCACCCTTCGTGCATTAACATTCACAATATGGAACGACATCACCCTTCGTGCATTATTACTCACAAAACATGGAATGGCATCACCCTTCGTGCATTAACACTCTCCATGACCAAAACAATGAACAATAATAACAGGGAGATAGAAATGATAAATAACAAGTTTTACTTCAACATTTGGTTCCACAATACAAACCTCAACATTGAGTCAATACTCAATCAATACCATGGTCCGTAAACATAATAAGAATGCTCAACATAACGAGTAGCTAGTCTAAACATGGATAATATGATCAAGAAAGCAACAATTACAAGAATAAGACCCACTCGCATGTATGACTCGACAACAACGCATAGGTACTCGCCACATCACCTATACGTTGTACCTAACATTCAAACACGTCGCAAATAGGCAAATAATACCTAATCCCTCAAGCCAAGGATAACCACGATACTTACCTTGCTCCAACAACCAACCTCAAAGTTCAACCGCATTTGTTCCCTTCAAACAAGCCTCCGGACCAATAGAATCTAGCAAATTACCAAACAAACGATTTGAATAAAGCCTTAAGAACCACCCACGATTGCAAAGAATTCAATTTAGGCCATTTTTTGAAAAAGTCAACACCCGGTCCCGCTTGGTCCAAACCCAAAATTCGGACTAAAACCCGATTACCCATTCACCCCCGAGCCCGGATATATAATTGGTTTTTGAATCCAACCTCAATTTGAGACCTAAGTCCCTAATTTTTGAAATCCCTAGTTTCTACCAAAAAACCCCCATTTACACCATGAAAACCTTTTTCGGTTGAAATCTTGTAAAATGTAGTGAAAGATTGAAAGAAACTAGTTTAGAATCACTTACCTATGATTTGGGGAAGAAAAGTTCTTTGAAAAATCGTTTATTGTGTTTTAGGTTTTGAAAATTTGAAGAATGTGAGAAAAATCCCGTCTAAGTCATATTTACCCAGCTGCAGATGTCGCAAATATGACCTTGCGAAGCCCGCAAATGCGAGAAGTCCATCGCATTTGTGAAGACTCCCACATTTCTGCTTCCTTCACAAAAGTGAAGAAATGTTCACAAATGCGAGTTGGGGTGACCGCAAATGCGATCCAGTGATCGCAAATGCGATCCAGTGATCGCAAATGCGAAGAATGCCTTTCCCTAGTCCCAATAGCATATGCGGAGAAAAGTTCGCAACTGCGAACATAAGGTGGCCTAGCTTCTCTTCACTTTTGCGATGAGACGCTCGCAAATGCGATGCCTAATCTCGTAAATTCGAGATCAGGGGCATGCAACAAGATCAGATGCACAAGCAGTGTTTTCAAGCCAAATCTCACTCCGTAGCCTATCCGAAACTCACCCGAGCCCTCGGGGCTCTAAATCAAAAGTGCACACTAGTCTAAAAACATCATACGAACTTGCTCACGTGACCAAATCACCAAATAACACCAAGAACTATGAATTGAATACCAAATCAAATGAAATTTTAAGAAAACTTTGAAACTTCTAATTTTCAACCGGACGTCTAAATCACGTCAAATCAATTCCGTTTTTTTTTTCAAATTTCATAGATAAGTCATAAATGTGGTATTGGACCTATACCGGGTTCTGAAACTAAAATACAGACCCGTTATCCAAGAAGTCAAACATTGTCAAACATATCAAATTCATCTATCCTTTAACTATTAATTTTCGACAAAGTCCGATATCTCGGGATAGGGACGTCCGATTTCAACTCCAGGTATACGCCCAAGTCCCATTACGATACGGACCCACCGGGACCGTCGAACACAAATCCGGGTCCGTTTATAAAAAATGTTGACGGAAGTCAACTCAAATGAAGTTTTAGGGAAATTTTCTTATTTTTAACAGTTTTTAACATAAAAGGTTTTCGGAAAGACGCCCGGACCGCGCATGCAAATCAAGGAAGGCCTACACATGATTTTTAAGGCTTTGGATCACAAAATTATTTTTCAAAACACGAGGTGACCTATCGGGTCATCTCAAATGACATGCTAAAGTGTAGGCATGTGCAATATGTGCTATCATAACTCAATAGGCAATTTCATCACAAAAATAGTATTTATCAGATTCTTTCAGGGATTTAGCCTCTGTGTAATCTCAATCATGGATCAAGTAGTTTGCAACAAGGTTACAAATATGAGAAATATAATATTTTAAAACTTAACAGTCAATTCAAGGCTTAGCCTAAGCACTACTCCGAGCATGGATACATACTCTGTTGTTCACACATGGGCTACCCACATATATGCGCACCCATAGCATGTAGCTATCATAATTAAATCAGGAAGCTAGTGCCCCAATCAAGTTTAGATATGATACATACCTCAAACAAGTCAAAGTAAATACCGAGCAAGCCAAACAACACTCTTTAATTTCCATCCCGCGTGTATCAACCTCTGAACTGCTCGAAACTAGCCAAAAGCAACTCAAAAATATCAAACAATGCCAAAGAAAACCAACTCGAACGATAAAGGTCGAATCTCTAATTAAAACTCAAAGTCAACCAAAAAATTCAAGCCTGTACCTCGAAACCCGACAAAACTCACAAATTCCGATACCCATTCAATTACGAGTCCAACCATACTCAATAATTCACTTTAGGAAAATTTAGACCCCCCCCCCCATTTTCTCTTTCAAAATCACCAATTAAATTAGAATCATAAAATATAATCAAAACTGAGTAAAAAAATACTTACCTCAATACATGTGATAAAAATCCTCTCTAAAATCGCCAAAAAGATAGCTCCCCAACTCAAAATGTGAATAAAATAACTCAAACCTCGAATATATAGAACCTTCCAGGTACTTTTGCATCTGCGAGCCAATAGCCGGTTCTGCGGTATTGCTTCTGTGACACAAGCTCCGCTTCTGCATAAAAACACTGGCGCCCAACCTCTCGCCTACAAAAGATACTTCACTGCTACATCGTAGGTGCGAGGAAATGCACTGCATCTGCACGAATCTTGCTTTTGCGCCAAAGATACCGCATCCGCACCTTTGCAGATGCGTCCCATACACCACATCTGTGGATACAACCCATCTCCAGTCTTCATTGCAGGTGCAACCATAACCTAGCTTTTGCGACCACCATACCTACACAAAACCAACCGCAGGTGTGCGACACTAGCACTAAAGCTTCTACAACAATGCAACATCAGACAAAAATGGCCTGAAACTCCCGAGCCTCTCGGGACTCCATCCGAACATACCAACAATTTCCAAAATATAACACGGACCTATTCGAGGCCTCAAATCACACATCACACATCACACCTCAAATCAAACAAAATGAACTTTTGAACTTTAAACTTCCAAAACTCGTGCCGAATTATATCAAATCAACTCGAAATTACCTCCAGTTCTGCGCACAAGTTCCAAATCACATGACGAATCTATTCCAACTCCTGAAATCAAAGTATGAACCCGATATCATCAAAATCAACTCCCGGTCAAACTTATGAACATTCTGAACCTTCAAATTTCCAACTTTCGTCAAATAATGCCGAAACCTTCTAGAAACATCCAAATACAAATTCGAGCATACGCTCAAGTCCAAAATCATTGTCCGGACCTAAAAAATAATAAAAACTCCGATCTGAGGTCAAAATATAAAAGTCAAACTTGATCAACCTTCGCAACTTAAAACTTCCTTGTGGAGAGTCCTTCTTCTAATCAATCCTGAATCACCTGAAAACCAAAACCAACGTTCACACAAGTCATAATACATCATGTGAAGCTACTCAAGACTTCAAATAGCTTAACGAAATGCAAATGCTCAAAACGACTCGTTGGTTCGTTACATTAACTGACTTGATTTTAGTTTTCTTATGCAAATCACATGTTCTCATTTTATATTTCTTATGCAAACGGACTTGTGCACTTTATATCTCCGCGTTTATATATAAAAGATGTTTGTTTCCTTGGTTCATATTCTTTGTTTGAGAGTTTTTTTCTGGTAAACTATGGCTTCTGATTGTTTGAATTTGATTTATTTAATCATCTTGAGGAATATTTTAGTTATTTTTTATTATTATTTTTGCTCTACAATTTGTTTATTGTTATTGTATTTATTGTTCATTATGTCAAGCATTAAACCTATTTTATGAAGTGTAAGCGGAAGAAAAGATTATTTTAACAAAAAAAATTATTATTGATTAAAGAATTTTAATATAATAATTTGGAAGGCATTGCTTACTATTGCAACATAACATATGAATATACATTAAATTGTATGCGTCAAATATATCAGTTGATGATTATTTTCTGTTTGAGTAATTAAACATGTTAAAGATGAAGGTAATGAAAAGAAGGGAAAGGAGATGCAATGAGGTTAATTGGATATTGGAAAGATAATGCACCTCCTTTCAATTTAGGTTTCCCAAAATTGACACTATATATTTATAACTATCAACAATGGTTGTTGATATAATTATGTTCATTAGTATTTGCATGAAATATAGATTTGTTTTCTACTCTTCTTAATTAGGTGTTACTTGTATTTAATCGAAAACACAATTGGTAATACTCCTATTTTTAAATAATTATAATTATTTCAACATATTACCTAAATAAATAATAGCTATTGTCACTGCAAGATGTCACATTTTTAAGAATTGTTTTAAATTAATCTCTATATCAAACAAGAATGTTAATCATACTAGAAAATACAAAATCTATCTTATATTATTACTATTACATTATTTTCCTTTGTTCACCGAATCATCTCAAGTTCAATCAAAATGGGAATCAATGTCGAATTGGAAAAATAATATGTACCTACTACATGCTACACCAATAGTTTTTGACTAATGATTTGTATTTGAAGAGATTTGGTAAGACCATATAAAGACATGAAGGTATTTTTGGCCTATAATTTCAATTGACGAAGAGTAATGTCATTGTTAATTTATATTATATATTATTTGTTTATTTATTTTTCCTTTATTAATGACATCATTGCTGGCTAAATTTTTAATAAGGAACCAAGACCTAAGCAACACTTTACAATAGTCATATAGAAAGTGGAAAGACTTCTTGAACTAAATAATGCAACTATAATATTGTCAGATTGATTCATGCTAATCACAACTACTTTTTAGTGCACAAAAAGTTGCAATGGGTTTTATTAACATTGTTATAAAGAAATCTGACACTGATATTCGTAGCCCAATTTTTTTCAACTACTTACTAACATAATATGTGTTCTCCAAGTTTCATTATTTTGATGAAATTTTGCATCTCATTGGTTGATGCTGCAAAAAGAGATATTGGCATTTCAAACAAATTTATGATATTTTGCAATGGGTTTGTGTTGCAATGATTATGAACCTAACAAATTAAGTGTGAAGTTTTTTGGCAGTATAGAGATAATCCAGTTTTATTTACCATGTAAATAGTGGGATTAGACTTAGTATTGTCAAGATCCAAATCACAACACGTCGCGATGATACTTATCACATTACTAGGCAAGCCGACAATCACATAATAATTATGCATTTGAATTAAAAACATAATTTTTAACAAGTCCAATAGTAAAAAAAATCTCACAAATAACTGATGAAAACAACTGAAACTCAACAACAACAAATCTCAAAATCCTAGTGTCATCGAGTACATGAGCTACTAAGTGTTAACACAGTCTAAATCTCTAATATATTTGTCTGAAAAATAGAACAAATTGAATAAACTAAAAAGAAGGAGAGTCGAGGTCTGCGGGCATCATAGCAGCTATCTCAATAATCTCCGAGCAAATACTACACCAAATCTAGCAACCGCCGCGTCCAGATGTACCTGCACCAATCCTCAGCCAGATAACGAACAAGAAAATCCTTAAGTACCATACCTAAAATCTCGAATCCACTATAACCATTGTTGAGAGTCGCTAACTAGTCCCGATCATTTAACCAAACCACTAGTGCTCCGTTAGTACATGGGAACTCCAATAAAGCAACCAAATGAATACTTTCTCTTGTACATCACCTCCATTAAATTACCTGCTCAAATTACCCCTGAAGTTTTCTTCCCTTAGTAATAAATAATACACCAACGTACCGATAACCCGAAACTGTAAAAGCACATCATTAAATGAGCCAATTTGTCACGACCCAAAATCCACTAAGGGTCGTGATGGCGCCGGACACCACTGTCAGGCAAGGCAACAACAATTTACTAGCAATTTCTCATTTTATTTGTTTTGAAATCATTTCCTTTAAACAAATGAATAATAAATAATAAACTCCACTGAATAAATGAGGATGTCCTTCAACTACTGAAAAATCTCGTGATCCTCCCAAAACTCGGTGCCACAACTGCATGAGCATTTACCAGGGAATAAAATAAAATATAGTAATTGTACAGAATACAAGTGGACAAGAATGGAAATACAATACAATAATCTGAAGGAGACTCTTCTGGCCGCGGGTCGTCTCGATAAATGCAGCTCACCTAAGTCTCCGTATCAACCATGCAGCTATGCCACTAAGCCACTAGCCACATATGAACCTGTGCAACAAAAATGCATAGCAAGTGTAGTATGAGTACGAAAACAACGTGTACCCAATGAGTATCCCGTCTAATATAGAAGAAGTAGAGACGAGAGGTCGACTTCGACACTTACTAGTGGTCCAATAATAATATATTATTAATGCGAATAATCATGAATTTATTAAGAATGACAGTAATTTCAAATATGTCACGAACAGGTAAAAGTTCCTTTTTATATTAAAAGTCTCCGGATTCATAATCCATTAGTTTTCAATTATCTCAAGTCGGGGAGAGCAAATATCAATATCAATAAATCTCAAGGCAAGCAATACAAGCATGCACAAATCATGCCGAGGACGTACGACCCGATCCAATAATATTTAAACTATGTACTGCCAGAGGGTCGAATGGCGCGAACCATAGATGCATCTACTGAGGCGTTCGGCCCGTTCTGAAATTAAGCACACACAGACAGTCAACCAAGCAGTCAAAATGGAACAATTATCCAAAGAAAGCCAATTCTCTTTTAACAATTTAAGAAAATGAAGTTTAAATTTTTTTAGAAGTTCATTTACTAATCCGATATGATTTAAGCAATTCAAACTGTCAACGAGGTTACAAATATTTCCAAGTACAACATGCTTTTGGGTCCTAAACTACCCGGACAATAGCATAATAGTAGCTACGCACGGACTCTCATCACCTCGTGCGTACGTAGCCCCCACAAATAGGAACACATAACCAATTAACTCACCTATGGGGATAATTCCCTCTTACAAGGTTAGAAAGGAGACTCGCCTCGCTCCGAAGATCCATAATCGGCATTCTACGCCCTTCCGAAGACTCGAATCGATGCACAATGCTCCAAAACTAGCCAATAATTATGCAAATCCATTAATATAAGTTCAATTACTCATTACAATCCAATTTATAGCAATTCCTAATCCCATTCGAAAAGCTGACAAAATTACCCTCGGGCCCACTTGCCCGGATTCCAAAATTTTTCGAAGATAAAGTTTACTCATGAACTCACGAACTCAAATATATGATTTTCTCTTAATTTCACACCTAAAATCGTGGTCAAATTCCAATAATACGAATTTTCTAGGTTTCCCTCAAACCCCAAGTTTTTACCAAATTTTCACGCTCAAATCCGCATATAATCAATGTATTTAACTCAAGATAGGTGGGGTTAGCTTATCTTGTCGTTGATGATGAAAAACCCCACTTGAAGCTTACCAAAATCATCCATACAAAATGAAAAATGGGGGAAAATGACCAACCCCCTGATTTTTAAAGATCTTACTGCCTCCAGCACTTCCGCACCTGCGGTCACCCGACCGCTTCTACGATTCCGCAGGTGCGGCCCCACTACCGCATCTGCGGTCCTTCCCGGGACCCTTTATTTCCGCTTCTGCGCTCCTTCTTCCGCAGGTGCGGTCCCACTTCTGCGGCGACTTGACCGCATCTGCGGTCCCAACCTTCTCCCTTCTCCACCACATCTACGCTCCTTTGGCCGCTTCTGCGGCCAAAATCCCGCAGGTGCTGTTATACCAGATACCAGCTGCTGAAGCCCTTCTTCAAACTACAAATTTGATCCGTTAACCATCCGAAATCCACCTGAGGCCCCCACGACCCCAAAAATTATGCCAACCAGTACCAAAACACATTACGGACTTGATCGAGGCCTTAAATCATATCAAACAATGCCAAAACCATGAATCGCACTCCAATTTAAGCTTAATGAACACTAAAATCTTAAACTTCTACTTTCGGTGTTTAAACCTACCAAATCACGTCCGATTGACCTCAAATTTTGTACACAAGTCATATTTGACATTACGGACCTACTCCAACTTTCGGAATTGGATTCCGACCCCGATATCAAAAAGTTCACTTCCGGTCAAACTTCTCAAAAATCTTCAAATTTCTATCTTTGGCCAAATGACTCCAAAATGACCTACGGACCTCCGAACTCACTTCCGATCACGCTCCCAACTCCAGAATCACCATACAGAGCTATTTCCAGATTCAGAATCCCAAACGGACATTGAAAACACTGAAATGCACTTCAACCCAAACTTATGAAATTTCTTGCAAAATGGTAACTTCCACAATAGGCGCCAAAGAGCTCCCGGGTCATCCAAAACCCGATCCGGGCATACGCCCAAGTCCGAAATCATCATACGAACCTACTGGAACCTTCAGATCCCAATTCCGAGGTCGTTTACTTTAAAATCTAATCTTAGTCAATTCTTTCAACTTAAAGCTTCCAAAATGAGAATTCACTTTTCAAATCAACTCCGAATTCCCCAGAATTCAATTCCGACCATGCGTACAAGTCATAATACATGAAGTGAAGCTGCTCATGGCCCCAAACTACTGAACGACGCATTAGAGCTCAAAACAACCGGTCGGGTCATTACATTCTCTCCCTCTTAAACATACGTTCGTCCTCGAACGTGCTGAGAACGGCGCTGGAGTTGTTCGAAATCACTATTCACCTTGAGCACCTACCCGTGCTACCACAACTCCGTCGAGAACATTATCTCGAGAAAATATGAAGATATCCTCTTTCATTCAAGCAAATAAGCTTAGAGACCAATTCCAACAGTCGGAATTCTCCGCCAGGCCTGTTTCCAATATATGAACACCGCATCAATCATTACACGAGGTACCAAAACATGACTGCATGCCTTTACTGAATTCTCACCATGAACCACATCATTTATGGGACCATAATTAAATTCTCTGATCATAATAACCGACATTCCCCGAATCTAATGCTCACAATGCACCTCATGATAGATATAGGCTTATTCCAACTCTCGCAATACTGCCATGTCGGAAGAGATGTGTAAAAATTCATAACCAACTACCGAGGTAACAAATCATCGAGTCTATACTTCTGACAAGAACCATTACCTCATTCTGAATCAATAATGATCTTTACTCTTTAATTTACTTCATATAATCCAACTGCACTGATCCTAAATCCAATAATTTCGTCTCACCTAGTACGAATTGCTCAGGCAATAAGCCACCTAGACATGACTAAAAGTCTCATATGATGTCATACTGTGCCAATAGGCTACCCAACTCGAACGGGATACAAAAGGAAAACAAACCTTGGAAGGAACTACTCAACTCACGCGCTATTATGAACTTTCCTCAGAAATGGAAAACAAGACACACAAAATAGAATATAGAAAACTGTATTCAACATCACACTGTTGCGGCGCGCAACCCGATCCAAACAACATGCCCATGGCGGCGTGCCACCCGATCCACACATAAAATTCACATAAAAAGATACACACCAAGCTAGATTGCTCATTACAACAAAATACCAAATGTCTGTCACAAGCACGCTAAGTGCATAATACCATCCCTGGGGAGACATATAGCGCTATAAGCTACAACTCAAGCACAACTGAGGTGCGATATACGATTTGAATCTTAAGAGCCATTCTGCTCATATAACATCATCCCTACGCAGAATCTCAACACATAAGAAACTCACCAAGCCGTCTGACATCTCACACGGCGCAATGTATCATTACATAAAATAGTTGACGACGAAATAACACCCTAACTACTCTTCTATAAGGAGAGCATTACTGAAATGAACACATCTGGCTTGATATAGAGCCTATATTCACATTTAAATCCATCCACAGCCCTCATGCCGATTCTGATCGCACTGAACTAGGCTAATAACCTTTCAAAGATCCATAACCACTCCCCTTTTCTTATAACACACAAGAACAACCATCATGACCGGAGTAAATCCTCCACTGTCCAATACCATATAAGTCGAGTGCCCTGCAAGCATAAATTCTCAAATTAGTGATATTACCATGATCTTCATACTTGGTTTAAATCTTTAATTAATCAAGTGACTACATGTCACACTTATACAATCTTCCCGTGAGATACGCTCCCATGACCTTCCGCACTAGATAACGAGTCTGCACATCTAAACCACCGGTCACACTAATGTTGTAGAGCATATCAAGAATTCGTAACCAAGATGCAAAGCCTCCGACACAAAATGCCGATCTTAGGTGACGCTGAAGACAATAACAGCTTACCCCAAATATCCAAATCCTCTTCTTGCTCGTCCGAGCTCGTGGCATCTACGTCAAACACCAAACTGTAACATTGATCCTCACTTTCAAATTGCATATCGCTCACTACACCTAACAAGCCAATATGCGATAGTACAATAATTTTATCATAACTCCTGAACCACTATTAAGGTAAACACTTCATCACATAGAAACTTTTTATTTAACTCATTCCAAGAGAACCATAGATACATGCGAGTGAATTTTCATAACCATAGAACATTCAAATCCTCAAGTAGTTGTCTAAGCCACCATAGCCCTTTCGGGATCCGCCTACACATGACATGCCATAATAGTAGAATACTTCTGAATAACATCAATTACGGCGGCCGACAGTCCTCGCACGTACTGTCACAAATCATTCACATAACTTGATTATGCTGAAGGAACTGATCACTACCACCAATATGCCAATTCAACTATGGCTAACCAATCTATCTTCTCCCAATTTATCCTTGATTGCCTTAGAAATAACGATAACTCCATTCAACATATAACACACTCCATGCACACTCATTCCGAGTGACCTTGAATCACGGGACCATGCTGTCTCAAATCCCATGAACCATTTCGTACCTCCCAAATGCTACGCTGCAAGTAAAACATCATAGAACATTCTGGGCCTCTTCTCATAAGCTACTACACAAGCTTGACTCTTAACCGTACCTATAGGCTCAAAATCACTAGCCACAACGCTTTACCCTTTGAATCCACTAGGACCATTGTTGAGAGACACCCGCTCTGACTTGGCACCAAATATAATCAACTCTATGAATCTTCTAGCACATGAATACCCTCTCGGCAAAGCACCCGACATAATCACTTCCCTTGAAACCCACATCTATACAAGGCATAAATTCTGAATTCTTCCCCAAGTATGAACATGAGCTAATAAGGCCAACCATAGCACACCTTTAACAATCCCTTTGCTCAAATTACCACTTAGGTTATTTTTCCGTAGCTGAAATAACCCATCAATATGTGTTAATAACCAGAAACCTCGCAAGTAGTTAACCATGCAACCCAATCATAGGCGGTGGGACTCTACCATAAGCTTGAAGCCACTATTACACACCTCTGGAATTCACCAAGATTCTTTATCTCTTATTGACATGACCTCGTGAAATTAAATCGCCAGATTCCTTGAAATCCTTCCATTAGCACTTCATGAACACCCTCAATTTCCATCAACATTCACATATTTGACCTCTTACCGGGATCCTTCGCAGAAGCTTTGCCAACCACGCGACCGCTAACCTGCTCACATGGAATAACCCACCTATGGAAATCACTTTTTGACATCTTCCAATGCTGATGCATGGGGTACAATCACTACGACATCAATAACACATCATGAGTCCAAGCTCACTCTCTAGCTGCACAAGTCTATTCACCCCTCGTGGACATCAATTAAATGTGCGGCAACATCCTTCAAATTCAAAGTTATGTTGTATCCTTCTTCATTTCAAGAAGCTCCCTTCCATTATATTAAATCTCCTGCCGCATAATAGCCCATACTTCAAATTAAATCTGTAGACCCTAATCACCAATCACCAAAATTCCCAAATCATTCCAAACTCTCCTTAAGGTGCATAGTCATCCTATCACAAAGCCCATATGCAACCCCACCACTCTCCCACTTTGGCGGAACTCACCCCCTTTAATCGACTACTCGACCATTGCCTCTTATACATGGCCTTCTAGAAATTTTGACCACCGACTGACACTCCCCACATGTCCTTCCTCATCTTTTGCTGCTCAGTTGTTGCCTTAAATAAAATCTATCTTTATAGCGCTTGAACCCACGAACCGCTACTACCTTTAAACATTTTCGGAGATCATATTTATCGAGCTATTAACATTAGAAACACCGATTCAATCAAGAACCACCGCACCTTGCGATATCTAACCGTCGTTTCTCCAATATTATTTCACAATATCCTACCCCAAGGGCGAATTGCAGAAGACCATAACACCGGCGAACTTAACACATTCAATCGAGGACGACTATACCATGTCACAATTGAAAATTCCACCACGCTCGAAAATACCAAGTCTCGTTACTTTATCTACCCAAATCTGGACATTCATACGCCAATTGCTTTTCCTCTGCCAGAAATAAAATATCAGATCTCTGAATCGTGTACTGAGTAGACTTCCTTTCAAATCATTCACCGCCCAACACATAAGCAAGTATCCTGCCATCAAGTCAACGCTGTACGATAACCAATTGTGAACATCATAGCAACTTGTGCATAGCGTCCAAGCTCTTAGAAGCACAACTACAGAGCCAAAACGATAGAAAAATCCTTCCGCAAGGCGATGACAATAGCCCGATCAAATACGAAGAAGGAACATCCCGCACCACATTTGTAGTACCATTACATTTTCTTAATTCCCAATTTATAATAAGCGCTTCACGTCGCATAAGATTGAATATGAAGGAAATAAAGGCATAAGCCTCAAAGGAATCGAATCGCACAATACCATGAGACCTAAGGGAACCTAGTACTCTGATACCATGTTGTCACGACCCAAAATCCACTAAGGGTCGTGATGGCATCGGACACCACTATCAGGCAAGCCAACAACAATTTACTAGCAATTTCTCATTTTATTTGTTTTGAAATCATTTGCTTTAAACAAATGAATAATAAATAATAAACTCCACTAAATAAATGAGGATGTCTTTACAAAATTTAACTACTGAAAAATCCTGTGATCCTTCTAGAATCCGGTGTCACAAGTGCATGAGCATTTACTAGGGAATGAAATAAAATACAGTAACTGTCCGGAATACAAGTGGACAAGAAAGGAAATACAATACAATACTCTGAAGGAGACTCTGCTGGCTGCGGGTTGTCTCGATAAATGCAGCTCACCTGTCTCCGTATCAACCATGTCGCTATGCCACTAGCCACATATGAACCTGTGCAACAAAAATGCACAACAAGTGTAGTATGAGTACAAAAATAATGTGTACCCAATGAGTATCCCGTCTAATCTCGTAGAAGTAGAGACGAGAGGTCGACTTCGACACTTACTATTGGTCCAATAATAATATACTATTAATGCGAATAATCATGGATTTATTAAGAATGACAGTAATTTCAAATAAGTCACGAACAGGTAAAAGTTCCTTTTTATATTAAAAGTCTCCGGATTTATAATCAATTAGTTTTCAATTATCTCAAGTCGGGGAGAGCAAACATCAATATCAATAAATCTCAAAGCAAGCAATACAAGCATGTGCAAATCATGCCGAGGACGTATGACCCGATCCAACAATATTTAAATTGTGCACTGCCAGAAGGCCGATCCAACAATATTTAATCTACCGAGGTGTTTGGCCCGTTCCGAAATTAAACAAACAAACAGTCAACCAAGGAGTCAACATGGAACAATTATCCAAAGAAAGCCAATTCTCTTTCAACAATTTAAGAAAATGAAGTTTAAATCTTTTTAGAAGTTCATTTACTAATCCGATATGATTTAAGTAATTCAAACTATCAACGAGGTTACAAATATTTCCAAGTACAACATACTTTTGGGTCCTATACTACCCGGACAATAGCATAATAGTAGCCACGCACGGACTCTCGTCACGTCGTGCGTACGTAGCCCCCACAAATAGTAACACATAACCAATTAACTTACCTATGGGAACAATTCCCTCTTACAAGGTTAGAAAGGAGACTCACCTCGCTTCGAAGATCCATAACCGACATTCTACGCCCTTCCGAAGACTCAAATCGATGCACTATGCTCCAAAACTAGCTAATAATTACGCATCTCAATTAATATATGTTCAATTACTCATTACAATCCAATTTATAGCAATTCCTAACCCCGTTTAAAAAGATGACAAAATTGCCCTTCGGCACACGTGCCTGGATTCCGAAATTTTTTGAAGATAAAGTTTACCCATGAACTCACGAACTCAAATAAATGATTTTCTCTTAATTTCATACCCAAAATCGTGGTCAAATTCCAACAATACGAATTTTCAAGGTTTCCCTCAAATCCCAAATTTTTACCAAATTTTCACGCTCAAATCCGCATATAATCAAAGCATTTAACTCAAGATAGGTGGGGTTAGCTTACCTCGTCATTGATGCTGAAAACCCCACTTGAAGCTCCCCAAAATTTTCCACACCAAATGAAAAATGGGCGAAAATGACCAACCCCCCGATTTTTAAAGATCTTATTGCCTCTAGCACTTCCGCACCTGCGGTCACCCGACTGCTTCTGCGGTTCCCCAGGTGCGGCCCCACTACCGCATCTGCGGTCCCTTATTTCAGCTTCTGCGCTCCTTCTGCTGCAGGTGCGGTCCCGCTTTTGCGGCGACTTGACTGCATCTTTGGTCCTAGCCTTCTCCACCACATCTGCGCTCTTTTGGCCGTTTCTGCGGCTCCGTACCTGCGGCCAAAATCCCGCAGGTGTGGTTATACTAGATACCAGTTGCTGAAGCCCCTCTTCAAACTCCAAATTTGATCTGTTAACCATCCGGAATCCACCCGAGGGCCCCGGGACCCCAATAAATTATGCCAACCAGTCCCAAAACACATTACGGACTTGCTCGAGTCCTCAAATCATATCAAACAATGCTAAAACCATGAATCACACTCCAATTCAAGCTTAATGAACTCTAAAATCTCAAACTTCTACTTTTGGTGTTTAATCCTATCAAATCACGTCCGATGACGTCAAATTTTGTACACAAGTCATATTTGACATTATGGGCCTACTCCAACTTCCGAAATTGGATTCCAACCCCGATATCAAAAAGTTCACTTTCGGTCAAACTTCTCAAAAACCTTAAATTTCTATCTTTGGCCAAATGACCTACGGACCTCCGAACTCACTTCCTATCGAGCTCCCAACTCTAAATTCCGATCGCACTTCCGATTGGCGCCTATTCCCAGACTCGGAATCCCAAACGGACATCGATAGTAATAATATGCACTTCAACCCAAACTTATAAAATTTCTTCCAAAATGCTAACTTCCACAATAGGCGCCAAAACGCTCCCGGGTCATCCAAAACCCGATACGCCCAAGTCCGAAATCATCGTACGAACTTACTAAACCTTCAGATCCTGATTCCGAGGTCGTTTACTCTGAAATCCCATCTTAGTCAATTCTTTCAACTTAAAGCTTCTGAAATGAGAATTCCCTTTCCAAATCAACTTCGAATTCCCCAGAATTCAATTCCGACCATGCGTACAGGTCATATTACCTGAAGTGAAGCTGCTCATGGCCCCAAACTGCTGAACCACGCGCTAGAGCTCAAAATTACCGGTTAGGTCATTACACAATCATAGATGGTAGGCTCCCCAACTTAGCTTTAAGCCATAATCACATAAATCTAGAACCAACAATGACTCTTCCTCCCCAGTTACCATGATCTCGCACCATTGCTCAATAAAATTTCTCATAAGTTCTTATTGCACTAATCATATTACATATTGAATTATCGGCCACAATCGCATACTCGACCTCTTGACAGTCATACATCCCAATACATGCATCCCATGTTGGAAGAAAGTATAACACTTCGTAAAAACCTCACACAAACCGTGCAACCGCAAACCCTCTCACAAGAGATAGCCCACTTATATAACTTCAACACCAATCACATAACATGTATATCAAGGATTCATACCCTTAGTACCAAGTTTAGAAGTGTTACTTACCTCAAAGTCCACACCACATTACTCTAACAAACCCTTGCCTTGCAAATCGGCCTCCGAACGACTCGAATCTAGTCACAAATAACTTAATATAATCAATACAAGCTATAGGAATCAATTTCATATGATAAAGCTAAGTCCTTTTACCAAATTGTAAAAGTCAAACCTAGGACGATACCACGGAACCCAAAAAATTTACAAAATTGGAACACACATTCAATAACGAGTTCAACCATACAAAAATCATCCAATTCTGACCAAAATCGACCCTCAAACCCCCAAATCTTACTCTCTAATCCCTAGTCCAAAATCTCCCAAATTTCATCTTAAAAATACATAATCTAGGTGTAGAAATCAATGGGTATTCAATATTATTCAACAAAAGTGATCAAAAATAGTTTACCTCTAGATTTGTAGTGAAATCCCCCTCAAATGTTGCGCCTAGCCGAACTCCCCAAGTCCAAGTATGCAATATTACTCTAACCCTCATTTTTGAAATTAAATAGTTTGCCCAGTTGCCCTCCATCGCAAATGCAAAAATAGCCTCGCGTTCGCAAAGCGTAAATAAACTCAGCTGCCAAAATCCTTCAAGAACGCAACACACCAGTCGCGAACGCGATAACTACGAACCCCACTCTTCATGATCATGGTCGTGGCCACGCGATCGCACTGAATCCATCACCTGCCGCCTTGGTCCTGACCTCCCTTCTTTGTGAACACGACCTTCTACATGCGTTCACGATGAACAACTCTCAGAACCTTCACGAACGCATCCCAGATATCGCGAACATGTAGAACAAATTTTACTAGTCACCAAACAACCCTTTGCTATCATGGACCTTCCCTCGCGAATGTAACGACCCAACTGGTTGTTTTGAGAATTATCGTCTCGTTCAATGGCTTAAGGTCTTAAGTAGCTTCGTATCATGTACTATGAATTACATAAGTGGTCTAGTTTGGTTTTTGGATGATTCAGGATGGATTTGGAAGAAGAATTTTTGTTTTAGAAGCTTAAGTCAAAAGAGCTGATCGAAGTATGACTTTTGTGTAGACGACTCCTAAATGGTATTTTAATGATTTCAATAGATTCGCATGATGATTTTGGACTTAGGTGAATGTCCAGATTTTTATTTGGATCTCCGTAGTTTGACTTGATGCATTTTGGCAAAAATTAGAAAGCTGAAGGTTTGGGAGGTTGAGAGATTTGACCGGGAGTTGACGTTGAAGATATTGGGTTCAGATTCTAATTTTGGGAGTTGGAATAGCCTTGTTATGTCATTTGGGACTTGCATGAAAAATTTGAGGTTATTCCGAGTTGATTTGATATGATTCGACGCGAGTTGTAGAAGTTGAAAGTTCATATGTTTATTAAGTTCTATTTGAGGTGTGATTCGTAATTTTGATATTGTTTGATGTGATTTAAGTCCTCGAACAAGTCCGTGTTATATTATGGAACTTGTTGGTATGTTTCAACTGGGTCTCGGGGGCCTCAAGTGTGTTTTAGATAGGTTACGGGCTATTTGTCCATGTTTTTTGACTGCTGATTTGCTGGTGCGCCTGTTGTTCTTCATGATCGTAAAGATGAAAACTCGTGAATGGTTTCTTGGATTTTACGGACACGATCGTGGGCATGCGTTCGCAATGCTTTCGCTGTCCTTTGTTCGCGTTCGCATCATCATTGTGTTTGCGTAATGGAGCTGGGGGCTGGTGGACTTTTACTCAACGCATTCGGGGTTATATATACGCATTCGCGAAGCCTTTGGTCATTGTTCATCGCGTTCGTGGGATTTGTGACCTAAACGTGAAACTTTATTTTCACTGGGAATTTTTTTTGTTCTTCACGATTACGAGGGCTGTTCCGCGATCATGTAAGAGGAATCACTGAGCAAAATATAAGTACTCTATTTTGAGTGCTTCTGATATTTTATCATTATTTGGGTTAGCGAGCTCAGTTTTGGGCAATTCAGGAGGGGATATTTATGCTTTGTATAATGGATAAGTAATCTTTCCTTCGATTTGATTATATTTCATGATTTCAGTTTTATTTTTTATCATTAAATTAGTGATATGAATTAGCGAAAATGCGATCTTTTGTATAAAAGTGTAAAATGAGGATTTGAATGCCGATTTGATATTGTAATTAGACAATTTTAGTATGGTTGGACTCGTATCAGAATGGCTGTTCGGATTTTATGAATTTTATCGGGTTCTGAGGCGTGGGCTCGGAATTGAATTTTTGGGTTGCCTTTTGTGTTTTCATTAATGATCGAAGCTTTGTTATCCGGAATTGTTTTCTTTTGTTTTTATTTATGCTATTAAGTTATTTTTGCTAGATTTGAGCCGTTCGGAGGTTGTCTCGCATAAGAAGGTCATTTTAGAGTATCGGTTTAGCTTCTTTGAGGTATGTATCTTGCCTAACTTTATGTGGAGGAACTACTACTTAGGATTTGAGTCATTTGTGCTATTTGTGTCATGTGAAAGCCGTGTACGCAAGGTAACGAGTACATAATCAGGCTTATATATGGAAATTGACCTGTTTAGACTCTTGGGATTCTTTCGTGTATTTATTTGGAATTGTTATAACATGTTATATTTCTTATTCGTCATGTTTATTACAACATGCTTTATTTGAAGTTATCGTTACATGTCACATCCTTTACTTGTCAAGTTTACTCTTATATGCTTTATTTGGAGTTGCTACCTCTTTTATCATTATGTGACTTCTTTTATTTTTGAGTTACTCTTAATTGAAATTATTGTTACATGGTATCCTTTTGTTGTCGGGTTATTCTCATGCATATAGATGTAGTTGCTAGTTCATGCTGTCTCTCTCATTGTTAGCCTATTTCATACACTTGAATCCTAAGTTTGCTATTTCATGGAAATACCTTCATTATCGAGTGTATCCTTAAGCAATAAATTGAAGTAGAACCTATTGGAAGTCATTAATCTATTTTATTTAAAGTTGTGTTTATAGGGGGTGTTGTCCCTTGTTGAGTTACTTTCCCATTTATTTTGTTGTTATTGAGATTCTATACATATTGTGATTGAGCCGTGGGCTATTTATTGTGGAAATATTGAGATTGTTGGTTATTTGGAATGGTTGTGGCCTATGGGCACTTGTGGTACGTGTTGATATGTCGTGTTGTTGTGATGCTAGCACATGTGAAATTTTTTTGGGGATTAGTTGTTGTTATGCGGAGTATAAGGGTGGTATTTCACTATTGTTGTTATGCATGGCATAAGGGTGGTATCTCACTATTGTTGATTATATGGAGTGATACGATTGACTATTGTGCTATTCTCAGGGAGGAGAGATAAGGGTGGCTATTATACAGAGTGATATAGATGTCCATTAGAGTGATACAGGTGGCTAATGATATTATTCGAGTGGAGCGTTAATGGTAGCTATTATACAGAGTGATACAGGTGTTCATCAGAGTGATATAAGTGACTAATGATATTGTCATGGCGGAGTGATACAGGTGGCTATCTAAGAGATAAGGGTGGCAATGTCAGGGATGATGTGTGATGGCCTAGGGACATTTTGTTGGTGAAATTCATGCAATGGCAGGCTTTTCCTTGCGTATGTCATTTACCTTACGTGACTTGTTGTGTTTTTTCGATGAGCTACTCGATGTCTATGATAGTACTTGTTGACTTAGGCTGTAATAGTACACTCACACAAGTAACACCGTGGCATATCATTTATACTAATTCAGGAGTATGAAACATGACATTTATTGATCATACCCATGTATTCTTATATTATCTGCCTTCATGTTGATATTGAGCATGTGACCATGCCTGGCGGATTCTGATTGTGAGCCTATGAACATGGCTGGAGGATTGAGATAATGGAACGTGAGTTGTCCGTGCGGTCGTGAATAAAAATGTGGGTGTAAGGTTCTGTGAGCATATGATTTGTGGTTTGTGACCCGTGGCTTGTGAATATGAGATGATTTGTCTCGGAGTAATTTCATTGTGAAACTTGTGTTAGAACGGCTAGATAAGTTGGTTGTCGTTTGTGTTTCTTATTTTGTTTCAGTGGTACTTTCACGGTGTCCTTATTACTTTACTTCTTATATCATATGCTGGTTGTTATTGAGATTTACTGCTTTCTGGTTTCCATTATTAGCTTTTTAATTCTATATTTCACAAGTTATTTTGTCTAGTGGGTGTCTTGACTTGTACCTCGTCACTACTCCACCAAGGTTAGTCTTGATACTTACTGAATATCGACCGTGGTGTACTCATACTACACTTCTGTACATCTTTGTGCAGAGCCAGGTATTGGAGATATCAGACTAGGGCAGAGTTAGCTTGTTGATCGCGAGGATTCAAGGTAGAGCTAGTTGTTCATCGTAGTCCCTTGGAGTCCTTTCCTTACATTATACTGTCAGCTTTTCATTTGACCAGTATCATATTTTGATATTTGAGATCATTCCATGTATTCAGCTAGAGTTCGTGACTCTATATTACCAAATCTTGGGAGGTTGTTATGATTATTTTTGCGTAGGTCTATTTCGCTTTTGTTTCATTATTTATTAAAATATGTTTCAAATTGTCATTGTTAAATTGCCTTAGATTATTGTAAGTAATCATCTTATCTAGTCATAGAGACTAGGTGCCATCACGACATCTTACAGAAAGAAATTGGGATCGTGACAAGTTGGTATCATAGCTTTAGGTTCATAGGTTTATGATTCACGAGCAAGTTTAGAAGAGTTTTGCGGATCGGTACGGTGATGTCTGTACTTATCATCGAGAGGCTAAATAATTATTAGTAAAATTCACCTTCTTTCATTCTTGTCGTACATATTTGTTGATTTTGAAGTTTAAGCCTTTGTATCTATATTCTCTCACCGATAGTGAGGACACATGCTGTCGGATCACCTAAGCATACACTCGCACACCCTGCTAGAGCCGTGAGAGGCCGGGGCCGAGGTAGAGGGTGAGGAGGGGCACGTGCCACAACTAGAGCACCTGCTAGGGTAGCTGTTAAGGAGCCGCCATTAGCTCCAATTAGGTGGCAGGCACCAGAGGAGCCTATTGTTACCCTCGAACATCAAGAGGCTTTAGCGCAATTCCTTAGCATGTTTTGTACATTGGATCAGGCGAGATTGATCTCCATTGCACCAGCTACTTTGCAGATTTGGGGAGGAGCTTAGACTCCTACCGCCCGTAATCCAGAGCATCGGGCTCACATTGGTCAAGTTCTGGGTGTGGTGCCGGTACAACCTGTTATTTCAGCTCAGCCTGAGGTCAGGCCAGGGGCATTAGAGGAGGAGCAGAAGAGGCTTGAGAGGTTCAAGAGGTATAGTCCACCTACTTTTAGTGTCACAGCTACCAAGGATATATAAGGCTTTCTAGAGAAGTGTTACCGTATTCTCCGTACCATGGGTATTGTGGAGGTGAACAGAGTTGCTTTTACTACATTTTAGCTATCGGGGGCAGCGTATCACTGGTGTCAGGTTTGTGAGGAGGGTAGACCAGCCGACGCAGCACTACCCACATGGGCTTAGTTTTCAGAGATGTTTTTGAGGGAGTTTGTTCCCTAGACCCTTTGGGATGCGTGGCGCACAAAGTTCGGGCAGTTGCATCATGACACCATAATGGTGTTAGAGTATGCTATCAGGTTCCGTGAGTTATCCCATCATGCACCTACTTTGCTTCCTATAGTTAGAGAGCGAGTCCTTAGATTTATTAAGGGGCTCAGTTACGACCTTAGATTCAGCATGGCTCAGGAGTTGGATACTAATACTCCATTTCACCAGGTTATGAAGTTTGATAGGAGATTAGAGAGTATTCGGGGTGATGAGAGGGTGTACAAGGAGGCCAAGAGGTATTGAGGTTCTGGAGGATTCAGTAGATTCTACCCTTCAGCTATGACCCATCAAGGCGGAGGCTTGGGCAGTCAGCCAGTCTAGTCCGCACTTCAAACTACTCTTGATGCTTCAGTTTGTCAGGGTAATCATATGGGGCTAGTCATATTTTGATGCACCACTGTCACGGGGTTCCTACAACAGTTATTCCAGTTATCCGGTATACACTCATGAGAGATTATGCGATACTTTGGAGGAGAGGATTTCATCAGAGCACTCAGGCTACGGGCTCCATTCTATTTGCTACTCCACCTACACATCCAGCTAAGGATGGGGGACAAACGGCTAGAGGGTGACCTAGAGGGGGAGGCTAGGCCCATTGATATACTTTCTATGGTAGGGCTGAGGCTGCCGCACCAGATGGTGTTATTACAAGTATGGTTTCGATTTGTCATTGAGGAGCATTATTCTTATTTTTATTCGGTTCTGCTCATCGGGGTGAGTCTTCCTATCTTGCTTCACATATGGGTGACTTTCGTTATTTTGTACTTTGCTTATGTGATTTCCCATGTTGGAAGATTCTATAGTGGTATCTCGTGTCTATTGTTTTGTTTTGTTCACCATCGAGAGCTAGACGACCAGATTGAACTTTCTGTTACTCATTACGATAGGTTTTGATATGATTTCTGAATGGTTTGGTTACAATTTGTGATTTAGATAGTCTACAGGTGTGGGAAGTCTGTTATGTGTTGTGATTTTTTTTAGCAGAATTTAGTTAGTGGAAGGTTTCAGTTGGTATGATGTGTATTCTACTTGTGATTCAGAGTTGAGGATGGGATCCTCACATTTTCTTATGGTTTGATATGTTTGAATCGGGTTACGTGCCTCGTTGGAGTTATATTAGGATGAGATGTGATTAGTTCATATGTTTTGATTCTCCCTTGTGGAATTTAGTCGTAGTATGGTACTGATAGGGAGTTGTGCCTGTCGGTCTTGTTTGATAGTTCTCCCACGTGTTTCTCTTTGCACATTCAGTCATATTAGCTTGCAAGGTGTGTGCCTAGGTGGCGTTAGATGTGCCTTGTTGATTTGAGTGAATGGTTATGGAATCTTCATATTTCACGCATTGTTGTTAGTGTTATGAATGTTCGAAACAGGGTTCTAGCTGATATGAGGTTAATTATTGGTGTTGGATTTGATTATGGGCAGCTATGGTGGTCAGATATATTGTTGTGGGCATATGTGTGATGTGACGTTGTGTGGTTGTACCTTTTGGGTGTATGCTTGAGTTTTTGCAATTGGTTCGGGCTGATATTGTGTGTTAATGTGCGAATTGGTCCTTGGGAAATGATTGGATGCTGAAAAATTTGGTTCTAAGGCTTATCGGTGTGGGTGGAAGGAAAAATCTTTAGTTGAGATGGTGTTATTGGGCTTATGTGGATTAGGGTGACGTGGGATCACCCGCAAGTATATATATGGTGAGATCATTAAGTGATTTGATGACTTCAGAACGGTTCTTGGCACATTCGAGAATGTTTGTTTAAGAGAGGGAGAATGTAATAACCCGACCGGTCATTTTGAGAATTAGCATCCCGTTCGGTGGCTTAAGGTCTCAAGCAACTTTGTATCATATATTATGACTTGCATGTGTGGTCGAGTTCAGTTTATAGATAATTTAGAATGGATTTGGAAAAATGATTCTTGTTTCAGAAGATTAAGTGAAAAGAATTTACCAGAGTTTGATTTTTTATAGACGACTCCGGAATGGTGTTTTGATGAATCTAATACCTTTGTATGGTGATTTTGTACTTAAGCGTGTGCCCGGATTTGGATTCTGAGGTCCATAGGTTGATTTGATACATTTTGGAGAAAATTGGAAAATTAAAGGTTTGGAAGGTTGAGAAGTTTAACTAGTAGTTGACTTTGTGATTATCGGGCTCAGGTTGTGATTCTGGGTTTTAGAATAGCTCTGTTATGTCATTTGGGACTTGCATGCAAAATTTGAGGTTATTCCGAGTTGATTTGAAATGATTTGGCGCGAGTTGTAAAAGTTGAAAGTTCACAAGTTCATTAAGTTCAATTTGAGGTGCGATTCATATTTGTGATGTTGTTTGATGTGATTTAAGGTCTCGAGCTGGTCCGTGTTAGGTTATGGAACTTGTTGGATTGTTTCGACAGGGTTCCGGGGACCTTGAATGTGTTTCGGATGGGCTACATGCCATTTCTCCATGTTTTTGGACTGCTGATCTGCTAGTGTGCTTGTGTTTTTCGCGATGGTGAAAGGTTTCTTAGAGTTTAGGGATTTTGTTCATTGTGGACGCGCTCATGGGTTTGCGTTCCTGATGCTTTAACTTTCCGTTGTCCGCGTTCACGTCCGTATCTTTGCGTTCGGGTAATGGAGCTGGGGGTTGGTGGACTTTTACTCAACGCGTTCGTGATTATCTATCAGCCTTAACGAAGCCTTTGGTCATTGTTCATCGCGTTCACGGGGTTTGTGCCGCGAGCGAGAATCTTTATTTTCACTGGGCAACATTTTGTACTTCGCGATGGCAAGGGTTGTTCCTCGATCGCGTAAGAGGAATCACTGGGCAGAATATAAGTACTCTATTTCGAGTGGTTTTGATATTTTCTCACTTTTTGGGTTAGAGAGCTCGGTTTTAGGCGATTTTGGAAGGAATTTTCATACTTTGGATTGGCGTAAGTGTTCTTTACCCGAATTTAATTATATTTCATCTTTATTTTTATCATTAAATTAATGATTTGAATTGGAGAAAATAAGAATTTTTGTAAAAACTTTCAAAGCTGTAAAATGAGGATTTGAAGGCCGATTAGGTGTCAGAATTGGATAATATTAATATGGTTGGATCATATCGGGAAGGGTGTTCGGATTTTTGAATTTTGTCGGGTTCCGAGGCATGGGTCTAGGGTTGAATTTTTGGGTTGACTTTTTATTTTTCATTAAAGATCGAAGATTTATAATATGGAAATTGTTTCCTATGGTTTTTGTTTATGATATTAAGTTATTTTGGCAAGATTTGTGTCATGACCCCAAAACCAACCCGGTCATGTGCCGCCTACCATGGAACTAGACTAGCCGACACAATCCCAAAATATTTGACATTTCACAATAAAGATGTTTTTCAATTATTAAATAATAAAACTTCATAGCATACGTATAAATAACAAAGTGCGGAAAGAAACAAAAGCCCGACATTGTGATGTCACAAGTTATAAGCATCTACTAAGGATTATCCGGTAACAGCTAAGACTATTACAGTCTGGAAAACACTAATATAGTCTAAGGAAGATAAGAAGGATTATAGCAAGGCTGCGATCGCCATGCAGCTACGTTGCTAACTCCGAATATCCGCGACGAATGGAAGAATCAGCGCTCGCAATCACATCCAGCAGCTCCTGGATCTGCACACATGGTGCAGGGAGTAATGTGAGTACGCCAACTCAGTAATTAATAAAGGTAAATAAATACTGTGTAGTAAGAAACACATAAATCCACGTCATGAAATCTGAGTAAGTAAAGCATGCTTTCAAATCAGTATATAAGTCAAATCATCTCGTTTAAAATCCAATTTCGATAAAAATCATTTGAAGATATTTTTCAACAGTTTCAATGGAGGTTCAATGAAATTTAGAGTAAAAGTGATGAAAATCATAAATGGCCCCTCGGGCAAAATATGTATCATAAACCGCCCATCGGGCATAACATCACTCAGAATCAGCCCCTCGGGAAACCTCACAATCACTCGTAATTAGCCCTCGGGCACAACATGAATTAAGATCAGCCCCTCGGGCTACATCATATCACTCACTCAGGGTACCCGCGCTCATTGGGGGTGTACAGACTCCAGAGGGGCTCCTACAACCCAAGCGCTATAACAAGCCACCTCGTGGCATAATCAATCAGGCCCTCGGCCTCTCAAAATCAAAAATCGTTAACAACATGCTACGATGCATAGCCCGATCCCATAGTATACTCATAACACAGGTCCTCGGCATCACTCAGTCAGAAACCTCTCAAGCCACTCGGGCTATCAGTAAAACAGGATGTTTAGCCCAAAATATCATTTTATGTATAAAAATGGAGTAATGAATACTAAGTTATGAAATCAGTAAAACATAAGATGACTGAGTACAAATCTTAAGTCAAAACGGTGAGGAAATATTAAGAAAAGGCCCCTAAAGGTCCAAACAACTTGACACGAGGCCCAAATATGGAATTCAACCCAAATTATAGAAATTCTTTCTAAATCACAAAAGTATCATATAGTTTCTAGTCAAATACGCAAGTTAATAGTTGCTACGGGACAAACCAAGTCACAATCTGTAGCGGTGCATGCCACGCGCTCATCATCTAGCATATGCGTCACCTCAAAATAGTGAAATGATGTGAAATTCGGGGTTTCATACCCTCGAGACAAGATTTACAATCATTACTTACCTCTAACTGGTCAAATCCCTATTCCGCGATGCCCTTGCCTATGGAATCGGCCTCCAAACGCCTCGAATCTAACCAAAAGCAATACAATATGATCAATATAGGTTAGGGTATCAATTCCACACGAAAAATTATCAAATTATACAAAAATCCCGAAATTCAACCAAACCCGCGCCCTGGGCCCACGTCTCAAAATTGAAAAAAGTTATAAAATTAGAAACTCCTTTCACTCACGAATCTATACATACCAAAACCATAAAAATTTGACGTCAAATGGTCCCTCAAATCCTCTAATGAAACTCTCAAATTTCCAAGCCCTAACCCCTCAATTTCATCACTAATATCTTTCAATTTCAAGCTTAATCAACTAAAAATTACCATAATCACAAGTATTAAGCTCAAATAACTTACCTCAATGAGTATCCCCTTGATTCCCTCTGCAAAATCCTCAAAAAATCTCTAAAATTCGGATAGAATTGTTGAAGAACACCCAAAAATTCGCGAAGAGCTTCCGTAAATACCTTTTGCATAGGCATCTCGCACATGCGGCCCACTTTACGCATCCGCAGATTGCTTCTATGGTCAAATCAACTGCATCTGCAGTTTTCACTTATCCGCCCATTTCCATATCTGCGGTCCAATAGCTGCACATGTGGTCTCGCAGGTGCGTTCCTCTTTCCGCACCTGCAGCTCCTGGCCTTCTCAGCTATGGCCGCTTCTGCAGCTGCTCTCCCGCTTCTGCGAACATAGCACCTGCGGTCCCCACTCTGCAGGTGCGGTTATGACAGCTGAAGGAAATCTTCAACACATTCCTCAAATCCCATCCTTGATCCGTACAACCTCCCGAAATCAACTCGAGCCCCTCGAGACCTCAACCAAGCATGCCAATAAGTCACATATCACCATACAAGCTTATTCAAACCTTCGGAGCAGTTAAAAAAATATCAAAACACCAAATCACCCTCAGATTCAAGTCTAAGAACTTCCAAACTTCCGAATTCTGCAAACAATGCCGAAACCTACAAAACCTCGTCCGAATGATGTGAAATTTTTGACACACGTCACGAATGACACTACAGACCTATTCTAATTTTGGGAATTCAATTCCGACCCCGATATCAAGATTTCCACTGCCGGTCGGAAAATGCCAAATTTCCAATTTCGTCAATTCAAGCCTAATTCTACTATGGACCTCCAAATTACATTTCGAACACTCTCCTAAGTCCAAAATCACCTAACAGAGCTAACCAAACCATCAGAATTCACATTCGAGATCTTCTACACATAAGTCAACGTCCGGTTGACTTTTCCAACTTAAGCTTCTAAATACGAGACTGTCTCATACCACTCCAAAACTTCTCTGGACCCGAACCAACCAACACGATATGATGAAATACAATTGAACAACACATAAAGAAGCTGAAATGGGGCAAATGGGGCCATAACTCATGAAACGTCTGGCCGGGTCGTTACATCCTCCCCCTCTTAAATAAACGTTTGTCCTCTAACGAGTCTAGAAACATACCTGGAGCCTCAAATAGGTGTGGATATCTACTCCGCATTTCTCGATCGGTCTCCCAAGTAGCCTCCTCCATGGGCCGACCACTCCACTGCACTTTCACTGACACTATATTCTTTGATCTCAATTTTTAGACATGCCGCTCCAAAATAGCCAATGGTTCCACATCATAAGTCAAATCTTCGTCTAACTAAACCGTGCTGAAATCCAAAACATGAGACAGATCGCCAATATACTTCTAGATCTTAGAAACATGAAATACCGGATGCACACTCGATAAACTAGGTGGCAAAGCAAGCTCATAAGCCACATCCCTGATCATCCGAAACACCTCAAAAGGCCCAACAAACTGAGGGCTCAATTTGCCCTTCTTCCCAAATCTCTTAACACTCTTCATGGGTAAAACCTTCAGTAGAACCTTCTCCCCAACCATGAAAGACACATCACGAACCTTTCTGTCAGCTTAACTCTTTTGTCTCGACTGAGCTGTATGAAGCTGCTCCTGAATCACCTTCATCTTGTCCAAAGCATCATGTACCAAGTCTGTACCCAAAAGCCTAGCCTCGCCCGACTCAAACCAACCCATTGGAGATCTATACCGCCTCCCATATAAAGCGTCATATGTAGACATCTGAATACTCGACTAATAACTATTGTTATAAGGAAACTCCGTAAGTGGTAGAAACTGGTCCCATGAACCCCCGAAATCAATGACGCGAGCGCGCAACATGTCCTCCAATATCTGAATAGTGCGCTTAGACTGTCCGTTTGTCTGAGGGTGAAAACCTGTGCTCTTCTCAACCTGAGTACCCAACTTTCGCTGCAAGGCCCTCCAAACCTGTGATGTAAACTGAGTACCTCTATCTAAAATGATGGAAACTGGGACACCATGCAGGCGAACAATCTCTCGGATATAAATCTCAGCTAACCGCTCTGAAGAATAGGTAGTACATATAGGAATAAAGTGCGCGGACTTGGTCAGCCGATCCACAATCACCCAAAGAGCATCAAACTTCCTCAAAGTCTGCGGGCGTCCAACTACAAAATCCATGGTGATCCGCTCCCACTTTCACTCTAGAATATCCATCTCCTGAAGCAAGCCACCCGGTCTCTGATGCTCATATTTCACCTGCTGAAAATTGAGGCATCGAGCCACAAACCCCACTATATCTTTATTAATCCTTCTCTACTAGTAGTGCTGTCTCAAATCATGATACATCTTCGCGTCACCTGGATGGATGGAATACTGCGAGCTATGGGCTTCCTCAAGAATCAACTCCCGATGTCCGTCAACATTGGGCACACATATCCAACCCTGCATCCTCAATACCCCATCATCACCAATAGTAACTTCTCTGGCATCGTCGTGTTGAACTCTTTCCTTGAGGACAAGTAAATGAGGATCATCATACTGGCACTCTCTGATATGATCAAACAAGAAAGACCGAGAAATCACACAAGCTAAGATCTGACAGGGCTCCGAATTATCCAACCTCACAAACCGTTTGGCCAAGACCTGAACATCAACTGCAAGAGGTCTCTCCCCAACAGGAATAAATGCAAGACTGCCCATACTCACCGCCTTCCTACTCAAGGCATCAGCCACCACGTTGTCCTTCCCCATATGGAACAAAATAGTAATATCATAATCCTTTAGCAGCTCCAACAATCCTCGCTTCCTCAAATTGAGATCCTTCTGCTTGAACAGGTGCTGGAGGCTACGATGATCAGTAAACACCATACAAGACACACCATAGAGATAATGCCTCCAAATCTTCAACATGTGAACAATGGCAGCCAACTCCAAATCATAGACATAGTGGTTCTTCTCATGGGGCTATAATTGATGAGAAGCATAAGAAATCACTCTACCCTCATACATCACCACACACCCAATACCAGCTCTAGAAGCATCACAATATACTAAATATGAACCTGAAGCTGATGACAAAACTAACACTGGAGCTGTGGTCAAGATAGTCTTGAGCTTCTGAAAGCTCACCTCACACTCATTCGACCACTTGAAAGGAGCACCCTTTTGAGTCAATTTGGTCAAGGGTGATGCTATAGATGAAAATACCTGAACGAACTGACAGTAATAACCCACCAAACCAAGAAAACTACAAATCTTTGTGGCTGAGGACGGTCTAGGCCAACTTTGCATTGCCTCTATCTTCTTTGAAAATAACTGAATACCTTCACTGGACACCACATACCCCAAGAACGCCACTGAACTGATCCAAAAGTCACACTTGGATAACTTTGCATAAAGATTCTCCTCCCTCAACCACTACAATACAACTCTCAATGCTCAGCATGCTTCTCCTGACTACGCGAGTACACCGGAATATCATCAATGAATACAATAACAAACGAGTCGAGATAAGGTTGAAACACGTTGTTCATCAAATGCATGAACACTGCTAGAGCATTGGTCAACCCAAATGACATCACAAAGAACTCATAGTGACCATATTGGGTCCTGAAAGCTGTCTTAAGAATGTTCGAGTGACTAATCTTCAACTGGTCGTACCCCGTCCTGAGATCAATCTTGGAGAACACTCTCGCTCCCTGAAGCTGGTCAAATAAATCATCAATACGAGGCAAGGGATACTTGTTTTTGATTGTAACTTTGTTCAACTGTCTGTAATCAATGCACATCCTCATCGTGCCATCCTTCTTCTTAAAAAATAGGACATGTGCACCCCAAGACGACATACTAGGCTGAATAAGCCCCTTATCAAGGAGTTCATGAAGCTGCTCCTTCAACTCCGTTAGCTCAGCCAGTGCTATACGATACAGTGGAATAGAAATGGGCTGAATGTCTGGCACCAAATTAATACCAAAGTCAATATCCCTATCCGGTGGCATGCCCGACAGGTCTACAAGGAACACATCCGGAAAATCCTTCACTACAAGGACTGAATAATTAGTAGGAGTCTCTGCACTGACATCCCTCGTAAAGGCCAAATAAGAAAGAAAACCCTTCAAAACTATCCGTTGGGCCATCAAAAATGAAATCACTCTACTAGGAACATAATCCGACGAACCTCTCCACTCTTTTCGTGGCACCCCGACATAGTAAACCTCACTGTCTTAGCATGACAGTCCAAAATAGCACAACACAGAGACAACTAATCCATGTCTAATATCACATCAAAATTAACCATATAAAGCAACAAAAGGTTCACTCGCGTCTCCAAACCCTCAATAGTTACCATACAGAACCGATATACGCGGTCCACAACAATAATATCGCCCACCAGAGTAGATACACTAATAGATGAAACAAGAGACTCACGGGGCGTATCCAGATAACGGCAAAATATGATGACATATATAAAAAAGGGGAACCAAGATCAAATAATACAGAGGCATCCCTATGGCAAACTAAGACAATACCTGTGATTAGGGAATCTAAAGCAATAGCATCTGGTATGGCTAGGAGTGCATAGAAACGGACCTGACCACCACCGGATCAACCTCCCCCTCTCGGGCGACCCCTAGCTGACTGTCCACCACCCCTAGCTAACTGGGTGGGTGGTAAGGTAACTAGTGTTGAGGTCGATGGCTAACTCTTTTGCTGAGGCGAACCCCTATGATGACGAGGACACTGCCTCCACATATTCCCCAACTCTCCACACTCATAACAATTCCCTGGTGCTGGAGACGGGGACTAAAGGGAACCCCTAGCAATGGAATGATTGGTAGAAGAACCTGGCATGGAAGAGCCCTAAACTGATGGAGCACATGATAAACTCTGGGATGGAAGGGCATTAAGTGATGAATGGCCCTAATAAGAACTGTGAGAACCATAGCCCGATGACGCACCATGGTGAATAGGGCGAGCTGACTGACCATGTCTGAATGGACGACCTCTGCCGTGCTGAAATTGACCCACATGAGGAGCACCACTGAATCCACCCTGTCCACGAGGCCTCTTAGTCTCCCTCTCAACCCTCTCCTGACCACGAACCATCTTAATCTATCAAGCAATGTCGACAACCTTATTAAAGTGGCTGTAGACACCCTCTCTTTGGTCATAAGCAACCAAAGCTGAAAATCTAGGCCATCTATAAACCTCCTAATCCTCTCTCGGTCTGTGGGAACCAACCAGACTATATGACGAGCCAACTCGGAGATTCACACCTCATATTGTGTGACAGACATATCACTATAGTGAAGGTACTCGAACTTCCTGTACAGCTCCTCTCTGCCAGACTCAGGTACAAACTTCTCCAAAAAGAGAACAGAGAACTGCTACCAAGTAAGGGGCGCTATGCCAACCGGCCTATGGCTCTCGTAAGCCTCCCACCAACTAAGTGCAGCCCTAGAGAACTGGAAAGTAGTGAATGAGACCCCACTGGTCTCCAGAATACCTGTAGTCTGAAGCATCCTCTGACACTTGTCCAAGAAACCCTGTGCATCCTCACTCTCAGCACCACTAAATTATGGAGGCTGGAGTCTCCCAAACCTCTCCAATCTGCGATGCTCATCCTCTGGTATAACAAGAGCTACAAGTCTTGAGCAGCTGCAACTGGCTGGGCTGGAGGTGTCCCCATTGAAGTCTATGAACAACCTACTTAGGTGTGCGAGTAGTGGGAGTCTGAGTGCATCCCCCAGCATGAGAAGTAGCTACGAACGTAGTAACTGAGACTGCCCGAGCCAAGCTAGTGCACACTGATATAATCTGAACTAGGGCCTCCTCAAGGCCTGGAATAACAATAGACACATCCGGCGCCTGAGCTGGTCCTGTTAGAGCATCGACAACTAGGACTTGATCATGAACAGGGGTGGCTGGTGGATCTGCAGGTGCTGCCCTAGCTATTGTGCAGATTACACCCCTGCCGTACTATGGCCACAAACGCGACCTCATCCTCTCGCGACCTCAACTGGTGGTACTGGTTGTCGTCTGTACTAACCATTAGCACATGTCCTAACCATTTGTGAGAGAATAGAATAAAAGAAGTTTAGTTACCAGAATCAACAGATTCGCATGACATGAATTCAAGAATGTGAAGTTTTCCTAAAGGTTCTATACCCTCTCGAAAATAAGTACAGACGTCTCTGTACCGATCCACAAGACTCTACTAAACCCACTCATTACTCGTGAGACCTATGTAACCTAGGCTCTGATACCAACTTATAATGACCCTAAACCAACCCGGTCATGATGGTGCCTACCATGGAACTAGGCCAACTGACACAATCCCAAAATATTTGACATTTGATAATAAAGATGTTTTTCAACTATAAATTAATAAAACTTCATATCATAAGTCTAAATAATAAAGTACAGAAAGAAACAGAAGCCCAACATTGGGGTATAACAAGTCACGAGCATCGACTAAGGACTATCCGATAAAAACTAAGACTATTACAGTCTGGAAAACACTAATATAGTCTAAGGAAGATAAGAGGTAGAAGAGTAAGGCTATGATCGCCATGCAGCTACCTTGCCAACTCCAAATATCCGCGTCGGGTCAGCGCTCGCTATCACGTCCAGCAACCCCTTGATCTGCACACAAGGTGCGGGAAGGAATATGAGTATACCAACTCAGTAAGTAATAAAGGTAAATATAGACTAAGCAGTAAGAAATACATAAATCCACGTCATGAAATCTCAGTAAGTACAACATGCTTTCAAATCAGTATATAAGTCAAACCATCTCGTTTATAATCAAATTTTGGTAAAAGTCATTTGAAGATATTTTTCAACAGTTTCAACGGAGGTTTATTGAAATTTAGAGTAAAAGTGATGAAAATCATAAATGGCCCATCAAGAAAACATGTATCATAAACCGCCCCTCGGGCATAAAATCACTCAGAATCAGCCCCTCGGGAAACCACTCAATCACTCGTAATCAGTCCTCGGGCACAACATGAATCAAAAACAACCCCTTAGGCAACATCATATCACTCACTCAGGGTGCCCGTGCTCACTGGGGTGCATAGACTCTGGAGGAGCTCCTACAGCCCAAGCTCTAAAACAAGCCACCTCGTGGCATAATAAATCAGTCCCTCGGCCTCTCAGAATCAAAAATCAGTAACAACATGCTGCGGCGCGCAGCCCGATCCCATAATATCATTACAACACAGACCCTCGGCCTCACTCACCCAGAAACCTCTCAAGCCACTCGGACTATCAGTAAACAGGGTGCTCAGCCCAAAATATCATTTTATGCATCAAAATGTAGTAATAAATACTGAGTAATAAAATCAGTAAAACATAACAGGACTGAGCACAAATCTTAAGTCAAAACAATGAGAAAATAATAAGAAAAGGCCCCTAAGAGTCCAAACAACTTGGCACGAGGCCCAAATATCGCATTCAACCCAAATTATAGAAATTCTTTCTAAAGCACAAAAATATCATATAGTTTCCAGTCAAATACGCAACTTAATAGTTGCTACAGGACGGATCAAGTCACAATCCCCAAAGGTGCACGCCACACGCTCGTCATCTAGCACGTGCGTCACCTTAAAATAGTGAAATGATGTGAAATCCGGGGTTTGATATCCTTAGGACAAAATTTACAATCATTACTTATCTCGAGCCGGTCAAATCCCTATTCTTGGATGCCCTTGCCTCAGGAATCGGCCTCCAAACGCCTCAAATCTAATCAAAAGCAATACGATATGATCAATATAGGCCAAGGGATCAATTCCACATGAAAAATTAACAAATTATACAAATATCCCGAAATTCACCCAAACCCGACCCCCGGGCCCACGTCTCTAAATCCAACAAAAGTCACAAAACTAGAAACTCCTTTCACTCACGAGTCTATACATACCAAAACCATCAAAATCCGACATCAAATGGTCCCTCAAATCCTCAAATTAAACTCTCAAATTTCCAAGTCCTAACCCCTAAATTTCATCCCTAATTTCTTTCAATTTCTGGCTTAATCAAATGAAAATTACCATAATCACAAGTATTAAGCTCAAATAACTTACCTCAATGAGTACCCCCTTGATTCCCTCTTCAAAATCCTCAAACAATCTCCAAAATCAGGATAAAAATGGTGAAGAACACCCAAAAATTCGCGAAGGGCTTCCTTAAATTCCTTTCTGCCCAGGCATCTCGCACCTGCAACCCACTATACACATATGCAAACCAATTCTGTTGTCAAATCAACCGCATCTGCGATTTTCACTTATCCTCCCATTTCCGCATCTACAGTCCAATACCCGCACCTGCGGTTTCGCAGGTGTGTTCCTCCTTTCACACCTGTAGCTCCTGGCTTTCTCAGCTATGGCTGCTCTTCTGTTTCTGCGATCATCACACCTGTGGTCCCTACTCCATAGGTGCGGTTATGACAGCTGATGGAAATCTTCAACACAATCCTCAAATCCCATCCTTGATCCGTCAACCTCCTGAAATCAACCCGAGGCCCTTGGGACTTCAACCAAACATGCCAACAAGTCACATATCACCATTTAAACTTATTCAAACCTTCGGAACATTCAAAACAACATTAAAACACCAAATCACCCTCGGATTCAAGTCTAAGAACTTCCAAACTTCTGAATTCCGCAAACGATGCCGAAACTTACCAATCCTCGTCCGAATGACCTCAAATGTTGCACACATGTCACGAATGACACTACTGACATATTTTAATTTCCGAAATTCCATTACGACCGGATGTCAAGATTTCCATTGCCAATCGGAAAATGCCAAATTTCCAGCTTTGCCAATTCAAGCCTAATTCTACCACGGACCTCTAAATTTCATTCCAAACATGCTATTAAGTCCAAAATCACCTAACAGAGCTAACCAACCCATCAGAATTCACATCCTAGATCTTCTACATATAAGTCAACGTCCGGTTGACTTTTCCAACTTAAGCTTCTAAATAAGAGACAAAGTATCTCATACCACTCTGAAACCACTCCGGACCCAAACCAACCAACACGATACGATGAAATACAACTAAACAACACATAAAGAAGCATAAATGGGGGAAACAGGGCTATAACTCATGAAACGACCGGCCGGGTCGTCACAATTTGAGTAATCCGGAGGTTGTCCCACAAGAGAAGGTCATTTTGGACTATCAGTTTAGCTTCTTTGAGGTAAGTATCTTGCCTAACTTTATGTGGGGCAACTAACCCTTAGGATTTGAGTTGTTTGTGCTATTTGTGTCATGTGAAAGCCATGCAAGTGAGGTGACGAGTACGTACTCAGGCTTATATGTGGAAATTGACTGGTTTAGACTCGTAGGCTTCTTTCATGTATTTATTTGGAATTGTTAGCACATTTTATTTTTCTTATTCATCATGTTTACTATCACATACTTTATTTGAAGCTATCGTTATAAGTCACATCCTTTACTTGTCAAGTTTACTCTTATATGCTTTATTTGAAGTTGCTACCTCTTTTATCATTATGCGACTTCTTTTATTGTTGAGTTAATCTTATTTGAAATTGTTGTTACATGATATCCTTTTGTTATCAGGTTATTCTCATCCATATAAACGTAGTTGCTAGATCATGCCATCTCTCTCGTTGTTAGCCTATTTCATATTCTAGATTCCGAAAGATGCCATTTCATAGAAATACCTTCATTATCGAATTTATTCTTAAGAATAAATTGAAGTTGAAGTTATTGGTAGTCATTAATCTATTGTAATAGAAGTTATGTTTAATGGGGGTGTTGTCCCTTCTTGAGTTACTTTCTCATTCATTTTGTTGTTATTGAGATTCTATACACATTGTGTTGGAGCAGTGGGCTATTTAATGTGAAAATATTGATATTGTTGGATCTTCGGAAAGGTTGTGGCCTATGGGCACTTGCAGTACGAGTTCATATGTCATGTTGTTGTAATTCTAGCACATGTGAATTGTTGTGTGGATTGGTTGTTGTTATGAGATGGGGTATCACAGAGTAATTTAGTTGCGAAACTAGTGTTAAAATGGTTAGATTAATTGGTCGTTATTTGCGTTCCATATTTGGTTTCGGTGATACATTCACGGTGTCCATATTACTTTACTGCTTATAACATATGTTGATTCTTGTTGCTATTTACTGATTCCTGCTTTCCATTATTAGCTTTATACTTCTATATTGCACAAGTTATTTTTTCTAGGGGATGTCTTGACTTGTACCTCGTCACTACTCCATCGAGGTTAGTCTTGATACTTACTGGGCAGAGTTAGCTTGTTGGACGTGAGGATTCAAGGTAGAGCTTCTTGATCGTTGCAGTCCCTTGGAGTCCTTTCCTTACATTGTACTGTCAGCTTGTCATTTGTACAGTATTGTATTTCAATCTTTGAGATCGTTCTATATATTCAGCTAGAGTTCGTGACTCTATATTACCAAATCTTGGGAGGTTGTTATGGCTATTGCCGGGTAGGTCTATTTCGCTTTTGTTTCGGTATTGATATTAAACTAGGTTTCCTATTGTCATTGTTAAATTGACTTAGATTATTGTAAGTAATTGACTTACATAGTCTAACAACTGAGGAAAACTGAGGTCGTGACAGATCGCGTATAAGGAAACTAGAAATAGACATAACAACAGTCCTGCTAGTCTAACAATGATCCGAATCACAACTGAAGCCCGCGGGACCCCATCCAAACATACCAACACATCCTAAAACATCATATGAACTTAGTCGAAACCTCAAATCATATCAAACAACATCAAAAGTATGACATCTCAATTCAAGCCTAATGAACTATTAAACTTCCAACATCCAAAACAAATGTCGAAGCACACCAAACCAACTCCGATTGACCTGTAATTATGCACCGAATTCATGACACAACAGACCTATTCCCACTCCCGAAACCAAAATCCGAGCCAAGTATTGACAAAGTCAACTCTCAGTCAAACTTCTCAACTTTCCAAATCTTCAACTTTTCAACGTTCGCCAGTTCAAGTCAAAACGACCTACGAGCCTCCAAACCAATATCCAGACATACTCCTAAATCCAAAATCACCATATGGAGCTATGAGAACCATCAAAATTCCATTTAGAAGTGGTTGACTCATTAGTCAACATCCAATCAACTCTTTCAACTTAAGCTTCCAACCTTGGGACTAAGTTTCCCAATACATTCTGAAACATCCCCGGAACCTAACCAAGCACCCTGGCAAGTCACATAAAAATAAACAAACATAGAATAAGCAATAAATGGAGAAACATGGGTATAATACTTATACCGGCCTGCCGTGTCATGACAAGTATAAATACTACGTTTGATTGTCCATCTTTATAGGTTTACGAAAAATAGTTTACATGAATCGACATACATGTGCAACGCACGTGCGGAGAAACTAGTACAACTAATAAAAATAAGTTTACTTTAAATAAATAAATAAAAAATATATGTCTTTTATATAAATATTTAAATTTTAATGATCATGGTTAAAAGATATATATTATTAATTTAATTTAATTACATAAGCTAAATTTATTGATTTAGTCTAAATATTATCCTACATACACGACTTAACAAGGTAATCATGCACACCAAAAATAGTGTTGATGAACAGTTGTTTGTACGTGAACTAAACAACTTAATTTTAGTAGTTAGTAAAATTACATATTATTTATTTATGTTAAAGTAAAAACTATTGGTACAAAATATAGGGTTTGCATTCATTAGTTTGATAAACTCGAGTATGTATTAACCTTGATAAAGTCCCATTAAAAACATGTTCGGTCAAGTTGCCAATATTACTTTAAAAAAATGTTTAAAAATACTTTTCGAAAAAATACTTTTAAAGATTAACAATTTGTATTTGACCAATTTATTTGAGAAGTACTTTTTGTGATATTTGATAAGCATATTATATTTGGTCTATGTTACCAAAAGATACGTTTGAGTATCAAATTGCAAAAAAAAGAGTTTAGTTTACAATTAGTATTATTAAAAAATAAGAAATAAATTTAAATATTTATTATAATAAAATTTATCTTTCATTTTTATTTAAAAAATATATAAAACGCGCGCGCACTCAGACAGACACAAACACACACACACATACGCATATATATATATATATAATTTAATAATTTGGTTAAGACATATGTTACAAGTTATGTGTATGAAAAATACTATATATTCTTGAGGAAAAAAAAAAGGTAGTATTGCATTTTGTTTACTATAATAAATACATGCACGCCAAAGAATAAGCAACAAACTAGAAATCACATAATATCGGTATACTACCCCAAAAACAAAAAGAAACGTTACCTTGTGAAGAAAGTGGCTGAATTTGGTGTTTAGCCTTGGTATTTCAAAAAGTAATAGGAGACGGAAAAAAAAGGCAGGAAAGAAGAGACTTATTTATAGTACATATATTTTTCCATAGATGAATAAGAGAAAATAATAAAATATGGTAAAAATAAAAAAAGATGGTAGAAACAAAAAAAAGTATAGATTAAATTAACGAGGATAATTATGGAAATATAAATTTCTGGTAAGGATACTTTTATCTTGAATTTTGTTTTTCTACTTCTGCTTCTTGGAAGAAGCTAGAATTTATAGCTTCTTCCCAAAAACAGAAAAATTACTTTTGCTGCTGCTCTGTTCAAAAGTACTTCTCTATCTTGGTCAAACACCTCAAATTTCCAAATAAGTAATATTTGACCAAAAAATACATTTAACCTCCCAAAAGCTTAGCTGAACAAACTTTAAGTATAATTATTAAAATTCAAATAAAAGACCTTCGGGTGAATAAATCATATATATCAATCTCTTCAACAACAACCTACTGTAATTTCATAAGTGGGGTGTGGGAAGGTAGTGTAGACGCAACCTACCACTACCTTGTGAAGGTATAGATGCTATTTTCGATAGACCACTGACTGAAGCAAAGAACATTCATAGTAGTTTTTACAAAATAAAATAATGATAAAAAAGCCATGAAAGAGAAGAGATAATAGGATATCAAAAGCCAAAAAATAACATGTAATAATAGAAATCTAAAGGTAAGAAAATACGAGAATAATCTTAAGCTACTATTATGGCAAAGAGAAATGCTCGACTGCCTACTAACCTTCTATCCTAATTTTTGCTCTCCACTCCTTCCTATCAAGAGGTCATGTCCTTGCAAAGAGGGAGTTGTGTCATGTCCTACGTAATCACCTTTCTCTAATACTTCCTAGACCTGTCTCCACCTCTCCTATGAACCACTATGGCCAACCTCTCACATCTCCTTACTAGGGCATCTGTGCATCTTCTCTTCACATGTCTGGGCCATCTCAGCCTCGCCGCCCGCATCTTGTCCACCACGAATGCTAATACCAATTTGTCCTGGATCTCTCCATTTCTAATCTTGTCTCTCCTAGTATGCCCGCACATCCATCTCAAATTCTCATTTCCGCTACTTTCATCATCTGGAAATTAGAGTTCTTGACTGTCCAACACTACCCATCGTACAATATAGTCGGTCGAACAACCACTCTGTAGAACTTTTTTTAAAGTGTTAGAGGCACTCCTTGTCACACAAAATACTAGATACAAGCCTCCATTTCATCTATCCCGCTCTAATATGATATGTGACATTATCAATCTCCCTATTACCTGGATTATAAACCCAAGGTACTTGAAAATCCTTCTCTTGGGGATGAGTTGTGCATCAAGCCTCACTTTCAAGTCAACCTCTTGAGTTATGTTGTTGAACTTACGCTCCAAGTACTTTGTCTTTGTCCTACTCAACTTAAAACTCTTAGACTTCAGAGTCAATTTCCAAACCTCCAACATATCGTTTCCATCTCACGTCTCATCGAATAGTACTAAATCATCTAAAAATAACATACACCATGGTACCTCCCCTTAAGTGTGATACGCCAATTCATCCATCACCAAGGTAAATAAAAATGGCATAAGAGCTGATCCCTAGTATAATCCCATCTCGACTTTGAAGTGGCCCAATTCTCATCCCGCTGTCCTACTCGGGTCTTGGCTCTTTCGTACATGTCCTTAATATCCTAGTTTATGCTACAGGTACACCTCTTGTCTCCAACCATCTTCATAGAACCTTCCTTGAGACTTTGACATATGCTTACTCTAGGTTAATGAATACCATATGTAGGTCCTTCTTACTATCTCTATACTGTTCCACCAATCTCCTAAAAAATGAATGGTCTCTATAGTCGATCGCCCCGACATTAATCCGAAATGGTTCTCGAAAATAGTCATACCACTCCTTACCTTCAAGTCCACTACCCTCTTCCAATCTTTCATAGTGTGATTTACCAGGTTGATACCCCTATAGTTGTTGCAATTTTTAATATCCCCTTTGTTTTGTATAACAAAATAATTGTGCTCCACCTTCATTCTTCTAGAATCTTTGTCATCCTAAAGATGACATTAAACAACCCAGTTAGCCACTTAAAACCTGCCATGCCTGCGTTCTTCTAAAATTCCACCAGAATCTCGTCCGGCTTGGTTGCTCATCCCCTGGTCATCTCATGCATAGCCCCTTCAACCTCCTCAATATTTATACGCATGCAATATCCAAAATCACAATGACTTTCAGAGTAGTCCAAACCACCTAGCGCGATGCTCTTGGTCCCCTTTTCATTTAAGAGTTTATGAAAATATGACAACCATCATTGTTTAATGTGTGCCTCTTCCACCAATATTTTTCCTTATCTTTGATGGACTTTACTTGGTCCAGGTATCTATAATGACCCAACTGGTTATTTTGAGCATTTAAATTATGTTCAGCTGTTTGAAGTCTCAAGTAGCTTCATATGATGTATTATGACTTGTGTGTATCCTCGGTTTCAGTTTTTGATTGATTATGAAATAGTTTGGAAGAATGATTTCATGTTTCAAGATTTAAGTTGGAAGAGTTGACCAAGTTTTACTTTAGTATATTTGACCTTGGATCGGAGTTTTGATGGTTCCGTTAGTGAATTTGGACTTGGGTGTTTGCCCGGATTTAAATTTGGATGTTCCTAGAAGGTTTTGGCCCTATTTGGTGAAAGTTATAAATTTGAAAGTTTGGAATGTTCATAAGTTTGACCGAGAGTTGAATGTGATGTTATTGGATTCAGATTGTGGTTTCGAGAATTGGAATAGCTTTATTATAAACACTTGGGACTTGTGTGCAAAATTTGAGGTCATTCCAGGATGAATTGATATGGCTCGACACGAGTTTTGCAAATTGAAAGTTCAAAAGTTCACCAAGTTTTAATTGAGGTTCGATTCGTCATTTTGATGTTGTTGTGTGATTTGAGGACTCGAGTATGTCTGTGTTATGTTTTTAAACTTGTTGGCATATTTGGATAGGGTACTAAGGGTCTCGACCGTGATCACATAATGTATTATTAGGAGCTTGGTGATTTACTTCATTGTGTTCACGGCTTGGTGACCGCTTCCACATAGCTTTTCGAGGCTTGAGCATCGCGTTCGCGTCAGGCAATCGCGGTCGCGCAGTGTTGAGATTGGGCAGTTAGGAGCTGGTGAATTCGCTTTCGCATTTGCGTGGAATTGTCCGCCTTCACGCAAAGTAGGCATCTATGTGCATCGCGTTCGTGTGAGTAGGCTCTTAAATGCGTAAAGTATATTAGGGTAGTGTGAATTTTCTTCTTTGCGATCGCGATGGTGTTCCCTCGATCGCGATGCATATGACTATTCAATGATTATAAAAAGTTTATTTCGAAGGTTTCAGACATTTGTTTGCTATGGAGCTCATATTTGGAGGCGATTTTCACCACACGGATTAGGGTAAGTGTTTTCCTCGGTTTGATTTTATTTCGTAAATCTATCTTTGATTTTTTCATTTAGATTATAAAATTTTAAAGAGAAATTGAGGGTTTAGTTCTAGACTTTCCTAAAGTAACTTTTTGAGTTTTGAACATCGATTCAGAGTCAGATTTGGGTGCAATTAGTATGGTTGGATTCATAATTGAATGGATTGCCAGAATTTGTAAGTTTTGAAGGGTGTCGAGGTGCAAGTCCGATGAAGTTTTTGTTGACTTTGAGTATTTGATTAAAGATTCGACCTTTATTGATTGGATTTGTTTTATTGGACATTATTTGATATTTTTGTATTGCTTTTGGATAGTTTTGGACCGTTGGGAGGTCGATTTATGCGAGATGGAGCTTATAGAATATATGTTTGGCTTTCTCGGTAGTTCATTTGGCTTGCTTGAGGTAAGTATCTTATCTAATCTTGGTTGAGGCACTAGTTGCCTAAATTATTTATGATAGATATGTGTTAATAGGTGCACATATGTGTGGGGTTTGAGCCCATGTGCAAGCACCTATGTATTTATCCATACTCGACGTAGTGCTTAGGCTATGATATGCGTAAAGTTGAGTGTTAAGCTTTAAGCTATAATGTTTCTCACATTTGTTTCATTTATGTAAACTATTTTGAGCCTTGTTTTAGTCTATGGAGAGGTTAATGCCCTGTATAAACTTGGTAATTGCTATTTCTATGATAAAATTACCGATTTGAGCTATGATAGCACACTTTGCACATGCCTACACTTTAGCATATTATTATACCAGTTCAGTAGCACGAAATCTTATATTGATTCATCAAATACATGTGTTCTTATATAGTTACTTATGTGTGTTATGATTTGGACTTGATGTTTGTGACCACACAGGGAAGATTGTGTCATTATACTTGTGACCATGCTGGGATGATTGTGTTGTTATACCTGTGACCACGCCAGGCAGATTGTGTCGTTATGCTTACGACCATGCTGGGTGGATTGTGTTATTATGCATGTGACCACACCGGCGGATTGTATTGTTATATATGCCTATCACCACGCCTGGTAGATTGTTTTGATATGCTTGTGACCATGCCGGGTGGATTTCGTTGATATGCCTGTGACCACGCCGGGTGGATTGTGTTGATACGCATGTGACCACGCCAAGCGGATTATGATATTGAGTGTGTTACCATGCCGGTATGATAGCACGTTGAATTGGTCGTGCTTGCATATGGGTAAGGATCCATTCCCATAGGGTCACCCTCTCATGTTTCTCTTTTGATGGTGTACACGCGGATTGGGAGGAATCGATGGGTTTCTGGTTGATGTGAGCTCAAGGAAAGTTGGTTACTATACTTGGATCGCCTTAGTGGCTTATTATTATTAAAATAGGTTGCGTGCCGCAATAGACTAATATTTGGATATTGAATTTCATCTTTACTTGCAATTTCCTTGACTGTTTCCTTGATTTACTTGCATATCTTCTTCATATGCTAGATTGTTGACTAAGTAGAACACTTTAAAAACAAAGAATTTTGAGCATTAGATTTGTTTTACTTGAGATTTCATGATTTGATTATATACCTGTTCTACACTTGTTGAGATTATGAACTTTACAGGTGTTGGTGAGTATCATTTATAGTTTTGGCTTATTTTACCTCACCGAGGTTAGTTGGGATAATTATTGAGTACATAAGGTCAGTTGTACTTATACTACACCATGCACCTTGCGTGTAGATCTTGGAGTTGTTGTTGCTGTGTATGGCGGGACTGGCATTGAAGATGTACCCGCATTCAAGTTATAGCTATCATGTGTCCTTGGTAACTTTAGTTTCGTATTCTATTTACGTATATTTGAAAAAGATAATGGAAATATTATTTCATTCCAGCTTTTTAAATCTAAAGTCTTAGTGGATCATGACTTGTACTACCAGTCCTTGGGAGTTGTATAAAATTCAGTTATTTCACTTTTGACTCTTATCATTATCATTAAACTATGTTTTATTGTTATTTGGCATACCTGGCGGGTTGGTTTAGGTGCCATCACGACGGGTTAGATTTTTGGTCGTGACAAGTTGGTTCCAGAGCTCTAGGTTTATAGTTCACGAGTTATGAGAAAATGTCTAGTAGAGTCCTTTCGGATTGGTATGATGACATCCATACCTGTCTTCGAGAGGCTACAGGGCATCTGGAATGAACTTTCCATCTTTCATTCCTTATCGTGCGACATTGATTCAACTTAAAGCATATCTCTTTGAATTCCTTCCACTCACTCATATAAGTATGTGCGCGCTCGGTATTAGCTGTGCATCAACGACTTGTGATTTCCATGGATGAGGTACGAGATCTATTTTCTGTGTTTTGATGATGGGCCAGTTTGGAGGACTTGAGACCGGGTTTTGACTACAACATGGGCTCGTTGGTTTCAGTTGTATGAGTGTGGCGCTTGTTGGACTCATATGTCTGGTGGTGTCCCTAATAGTGGTATTTATGGCTCTATGAGTGGTTGGATAGCTATATAATATGTATAAGGTGATATGGGATGTGTTTATATGGCTTTGATGAGACGATAAGGGTTTCTTGGAATGCAAAAAGGACTATTAGGTGCTTGATTTTTATCTTGATGTGTTGTATAGTCTTGATTTATGAGTGCTTTGAAGTATTATTTCATATTGTTCGTTTGTGGAGCGAAGTACATTCTCATATGTTGTTAACAAGTTCAGACTCGGGAAGATTAAGTTATTGCGTAGTAGTTGTGGCCGTGGAAATGCCAATTTGAGGATAAGCAAGAGGGTTATCTCCTGCGGGATGTTCTGAGGGTGTGCAATTCTTATAATGATTATGAGGAGAGTTTCTTCCTACCAGTGAGTTATATGAGTTGCAATTTTGGATCGCAGGAAGAAGTTGACTTGAGTGCCACGAGCATGAATGCGAACTTAGCAGTTGATTTGAGGTATGTTATGGTTTGTGTTGTATGAGTTTATGAAGGATTTAGCTGATTTTTGGTGGGAGATCGTGGCCTTCGTGAAGCAAAGGTATTGCGGGTTATCAGATGTTTTGTTCTACACCTTCGAGCCATATGGGGGAGTCTGCTATCAATGATTGGATTGCATTGTTACATGTTATATTAGTTTTAGTCTAAGGCATACTTGTGGATCAGTTAAGACTTGCAGAGGTTGGTTTTGAGGATGACTTAAGCAAGGAAGTTTCTAGATACATAATTTAATACACCCTATGTATGTATGGAAGTCTTGGAATTGTTTAGGTTTGCTATTAGCAAAGGATATAATGTACTAAGAAGAAGGATTCAGTCGGTTGCTTAGAGGTGTTGATTACTTCTTTGGGGCATTAATGTGCTAATGTAGCACAGGTTGTGCGGCTCGTTTGGGTGGTGCATTAGAGATTTTATTGGGGTGGATAACTATCGATAAGGTCCTAAAGAGTTCAAGATTCATATGCGGCATTAGAGAATTCTTCGAATTTGTATACGGCTAAGATTTGAGATTTGTATTGGATGGTGTCGGTAGTAAAGGAATTTCAGTATCGGTATGGATTCTATACTTCATTATCAGAGATATTAGGGAAACAAGTTTAGATTCAGATAAGGTCTCTTCAAAGTGGGTAACTCAAATGCGGCATTTTCGGTTCTTGCAAGAGAATACCATGGCTTATGGGCATTAGGACGATGTGGTTTCATGCTAGGATCTCTTGTGGTGAGCTTTGGTTAAGGGTCATAGTGTTCTGGCTAGGAGAAGTGTTAACTTGAAAGCAATTCAGAAGAAACTTGGAGGAAAGAGGACATCTTGGTAGTAGGTTGGATAAGTATGGTATTGACATGCTCGGTTCTTTTGGTTCTTACGATGTGATGAGGCTTTGCAGGTGTTTATGGTAATACTCTTGGGTTTGACGACCTGTGTAACTTGGTTGAGTTAGAGGGATTCAGTACTTATGGCTTGGTTATGTGCATATGTGTTTCATATAGTTCTCGATGATTTCTACCATGGCTTGAGATGGATATTTTCTACCGGCATGAGGAGTATGTTGCGTATTGTGATTTTATCCTACATGGGATCAAGTGGAAAGTTAATAGCTAATTGAGAATGTATTTTGCTTGTGACTCAGCGTTGATAATGAGGCTCTCGTGTTTTCATATGATGGCCTGATAGTGGCGGTGCATCGTGTGAGATTGGGATTTGTATGTGCAAGTATATGATTCATTTTATAAAGAAAGGTCATGAGTTTATGCAACACAAGATATTTCAGATGGTCAGGAAAATGTTGGCACTATTTAGTAGTACCTAAGAATAGTGTACATTTTAGAAGGCACAGTGAGTTTTGACTTATGGATGCTTTATTGGTATTGCGGTACTCATCGTGTTGATCAACTGTTGATATTCATATTTTTGCTATGTGGCACGGAAGAATTATATAAGTATTCCTTGTGGGATGATCGTGTATGAGAGATGAGTTAGACATTCAAGTGGTGGAGTTGGGATCAACTATGGTGATTCATGTGATCTATGGATTTGGAGACTGGGAGTTCTCAGAAGCAGATTGTTTCGTGGTTGCGGACTATGAAGATGTGGCTTAAGTTAGACAGGTGGTAATATGTGTTATGGTTAGGGCATTGTGCATTTTTAGAGGATTATTTATCTATTTGTTGATGATCGAGGTTGATTTGGGGGCTCATTTGTAGGCCTAATAAGAATGTGTATTCTACATCGGGTCAGATTGGTTGGCTCCGTACCGCTATTGTTAAGGTATGTGCCATTTATTTAGAATTGATTTTATTCGTATCTGAGATGTTTTATGTGTTACTCTTCTATGCTAGATTGATTGTGAAAACTGTTGGCTATACACAAACATAATGCGTTTCTGTTTGGGCCTTGCGGCAAAATTCCAGTGAGATGGTTGTTGGGGTGTTGAATAATTAATTGCGCCAGGGTTATGGTCTTTCCTGTTTGTGGTATATTTTGCTATTTGTTTCTCCATGGTTATGGTCATGCACTTCACGTGGTTGTTTTTGACTTGCATATGGTTGTTGATATTGAGCATATGGCTTAAGGTATTTCATATGGACCGGTGTTACCTTTACGTACCTTCGTTACATTTTGGATGGCGTCACACATTACGACGGGGTTATGTTGGGATATGATCTTTTCTAATAAACTTTTGTGTCTTTGTTCTACTATGTGTGACGGGTTCATGTCATTGCGTTGTGGTGGTACTTGTTGAGCTTGTAGGATATTTGAGTTATTTTCCATGTTTGAATACATTTGAATTGTTGCTTATTGGTGCATGGATTGCACGATTTGTGGATTTGGATTGTACTGGTGGAGCATGTTAGTAGAGAGGCTTGTAATTAATGAGATGAGGTCATTGGACCAGGGATGGGTGCTATCAAATTGGATTACGGTATGTTTAGAAGAAGAATATTGGAAGTCATCTTATAATTTGGCTATAGTTCTTGTCACACGAGGGAGAGCTCCATGACTTGTTGGTCTAATGAGTGGTTATGAGTTTCTGCACATTTCTTTCATTATCTACAACGTACGAAGGTTTTGAACAAGGTTTTATTTGATATCAGGTTTATTATGGGTGCCATATTTGTTTTTGAGCAGCTACTGTGATCGGAAATTATTGCTACGAGTATGCAAGTTATGTGGTATATCATGTGATTACATTTTGGGTTATGGTTATGGATTTATACAGCTTGTTCAGGCTTATACAATGTGTGGATGCGAGATTAGGTTCTTGTAAGGAATTCCAGATGTTGGAAGTTGGGTTCTAAGGTATACGGACTAAGGTTGAAGTATTGATCTTCAAATATGTTGTGTTTTCGGGCTAATATATATTGGATGACATGGGATAACCCCCGGGTAGATGAATGGTAAGGTTACACAGTGATTTGACTGCTTTGGAACGATTCTTGGCACGTTCGAGGACGAACGTTTGTTAAAGTGGGGGAGAATGTAATAACCTGATCGGTCGTTATGAGCCTTTGCATTTAGTTCAGCTATATGAAGTCTTGAGTAGCTTCATATGATGTATTATGACTTGTGTTGTGTGTATCCTTGGTTTTGATTTTCGGGTGATTCAGAATTAGTTTGGAAGAATGATTTTCATGTTTGAAACTTTAAGTTGGAAGAGTTGACCAAGTTTGACTTTAGTCTATTTGACCTTGGATCGGAGTTTTGATGGTTCCATTAGGTCCAGATTGTGATTTTGGACTTGGGCATTTTCCCAAATTTGCATTTGGATATTCCAAGAATGTTTTTGCACTATTTGGCGAAAGATGGAAATTTGAAGGTTTGGGATGTTCATTAGTTTGACAAAGAGTTGACTTTGATGATATTGGGTTCAGATTGAAGTTTTAGGAATTGGAATAGCTTTGTTATGTCAGTTGGGACTTGTGTGCAAAATTTGAGGTCATTACGGGTTGATTTGATATGGTTCGACACAAGTTTTAGAAGTTTAAAGTTCATCAAGTTTGATTTGACGTGTGATTCGTTGTTTCAATGTTATTATGTGTGTTTTGAGGCCTCAAGTAGGTCCATGTTATATTTGGAACTTGTTGACGTGTTTGGACAAGGTCCCCGGGGGATCGGGGTGAGTTTCAGATAATTTTGGATCATTTTGGCACTGTTGTGTCCTACTAAGTTCCGGTGTTTCAGTTCCTCATCGTGACTACAGATAGGAGACCATGATTGCATGGTGTATTATTGGGAGCTGGGTGATTTACTTCATCGAGTTCAAGTCTTGGGGACCGTGTTCGCATATCTTTGCGAGACTTGAGCATCACGTTCGTTTCAGACAATCTCAGCCGCGTAGTGTTCAGAGGGGGCAACTGGGAGCTGGTGAATTCTATTTCGCGTTCGCATGGAATTTTCCGCATTCGTGAAGTGTAGGCATTTGTGTGCATCGTGTTCGAATTAGTAGGCTCGCGAACGTGTATAATATATCATGGAAGTGTGAATTTTCTTCTTCGCAATCGCGATTGTGTACTGTGATCGCAATGCGTATGACCATTCAATGATTATAAGTACTTTATTTCGAAGGTTTTAGACATTATATAGTATTTTGATCTATGGATCTCGAATTTGGGTTATTTTGGAGGCGATTTTTACGACACGGATTGGGATAAGTGTTTTGCACTTGCTTTTGATTTAATTTCATGAATCTATCATCGATATTTTCATTTGCATTATGAATTTTAAAAAAGAAATTGAGGGTTTTTGTCTAAACTTTCCTAAAGTGAATTTTTGAGTTTTGAACATCGATTTAGAGTCTGATTTGAGTGAAAGTCATATGGTTGGACTCGTAATTGAATGGGTTGTCAGAATTTGTAAGTTTTGACGGGTTATGAGGTGCGGGCCCAGGTTTGACTTTTTTGTTGACTTTGAGTATTTCATTAAGGATTTGATCTTTATCGTTTGGGTTTATTTCATTGGGCATTATTTGATATATTTGAGTTTTTTGGCTAGTTTCGGGCCGTTAGGAGGTCAATTTGTGCGGGATAGAGCTTATAGAATATTGTTTGGCTTGCTCGGTAGTTGATTTGGTTTCTTGAGGTAAGTATCTTATATAAACTTTGTTGAGGCACTAGTTTCCAGAATTATTTGTGATAACTACGTGCTAATGGGTATGCATATGTGTGGGGTTTGAACCCATGTGTAAGAACCGAGGTATTTATCCATGCTCGGGGTAGTTCTTAGTCTATGATATGGCTAGAGTTGAGTGTTAAGTTTTAAGCTATAATGTTTCTCATATTTCTATCAGTGTTACTATTTGAGCAATGTTTGAGGCTATGAAGAGGCGAATTCCATGTATAAACTTGGTAATTGCTATTTTTGTTATAAAAACATCGATTTGAGCTATGATCGCACACTTTGAACATACCTACACTTTAGCATGTTATTATGCAAGTCCATGGGCATGAAATATGATACTTATTCATCATATACATGTGTATTTGTATACTTGCGTCTATGTGATATGATTTGGACTAGACACATGTGACCACGTCGGGCAGATTGTTATATTATGCCTATAATCACGACGGGCTTATTGTGTTGTTATGCCTGTGACCATGCTAGGCAGATTGTGCTATTATGCATGTGACCACACCAGACAGATTGTGTTATTATGCATGTGACTATGCTGGGCGGATTGTGTTGTTATGCCTATGACCATGACAAATGGATTTTGATATAGCCTGTGACTATGCCGGGAGGATCCATCACATTAAGCCTGTGACCATGCCGGGCGGATTATGATATTGATCCTGTGACCATACTGGGCTGCTCGCATATTGAATTATTCGTGAGTTGCATGTGGATAAGGATCCATCCCCCTTGGGTCACCCTCTCATGTTTCTCTCTTGATGGTGTACATGCAGATTGTGAGAAACTAACGGGTTTCTAGTTGATATGAGCTCTAGGAGAGTCAGTTACTCTATTTGGATCGGGTTTCATGCCCCAACATGCCTTACTGGCTTATTTTATTGGATCGGGCTGCGCGCTGCAACAGAGTGATATTTGGTTATTCCATTTCATCTTTACTTGTAATTTCCTTAACTGTTTCCCTGATTTGCTTGCATATCTTTTTCATATGCTGGATTGTTGACTGAGTAGAACACTTTGAAAACTAAGAATTGTGAGCATTATAGTGGTTTTACTTGAGATTTCTTGATTTGATCATATACCTGTTCTACACTTGTTGAGATTATGAATTGTATAGGTGTTAGTGAGTATCATTTATAGTTCTTTCTTCTTTTATGTCGCTAAGGTTAGTTAGGATGCTTATTGAGTACATAGGGTCACTTGTACTCATACTACACCCTGCACCTTGCGTTCAGATCACGTGTCCTTGGTAGCCTTAGAGTTGAATTCTGTTTATGTATATTTCAAATAGTTGTTGTAAATATTGTTTCATACAAGCTTTATAAATCTAAAGTCTTAGTAGCTCATGACTTGTACTACCAGTCCTTGGGGAGTTGTATAGAATTCAGTTATTTTACTTTTGACTCTTATCATTATCATTAAATTGTGTTTTATTGCTATTTGCCTTACCTAGCGGGTTGGATTAGGTGCCATCACGACGGGTTGCCTCCTCTCCCTCACCATGCCTAGTTTGTACTTCTTTCTATGCCTGCCTTTGCCCTCAGGTTCTCCATATAGGCGTTCAAATGTTGTCGTCTTAGCCACCATGACCGCTAGCTTTCCCTTATTCTTCACCGTCTTCTGTCTCTCCCAATTAGTCCTCTTATCCTCCTCTTCACTAGATTTGCATACAAAACCTTCTTGGATTTTACATTCACCTGAGCCTCTCCATTCTACTACCAATCCCCTCGTTGTCCACCAGAGTATCCCCTCGATGCCCCCAACATCTCTCTTGATACTTCCCTATTGCAACTATATGTCCTATCCCACATGTTTCTTGCATCTCTACTACTTTCCAAATTCCCAATTGCCATAAACTTCTTCCCCATCTCCTGAGCTCTAGTATCAGTCAATCCGCCCCATTTGACTCTTGGCTTGTCGTACAAAATCCTCTTTTTGCTTTCCCCTTGATCTCTAAATCAATCGTCAGGAGCTTATGTTGGGTTGCCCAGATTCTCTCTCGGGATCACCTTATTATCTTGAAAAATACCTCTATCACACCTCTGAATAGGAAAGTAATTTATCTAAGTCTTAGCCACCGAACTATAAAAAGTGATCAAGTGCTCCTCCTTCTTCGAGAAAATCAAATTAGCTATCACCAACTCAAAAGCATCAGCTAAATCCAAAGTGAGACTCCTCCTTCATTTCAATCCCCAAATAATAACCTCTAAAATAGTCCTGATATGCCATTGAAGTCTCCACCTATGATTAGCTTCTCGGTTTGCAGTATACAATATATCAATCTCTTGAACTACGTCAAATTGAGCCACATCATGATTTTTACATTTACATTGGTTCACTATTAACGGATGTATTGATTCATCAAAATAAATTAATTCATATAGAACGACACGGTTTATGAATAAAATTAAAAAATTTAATTCAATAAATATATTTGAAGTTAAAATAATTTAACTCGATATTCCTTCTATCTTGATCATTTTATATGATATTACGTTTATTAGATAAAGAAAAATAAATTTCTGTTTGATTACAACTTTCTTATATATATTTAAAATATTTATTATAAAAATGATGTTTTATGGAAGTAGTATAGTATTTTGTGTTAGTTTTAAAGTTGTGAACTTATTAAAATTAAACATGTTCAAACTCTAGCTATAATTAAAATTGTCGACTCTTAAACATAACTTTTTTTATAATCAGCCAGCCCTTTTTTACAAAGAATAGCTTGCGCGGAAGCGAACTCACTCTCGGTGACCCAAAACTATTAGAAATAGAATATATAACCACACTCTAAAATAAAAGAAAAAGTTAACCACCTATGACCTTGCAACTAAACCCCACATCAGATCCCTCCTTCATATTCCGTCGGAACCTCCGGATGGAGCTACCTCCTAAATGGAGGAAGATCACTCTCCCAAGCACCCTATCAGCACTTATTATACTTCCAAGAACAACAATAAGAAGGCCATCCTTAATTCAGATGGAGGAAAAGACCCTTTCCCATCTCAATGGACGAAAGATTCAGAATTTACCATCCATGGAGAGTCTTGCTTATCATCGAAGTCTTTGGCAGAAGAGAGGCTCTTCTGTTCCTCTGAACCAAACCTTCTGAATAGTTACTTTTGATTGATCTAGAATGTTACTTCTTCATCGTTAACTTTGGACAGGAGGAAAACATGGCGAAAGCTCTACTTGAAGGACCATGGTTTGTCTATAGTAACTTCTCTAAGTTCGTAGATGGGAACCAAATTTTGTACTAGCCGAACCAACTCTTTCTTTAATGAACTGACTGGTCGCTTTGCGTATCGTAGTCACCTTCCCCTATTTATTGCTTCTTCTATGTTCATTTTTGTTTATGTGACTTTCCGGGATGGTTGGATTGGTTTTGGAAAGGTCTTGGAGTGAATTGGAACACTTAGTGCCAAGGTAAGAAGCATAAGAGTTGACTTTGTGGATATTGGGTTCGGAGTTTCGTTCCGAAAATTGGAGTAGGTCTGTTGTGTCAATTGAGACTTCCATGCAAAATTTGAGACCATTCTGGGTTGGTTTGATGTGATTTAGCATGAGTTTTAGAAGTCGTAAGTTCATTTGCTTCATTAGGCCTGAATTAAGGTGCGATTCGTGGATCTGGTATTGTTTGATGTGATTTAAGGCTTCGAGTAGGTTTGTATAATATTTTAGGACTTTTGGTATTGTTGGATGGGGTCCTAGGGACCTTGGGTGTGATTTGGATTGAGTTTGGATTCATTTTTGACTTAGAGGAATTGCTGATGAAATCTGGCGTCTAGTGTTTTCGCATCTGCGGTGGGTGTGGGTGTAGATGCGGAGCCGGAAGTGCGGCCTTGGTCGAGCATATGCGAGGTTGACTTGGATAAGGAGAGACCATAGATGCGCAAATAGTTCTACAGAAGTGGATGCGCTTCTCCAAGGATGAGTCTGCTAAAGTAGAGTTTGGCTGAGGGAGCTGGGATCGCAGGTGCAAAGTATTTTTGCAGATGCAGGAGTGCTGATGCGCGATTTCAACCACAAAAACTTTTAATTGACCGCATGTGCATAATTGCTAGGCAAACTTTTATAATTAAAGGTTTGAGTGTTTGTCTCAGCTTTGGAGTTTTGGAACTCGGCTAAGGGCAATTCTTGGGAAACTTTTTGCTACAATTGAAGAGGTAAGTGAAGTTAAATTACTTTTGATAACCATTGATTATTACTCCTAGTTTATGTGGATTTAAGGTGAATTTTGGGAATTTACGCTATGTTGTTGGAGAGTGAGATTTGGTTATTTGGAGGTCGATTTGTGGTCGGAATGGGATAAAGTTGGTAAGGTTGGGCACGTATTTGAATCAGTGTTCGGAATTTGTTAATTTTTTTGGGTTTCAGAGTACGGGCCTGGGGTTGACTTTTTGGATTAACTTCGTATATTTTATTGAAGACTTTAGCTTGGAGTTGTTTCCTATGGTTATTATTGATGGTATTGAGTTATTTTGACTAGATTTGAGCCGTCCGAAAGTTGATACATGCGAGAAGGTCTTGTTAGTGGAGTGATCTAGCTCGCTTGAGGTAAGTATCTTACCTAAACATGATTGAGGCACTAGTTGCCCGAATTATTTGCGATATCTATATGATATGGATGCGCATATGTGTGGGTTTTGAGTCCATATGCGAGAACCGGGTTTATCTTTGCTCAGGGTAGTGCTTAGGCTATGATATGCCTTGAATTGACTGTTAAGCTTTAAGCTGTGATGTTTCTCATATTTGTAGACTTGTTGTTAACTATTTGACCCATGTTTGAGGTTACATAGAGGCTAGTTCCTTTGATGAACTTGATAATTGCTATTTTCGTGATGAAATTGCCAATTTGAGCTATCATTGCACATTATGAACAGGCCTACACTTTAGCATGTCATTTATACCAGCCCAGGAGCATGAAATTTGATATTCATTCATCATATACATGTATTCTTATATATTTCTTCTGTGTGAAATGATCTAGACTGGATTACTGTGATTATGCCTGGTGATTCGTGTTATTATGCATGTGAACACGCCAGGCAGATTGTGTTATTAAGGTTGTGACCACACCGGGTAGATTGTGTTGTTATGCACGTGACCACGTCGAGTGGATTATGATATTAAGCATGTGACCATGCCGAGTTGATAACACATTGAATTGGCTGTGCTGCATGTGGATATGGATCCATCCCCCTAGTGTCACCCTCTCATGTGCCTTCGTGATGGTGTACACATGGATTTGAGGAAAACTGATAAGTGGTTTGATACGGATATGGAAATATTAAGGAAAGTCTTGCCAGTGTTTGTTCTGGATGGTGCATTTAATCTTTACTTGCGATTTTTGTGGTTATTTACCTGATTAATTGCACATCATCTTTATATGCTGGATCATTAACTGAGCAGAGTACTTGAGTAATTGTCTACACCATAGATGATTCTTTCTATACTTAATGACTTGATCATATTAGTGTTTTGTGCTTGTTGAATTTATGAAACTATACAGGTTATAGCAAGTATCATTTATAATTCTTGCTTCTTTTACTCCACCAAGGTTAGTTGTGATACTTGCTGAGTGCATGGGGTCATCTGTACTCATGCTACACTCTGTACTTAATTGTGCAGATCCAGGTGTCGGACCTAGTCATCGATAGTAGAGTTGCTTGCTGAGCTGATCATCGAGAGATGAGGTAGAATTGCATTCATGACCATAGTCTTGATGTCTCTATTTTATGTACTATTGTCTTTATCTCAGACAGTAATGTATTTGACCATTTCAGACTCATAATTTTGTATTAAAGCTCATGACTCTTATTTACCAGTTCTAGGGGATTTTTATCATATATTGGTATTGTTATGCTATGTTAAAGTTTTAGACTTATGTTGATTCTATCATTTCTGTTGTCTTGATTCATTATGATTATATCCGACTTTCCTAGCAAGTGTATTGGGTGCCATCACAACGGGTGTATCAGAGCCATAGGTTCATAGGTATTATGGGTCAAGAGAAATTTTAATAGAGTCTTGCGGATTGGTACGGAGATGTCTGTACTTATCTTCAAGAGGCTACCAAACTATTAGTTAAACTTCAATTTTTTGCATTCTTGTCGTGCGGATTTGTTATTTTTGAAGTTTGAACCTTAACTCTTCTATTCTCTCACAGATGGTGAGGACACGTGTAGCCGGATCAAGCAGACGGGCACTAGTACAATCTATTAGGGCCGCGAGAAGCCGAGGCTGCAGTAGAGGATAAGGTGGGGCTCGCACTACAGCCAGAGCAGCACATGTGGCGCCGCCAGTTGATCCAGCTGAGGAGCAGGTTCAAGATACTATTGAGCCGATGGGACCAACTCAGGGACCAGTAGTGCCTATTATTAATCATGGACTTCAATAGGAATTGGCTCAAATTTTGACTTTGTGCACGATCTTGTCTCAGGCGGCTTCAATCCTAGTTGGACCAGCTAACACACAGACTGGGGGAGGTGCCCAGACTCCTGCCACTCATATTCCAGAGGAGCTAGTTCAAGATCATCAAACACTATGGGTGTTACTAGTTCAACCGGTTGTTGCTGTCTGGGTCGAGGTTGGTCAACCTATGAGTGATGAGGAGCATAAGAGGTTGGAGCACTTTAGGAGGCTTATGCATTCGGAGTTCAACGGCGGGAATTAGAGGATGCTAAGAATTTTTTAGATCGGTGTCAGCAGATTTTTCACAGAGCAGGTATTTTTGACACAATGGGAGTTTGCTTTACTACTTTTCAGCTGATAGGGACAGCCTACGAATGGTGGCAGAATATTTAGTTAGGCAAGCCAGCTGGCGCATTACAAGTTACGTGGTATGAGCTCTCAATTTTCTTCTTAGAGAAATTTATTCCACAGATTCGTCGAGAGGATTTGTGTAGGGAGTGTGAATATTAGGCATGGTATGAGATGAGATTTGCATATTAGGCATGTCATGCTATGTGGTTGGTTCCCACTGAGAGGGAGTAGATTAGGAGGTTCATTAATGGCCTCAACTATAGTTTGTGTTACAGTTTGGCTCGAGAGGCTGAGACAGATGCTAGGTTTGACCAGGTAGTCGAGATTTCTATATGCTTGGAGCAAGTCCGCAGGTGGAACTGGAGGCCCAAAGGCCTTGTTGTTCAGGTGCCTTCAGTAGTGCCTCGTGTAACGACCCAACCGGTCATTTTAAATTTAGTATTTTATTTGGTGGTTTGCGTCTTTGGCTAGCTTCATGTTAATTATTATGACTTGCGTAGGTTGGTTTAAATTTTTGAGCGGTGCGGAATATATTTGGGAGAATGATTCTTGTTTTAGAAGCTTTAAGTTGGAAGAATTAACCAAGGTTTGACTTTTTGGTAAACGGACTCGGAATCGGGTTTGATTTTTCCTATAGGTTTGTATGATGATTTTGGACTCGTATGTCTTTTTGGATTTGGTTTTGAAGGTTCCTAGAAGAATTCGACACTATTTGTCGAAAGTTGGCAATTTGAAGGACTTAAGCGTTCATAAGTTTGACCATGAGTTGACTTTGATGTTATTGGACTCCAATTGGTGTCCTGAGACTTTGGATAGATCAATATGGTTGAATTGAACTTTTATCAAATGTTTGAAAGTAATCCAAAATGTTTAATTGTGATTTGGACACACTTTTGAATGAATGAAAATTTAACAACTTATGAGAAATTTTATTTGGTTTGGGCCTCGATTCTTTGCTCTGATGTTCCCGTGGGTGTTTTGAGGCTTTGGATAAGTTTGGATAATGTATTTGTACTTGTTGGTATGATTGGATGGGGTTCCGAGGGGCTTGGGTGTATTTTGGATCATTAGTTGAGAAACTAGTTATGTTAAGTATTTGAAATTTGACCACGGTCAATATAGGGTCAGGATGATCTCTTTTGGTATTTAGAGTACGTGAGCATGTTTGTAGCATATTTTATGATTGAAATACATATATGGTTTGTGTCTGGGAGGTTCCGAATGAGTTTTGGGTGCTAAAACGAAGATTCACTCATTGTTGGTTTCTTTTTTTTGGTGTAAGTAATTACGAACATGCCATTTATGTCCCTGAAATTTTTAAATTTCTTTTAAAACTTCAAAACATCATATTTTCCTCATTTTAAAGCAAAATTGGGTGATTCAAGAGGCTATCTTGGGTGTAATTTTGCAAGGATCATGTTGAGATTATCAAACATGAGTTTTGCAATCATATAAGACCTTATTCGAGCTGGGAAATTTGTTGCATTTTTTTCTTCTTGTTTCAGAATTTAGTTACTTTTTCTTACAAGGTTTTGGAGCTTGGTTTTGGGCGATTTTGGAGGGGATTTTACTACTTTGATTGATGTAAGTATTTTTTACTCAAATGTATTATTAATTCATGATTTCAATCTCAATTTTAGTGTTTGATTAATGATTTAAATTGGAGTATTTTAGTAAAAACTTTCTAAATCATAAATTGATGGTTTAAAGGCCGATTTGAGGTCGGAATTGAATGATTTTGGTATTGTTAGATTCGTATAGGAATGTGTGTTCGAAATTTGTGAGTTTTATCGGGTTCCGATGTACGAGCCCGGGGTTGAATTTTTAATTTTAGTTAAAGATTGAATGTTTCTTATCTGAAATTATTTCCAATGGCTTTTATTTATGATATTAAATTATTTTGGCTATATTCAAACCGTCCAGAAGTGGATTTGCCCGAGAAGGACTTATTAGTAGATTGATTTAGTTTGTTTGAGGTAAGTATCTTGTCTAACTTTGTGTGGGGGAAACTATCCCTTAAGATTTGGGTTGATTGTACTATTTGACTTATGTGGAAGACGTGTACATGAAGTGACGAGTGGTTATATAAGCTTAATTGTGGTATTTGACCGGTTTAGATTCTTAGGCTTCTTTCATGCATTTAATTGAAGTTGTCATTTCATGTTATATCTTGTATTGTTAAGTTTATTCTTATAGAAATCACAGAATGAAATAACTCAGTACACAGAGATAGCAACAAGGGATCTCTCAGGATAACGTCCCATAGTCCCAAACTTAAATGTACAGATGATCTCTAGGGATACTGTCCCGTAGTCCAAATCGTAAATGTGCAGGGGGATCTCCCGGAATAATATTCCGTAGTCCCAAAGTAAATATCCAGTACAGTGGGATCTCCCGGAATACCGTTCTGTAGTCCCAAAGTAAATATCCAGTACAGGGGGATCTCCCGGGATACCGTCCCATAGTCCCAAATATAAATATGTAGGGGGATCTTCCCGAATACCATTCCTTAGTCCTAAAGTAAATATTCAGTATAGGGGTCTCTCGGGATACCGTCCCGTAGTCCTAAATATAAATGTGCAAGGGGATCTCCGGAATACCGTTCTGTAGTTCCAAAGTAAACATGCAGGGAGATCTCCCGGAATACCGTTCTGTAGTCCCAAAGTAAATAAACAACAGTATCAACAAGAAAATCTACAGTTCTATTCAAGTTCGTATCAAAAGGCAGGTAATTCCTACTCTAAACATAATACACAGAATCCAAGTAAGTAGTTAAAGCAAATAAGACGGTTAAGTCACATAAGTATGATTTCCATAGCTAAACAGGAAGCTTCACATGCTAGCATTTGCTCAATTAAAAGAAAAACATAGATATTTACTTAATAAAAACGGGGGTTTTTTATATTAGCATGTGTAAGCACTTGTCACCTCACGTACACAACATTCATATAACAACAGTACCAAAATCCTAAGGGGAGTTCCCCCACACAAGGTTAGGCAAGCCACTTACCTCGAACCAAGCTTAAAATCAATCTGATATCACGCTCTTTCCACGATTATCCAACCTCGAGTGGACCAAATCTAATCAAATCAATTACATAACATAAATATAGCTACATGCAACAAATTTAACTAATGAATTTAAAGCTACGACAAGAAATTAGGAAAATGCCCAGAGATCCTCCCCGGGCTCACGTCTCGGAATCAAGTAGAAGTTACCAATTTAGAACACCCATTAACTCGCGAGATCAATCGTCCAAAAATTATTCAATTCCGATAGCAAAAACCCGATCAAAATCCAAAAACTCAATTGAGGAACTTTTCCCCCAAATCCCCATTTTTCCACTCAAATTTCTTAATTAGATTAATAAAATTACTATATATTGATGAAATGTAAATAAAATAGGGTTAGGAATCGTTAACCATTGATTTCCTCTTCAAAATCCTCACAAAATCGTCTTCTCCCGAGCTAAAAATTGAATTTGATGTTATGAACTTCAAACCTTCAAAATTTCCTATTTCTGCCCAGGGATTACCGTATCTATGCTCATGGGGCCACATCAGCGAACCCGCACCTGCAGGAAAAGCATCGCATGTGCGAAAGCCACTTATCTGGGCTGGGGCCACATCTGCGGTCACTAGGTCGCATTTGCGGTTCCTTATATACGGTTCCCCAGATGTGTCTCTAGTCCCTAATGCACATGTCTAAATCCGCTTCTATGGTTCACCCATCCACTTCTGCGGCACTGCACCTGCGGTCCAAGATCCGCAGGTGCGAAAACAACAGGTTCAACACTTTAGAAATTGCATAAGTCCAAGTTCTCATCCGTTAAGCATCCGAAACTCACCCCGAGGCCACCGGGACCTCAACCAAACATACCAAACAATCCTAAAACATCATATGATCTTAGTGGATCCCTCAAAACAAATCAAAGAATGATAAAACCACGAATCACCCTCCAATCCAAAACTAATGATCTTGAATTTCCAAAGTTCTACATCCGATGCCGAAACCAACCAAATCATGTCCGATTGATCTCAAATTTTTCACATAATTCATATTCACCACTACTGGCCTACTCCAACTTCCGGAATCGGATTCCGACCCCGATATCAAAATTTCACTATGGCTCGAAACTCCAAAAATCCAACTTTCGCCATTTCAAGCCTAAATAAGCTACGGACCTCCAAAACATAATCCGGACACGCTCTTAAGCCTGAAATCACCCAACGGAGCTAACCGAATCGACAAAATTTCATTTCGGACCCGTCTTCACACTACTCTGACTACGACCCAATTTCTAAGACTTAAACTCTCATTTAGGAACTAAGTATCCCAAAATACTACGAAACTCAAGATGAACCATCCTAGCAATTCAAAATAGCAGAAATAGACACAAGGAAAGCAGTTAATAGGGGATCAGAGCATAAATTCTCAAAACGACTGATCGGGTCATTACAAAATCACATAAAATGCATGACTCACACAAGAAGTCACTATCGTTCCAACACAAGAATAACAACAATTAACCAAATACGATCAATATACAAGTGAAATGATTTAAGGAAGAACAATAACCATTCAATCAACAAGATGTCCCAAAATAGAATGTACAATGAGAATCATAACCAAGGATAACTCTACAGTCACAAAAAATTGCAACATATAAAATTCGTTGCGGTGCGCAACCCGATCCCACCATATCATCATCTGTCCAAATCATATTCCATCCTTATTTCTTCATATCATATCACATAATATCAATATCGTCGCGGTGCATAACCCTATCCCACTATATCATCATCTGTTCAAATCATATTCTATTCTTATTTCTTCATAGCATATTATATCATATCAATGTCGTTGCAGCGTGCAACCCGATCCCAACAATTTCAAATTATTATCATAAACAACTCAACACCAATGTATACGAAATATCAACACAAAAGAAGATGAAATGTACGGAATATTTAAGATCCACTGAAACAACAGAGAATATCCAATACTTAGAAATCCAAACATTATTGATTCATCAATACAAGAATAGCTAGATGGCCCACGTAAGCGAAATAACATAATGGAGTGCATCGAGTAACATAAAGACAATAATAACATGTAAAACATGTGATAATAGAAGAGGCAACCGATTCAATTAAAGCACTTTTCATTGACTGTTAGTATGTTTAACTATATTGCCATAACTCATATTCTTTTACCTTGTTATATATATATAACCAGTAGGTCCCTGACATGATCTCGTCACTACTCGACCGAGGTTAGGCTTGGCACTCACTAGGTACCACTGTGGTGTACTCATGCCTTTTCCTGCACATATTTTCGTGTGTAGATCCAGGTTCTTCTGCTCAGCCATACTATCTGCGAGGCGAGGTTACCCAGAGACTTCGAGGTATATCTTCCGCGTCCGTAGACCTAGAAGTCACTCTCTATTCTCCCTTCAGTTATAGACTTCTTGTATTGTTCTTCGTTTAGACTTCTGGAGTAGGGCACTATGTACTTCTTTAACTTTTGATTCATGAGATTTTGGGTTTTGGGGGTTCTATGTTTCAGTTCAAGAGTGTTATTATTGTATATGCCGCGGCATTTTAAACTCTTTTATTATATTTACCTATTAGTTGGATAGTTTTGTATCTTTAATTCATTTTTCCGCAAATTGTTAGACTTACCTAGTCGTAGAGACTAGGTGCCATCACGATAGTTCACGGGGGGAGAACTTGGGTTGTGATAAGTTGGTATCAGAGCTCTAGGTTCATAGGAGTCATGAATCATAAGCCGGTTTATTAGAGACTTGCCGATCGGTACGGAGACGTCTGGACATATCCTCGAGAGGCTTTATAACTGTTAGTAAAATTCCACTTCATTTGATTCCTTGTCGTTCGAGATTATTGATTTCAAACTTCTAAACCTCTATCTTCTATTCTTTCACAGATGGTGAGGACACATGCTACCGAAGATGACCACCCGTTCCTCCTACTAGAGCAGCCAGAGGTCGAGGCCGGGGTAGAGGCTGAGGACGTGCACGTGGTGCAGCCAGAGCACCTGCGTGAGCTGCTATAGAGGAGCCACCAGTAGCTCCAACTGGAGCCAGAGCGCCTGATATACCTACTGCTACTACTACTTTAGCTCTTTGTGAGACCCTTGTATAGTTCATGAGCATATATACCACTCTAGCTCAGTCGGGGTTGATTCCCCTTGATGCAGCCACATCTCAGGCCGAGGGAAGAGCACAGACTCCCGCCGCCCGCACCCCAGAGTAGCAGGTTTAGGTTGATCAGATCCAAGAGGTTATACTGGTACCTCATATAGCCCCAGTTTATCTCGAGGATAGGCAATCGTTTTAGAGGAGGAGCAACAGAAGCTTGAGAGGTTCAAGAAGTACAAGCCTCCTATATTCAGTGACCTAGCATCAAAGGATGCTCAGGGATTTCTAGAGGAGTGCCACTGTATCCTCAGCACTATGGGTAAATTAGGGTCGAATGAGGTCTCTTACACTGCCTTCTAGCTTCGAGGAACAACCTATCACTGGTGGCATACTTTTGAGTTAGACAGTCCGACTGAGGTAGCCTCTCTTACATGGACCAAGTTTTCAAATATGTTTTTGAGAGAGTATGTCCCTCAGAGCCTCAGGGGCGCATGGCACGCTGAGTTTGAGCATTTGTGCCAGGACACTATGACTGTTTCAGAGTATGTTGTCCGTTTCAGTGACTTGGCTAGAAATGCACCGACCTTGGTTTCTACAGTTCGTGAGAGTGTTCGCCGGTTTATTGAGGGGATCATTCCCAGCATTAGGTCTAGCATGGCCCGGGAGTTGTAGATGAATATTTCTTATAAGCAGTTGGTGAGTATTGCTTGGAGAGTATAGGGCATGCTCGCTTGGGATAGAGAGGAGAGAGAGGCCAAGAGGTCTTAAGGGATTGTACGGTGTCATTACTTGTATGGTGTTCCTTGTGATATCTATACTGATCACCGGAGTTTACAGTATATATTCAAGTAGAAGGGCCTTAATTTGTGTCAGACGATGTGGTTAGAGCTGCTTAAGGATTATGATATCACTATTTTGTACCACCTAGGGAAGGCTAACATGGTGGCTGACGCTCTGAGTCGCCGGGCGGAGAGTTTGGAGAGTTTTCCTTATCTACCAGCAGCATAGAGGCCTTAGCTAGCCAGTTTGTGAGATTGGATAATTTGGAGCCTAGTCGAGTCCTAGCTCGTGTGGTTTCTCGGTCTTTCTTATTTGATCGTATCAGAGAGCATCAATATGATAACCCTCATTTGCTTTTCCTCAAGGATATGGTTCTGCATGGTGATATCAGAGATGTGACCATTGGTGATGATGGGGTATTGAGGATGCAGGCTTGGATATGTGTACCTAATGTTGATGGGCTTCGGTAGATGATTTTTGAGAAGGCCCATAGCTCACGGTACTCCATCCATCCGAGTGCCGTGCAGATGTACCAGGATTTGAGGTAGTACTATTGATGGAGGAGGATGAAGAAAGATATAGTTGGGTTTATAGCTCGGTGCCTCAATTGTCAGCAGGTGAAGTATGAGCATCAAAGACCGTAGGGCTTGCTTCAGCAGATAAAGATTCTGGAGCAGAAGTGGGAGTGGATCACCATGGACTTCGTAGTTGGAATCTCACGAACTTTGAGGAAGTTTGATGCCATTTGGGTGATTGTGGATCGGCCGGCCACGTCTGCACACTTTATTCCTCTATGTATCACCTATTCCTCGGAGCGATTGACGGACATTTATATCCGAGAAATTGTTCGTCTGCATGGTATTCTAGTTTCTATCATTTCAGATAGAGTTACTCAGTTCACATCACAATTTTGGAGAGCCATATAGCATGAGTTTGGTACGCGGGTGGAGTTGAGCACAACATTTCACCATTAGAAAAACGACCAGTCCGAGTGCACTATTCAGATTCTTGAGTATATGCTTCGTGCATATGTGATGAAGTTTGGAGGTTCTTGGGATCGGTTCTTGCCACTCGCAGAGTTTGCCTACAATAACAGTTGCCAGTCTAGCATTCAGATGGCACCATATATGGCGTTGTATGGTAGGCGATATAGATTCCCAGTGGGTTGGTTTGAGCCGGGCGAGGCTAGATCATTGGGCAGAGACTTGGTTCAGGACGCTTTGGAAAAGGTTAAGGTGATTCAGGATAGACTCCGCACAACCTAGTCCATACAAAAGAGTTATGCGAACCGAAAGGTTCGCGATGTTTCATTTATGGTTGGAGAGCGGGTTTTGCTTCAGGTTTCGCCTATGAAGGGCGCTATGGGATTTGGGAAGAAAGGAAAATTGAACCCAAGGTTTATTGGCCCCTTTGAGGTGTTTTGATGTATTGGGGAGGTTGCTTATGAGCTTTCCTTACCTCCCAGCTTGGCAGAAGTTCATCCGGTAATTCATGTTGCCATGCTCCGGAGGTATCACGACGATCTGTCTCACATGTTGGATTTTAGTTCAGTTCAGTCCAGTTGGACAAGCACCTATCTTATGTTAAGGAGCAAGCAGCTATATTGGACAAGCATGTTCGAAAGCTAAGGTCAAAGAGCATTGCATTAATAAAGGTTCAGTGGTGGGGTCAGCCGATCGAGAAGGCGACTTGTGAGACCGAGCAGGGTATGTGCAACCGTTACCCTCATCTTTTCACAACTTCACGTATGTCTCTATTCTTGTTCAAGGACGAACGAATATTTAAAGAGGGGGAGGATAAAACGACCCTGCCGGTCGTTTTCAGAATTTACGCCTCGATCCTCTATTAACTGCTTTCCCCATGTCTATTTCTGCTACTGTGAATTGCCGGGATGGTTCATCTTGAGTTTTGGAGTGTTTTGGGACACTTAGTCCCTAAATAAGAGTTTAAGTCTTAGAAATTGGACAGTAGTCAGAGCAAAGTGAAGACGGGTTTGGAATGGAATTCTGTCAATTTTGTTAGCTCAGTTGGGTCATTTTGGGCTAAGGGGCATGTCTGGATTGGGCTTTGGAGGTCCGTAGCTTATTTAGGCTTGAAATGGAGAAAGTTGAATTGTTGGAGTTTCAAGCCGATAGTGAATTTTTGATATCGGGGTCAAAATCTGATTCCGGAAGTTGGAGTAGCTTTGTAGTGTTGAATATGACTTGTGTGAAAAATTTGGGGTCAATCGGATGTGATTTGATTGGTTTCGGCATTGGATGTAGAACTTTAGAAATTCAAGTTCATTAGTTTTGGATTAGAGGGTGATTCGTGGTTTTAGTATTGTTTGATGTGATTTGAGGGCTCGACTAAGTTCGTATGATGTTTTAGGATTGGTTGGTATGTTTGGTTGAGGTGTCGGGGGCCTCGGATGAGTTTCGGATGCTTAACGAATGAGTACTTGGACTTAGGCATTTTTTGAAGTGTTGAATCGATTATTTTCACACTTGCGGATCTTGGACCGCAGGTCCGGTGCCACAGAAGCGGCTGAGTGAACCGCAGAAGCGGATTTGGACTTGTACATCAGGGACCACAGATGCAGTTGGGGAACCGCAAATGCGGCCTAGTGACCATAGATACGGACCCAGCCCGGATAAGTGGCTTTCACACTTGCGATGCTTTTCCCGCAGGTGCAGGATCACAGATGCGGCCTTATGACCGCAAATGCAGTATTAGCTGTGTGGAAATATGAAATTTCGAGGGTTTGAAGTTCATAACATAATATTTGATTTTAGCTCGGGAGAAGGCAATTTTGTGAGGATTTTGAAAAGGAAATTAGTGGGTAACGATTCCTAACCATATTTCATTTATATTTCATCAATATCTAGTAATTTTCTCAATCTAATCAAGAAATTTGAGTGGAAAAATAGGGATTTGGGGGAAAAGTTCCCCAATCTAGTTTTTGGTGTCGGAATTGAATAATTTTTAGACGAGTGATCTCATGAGTGAATGGGCGTTCTAAATTTGTAACTTTTATCTGATTCCGAGACGTGTGCCCGAGGAGGATCTTTGGGCGTTTTCCTAATTTCTCATCGTAGCTTTAAATTCATTAGTTAAATTCGTTGCTTGTAGCTATATTTACGTTATATAATTGATTTGATTAGATTTGGGCCACTCGGAGTTGGATAATCGTTGCAAGAGCGCGATATTGGATTGATTTTGAGTTTTGTTCAAGGTAAGTGGCTTGCCTAACCTTGTCTAGGGTAACTCCCCTTAGGATTTTTGTACAGTTGTTATATGAATGTCGTGTAAATGATGTGACGAGTCCGTACACATGCTAATTGTTGAAAACCCCTATTTTCGTTAAGTAAATATCTATGTTTGTCTTTTAATTGAGCAAATGCTAGTATGTGAAGCATCCTGTTTAGCTTAGAAAAGCATGCTTATGTGACTTAACTGTCTTATCTGCTTTACTGCTTACTTGAATTCTGTATAGCATGATTAGAGTAGGAATTACCTGCCTTTTGATACAAACTTAAATAGAACAATAGATTTTCTTGTTGAGACTGTTGTGTATTTACTTTAGGACTACGAAACGATATTCCGGGAGATCCCCTTGCATGTTTACTTTGGGACTATAGAAAGGTATTCCGAGAGATCCCCCTGCACATTTATATTTGGGACTACGGGATAGTATCCCGGGAGATCCCCCTGTACTGGATATTTACATTGGGACTACGGAACAATATTCCGGGAGACCCCCCTACACGTTTATATTTTGGACTACGGGAAAGTTTCCTGGGAGATCCCCTTGGAGTGGATATTTACTTTGGGACTAAGGAACGGTATTCCGGGAGATCTTCCTGCACATGTATATTTAGAACTACGGGACGGTATCCCGGGAGATCCCCCAGTACTGGATATTTACTTTGGGACTATGGAACGGTATTCTGGGAGATCTCCCTGCATATTTATGATTTGGACTATGGTACGGTATCTCGTGAGATCCTCTGTACATTTACGTTTGGGACTACAGAACGTTATCCTAGGACATCCCCTATTGCTATCTCTATCTACTGATTATTTTTGTCTGTGATTTCATTTTTCATTGACTGTTAGTATTTTTAACTATACTGCCATAACTCATACTATTTTACCTTGTTATATATATAACCAGTAGGGCCCTGACCTGATCTCATCACTACTCGATCGAGGTTAGGCTTGGTACTTAGACTTCGAGGCAACGCGACCTAAAGACTTCGAGGTATATCTGCCGTGTCCGTAGACCTAGAAGTCCCTCTCCATTCTCCCTGCAGTTATAGACTTCTTGTATTGTTCTTCATTTAGACTTCTGGAGTAGAACACTATGTACTTCATTAGCTTGTAATTCATGAGATTTTGGGTTTTGGGAGTGCTATGTTTCAGTTCGATAGTGTTACTATTGTATATGCCGAGCGGCATTTTAAACTCTTTTATTATATTTACCTGTTAGTTGGCTAGTTTTGTATATTTAATTCATTTTTCCGCAAATTGTTAGGCTTACCTAGTCATAGAGACTAGGTACCGTCACGACAGTTTATGAAGGGAGAACTTGGGTCGTGACAGATTTGCAGTGTACTTTAATGTGCCAATTTGTGTCTCCGTGTTACTTGGTGAATTGGGTTTCAAGATGAACTTACTTGTGTGGAGTCATTATCTCATACTCTGTTGAGTTGTTGGTAACATAACGGTTTTAAATAAAAGAATAATTAACATGCTTTATTTTATGTGACTCTTAAGATAAAACTCGTTATCTCACTCGATGCTTTGTTATTTTTTAAGGAATATCACATTTTACTTTAATTGAGTTCTCAAATTAAATTTATTGCCCTATTTGATGTTTTACTTTTCTTGGAATTGTTATCACACCATACTTTAACAAATTTTATATTTCATTCGTTAACTTATCAAATGTTTTACTTAATTTAAAAAATGTTATTTTATTTTACCTTATTGATTTTTAAACTAAACTCATTTGATACTTTATTTTGTATAAATTGTACTTTATTTTTTTTATTTGGTTTCTAAAATAAAATCATTATCTCATTTGATGTTTTATTCCATTCAAGATTGTTACTATGCCTTATTGTATTTAAATAAACCCTTTGAATATTTTATTTGGTATTTGACACAGATACAATGTACATGGTAGCATGTGGACTTTGCCGTACGAAGGTGATTGATAATGTGGCATGAGATTCTATGCATGTAAGATTCGAAATTGTACTTATGATTTGTGGTTTGAGGTGTGGTGTCTCGAGGAAATTCTTGTTGTAAGTCATATGTTGGGATCGCTTTAATTACTTGAATTATCATATGTTTTTCCTAATTTGAGATCATTCAGATTTTATCTGTGTTATGATTATGTTGCTGGTTTATTACCCATTTACTTCTTGTTTCCTATTGCGTTTTCGCTTATTCCTTTATTTGTTTTATATTAATAATATTTACGTTGTTAGCCTTACATTGATGTTTATTCCATTGATAGCTTTATGTTAATATCTTGCCCAAGTTTTATGTCTAGTTAGTCTCTCGGCTTACCTCGTCACTACTCCACTGAGGTTAGTCTTGATACTTATTCGGTACCGCTATGGTATACTCATGCTATACTTCTCCATATTTTTGTGCAGATCCAGGTACTTCTGATCGTCTCGGTTTTGAGAGTTATGTCTGCGCGGCTGGAGACTTTAAGGTATAACTGCTTGACATTTGCAGGCCTCAGAGTCACCTCCAAATATTATCTTTACTACTGTTTATCTTTATTTCAAAACAGTATTGTACTTAGAGATCCTAGTGTATTTCATTAGAGCTTATGACTCTGTACTACCGGTTGTGGGAAATGTATACCTATTGGTCATTTTCAGCTATGTGTTCCATTTATCTATTTACGTTTATTGATTAAATATTTTAAATTTGTTATTAACTCAGCATGTGTTAGGCTTACCCAGACTTAAAGACTAGGTGCCATCACGACTACCTAATGTGGGATTTTTCCGTCGTTATACCTCATTTGGAGGCCAGTCGCACTATCACAGAGGCCGTCCATATAGGCTCGCTCAACAGCTCGTCATGTTCCTCATGGTACTTCATTTAGCCACGGTCCACATAGTGTTTGCCCAGCTTAGTCATCATTTAGTGTGATACTGGCACAGAGTCCCTTTCGTGCTCTATCTTGTCAGGGTTCTACGAGCAGCTATTCAGGTTATCAGGTTCCTCCGAGGTAGGGTTGTTATGAGTGTGGAGACTTTATTTATCTTAAGAAGGATTGCCTAAACTGTTGAGTAGGGTCCCACAATAGAGCTCTCAGCCTATGATGTCAACACCAGCAGCTGCACCACCCGTACAACCAGCTAGGGGTAAGACTCAAGCAATTTGAGGTCGCCCTAGAGGGGGAGTCGATTAGGTTGTGGTCAGGCCCATTGCTATGCATTTCCAGCCGGGTCAGAGGTAGTTGCTTCTGATTTCGTGATCATAGTTATTGTTTTAGTGTGCCATAGGGACGCTTCAGTATTATTTGACCTTGGTTCCACTTATTCCTATATGTCTTCATACTTTGCTCATTATTTGGATATGCTCTGTGATTCTTTAGTTATGCATATTCATGTATCTATGCCAGTGGGTGATTCTATTATTGTGGACCATGTGTATCGATCATATATGGTAACTATTGGGATTATGAGATGAGAGTTGATCTTTTACTGCATAGAATGGTTGATTTTGACGTGATTTTGGGCATGAATTGATTGTCGCCATGGCATAGTATTCTTGATTGTCACGCTAAGACCGAAACGTTGGCGATGTCGCGGTTTCCTAGGGTTGAGTGGAGAGGTCCTTGGATCATGTTCCCAGTAGAGTAATTTCATATTTGAAGGCTCAGCGGATGGTTGAGAAGGGATGTCTAGCATACTTGGCCATCGTGAGGGATGTTAGTGATGATGCTCCTACCGTTGAGTCATTTCCAGTAGTGAGAAACTTCCTAGATGTGTTTCCTACAGACATACCAGGCATGCCACCGGACATGGACATTGATTTTGTATTGATCTGGCACCGGACACTCAACCTATATCTACTCCATTGTATCGTATGGCACCGATGGAATTAAAGGAATAGTTTCATGAGTTGCTTGATAAGGGCTTCATTAGGCCAGTGTGTCAGTTGGGATACAACAGTGCTATTTTATGAAGAAGAAGAATGGTACTATGAGGATGTGTATTGACTACATGCAGTTGAACAAAGTCACATTCAAGAACAGGTACCTATTATCGTGTATTAATGATTTATTTGATCAGCTTCAAGGTGCTAGAGTGTTCTCAAAGATTGATTTGAGTTCGGGGTATGATCAGTTAAAGATTCAGGATTCAGATATTCTGAAAACAACTTTCAGAACCCGCTATGGTCACTATGAGTTTCTTGTGATGTGTTTGGGCTGACCAATGCCCCAGTAGCCTTTATACATCTGATAAACTGTATGTTCCAGCCATTTCTTAAATCTTTTGTCATAGTATTCATTGATGATATATTTGTGTATTCGCGCTGCTGGGAGGATCATGAGCAACATCCAAGGATTGTACTCCAGACTTTAAGGGAGAAGAATTTATATGCTAAATTGTTGAAGTGCAAATTATTGCTTGATTTGGTGGCATTCTTGGCCCACGTGGTGCTTAGTGAGGGGATCAAGGTAGATCTGAAAGAGATTGGTGTAGTTTAAAGTTGGTTTAGACCATCTTCAGCTACAAAGATTCCGAGCCTCTTGGGTTTTACAAGTTATTATTGCTGTCTCGTGGAGGGTTTTTCATCCATCGTAGGTCCTATGACAAGATTGACCTAGAAGGGTGCTCCTTTTGGATGGTCCAACGAGTGTGGGGTGAGCTTTCAGAAGCTCAAGGTTGCATGACTACAACCTTAGTGTTGGTATTTCCTACAATTTCATGATTTTACACCATGTATTGCAATGTATCATGTATTAGGCTTGACACGGTGTTTATTCAAGACGGTAGGTCGATTGACTATGCAACCCAACAATTGAAGGTTCATGAACAGAACTATCCTATTCATGATTTGGAGTTGTTAGTCATTGTTCACACGTTGAAGATTTGGAGGCACTATCTATTCGATGTTCCATGTGAGGTTGATACTTACCATCAGAGTCTCCAACATCTGTTCAAGAAATGACTTTCCAAGGTGGTTGGTTTGTTTCGGTGAGTTTCAAAGTGAATTGGGACACTTAGTCCCAATATTGGAAGTTTAAGTTGAAAGAGATGACCAGAGTTTACTTTTAGGTAGATGACTCTGGAATGGTATTTTGATGATTCCAATAGCTTGATATGGTAATTTTGGACTTAGGCATATATGCAGATTTGGATTTGGAGGTCTGTAGGTTGGTTTGGTGATTTTTGGCAAAAGTTGGAAATGTAGAAGGTTTGGAAGGTCGAGAGGTTTGACCGGGAGTGAACTTTGTTGATATAGCGTTCGCATTTTGGTTTCAGGATTTTGAATAAGTCCGTTATGTCATTTGGGACTTATGTGTAAAATTTGAGTTCATTCTAGGTTGGTTTGACATGATTCGACATGAGTTTTAGAAGTTGGATGTTCATTAGTTTTATTAGGCTTGAATTGGGGTGTGATTCATGGTTTGGGTGCTATTTAATGTGATTTGAGGCTTCGAATAAGTTCGTATTGTGTTTTAGGGCTTGTTGATATATTTGAATGGGGTCTTGGGGGCCTTGGGTATGTTTCGGATGGTTGGAGGATCATTTTTAGATTTTGAGGAGTTGCTGAAGTTTTGGAGTTTTGGTGCATTCACACCTACAAGGAATTGGCCGTAGGTGTGAGGCCGCAGAAGCAGCTTATTGATCGCAAAAGTGAAGAAGGCTAAGCAAGGCATAGACCGCATATGCGGAAAGGTATCCATAGATATGGACAAGTTGTCGCAGAAACGAGGTTGGCTGGAGGAGCACGGAATCCGCAAATGCGTATGTCTAAGCGCAGAAGTAGGGAGATGGGCGCATAAGTAATGCTGAGTACAACATTTCATCCCCATAAGGATGTGCAGTCTGAGCGCACAATTTAGATATTGGAGGACATGTTACGTGCCTGCATCATTAATTTTGGAGGTTTATGGGATTAGTTTCTTCCTTTAGCAGAGTTATCCTACAATAAAAAGTTTTAAAGTTTCATCTATAAGAGGTGTATTGGTCCTTTTAAGGTTCTTGAGAGAGTTGGAAAGGTGGCCTAAAAACTTGCCTTGCCACCTAGTTTGTTGGATGTTCCAGCATTGATTTATTTTTCTACGCTTCAGAAGGATTATGGTGATCTGTCACATGTTTAGGACTTTAGTACGGTGCAGCTGGATGGGGATCTAACTTATGATATGGAGCCGGTGACCATTTCAGGACGGCGGGTTTGGAAGTTGAGGTCGAAGAATATAGCTTCGGTGAAAGTTCATTGAAGAGGTTAGCTAGTTGTGCAGGCTAATTGGGAGATCGAGCGGGAGATGCAGAGCAAATATTCATACCTATTTGAGACTCAAGGTATAGTTCTAGATCCGTTCGAGGACGAACATTTTTAAAAAAAGGGAAGAATGTAACGATCGGCCTGTTGTTTTGAGTATTTTAGACCCTTTTCCCCCATTTGTTGCCTTACATATGTTTATTTGTGGTTACCTAACTTGCCGATGTAGTTGGTTTGGTTTCAAGGAAGTTTCTGAATGAATTGGGACATTTAGTCCAAGGTTGGAAGCTTAAGTTGAAACAGTTGACCGGAGTTGACATTTATGTAGAGGAATCTGGAATTTTTTTTGATGATTCCAATAGCTTTGTATGTTAATTTTGGACTTAGACGTATTTCCATATTTGGATTTGGAGGTCTGTTGGTCAGTTTGGTGCTTTTTCGCATAATTTGGAAACGTTAAAGGTTTGGAAGGTTGAGAGGTTTGACTGGGAATCGACTTTGTTGATATCAAGATCGAATTTTGGTTCTGGAAGTTGGAGTATGACTATTGTGTCACGTGGGACTTGTGTGCAAAATTTGAAGTCATTCCGGGTTTGTTTCCCTTGATTCAACATGATTTTTAGAAGTTGGAAGTTCATTAGTTTTATTAGACTTGAATTCAGGTGTGGTTCATAGTTTTGTTGTTGTTAGGTGTGATTTGAGGCTTTGCCTAAGCTCGTATTGTGTTTTAGGACTTTTTTTACATTTAAATGGGGTATCGGGCGCCTCTAGTGTGTTTTTGATGGTCGGAAGATCATTTTTAATCTTTGAGGAGTTGTTGAAGTTTTGAATTTCTTGCTCAGATTTAGATTCGTGAGATTGTTCGCTATCATGGCGTGCCACAATCTATTATCTTAGATCGAGGCACTCAATTCACATTGCAGTTTTTGAGAGCGATGCAGTAAGAGATGGGCGCACAGGTACAACCGAGTACAACATTTCATCCTCAAGATGGATGACCAGTCTAAGCACACTATTCAGATATTAGAAGACATGTTACATACCTACGTCATTAATTTTGGTGGTTTATTGGATCAATTTCTTCCGTTAGCAATGTTAGCCTACAACAACAACATTTAGAGTTTCGTCCATAAAGGGTATATTGGTCCTTTTAAGGTCCTTTAAAGACTTGGAGAGGTGGCCTACAGACTTTTCTGTCACATGTTTTGGACTTCAGCACGATGCAGCTAGATGGGGATCTAACTTATGATGCGGAGTCGGTGGCCATTTTGGACCGGCAGGTTTGTAAGTTAAGGTCGAAGAATATAGCGTCGATAAAGGTTCATTGGAGAGTCAGATAGTTGAGGAGGCTACTTGGGAGATCGAGCAGGAGATTCGGAGCAAATATCCACACCTATTTGAGACTCAAGGTATGATTCTAGACCCGTTCAAGGACGAATATTTTTTAAAAAAGGAAAGAATGTAATGACTCGGCCGGTCGTTTTGAGTATTTCATCCCCTTTCCCCCATTTGATGCTTTACATATGTTTATTTGTGGTTACCTGACTTGTTGAGGTAGTTGGCTTGATTTCAGGGAAGTTTCAAAATGAATTGGGACACTTAGTCCAAGGTTGGAAGCTTAAGTTGAATGAGTTGACCAGAGTTGACTTTTATGTAGAGGACTCCGGAATGATAATTTGATGATTCCAGTTGCGTCATATGTTAATTTTGGACTTAGACATATGTGTATATTTCGATTTGGAGGTCCGTAGGTCGGTTTGGTTTTTTTTGGCAAAAGTTGTAAAAGTTGAAGGTTTGAAAGGTTGAGAGGTTTGACCGGTAGCGAACTTTGTTGATATCGAGTTCAAATTTTGATTTTGAAAGTTGGAGTAGGACCTTTGTGTCATTTGGGACTTGTGTGCCAAATATGAGGTCATTCCGGGTTGGTTTGACTTGATTCGGCACGAGTTTTATAAGTTGGAAGTTCATTAGTTTCATTAGGCTTGAATTGAGGTGTGATTCATGGTTTTAATGTTATTTGGTGTGATTTGAGGCTTTGCATAAGTTCGTATTGTGTTTTAGGACTTGTTGTACATTTAAATAGTGTCCCCGAGGGCTTCCCGTGTGTTGTTTATGATGGTCTGAAGATCATCTAGACTTTGAGGAGTTGCTGAAGTTTTGGGGTTCTGGTGCATTCGCACCTGTGAGGAATTGGCCGCAGGTGCGAGGCCGCAGAAGTGGCATGTTGATCTCAGAAGTGCAGAAGGCTTGACAGGGCTATGTCCTTAGATGCGGATGGGTATCTGTAGATGCGGCAGGTTGTCGTAGAAGTGAGGTTGGATGGAGGAGTAGGGTAATCGCAAATGCGGAAGTCTAAGTGTAGAAGCGGGGTTGCACCTGCAGAGCATGATCGTAGATGTGGATGCGCAGATGCGCCCTTTGGTTTGTAAAATATGGAAGATTGGAAGCTGAGAGGAAAATGCAGATGCAATATTTAGACTACACATGTGGAACCGCATATGCGGCTAAGTGACCGCACATACAGAATGACTGGCAGAGTTTATATTCGAAGGTTTTCATTGTTTTTCTCATTTTGGGTGTTTTGGAGCTCGGCAAAGGGAAATATTTTGGAGACTTTATGCCACAATTGAAGAGGTAATCGATGTTTAATCACGCTTGAGGTTAGATATTTATTATCCATTTATTATTACACCTAGTTTATTTGAATTTAAGGTGACATTTTATGATTTTTAAACTGTGTCATGGACGAATATATGCTTAAGTGGGGGAGAATGTAACGATCTGACCGATTGATTGCTGCATTTGCTTTCTATTCGGTGCTCGAAGGCATAAGTAGCTTCATATGATGTATGTGGCTTGTGTGAATCATCGGCTTTTGTTTTCGGGTGATTCTGGATTGATTTGGAAGAATGATTCTCAATCGCGTGATTTAGCTCACGTTCACATAAACTTGGGTTGTGGTGCACCGCATTTGTGCCCCTGGTTTCATGTTTGCGAAGTGCATATGAGGGGCAGTGTTGTTACTTCTTCACGATCGCGATGGAAGTCCCACGATTGGCGATGTATTTCACTGGGCAGAACAATATAAGTACTCTACTTCGAGGGCTTTTGTTATCTTATCCCTTTTTGAGTTAGAGAGTTAAAATTTGGGCGATTTTGGAGTAGATTTTCATGATTTGAATCTAGGTAAGTGTTTTTGACTCGGATTTACTTATATTTCATGCTTCCACCTTGACTTAGTGTCTGATTAATGATTTGAATAGGAGAAATTGAAGATTTTAGTAAAAACTTTGCTAAAACATAAATTGATGATTTGAAAGGCCAATTTAAGGTTGATGCCACGACCGGGATATCCCACCCTCGGGAATCGTGATGGAGCCTACTCGTGAAATCTAGGCAAGCCAAGTATTATAAAATCATTACCCTTTTATTAAGCATGTTCAAAAATTCAAAGTAATAAGTGATTAATCAGCGGAATAATTAAATAAATAGAAATGCGGAAGACGAAAACTTAATCGTTTAACCAAACATTGTTGCATAATCTGAAGTATAATACTACCCAGAATTTTGTATCACAAGTCAGGAACCATCTAAGAATACTACAAATAAGGTCTGAATAAAAATACACTGTTCCGTCCCTGAATAAGTGAAAACAGAAAGAGAAATGATAGGAGGAGACGCCAAGGCCCACGGACGTCTGTAAGATAACCTCGAGTCTCCTGATTGGACTGAAGACAACACCCTCACTGTGGTCCAAGCTCTCCGGTATCAGTGTCTGCACATAGTGCAGAGTGTAGTATCAACACAACCGACCCCATGTGCTAGTAAGTGCCTAGCCTAACCTAGGCGAAGTAGTGACGAGGCTAGGACCATACTACCAAATAAACTTGTGCAGTTAAATCATATACATCGGAAAATAAAAGCAAGAATGTACAATTATGGATGGGAGGGGAAACATGTTGCGGGGAAACATCAAATGATAACAGAAGGACAACAAGTAAGTATAAGGAACACCATAACTCAATTATCAACAAGAATCAGAAATCAAACAAGTGCACGACATCACCCTTCGTGCTTTTAATCTCGTCCTCACCATAAGACTCAATATAATCTGCACGGCACCACCCTTCGTGCTTTTACTCTCCTCCTCACCATAAAAATCAATATAATCGGCACAGAATTGTACATCGTGCGGTACGACATCACCCTTCGTGCTTTTACACTCTTCCTCACAAAATCATACACAGCATCACCCTTTGGGCTTTAACACTCTTCCTCACCCAAACAATAATCACAAGCAATGAGGGCAAGGAAATAAATAAAATAACAATAAAATCCCAGCAAGGGAACAATATTACAATAATCAAATCCTGGCAACGGAACAATATCAAAAACATCAATATCCCGGTAAGGGAGATATCATTAAAAGCAACAACATCCTGGCAAGGGAGACAATATAATAATCCTCTTCTCTTTTTTCACATTTACTTCACAACTCACTTCACAACTTGAGCCAATGCTCTATAAGGTTCAATTGCCAATTATAATTCCACAATTCATTATACAACTTGAGCCAACGCTCTCCAATATCCAATTACCAATATTACTTCCACAAGCTTTACTCAACAATAGAAGTCATCACATAATGCATGAACAATACAAACGGAGTCACATTAATCATAGTATAAGACTTACGGGCATGCTTGACACCAACGTATAGATACTCGTCACCATACCTATATGTCGTATTCAACAAATAGCACGTAGCAAAGAGGACACAACTCCTAATCCCTCAAATTAAGGTTAGACCAAACACTTACTTCAAATTTCCACGGCCAACTCAAGCCTCAAACACCGCTTGTCTATTAAAATTCGCCTGTAAATTACTTGTATCTAGCCCGAATTAATTTAACAACATCAATAAATGATAAATAATTCAATCCCAATGCTATGTTATAGGGTTTCTATCATTCTTCTCAAAAGCCAAAAATCGAACCCGAGCCTGCTTGGTCAAAATACGAGGTTCGGACCAAAACCGGATCACTCATTCACCCACGAGCCCGAATATGTAATTAGTTTCGGAATTCGACCCCAAAACGATGTCTAAATTCCAATTATTCAAAAAGCCCTAACTCCACCCAAATCCCCAATTTTCTACCCTTAAGAACATTATTTAGGCCTATAAATCTAATGGGCGTTAATGGAAATTGACAAAAACAAGTCTAAGAACACATACCTATAGTTTGGTGGTGAAATATCCCTTCAAAAATCGCCCAAGTTTGAGTTTAAGTGAAAAAGTTATGAAGTTTTGAAGAAATCCTGTTTTGCTACTATTTTTAAAAGACTGGGCATTTATTCATTGCATTCACAAGCCTTTGGCTGTGTTCGCATAGGGTTACAACTACCCAGCCCCCAGCCCCTCTCTTATTCTATACGTTCGCGACAGCCTGGGTGCATTCGCAAAGAGTGAACTCCTAAGGCTCCGCATTCGCACCTGGTTCTATGCGATCGTATAGTGCAAACCTGCCCCCCTCCCAATTTGTGTTGTGCATTCGTGTGGGTTACCACGCGTTTGCATAGTGCAAAAACTCAGACACCTGCAAACCGCAAAAACACCAGATTTTCTAAGTTCGAATCACCCCGACATCTATCGGAAACTCACCCGAGCCCTCGGAGCTGCAAACCAAACATTTACACTACCTCAAAAACATCCTACGGACTTACTCGTGCGATCAAATCGCCAAAATAACATCTTAAACAACGAATTTAGCATAGAAATCAAGGAAAAATCTCAAAACTTCCAAAGTATCAAATTTCACAACGACAGGTCCAAATCACATCAAACGACTTCTGTTTTTTACCAAATTTTATAGGCTCAACTTAAATAACATATAATACCTGTACCGGGCTCCGTAACCAAAATATGGGCATGATATCATCAAATTCCACACACATTTTATTTCCAAAAACTCATATTTATTCCAGAAAATACTTTTCTTTAAAAATTTATTTCTCGGGCTTGGGACTTCGAAATTCGATACCAGGCATACGCCCAAGTCCCATATTTTCCTACGGACCCTCTTGGACCGTCAAATCACGGGTCCGGGTCCGTTTACCCAAAATGTTGACCGAAGTCAACTTAAATTCATTTTAAAAGTAAACTTTTATCATTTTTCATAGATTTTCACATAATGGCTTTCCAGATATGCGACCGGACTGTGCATGCAAATTGAGGTGAGACAGAAAGAGGTTTTAAGGCCTCAAAACACAGAATTTTTTTTTTTAAAACAAGTGATGACCTTTTGGGTCATCACATTCTCCACCTCTAAAACAACCGTTTGTCCTCGAACGGACATTAGAAGGAAGTACTTGAGTCGGAGAAAAGATGGGGATAATGGCTCCGCATATCGGACTCGGATTCCCAGGTCGATGCCTTAGCAGGTTGACCTCTCCACTGAACACGAACAGAAGGGAAACTCTTCTATCTCAACTGACGAACCTGTCGGTCTAGAATAGCTACCGACTCATCCTCATAGGACAAGTCCTTGTCCAACTAGACAGTGCTGAAATCTAACAAGTGGGATGAATCGCCGTGATACTTCCGAAGCATGGACACATGAAACACTGGATGCACGGCTGATAAGCTCGGCAGCCATGCAAGTCTGTAAGCCACCTTTCCCACTCGATAAAGAATCTCAAACGAGCCAATGAACCTAGGGATAAGCTTGCCCCTCTTCCCAAATCTCATCATGCCAATCTCATCACACTCTTCATAGGCGACACCCGAAGCAACACTCGCTTGCCAACCATGAATGCCATATCACGAACCTTACGGTCGGCATAACTCTTTTGCCTGGACTGAGCTGTACGAAGCCTATCCTGAATTATCCTGACCTTGTCCAAGGCATCCTGCACTAGATATGTACCCAACAACTGAGCTTTTCCCAGCTCAAAAAACCCAATGTGGGACCGATATCGCCTACCATATAAAACCGCATAAGGAACCATCCGGATACTCGACCAGTAGTTGTTGTTGTAGGAAAACACTGCTAAAGGAAAAAATTAATCCCACGAGCCTCCAAAGTCAATGACATAAGCTCGGAGCATATCCTCCAAAATTTGAATTGTACGCCCGGACTGCCGGTCCGTGTGAGGATGAAATGCTGTGCTCAACTCAACTTGTGTGCCCAATTCACGTTTATTTGCTCTCCATAAATGCGAGGTAAACTGCATACCTCAGTCCGAAATGATAGACACAGGCACACCATGAAGACGAACAATCTCTCGGATATTAATATCAGCTAACCTCTAGGAAGAATAGGAGACTACCACAGGAATGAAATGTGCTGACTTGGTCAGCCTATCAACAATAACCCACACTGCATCGAACTTCCTTTGAGTCCGTGGGAGTCCAACAACGAAGTTCATAGTGATACGCTCCCACTTCCACTCATGAATCTCAATCTTCTGGAACAGACAACCAGGTCTCTAATGCTCGTACTTAACCTGCTGACAATTCAAACACCGAGCCACATATGAAACAATGTCCTTTTTCATTCTCCTCCACCAATAATGCTGCTGCAAATCTTGATTCATCTTAGTGGCGCCCGGATGAATAGAGTACTGGGAACTATGGGCCTCCTCTAAAATCAACTCACGGAGCCCATCCACATTAGGCACACAAACTCGATCTTGCAGCCTCAAAACTCTATCATCTCCTAAGGTAACCTGCTTGGCACCTTCGTGCTGCACCGTGTCTCTAAGGACACATAAATGAGGGTCATCATACTGCCGATCTCGGATACACTCCATTAAAAAAGAACGAGCGACTGTGCAAGCTAACATACAGCTAGGCTCAGAAACATCCAACCTCATGAACTGATTGGACAAAGCCTGAACATCCAAAGTAAGCGGTCTCTCACCGACTAGAATATACACAAGACTACCCATACTGGCTTTTCCGAGATGATATAAGATAGTGATATCATAGTCTTTCAATAACTCCAACCACCTTCTCTGCCTTAAATTTAGCTCCTTCTGCTTGAACAAGTATTGCAAACTCTTGGGATCCGTGAACACCTCACATGACACGCCATATAAATAATGCCTCCAAATCTTCAATGCATGAATAATAGTTGCTTACTCCAAATCATGAACCGGATAGTCCTTCTCAAGAATATTCAACTGACATGAATCATAAGCAATGACTTTGCCATCCTGCATCAACACTGCACCAAGTCCAATACGAGATGCATCACAATAAACTATATATGGCCTTGAACCTATGGGCAAAACCAACATCGGTGCCGTAGTAAAAGCCGTCTTGAGCTTCTGAAAGCTCGCCTCGCACCAGTTCGACCACCTAAACCGGGCACCCTTCTAGGTCAACCTGGTCATCAGGGATGCAATAGATGAAAACCCCTACACAAAGCGACGATAATAGCTTGCCAAACCCAAGAAACTCCGGATCTCTATAGCTAATGCAGGTCTAGGCCAGTTCTTAACTGCCACTATCTTCTTCGAATCCACCTGAATACCCTCTCCTGATACAACATGACCCAAGAATGCAAATGAACTCATCCAGAACGCACACTTCTAAAACTTACTATCTCTCAAATTCTGGAGGACAACTCTCAGATGCTGCTCATACTCCTCCCGGCTGCGGGAATAGATCAAAATATCATCAATAAAGACTATCACGAATGAGTCTAAGTAAGGCCTGAACACTCGGTTCATCACTTCCATAAAAGCTACTGGGGAATTTGTCAACCCAAATGACATCACCAAGAACTTATAATGCCCGTACCGAGTGCAGAAAGCTATCTCAGGGACATCAGATGCCCTAATCCTCAACTGATGGTAGCCAGATCTCAAGTCAATCTTCGAGAATACCTTGGCACCCTGAAGCTGATCAAACAAATCATTTATCATCGGCTATGGATACTTATTCTTGATTGTAACCTTGTTCATCTACCGGTAATCTATACACATTCGCATCGATCCATCCTTCTTCTTAACAAACAACACTGGTGCACCCCAAGGCGAGACACTAGGTCTAATAAATCCTTTCTCAAGCAAGTCTTGCAACTGCTCCTTCAATTATTTCAACCCAGGCGGATCCATACGATACGGCGGAATAGAAATAGGCTGAGTGCTTTGAGCTAAATCAATGTAGAAGTCAATATCTCAGTCGAGTGGCATACCCGGAAGGTCTGAAGGAAAACATTCTGGACACTCACAAACAACATGCACAGAATCCATAGAAAGAACCTCAACATTAGAATCACATACATATGCCAAATAGGCCAAACACCCTTTCTCGACCATACGCCGAGCCTTCATATATGAGATAACACTACGGGTAAAATGACCAGGATTCCCTCTTCACTCTAAACGAGGCAACCCCGGCAAGGATAAGGTCACAGTCTTGGCATGACAATCCAAGATAGAGTGGTAAGGTGATAACTAGTCCATCACCATTATGACATCAAAATCAACCATATCCAACGGTAACAAATCTACTCGAGTCTCAAGACCCCTAATCACAACTATACATGAATGATGGACACGATCTACCACAATTGAATTACCCATCGGTGTAGACACATATATATGAGCACTCAAAGAATCATTAGGCATGACCAGATACGGTGCAAAATAATATGACACATAGGAGTACGTAGATCTTGGATCAAATAGAACTGAAGCATCTCTACTACAAACTAGAACAGTACCTGTGATAACTGTATCGGAAACCTCAGCCTCGGGCCTGGCTGGAAGAGCATAACACCGGGGCTGGGCCGCACCACCCTGAACTACATCTCTGTGATGACTTGCTACTGGCTGGTCCCTACCTTTAGCGGCCTGACCTCCACCTCTAGCACCTCTACCTCCACCTTTAGCTGGATGAGAGGGCTGTGGAACACTCGGTGCCTGAACCATGGCACCAGAACCCTGATGCTGAGAGCTACTTGAGGCTCGAGGGAAAAATCTAGCAATGTTTCCCATATCGCCACAAGTATAACAAGCCCTCGACTATTGAGACTGCTGACCCTAACGAATTAAATGACCACCCCAAAAACTCTAGAGCGGTAGTGCACTGACAAGAGTTGTTGGTGCACTGTAGGACTGCTGATCAGAATACTACATATGAGAACCATGACAGTCTGATGCACCGTGAGAAACCTGAAGTGCTGACTAAAAAGGCCTAGAAGGGTGGCCTCTACTATACGAATCCCTACCTCCAGATGAGGCGCCACTGAATCTGCCTGAGTAACGAGGCCTCTTGTCAGACCCCTGACCACCTCCCTACGACAGAACCATCTCAACTCTCCTGGCCACGTTGGCCGCCTCCTGGAAAGAAATCTCACTCCCCGTCTCCTTAGCCATCTGAAGTCGAATAGGCTGAATGAGTCCCTCAATGAACCTCCGCACTCCCTTTCTCTCAGTGGGAAGTATATGTAGAGCATGCTGGGCCAAATCAATAAACCTGGTCTCGCAGTGAGTAACTGTCATAGAACCCTACTAGAGATGCTCAAACTGCCTCTGATAGATCTCTCTTTGAGTGACAGGAAGAAACTTCTCCAGAAATAGCTGAGAAAATTGATCCCAAGTAGAAGCTGGTGACCCAGCTAGTCTAGCCAAACAATAATCTCTCCACCATGACTTGGAAAATCCAGACAAGCGAAAAGTAGCAAGTCGACCCCATTGGTCTCCACTATCCCCATGTTCCTGAGAACCTCATGACAGCAGTCTAAATAATCCTAGGGATCCACCGAAGATGCACCACTGAAAATGGTAGTGAAGAGCTTAGTAAACCTGTCCAATCTCCACAAGGCATCAGCAGACATAGTTGCTCCATAACCAGTCTGAGCTACCACACCCGGCTGAACTGCTCTAACTAGCTGAGTTGCTGGAGTTTGAAACTGGGGAGCCATCTGCTCCAGAGTGCAGGTAGCAGGAGTTTGGGCTCCTCCTCAAGCCTGAGAGATCGCTGGTGCTATAGGAAGTAACCTTGACCGGGTGACACTCTCCATAAGGCCCACTAGACATACCAGAGCATCCTGGAGTACTGGGGTAGCAATGAACTCCTCTAGGACCTGAGCTGGGCCCACCGAAATTTCCTAGGCTAGAACCTCATCATCAAACTCAATCTGAGGCTCTACTGCTGGTGTTGCTACTCTGGGCTGAGCTCTACCCCTACCTCGGCCTCTAACATGGCCTCAGCCTCGCCCTCTTCCCCTCGTAGGAGTTTCTGCTGGTGGCTCGGGCTGCTAACCAGTGGATGAGGAAGTACATGTTCTTACCATCAGCAAAAGAACAAAGTAGAAATTCAATTAGTAGCATTGAGAAACCAAACCGCATGACAAGAAAGAATAGATGTGAAGTTTTTCCTAACTCTGTAGCCTCTAGGGGATAAATATAGATGTTTTCGTACCGATCCCTTGAACTCTACTAAGCTTGTCCGTCAATCGTGAGACCTATGTAACCTAAAGCTCTGATACCAACTTGTCACGACTCGAATTCCCCACCCTCAGGAATCGTGATGGTGCCTACTCGTGAAAGCTAGGCAAGCCGAGTATTATAAAATAATTAACCTTTTTATTAAGCATGTTCAACAATTCAAAGTAATTAGTGATTAATCAGCGTAATAAATTAAATAACCAGAATTGCGGAAGACGAAAACTTAATCGTTTAACCAAACATTGCTACATAATCTAAAGTACAATATTACCCAAAATTTGGTGTCACAAGTCACGGACCATCTAAGAATACCACAAATAAGTTCTGAATAAAAATACATAATTCTGTCTCTGAATAAGTAAAAACAGAAAGAGAAATGATAGGAGGAGACGCCAAGGCTCGCGGACGTCTACAGGACTACCTCGTGTCGCCTGAGTGGACTGAAGACAACACCCTCACTGCACTCCAAACGCTCCGGTATCAGTATCTGCACAGAGTGCAGAGAGTAGTATCAGCACAACTGACCCCATGTGCTGGTAAGTGCCTAGCCTAACTTCGGAGAAGTAGTGACGAGGCTAGGACCAGACTACCAAATAAACATGTGCAGTTAAATCATATATAGCGGAAAATAAAAGCAGGAATGTACAATTAAGGATGGGAGGGGGAAACATGCTGCAGGAAAACATCAAATGGTAATAGAAGGACAACAGGTAAGTATAAGTAACACCATAAGAATCAATATAATCAATATAATCTGCACGGCATCACCCTTCATTCTTTTACTATCGTCCTTACCATAAAAATCAATATAATCGGCATAGAATTGTACATTGTGCAACACGGTATCACCCTTCGTGCTATTACCCTCTTCCTCAAAAAATCATACACGGCATCACCTTTCTTGCTTTAACACTCTCTCAGCAAAACAATGCACGACATCACCCTTCATGTTTTAACACTCTTCCTCACCCAAACAACAATCACAAGCAATAAGGGCAAGAAAATAAATAAAATCACATTAAAATCCCGGCAAGGGAACAATAGTACAACAATCCAATCCCGGCAAGGGAAGAATATCAAAAGCATCAACATCCCGGCAAGGGAGATAGCATTAAAAGAAACAACATCCCGGCAAGGGAGACAATATAATAATCCTCTTCTCTTTATTCACATTTACTTCACAACTCACTTCACAACTTGAGCCAATGCTCTATAAGGTTCAATTACCAATTATACTTCCACAATTCATTATACAACTTGAGCCAACGCTCTCCAATATTCAATTACCAATATTACTTCCACAAGCTTTACTCAACAATAGAAATCATCACATAAGGCATGAACAATATAAACAGAGTCACATTAATCATAGTATAAGACTCACAGGCATGCTTGACACCAACCTATAGATACTCGTCACCATGCCTATACGTCGTACTCAACAAATAACACGTAGAAAATAGGACACAACTCCTAATCCCTCAAGCTAAGGTTAGACCAACCACATACCTCAAACTTCCATGGCCAACTCAAGCCTCAAACACTGCTTTTTCTTTAGAATTCAACTCCAAATTACTTATGTCTAGTCCAAATTAATTTAACAACATCAATAAATGCTAAATAATTCAATCCCAATGCTAAATTATAGGTTTTCTATCATTCTTCCCATAAGTCAAAAAATTGACCTGGGGCCCGCTTGGTCAAAACACGAGGTTCGTACCAAAACCCGATCACCCATTCACCCATGAGCCCAAATATGTAATTAGTTTCGGAATTCGCCCCCAAAATGATGTCTAAATTCCAATTATTTAGCAAGCCTTAACTCCACCCAAATCCCCAATTTTCTACTCTTAAGAACATGATTTAGGCCTAGAAATCTAATCGGTATTAATGTAAATTGAAGAAACAAGTCTAAGAACACATACCTATGGTTTGGTGGTGAAATTCCCCTTCAAAAATCGCCCAAATTTGAGTTTAAGTGAAAAAGTTATGAAGATTTGAAGAAATCCCATTTTGCTACTATTTTTAAATGACTGGGCATTTATTCATTGCGTCCGCGTGCCTTTGGCCACGTTCGCATAGGGTTGACTCTCATGATCTATGCATTCGCGAGCTAAGGGCCACGTTCGCATAGGGTTACAACTCCCGGCCCCAGCCCCTCTCCTATTCTATGCGTTCGCTACAGCCCTGTTGCGTTCGTGTAGAGTGAACTCCTAAGGCTCTGCTTCGCACCTGGTTCTATGCGACCGCATAGTGCAAACCTTCCACCCTCCCGATTTGTGTTGTGCGTTCCCGTTGGATACCATGCGTTCGCATAGTGCAAAAACTTAGACACCAGCAAACAGCAAAAACACTAAATTTTCTAAGTTCGAATCACCCCGATGCCTATCTGAAACTCATCCGAGCTCTCGGGGCTCCAAACCAAACATGTACACTACCTCAAAAACATCGTACGGACTTACTCGTGCGATCAAATTACCAAAATAACATCTTAAACAACGAATTTAGTATAGAAATCAAGGAAATATCTCAAAACTTCCAAAGTATCAAATTTCACAACTACGGGTCCGAATCACATCAAACGACTTTCGTTTCTTACCAAATTTACAAGCTCAGCTTAAATCACATATAAAGACATGTAGCGGGCTCCGGAACAAAAATACGATCCTGATACCATCAAATTCCACACAAATTTCATTTCCAAAAACTCTTATTTATTCAAGAAAATAATTTTCTTCAAAAATTCATTTCTCGACCTTGGGACATCGGAATTCGATTCCGGGCACACGCCCAAGTCCCATATTTTCCTTCGGATCCTCCGGGATCATCAAATCTTGAGTCCGGGTCCGTTTACCTAAAATGTTGACAGAAGTCAACTTATATTAATTTTAAAAGCAATTTTTTATCATTTTTCACAGATTTTCATATAATGGCTTTTCGGATACGCGTCCGGACTGCACACGCAAATCGAGGTGAGACAGAAAGAGGTTTTAAGGCCTCAAAACACAGAATTTATTTTTTAAAAAACAAGTGATGACCCAAGGTCATCACATTGGAATTGGATGATTTTTGTATGGTTAAACCTGTATCGAAATGGATGTTTGGAATTTGTGAGTTGTATCAGGTTTCGAGGTGCGGGCCCAAGGTTGACTTTTTTGGTTTTCATTAAAGATCGAAACCTTATTATCCAAAATTGTTTTCCATGGCTATTATTTATGATATTAAGTTATTTTGACTAGATTCTCCGGAGGTTGTTTCACATAGGAAGGGCTTCTTAGAGTATTGATTTAGCTTCTCTAAGATAAGTATATTGCTTAACTTTGTGGGGGGGGGGGAGGAAACTACCCCCTAGAATTTGGATTAATTTCACTATTTGAATGATGTAGAAGGCGATGAGGTAATGACTGTGTACACGGGATTATAGGTGCAAATTGACCAGTTTATGCTTGTAGGCCACTCATATGCAATTAATTGAAGTTGTTGTTTCATGTCATATCTTTCATTGTTGAGTTCATTCTTATATGCATTGATTGAAGTTTTTATTACATGTTATATATTTTATTGTTGAGTTTATTCATCCGTTTCAAGGTGTTGTTGCAATTATCGTGTTGATCTATTTTTGGTACTCTTGTGTTAATGTTGTCGTTATTGGTATTCCTTGTTATTGATCTGTGGGCATATATGGTTGTGGTATTGATGTTGTTGTTATGAAAATGTTGTGGTATATGGTCACGTGTAGTGTGAGTTGTTATGATGTGTTGCTGTATTTTGGCACATATGGGCTTGTTGAGCGGATTTTCGGGGTGTTTGCACGAGGTTTGTATTACACATGTTGCGAGACAAGGCGGGCTATGTGTATGTATTGGGTTTGCGCATGTGGCGAGACAAGGTGAGATAATATTTAATGTGCATGTGTCGAGCCAAGACAGGTATTTACTATATTACTGCGCACGCGTTAAGACAAGGGGCTATGTCAAGGATTATATGTGATGGCCTGAGGGCATATTATTGAAGATATTCATTTGGTGGTATGACTTCCTTGTGTCTGTCATGCATATTACGTGATTTGTAGTGTTGTTTCCAATGTGCTACTCGGTGTCACTGATATTACTTGTTGACTTGAGCTGTTATAGTACACTTGCACATGCATACACTGTCACATGCCATTTACACCAGTCCAAGAGTATGATATTTGACGATCATTGACCTTGTACATGCATTCTCGTATATTTTCTTTCTCTGCAATATAGCCGGACTGGTAGCCCGTGACAACACGAAGCGGTTTGTGATATTGAGCTTGTGACCATGCGGGGTGGATTGTGATATTGAGACTGTGACCATGCCGGGCAATTTGTGATATTTAGCATGTGACCATGTCGGGCGGATCGTGGTAGTGATCCTGTGACCATGCCAGGCATATTAAGATATTGGCACGTGAGTTGTCTGTGTTGTACGTGAGTTGTCTATGCGTTATGAGATATTTTTACTAATGGCATGTGAGTTTTCCGTGCGAATATGAGATATTGATGTTATTGGTACCTGGGTTGTCCGTGCAACACGTGAGTTGTCCATGTGGTTGTGATTGATAAGGTGGGCACGAGGTTCCATGTGTATACGATTTATGATTTGGAACTTGTGACTTGTGATTATGAGGTGTGGCATCTTGGGGTGATTTTTGTTGTAAACCTTGTGTTAGAACGACTTGATTATTTGGTTGTCATTTATTTTCCTTAATTGGTTTCACTGGTACTTTTACTATTGCTGATACTTTTACTGTGGTCCGATTACTTTACTGTTTTATCCCATGTTTAATCCTTGTTACCATTACTGATCCTTGTTTCCATTATTAGCTTTATATTGATATTCAACACAAGTTATCATGTCTAGTAGTTGTCTTGACTTGTACCTCATCACTACTCTACCGAGGTTAGTCTTGATACTTACTGGGTACCGGCCGTGGTGTACTCATACTACACTTCTGCATATTTTTGTGCAGAGCGTAGATAACAGACTCACGTAGAGTTAGTTTCTTACTCACGAGGATTCAGGATAGAGCCGTTTGGTCGTCAAAGTTCCTTAGAGTCTTTTCCTTTACATTTATACTATGAAATTCTTATCCAAATAGTATTGAATTTCTAAATATTTTTATGTATTTAGCTAGAGTTCGTGACTCTATACTACCTAGACATAAGAATTGTAGTGCTTATCATTGTGTTGACATGTATCACTTTTAAATTTCTTATTTATATTAAATTATGCTTCATAATATCATGTTCAATTGGTTTAACTGTTGTAGGTGATCAGCTTATCCAGTTTTAGAGACTAAGTGTCATCACGATCCTTAAGTTGGGATTTGGGTCATGACAAAAGGCGGAGAGGATGGGGAATTTAGAATTTATTTCAACTAGGGAGAGACCTTTGGATATGGATATTCTGGCTTTGTCCAACAGGTTCGTGAGATTTGATATTTCGGACCCTAGAAGAGTCCTTGCTTGTGTTGTATCTTAGTCATTCTTGCATGAGAGCATTAATGATTGTTGATACCCAATTTTTCTCTATATATTTTTAATATGCGTAAATACTTTAAAAATATCATATATAAGCATATATAAGCATGCATAAGGTTTTTATAATTTTCCTATAATTTTAAAGATTTTAAATTGATTTATTTCCTTCTCTTTTACTCATAAAATCCCCAATAATTATCCATCAAATTATTGTTGGGGTGATTTAGTCATTTAAATCCTATATTTATGCCAAATTATTGTTAAAATATTTTTAGTGCATTTTTATAATTGCATTTTGTATTTTAAAAGCTAAATTGCATATAATTGCAATATTAGCCTTATTAATGTATAATTACATTTATATGCATAAAATTGATCTTCTATATTTTTAAAATGTTAAATATCTATTTTAAATCATTTTAGTATACAAAAGTATTTTCCAAAAATTATCTATTACTTATTATAAATTATATAGGGATAAATTGGCTATTTAAAACGTATCCAGATTTGTATTTCAATTTTAGCTCAATTTTAACCCAACCGCAGCCCAATTCCTTATCAGATTACCCGACCCAGGCCCTAATTACCCCTACCCCACCCAAAACCTATTAAATCCTGGCCATTGATCTAAAAGATCAATGGCCCTCGTCGGTTGATCTAAAAGATCAACGACGCTCGTCAATTCTTACCTTTTTTAACTCTAAACGACCCCCAACCCTAAATCATTTTCCAAATCCACCACCTATGTATTCTCTCATCTCCTCTCATCTCTCAGCAACTCAACCAAACCCTAGCCCTTCAAACCGCCGACCTCTCTTCTCCGGTGATGTCCCATCAACTCCTAAGCCTCCAATGGCTTCTCTAATGCCATGCTTGCCTTCTCTAAGGTCTTCAAGGGCCTAGAGCCACACCGACTTGCACCTAGGGTTTGTCACTTGTCTGTGCTTGGCTACTCTAGTGTGATTTCGAGCAAAATCACGCTGTATTTGTTACGATCCTTGGGATTCTAGACATGTTCTTTCATCTCTATTTGGGTTTCTTCTGAAACCCAATTTTCTACATACATCTCCTAGATTTGTACAAATTTAACACAATTTGAGTTTGTTTCTTTGATGTTTTACAATATCCTTGGAACTCTTACAAGAACCATATGATTCCAAGTGTTTTCGTCTTCTTCTAAAATTAGGTTTTTTCGGAACTTCTTCTAAAACCCTGTTTAAACTTCGATCTCTTGTATATTTCGACTGATTCTATTATTTTACTACCTTTTCAACTCGCCTATGTTGAAAGCCCAAATTTTCTATATTTCTTTATTTGGTTTTGTGTATTAGCATGACTGCTCTTTTCTTGTTTGAGTTTCTGTGACTATATTGCCTAGAATATGTTCTTACTAAGTTTTTAGCCTAACGTATATGACCTCTATGTGTTTGTGTTCATCTTGACAGGTCAATACTTGCCTTTTGCTTGCTATGTTTGGTTACTCCTATCTCACTCTTTTTATAAGCTAAAACTCTCTCTTTGGTTGACTCTGAACTCCTTGTTTTTGGGCTTGATTTGACAAACTTCCCTTTAGACCTTCGATTTTCGTATTTAAACTTGGGAACCCATATTACTCTGCTTAAATTATTAATTTCGAATCCTTGATTCCATGATTTACTATATGCTGATTTTCGATTATTTCCATATTCCGCAACTTTATTTTGTTTTCTTACCTTATTTGGTTAGCCGAGTATTTTACTGATTCTTCATTAGTTGTTTCATTAATTGAACCCCTATGTACTTACACCTAATTGTCTATTTTGTACCTTATTCTCTACTTGGTTTCTTTCCTTAATCATTTCTGCCTATTACCGTTGGTTGATTACCCTTAATTAAAGGAGTACTTGCATTGATTTGATTAGTATTTGGTTCCATAATTACTATACTACTATGATTCTTGCCGTACTTTTATCTAATTTCGAACTACTATATATACACACTCTCTCATTAGCACAAACACACGAACACATTGGTTCAAAACTCTCTCTCACACAAAAACTCTCTTCTTCTCTCCTTTCTCTGGTTACTTGCTATTGTTCTAAGTCGCCGGCTGCAAGCCAACGCTGATTACTCTACTCTCTTGCTCCTTACTTTGTGTTTACTACCTATTTTACTGGTATGTTCCAATTTTAGTTCAAGTCCCAATAATAATATGCTTCTCCTATTACTTCAATTTGTCATGTTTCTAATATGCTATTACCTATGGTTTTGTTGTTCAACCTACAATTAGCATATCTACTTTATTATCTTCTGTATTGCATGTTATATACCCCTAAGGATCCCCTTCTAGTATGTCTTAATGTGTCTGTGTTTCCCTGATCCCTAGCATGCCCCCTTCCTGTGTAAAGTAATTGGCTATCCTAAGCTTCTTGATTCTGTATTAATAGTTCATGCTATACTTCAAAAAGCCTTGACCCCCTTTTAAGGGCCTCACTAGTACTGTATCTATGTGTATCTATGTTTACTATGTGCCCTATGCTTACCCCAAATCCCCATTACCCCCTAAGTGGATGTGTGCACCTTTCTGACTTCATGTATTGAAGTGCTGATGAACTTCTTCTAATTCTGTATTTGGTTTGGTAGATTGTTGATTACTTACCCTTTTTAAATTGTATTATTCAATAACTCCCTATGTGATTTTACAAAACCATTTCAAGCCAATGTCTTTAAAAACTGTTTTCCTATTGAAACCTTTCAAATTATGTCAAGCACTGTCACCCTACTCCTAAGTCACTAGATTCTGCCCCCTCCAGTGTGTGTACTGCCTTGGGATCCTCTTGAGAACCCTCTGAGCTGTGGCACACTGAGGCTGAACCTTCCACACTATACTTATTTAATTTGGTTACCACGTCTAGGTGTGAGCACTGCCAGGGATCCTTGAGATCCTCACAGAACTTTGACGCACCTAGACAATGACATTGTCTATGGAATTTGGGCATTTGAGGCTATTGGAGGGTTTGGAAATCTGGGCCTATTTGTAATCTCCCTATAGACTAACTTCTAATTTTCTTATCTACTTGTGTAATTCATTCATATGGTCAGTAATAATTTGTAAACGAATATTGGGGTAAATAGTGAAAAGGGTGAGTAGTTACATGTTTGTGGGTAATACGGGTAGAAACCATGCATATATGACTTTATATTTTGCTACGTTAGAAATCATTCCTATAGATCTCAAGTGGTTCCAATAATAGAAATCATGTTATAGGTCTTAAAACCAGCTTCACGAGTAGATACCATGCCTATATGATATGGTCCAGTTCAACTTCTATTGTAACAAGGGTTTACATGTGTGTTTCATTTGTCATCATGTCTGCAAGTTCCTAAAATTAGTTTTTAAACAATTAGATATCATGCCTATAGGGAACAACACCAGAAATCCTGCCTATAAATTTAAACCAGTTTAGTTTAAATAAATCTATCCAGTCCATGATTAGTTCACTTCGAAATTAGTTTAATTAATGGTTTATTTTCCATGAAACAAGTTCTTTCAAAAAATGTCTTATTATATCAGTAGACAACATGCCTATAGGGATTAAAGAGTCTGTTTTAAAATTTGCCTTGTTCTTACAATATAAAACGTAGTTGTCAGTAATCCGCGTATAGGCAAGCGTATAGGGCGCTTTCAAAATCTTGCAATTCTGAAACTATTTATGTCACTTAATGTCTTTCTAATTTTAACAGGCTTTAAAAATCAGTAGGCAAACTGATAGGGCCATTACTTCTGAGTTTTAAAATAAACTGCCTATCTTCTGTGTCTTGATATTCACTTAGATATCATGCCTTAGGATACTTTTAAAAAAAGGTCCTTATTTGTGTTTGAGTCATGCTGCTTATGTGTGTTGTTTGATGAGGTAAACTTGAGCCTTTAATTACTCCTTTTTGTCTTATGTGCTAAGGTCCTAATTGTTCTTGCCTGGCGCCTTAGTATTTTTACCTCTAAAACTTTAGGGGTCTGTCTAGAACTACCTATAGGTAGAGGTTTTAAAAATTCCTCCAGTACCATTAAGAAGGGATGGGTAACAGCACGCAATAGTGATCGCTGACCAAAACTCGTTTTAATGACCACTAAATGGTGGGAAGGGTAGATATAGGATGTGATGACTACGCGCTAATGTCATGTGTAGCCCCTCATTGAGGAGTATTTTCCAGACATTGTGTGGGGTGATCCTATAAGCTAACCAACCTAGGACTCCTCCTTTTCAAAAATCCTTTTTATAATACAACTTGTCCAAAACCTTTGCCTTATTATTTGAGTTATACAAACGTGCCTTGTTTGTAATTATTTGTTTCAAGTATTTATTTGGACTAATTCGTAAATATAAGTTCAGCCAGGACCCACAGTTTTGGACTAAGAGGGGTGCCTAACACCTTCCCCTCGAGGTCATTTCGAGCCCTCCTAATCTCCTGTAATGCAAACCAATCCAAGAGTTAATCGCTCTAGGTTCCCTAACGCACCATGACTCGTTAGGTGGCGACTCTTCAACTAATCAATGAACCTATTTCCGCGAAGGGAAAAAATGGGGTACAACAGCATGACGACTCTGTTGGGGATACCTTTTTGGCTCTTACCATCACGGACCTATTTTTTAGTCCAAGCATGTTTTATCCCATACCCTTCTCCTTTATTTGAATTTAACTGTCCGTTTTCTTTTAAGCGTTTATGATTCTTTATCCCTGAAACTAACTTGTCTCTTTGTTTTCTTTTTCCTGTAACTATCTTTCAAATATTTAAATACTGTATTTATTTTTCCTATGTGCAAATACTTGACTACAAGTTATTAACTGGTACATAAATCATGCTCCACATCCTATTCCACTCGTGCGTATAAAATCCTATAGCAACGCTTTAATGAGTGGTTGCGCTCTTCCTATTTACTACCCTTAAATTCGGAAAGACTTATTTGTGGTAAAACCAGTCGATCAACGGTGCAGTCGATGGTTCCGTGCCTTCCCCCTCGAGTTTTCCGCTTGAGGGTACCAGTCTAAATCCTATAGTAACCTTACTCTGGTTAAAATTGTGCATGCATCATGGTCAAACCTAGTCAAATCAGTTATATTGTCCACATAATGATCCTTAAAAATAAGCCTTATCCAAAGTCCATCGGGTTTTCCATAATCTCAATAGACACAACCATGTTCTGTGCATTAATTTGGAGAACTAAATGCCGATATGTTGATTATAAATGTATAAATAGTCGAGTCCAGTGGGGGTAAGGTCTAACCCTTTTGTTTTGAAGAAAATGAGGCATGGGGTCCCCAGATTTGGTATGGTTAGCAACATCCCACCATTGCTGCTAGATTGGTGGGAGGACCTTTCCTCAAGTGACAAGAAACATGTGAGAAAGTACATGGGTAACCTGTCTTCCTTGCTAGATATTGAGCCAAAAATAAGTTGATCGAAGCTGCCACTTTATTCTAGTATAGTGAAAGAGCTGTGTTTCGTTTTGCCGACATAGAAATGACACCGCTTCTAGAGGAAATTGGAAGGATTGTGGGATTGACTTGGTATAGTCCCGGGCTATTGGTACCAAAAAACCGTATGGGCAGGGTATTTTTGAAGATGATGGGGATGAAGAAGAATGTCGACCTAGTGTGCTTAAAAGAATCTTACATACCTTTCGAATACCTTTACGAGAGGTATGGCCATAGCAAGTCTTTACATACTTACCATGATGAGATCTCCCTCACTTATCTAGGTCACATCCACCGCATAATGTTTGTATTCATTGTGTGCTTCCTATGCCTGATAGTGTTCCCAATGAAAAAGGGAAGAATCCACACTAGGTTGGCCATGGTCGCCAAGACTCTGATAGAAGGTATTAATGGACAGACATATACCATAGTCCCATGATCATAGCCGGCATCTATAGGGCTCTGGAATGCTGTCAAAGAGGGGTCAAGCATTTCGAGGGATGTAATTTATTGCTGCAGTTATGGTTATTCGAACATTTCTAAAAGGGTCGCTATCACCAAGAATTTCCGAGAAGGGCTTGGAACGACCATATTGCCTTCCATCACCCTAAGCAGATGACTTACATTCCAGACAGGTTTGCTCAGCCGGAAAGTGCCAAAGAATAGGTAGAGTTCTTCGACAATCTGTCCGAGGAACAGGTGCAGTGGATGTTTGAATACTTCCTAATAGACGAGTTTATTATCAAGTCAAGAGATGCTCCGCACTTGGTGCTCATCGGGTTGAGAAGAATATACCCATATGTCCCTATGCGAGTTATGAGGCAAGCAAACAGAAAACAGGTTGTACAAAGGGTTGTCAAGATGAGTCATTTTAGGGCGGACTTCCAAGAGGACGATGTCCCTTACAAGTGCCAAGCTCAGCACTTGTGGCACTACAAAATCATTGTGGAGAAGAACACTGTTGAGCCACACAGGTACCATGTAGGGTGCGAGCCTCTCTACTCGGCATGGTTGGCAGACAATCTGAAAGGAATGGTGACACTAGGGGCCGGTCAAGGGAACAGAATCATAGATGAGGAACCTGAAGCTCAAGTCAAATACAACAGGTTGCGCAAGAGGGTCCACGACTCTGAGAATGAGCACCGGGAAATAAATGAGAGGAATGTGAGGTTGATCAAGTAATGGAAAGAGATGGAAATCACTTCAAACAGGAAACTGGAATACTTGGAGCGAGGAATAGTGGAGCTCGAAGGCAAAGTTATAAAGAGGATTGAAAATTGCCAGAACGCTGAAGGAGTTGAAGGAGGACATTTGGCCAGAGCCTACTTGTTGTTGGGGCTGTGCGAGCTGGCGGATCTATATGATGGAGTCCAGAAGATTGAATCTGGGGAAGGTCCTTTTGGGACCAAATAGGCTAGATTTACTTGCTTTTCCTAAAAATATAATAAGGGCAAGTCCCATTAGTGACTTATTTTATTATTTTAGTGTCGTTTTGGGATTCGTCTATTTTTATATTATGAAATGAAGCATTTATTGGCATTTAAAGTTCTCCAAATCTATTTGTCTCTAGGCGTACCTCGGGCACAATGAGCTTCCCAAAGTAGGACACAAATTTACATTTCCGCAATATGTGTTTAAATACTGCAAGCGTTTCAGAATCCTCACTGACTTGTTACCTCTTTGTTTTTTCTTTATTTTTGATTATTCCCATCCCCTTAGGTTGGTTCACTCATACGGGCCTCATCAACGTATCACACCAGACCTAGAGGCCCTCCACCTCCTCCTCCTCCAAGCAACACAAAGGGCGAATGAAAGACAAAAATGGCCGACTTAAGTAGTATCCGAAAGGAGAATTTTGAGAATGTAGAAGCCTCAGATGGCCACAGTACTCCAGCCCCAAATGATTTAGGTTTGAGACTGGAACAAAAGATACAGGAATTGCAAGGAGAGGTTCGCAGCTTGGAAAACTTGTCACTCACCATCAATGTCCTCGATATCCACCAACAAAACATAAAGAACCCGACAACTCTTCAAAACACATAAAACCAACACCCACAAAATCCTCCCGCACCAAATCAATACGCGACTCCACCCCAAAATATCAATCCATTGCCAATACCAACTCCACCGCAACATCATCATCAACCAACTCAGTACCCACCAACCACCTCTTACCACACTCCCCAAAACATACCACCACTCATTCCCGATCCCCAAAACTCCACCAATGACCATCACTACATCCAAGTTCATGACACCCATCAAAGCAACCTCATATATGTTGAAACTATACTTCCCTCTACCTAACCAACCTCATATGCACCGAAATCCTCCTAGAAGGACCTGCTCATTAAAAACATGGCTGAAGAACTCAAGAAGTTAACAAGACGAGTTAAAGGTGTTGAATGAGACAAAGGAATAGAAGGTTTGAACTATGAAGTTTTGTGCATACAGCCGGATGTCGAATTTCCAGAGGGGTACAAACCTCCCAAGTTCGAAATGTTCGATGGTACAGGTGATCCCAATGTTCATCTAAAAACCTATTGTGACAAGCTTGTCGGGCCGAGAAAGATGAAAAGATCTGGATGAAGCTCTTTATGAGGAGCCTTACTGGGGATGCTTTGTCTTGGTATATTAGTCAAAATCCCAAGAAATGGTCCAATTGGGTGAGCATGGCGTCAGATTTCATGGACCGGTTCAGGTTCAACATAGAGAATGCACCGGATGTCTTCTACATTCAGAATCTTAAGAATAACCTACTGAGACTTTCCGCGAATACGCTACTCGTTGGAGGTCGGAATCGGCCAAGGTCAGTCCCTCTTTGGATGAAGAACAAATGAATAAATTCTTCGTCAGGGCACAAGATCCACAATATTATGAGAGGTTGTTAATTATCAAAAATCACAAGTTCTTTGACATCATCAAACTCGGAGAAATAATCGAAGAAGGAATCAAGAGCGGGATGGTAACGAACTTCGAGGCACTACAAGTCATGAATAAGGCACTACAATCAGGTGGCATATCAAAGTAAAAAGATGTTGGGGCAGTAATGGTAACCCAGGGCCCAAAATCTCCACTTACCTATCAAACACCTCTACCCACATATCAAACACCCCCACCTCCATATCAAACACATCCACCCACATATCAAACATCTCCACCCACATACAAAGAATCACCGCCTACATATCAACATTCATCTCCCAGATATTCCCAACCAGCCACTGCCCATCGCACTTATAACTCCCAACCATTCCACTTCCAATCACCACCAGCTCGCCAAAAATTATCCAAGACTGAGACCCAACTTCGACCGCAAGCCGCCCATACAATACACTGCAATTGCTGAGTCCATCGACCAACTGTATGAAATATTTAAAGTCGCAGGTTATGTCACTCTTATTCCTGCTGTGGCATTAGAAAATCCATCCCAATGGGTAAATCCAAACAAAACTTGTGCGTACCATTCCGGTATGAAAGGGCACACCACTGCTGGGTGCCGAATATTGAAGGATAAGATCCAGACGCTAATTGACAACAAGGTCATACAAGCAAAGAAAGCCGCACCTAATGTCCGCAACAATCCCCTCCCTGATCATAGAGGTAATGGTGTACATGTGATAGAGACAAATGAAGAATAGGACCCTGAGTGGTCGATCGGGATTATTCTAGAAGGCGATGACTTTAAGGTTGCAGTCATACTTACTCCCAGTGTGGTTCAGACTCAGGCACCAATCGAGGTTGAGGTAACTGCATCAGTTCCATTCGAGGTAGAGGTGGCTCCACCTGTAGCCACCCTCGCTCCGTTTGAAGTAGAAGTGGTCACACCTTTTAGTGTGACAGTATCAACCACACTCCCATTCAACTCAAAAGTAATACCCTAGGATTATGTTGTTGAGGCTCCATGGAAAGGGAAAGCCAAGGTCGAGGAATCTGACGCTGCATAAGGAATGACTAGAACCAAAAGATCTATACACCTGAACACCTGGAAGGTTCAAGTAAGGAGACCACTTCTATGCAGCCTATCATTGAGATCGGGCCAGATGACCTATGGAGGAAAGTACAGGCAAAGGAGTATTCTGTTGTTGACCATCTGAACAAAGTCCCTGCTCAGATATCTATCCGGTCACTATTGCAGAATTCAGAGGCACACGAGAATGTTTTGATGAAAGTATTGAGCGAGGCTTACGTACCCAATAACACCACTGATGGAGAAATGGCCAACATGGTTGGGCAAGTGCTGGAGAGCCATAATATTATCTTCCACGAAGATGAACTACCGCACGAGGGTTTGAATCATAATCAAGCATTGCATATAACAGTGCAATTTGAAGACAAGTTCATTGCCAGGGTCCTGGTTGACGGAGGTTCGAGCCAAAATATTTTCCTATTTGACACTCTGAAGAGGTTGGACAAAGGTTTCCATGAGATACGGGTAGGAATCATGAATGTGAAGGCTTTCGATGGGTCCTAAAGGGCCACGATCAGGGATATCAACCTTTGCTTGCAGATGGGGCCAACTTGGTTTGACATTGAATTCCATGTGCTTAACATACCAGCCTCATATAATCTTCTATTGGGCCGACCATAGATCCACGTTGTTGGAGCCGTGCCTTCCACACTACATCAAACCGTAAAATTCGAATGGAATCGCCAGGAGATAATCATTCACGGAGATGGGAGAAAACCCATCTACACTAGTCAAACCATCCTGGCTATTAGACATAAGAGAAATCTAGGAGGGGAAACCTATCATCACATTGAATGGGTCAATACCGTCGAGAAGGATAATTGGTGGAGTAACAAAATAGAAAGCATACTAGCATGGTCCAGATATGAACCCGACAAAGGATTGGAAAAGAACCTCCAAGGCATCACCAAACCAATACATCTGAAAAATCATGGTACCACCTTTGGGATCAGATACCAATATACATGGCAAGAGTAAATGATTGGTCGCCTCCATGGCGTGGACCATATTACCCTCTTGAGAAACCAGTGCCATGTTTGGAACAAGATTTTCATCAGGCTGACACAATATGGGGAACTGCAGAGGAGAAAGCACTAACTGGGTTGAAGAATTTGTTCTTGGAGGATGTGGACATGGACTGCGGTGCCATAATTGAGGAGGGGGAGGAAGAATGCCTCACTATTCAGATTGTGGCAAAGGGAGTTGTTCTCAGAAACTGGACCGCCACACTATCCTGAGCCCGCCGAGTCCCCGGGTAGCTTGGCAGAATTTATTTCTATAGCCGTTCTGGGCATTTAAAGTTTCCATTAGTTTTGTTTTAATCTACACTTGTTTCATAATAAATGCTCGATTCATCGAGCCGTGTTTTGTCTGGACAATTTTTCAAGTTTTACTCAAATGCATTTACTCTTTATTATTCACTACTATCTTTACACTTTTTCTTTCTACAACATTATTATTACTTTTCCTGATAAATCAGTGATTGTGACATGTAATGAGGCAACACAACATGAGAATAGTGATTCAGAGGAAGAAGATGAGATACCCGAGGAAATCGTCAGGGAGATTGAAAATTTTGAAAATAAGCTAAAGTTCCATTCTGGACAAGACCAAAGCGGTAAATTTGGGAGACGCTAAGACCCTCAAGTAGACCCGCATCAGCATTCACTTGTCACCAACAAAGAAGGAAGATTAAATTCATTTCCTAAAAGAATATGAGGACATTTTCGTGTGGTCATATGATGACATGACCGGTTTGAGCACTTCCATAGTGGCTCACAAGTTGCCTACTAATCCCATGTGTCCCCCAGTAAAACAGAAACTCAGAGAGTTCAAACCAGATATGAGCCTAAAAATAAAGGAGGAAGTTACCAAGCAGATCAAAGCCAAAGTTCTCAGGGCGGTTCAGTACCCAACCTGGTTAGCTAACATTGTACCAGTTCCAAAGAAGGAAGGGAAGGTCCGATTATGTGTTGACTATCGGGATTTAAATAGAGCAAGTCCAAAGGACGACTTCCCACTGCCAAATATACATATCCTGGTCAATAATTGCATCAAGCATGAACTCTAATCCTTTGTAGATTGCTTCGTGGGTTATCACCAGATTTGGATGGATGAAGAAGATGCAGATAAGATAGATTTTATTACACCATGGGGTGTATATTGTTACAAGATGATGCCATTCGATCTGAAGAATGCTGGGGCCACTTACATGAGAGCCATGACAACCATTTTCCATGATATGATACACAAAGAAATAGAAGTATATGGGGATGATGTCATTATCAAATCCAAGAGGGCCACAGATCACATAGTGGACTTGAGAAAGCTCTTTGACAGGCTCAGGAGGTACAATTTGAAATTGAACCCTGCAAAGTGTGCATTCAGGGTTCCAGCAGGAAAGTTACTGGGATTCATCATCAGTCGTCGAGGGATCGAATTGGATGCGTCTAAAGTCAAGGCTATTCAGGAGTTACCACCGTCTAAGAGCAAAAAGGATGTGATGAGCTTCTTAGGGCGTCTCAACTATGTTAGTCGCTTCATAGCACAGTCCACAGTCATATGTGAACCAATCTTCAAGATGCTAAGAAAGGATGTCGAAACAAGCTGGACCGAGGATTGCCAGAAATCTTTTGATAAGATCAAGGAGTACTTGTCCACACCACCAGTTCTGGTCCCGCCAGAACCAGGATGACTTTTGCTACTCTATCTATCTATATTAGATGGAGCATTCAGATGTGTTTTGGGACAACATGACGAGACTGGAATGAAGGAACAAGCCATATATTACTTGAGTAAGAAGTTCACACCTATGAAGCACGGTATTCTTTGCTTGAATGCACTTGTTTTGCTTTGACCTGGATAGCCCAGAAATTGCGGCATTACTTCTATGCATACACTACATACCTCATATCCAGGATGGATCCTCTGAAGTACATATTTCAGAAACCCATGCCTACTGGGAAGTTGGCTAAGTGGCAAATTCTACTAAGTGAGTTTGATATCGTCTATGTAACTCAAAAGGCGGTCAAGGGACAAACATTGGCAGATCACCTTGCTGAAAATTCGCTGGGAGGAGAATACGAACCCTTAAAAACGTATTTTCCTAACTAAGAAGTATCATTCGTAGGAGAAGACATTACCGAAGCATATGACGGTTGGAGGATGTTCTTTGATGGAGCCGAATATTTCAAAGGAGTGGGCATTGGAGCAGTTTTGGTATCAGAAATGGGTCAGCATTATCCGGTATCTACTAAACTCAGATTTCCTTGCACCAACAACATGGCAGAATATGAAGCCTGCATACTAGGGCTCAACATGGCAGTCGACATGAACGCTCGGGAGTTGCTGATGATCTGTGATTCATATTTGCTTGTGCACTAGGTACAAGGAGAGTGAGCCACCAAGAATTCCAAGATATTGCCATATCGGCACCACGTGAAGGAATTGAGAAAGAGGTTTACAAATATAGAATTCAGACATGTGCCCCGAATTCAGAATGAGTTTGCTGATGCATTGGCCACTTTGTCATCTATGATACAACATCCGGATAAGAATTACATTGACCCCATTCTGGTAAGGATCGATAATCAACCAGCATATTGTGCTAATGTCGAGGAAGAAGCGGATGGAAGACCTTGGTTCCATGACATCAATGAATACTTATCAAAAGGAGAATACCCAGAGCATGCAAATCACACTCAGAAATGCACTACTCGGAGATTGTCAAATCACTTCTTCCACAGTGGAGGAAACTTGTACATGAGAACTCATTATTTGGGTTTACTAAGATGTGTTGACACAATCAAAGCTTCTAAGCTACTTGAGGATGTGCATGCGGGGACCTGTGGCCCACACATAAATGGTTTCGTCTTGGCAAAGAAGATACTCAGAGCCGGTTATTTTTGGATGACCATGGAGACGGATTGCATTCAGTATGTCTACAATTTCATTCAATGTCAAGTGCATGCTAACATGATAAAAGTTCCGCCCAATGTGCTCAATGCAACAAGCCCACCTTGGCCATTCACCGCCTGGGGAATGGTTGTTATTGGTCCAATTTAGCCCACTGATTCAAATGGATACAGGTTTATTCTGTTAGCCATTGATTAATTCACAAAATGGGTAGAAGCTGCATCTTATAAAGTTGTGACCAAGAAAGTCATCACGGACTTTATCAAGGATCAAATTATTTGCCGATTCGGTGTTCCCGAATTCATTGTCACTGATAATGCCGCCAATATCAACAGTGATCTAATGAAAGCTATGTGTGAAACTTTCAAAATCAAGCACAAGAATTCCACAGCCTACATACCTCAGATGAATGGAGCCGTAGAAGCCACCGAAAAAAACATTAAGAAGATACTAAGGAAGATGGTAGAGAATCACAAGTAGTGGCATGAAAAGCCACCCGTTGCTCTATTGGGGTACCGCACTACAGTCCGCACATAAACTGGGGAAACTCCCTACATGTTGGTTTATGGTACCGAGGTTGTCATCCCAGCCGAGGTGGAGATTCCTTCTTTAAGAGTCATACAGGAAGCTGAACTTAGCGATGTAGAGTGGATAAGGAGTCGTTATGAACAATTGGCCCTTATCGATGGAAAGAGGATGAATGCAGTATGTCACGACCAACTTTATCAGAATAGAATGTCCAATGCTTTCAACAAAAGGGTCAAACCAAGACAGTTCGCACCAGGGGAGCTGGTATTGAAGAAAATCTTCCCGCATCAAAATGAAGCCAAAGGGAAAAGTCTCTCCCAATTGGCAAGGTCCGTACATGGTTCACAGGGTGCTGACAAGAGGAGCACTCATACTTGCAAAAGTGGACGAAGAAATTTGGCGAAAACCAATCAATTCAGACGCAGTCAACAGATACTATGCTTAGATTATGTACATTTTTCTCTTCTGATGTAATTGAAGTACGCTTTACATGATTCCTGTTTAAGAGGGATACTTAGGTAGCCTTATGGGTTTGGTCATATCATAATAAAAGTTTTATTTCCCCCAAGATCAGAAACTAGGACAGAATTTTTATGAGGGTCCTCAAAATTCCGGAGCAAAACCAGCCAACACCATCACATGCCAGAAAGTCAGTAATCATTTAAGAAACTGGGGCAGAATTTTGATAATGATTCTCAAAATTCTGAAAAAATTCAGCAAGGCTTATTATCCGCAAAGAGTCAAAAGATCACCCACCAAACTAGGGCAGAATTTTGAGGAGGACCCTCAAAATTCCATAAGAGAACTATAATGCCTTTGAGATGTGTCACAGTCACTAGTTCATCTAAATGTATCAATACATTTCTGAAATAAATCTATTTTTATCAAATTGTATATTTTCAAAAACTCTACTTCTATAACAGTCAGGTGTCGCCCAAGGACACACGAAAGGCTTTCAGAATGAAGCAAAGCAAAGTCGGCAGACAAAGGCATGAACCTACCTTCCCCCCCACAAAACTTACAATTTTTCTTTGAATGCAGGCACATTTGACGTAACGATAGCATTCGTAAAACACGTATACACAAATATAATTCACTATCGATCAGTCCATCAAAAATTCGAATACATCTCCAGCTAAGACACACACTACTCTTATTTGATACTCGCTCTTTGCATGGGACTTATCCTTGTCCCCCATATTTGCATGAGGCTAATCCTTGCCTCGCCATTTCCATGCGCCTAATCCCTGCCTCCCTACTTGCATGAGTCTAATCCTTGACTCCCTACTTGCATGAGTCTAATCCTTGACTCCCTATTTGTATGAGTCTAAATTTTGACTCCATCCTGCATGATGCTAATCCATGCCTCCCCATTTGCATGAGTTTAATACTTGACTCCATCTTGCATGAGGCCAATCCCTGCCTCCCTACTTGCATGAGTCTAATCCTTGACTCCCTATTTGTATGAGTCTAATCCTTGACTCTATCCTACATGAGGCTAATCCCTGCCTCCCCATTTGCATGAGTCCAATTCTTGACTCCATCTTGCATGAGGCTAATCCCTACCTTCCCATTTGCATAAGTCTAATCCTTGGCTCCATCTTGCATAAGGCTAATCCCTTCCTCCCTACTTACATGAGGCTAATCCCTGGCCCCCATTTGCATGAGTCTAATCCTTGACTCCATCTTTCATGAGACTAATCCCTGCCTCCCTAGTTACATGAATCTAATCCTTGACTCCCTATTTGCATGAGTCTAATCCTTGACTCCATCCTGCGTGAGGCTAATCCCCGCCTCCCCATTTGCATGAGTGTAATCATTGACTCCATCCTGCATGAGGCTAATCCCTTCCTCCCTACTTGCATGAGTCTAATCCTTGACTCCATACTTGCTTGAGACTAATCTCTGCCTCCCTACTTGCATAAGGCAAATCTTTGCCTCCATACCTGCATGAGGCTAATCCTTGCCTCCACCTTCGCGTGGGACTAAGCACTGTCTCTTTTGCTTAGATATTGCCCTATTTTACTATCTATTTTTTTTCCAACCGGGCTAAGCTCTGCCCTCCATTTCACAAGACTAAGCCTTGTCTTGTTAATATCATATTATTGCATATCATGAGCTGAAATATCGCCAATCTATCCGAAGGCATCATAAGTCTAAAGGCATCATCCTCATAGCCGGAAGACACTATGCCACGGCCTGAGGATCTCTCAAACTTGCATATCATTATTCATAAACATCATGGTTCGGAGGCCCCATCTTCATGACTCCATCTTGCATGAGGCCAATCCCTGCCTCCCTACTTGCATGAGTCTAATCCTTGACTCCCTATTTGTATGAGTCTAATCCTTGACTCTATCCTACATGAGGCTAATCCCTGCCTCCCCATTTGCATGAGTCCAATTCTTGACTCCATCTTGCATGAGGCTAATCCCTACCTCCCCATTTGCGTAAGTCTAATCCTTGGCTCCATCTTGCATAAGGCTAATCCCTTCCTCCCTACTTACATGAGGCTAATCCCTGGCCCCCATTTGCATGAGTCTAATCCTTGACTCCATCTTTCATGAGACTAATCCCTGCCTCCCTAGTTACATGAATCTAATCCTTGACTCCCTATTTGCATGAGTCTAATCCTTGACTCCATCCTGCGTGAGGCTAATCCCCGCCTCCCCATTTGCATGAGTGTAATCATTGACTCCATCCTGCATGAGGCTAATCCCTTCCTCCCTACTTGCATGAGTCTAATCCTTGACTCCATACTTGCTTGAGACTAATCTCTGCCTCCCTACTTGCATAAGGCAAATCTTTGCCTCCATACCTGCATGAGGCTAATCCTTGCCTCCACCTTCGCGTGGGACTAAGCACTGTCTCTTTTGCTTAGATATTGCCCTATTTTACTATCTATTTTTTTTCCAACCGGGCTAAGCTCTGCCCTCCATTTCACAAGACTAAGCCTTGTCTTGTTAATATCATATTATTGCATATCATGAGCTGAAATATCGCCAATCTATCCGAAGGCATCATAAGTCTAAAGGCATCATCCTCATAGCCGGAAGACACTATGCCACGGCCTGAGGATCTCTCAAACTTGCATATCATTATTCATAAACATCATGGTTCGGAGGCCCCATCTTCATGGCCCGAGAACATAATTTCATGGCCTACAAATCCCTCACTAAATAATTCATGTCCCAGGATGTCATGGTTCGAGGACGTCATATTTAACAGTCTGAAGACAACCGTTATGGCCCAAATAGAATTTGCGTCATCTTTAATTTTTTGCAAATACATGTGTATAACATCTTTTATCTGCAGGTAACCAGTAAGCAACCGCTGTCCTAGCAGGAGCAATCTCGCTCCAGTTCTTTCAACTATCCCGAGCTTTAACCGCTCATTGTAGCCGCTTCGGCATCGCGTGTCCGTTCTTGCAATAATTTCATCGGCATATTCCGCAGATGAACCCAGAACTACACATGGTCGGATTCTTGTAAAACAAGGGATATGTAGGCAGCTCGAAGATCAGAGTTCAGCCTTTATCTTTCAAAACATCCCATCTGGTCAAAAATTAGCCATCATTTCATTACCCAAAAACTCTTTCATCTTTCCCGGGTAAAAAGAGGCAGTTGTTGATACCTAATTTTTTTCCTATATATTTTTAATATGCATAAATACTTTCAAAATAGCATATTTAAGCATGCATAAGGTTTTTATAATTTTTCTATAATTTTAAAGATTTTAAATTGATTTATTTCCTTCCTTTTTAGTCATAAAATCCCCAATAATTATCCATCAAATTATTGTTGGGATGATTTAGTCATTTAAATCGAATATTTATGCCAACGTATTGTTAAAATATTTTTAGTGCATTTTTATAATTGCATTTTGTATTTTAAAAGTTAAATTGCATAAAATTGCAATATTAGCCTTATTAATATAGAATTACATTTATATGCATAAAATTGATCTTCTATATTTTTAAAATATTATATATCTATTTTAAATCATTTTAGAATACAAAACTATTCTACAAAAATTATCTAATTATAAATTATATAGGGATAAATTGGCTATTTAAAAAGTAGTCAGATTTGCATTTCAATTTTAGCCCAATTTTAACCCAACCCCAGCCCAATTCCTAATCAGATTACCCGACCCAGGCCCTAATTACCCCTACCCGACCCAAAACCTATTAAATCCTAGCCATGGCCCTCGTCCGTTCTTACCTTTTTTTAACTCTAGATGACCACACAACCCTAAATCATTTTCCAAATCTGCTGTCTCTGTATTCTCTCATCTCCTATCCTCTCTCAGCAACTCAACCAAACCCTAGCCCTTCAAACCGCCGACCTCTCTTCTCCGGTCTTCTCCAGTGATCTCCCATCAACTCCTAAGCCTCCAATGGCTTCTCTAATGCCATGCTTGCCTTATCTAAAGTCTTCAAGGGCCCAGGGCCACACCAACTTGAACCTAGGGTTCATCACTTGTCTGTTCTTGGCTACTCTAGCATGATTTTTAGCAAAATCATGTTGTATTTGTTACGATCCTCGGGATTCTCGACAGGTTCTTTCATCTCTATTTGGTTTTCTTATGAAACCCTAATTTCTGCCTACATCTCCTAGATCTGTCCAAATTTAACACAATTTGAGTTTGTTTCTTTGATGTTTTACAATATCCTTGGAACTCTTTACAAGAACCATGTGATTTCAAGTGTTTCATATTCTTCTAAAATTAGGGTTTTCAGAACTTATTCTAAAACCTTGTTTAAACTGATTCTTTATGTTTAAAATTCTATCTCTTGCATATTTTGACTGATTTTATGATTTTACTACCTTTTCAACTCGCCTATGTTGATAGCCGTAATTTTCTAGATTTCTTCGTTTGGTTCTGTGTATTAGAATGACTGCTCATTTCTTGTTTGAGTTTCTGTGACTATCTTGCTTCGAATGTGGTCGTACTGAGTTTTTAGCCTAACGTATATCACCTCTATGTGTTAGTGTTCATATTAACTGGTCAATACTTGCCTCTTTGCTTGCTATGTTTGGTTACTCCTATCTCACTCTTTTTATATGCTAAAACTCTCTCTTTGATTGACTTTGAACTCCTTGCTTCTGGCCTTGATTTGAAAAACTTCCCTTTAGACCTTCGATTTTCCAATTTAAACTTGGGAACCCATATTACTCTCCTTAAATCAGTAATTTCGAATCCTTGATTCCATGATTTACTATATGCTGATTTTCGATTATTTCCATATTCCGCAACTTTATTTTGTTTTCTTACCTTATTTGGTTAACTGAGTATTTTACTAATTCTTCATTAGCTTTTTTCCTTAATTGAGCCCCTATGTACTTACCCCTAATTGTCTATTTTGTACCTTATGCTCTACTTGATTTCTTTCCTTAATGATTTCTACCTATTACCGTTGGTTGATTACCTCTTAATTGAAGGAGTACTTATATTAATTTGATTTTGATTAGTATTTGGTTCCACAATTACTATGCTACTATAATTCCTACCTTATTTTTATCTAATTTCGAACTACTATATATACACTCTCACTAAAACAAACACATGAACACATTGGTTCAAAACTTTCTCTCACACAAAAACTCTCTTTTGCTCTCCTTTCTCTGGTTACTTGCTATTGTTCTAAGTCAGCTGGCTGCAAGCCAAGGCTGATTACTCTACTCTCTTGCTCCTTACTTTATGTTTACTACCTGATTTACTGGAATGTTCCAATTTTAATTCAAGTCCCAAAAACAATATGCTTCTCCTATTACTTCAATTTGTCATGTTTCTAATATGCTTTTACCTATGGTTTTGTTGTTCAAACTACAATTAGCATGTCTACTTTATTTTCTTATGTACTGCATAATATATACCCCTTAGGATCCCCTTCTAGTATGTCTTAATGTGTTTGTGTTTCCCTGATCCCTGGCATACCCCCTTCATATGTAAAGTAATTGGCTATCCTAAGCTTCTTGATTCTGTATTAACACTCCATGCTATACTTTAAAAAGCCTTGACCCCCTTTTAAAGGCCTCTCTGGTTGTGTATCTATGTTTACTATGTGCCCTATGCTTACCCCAAATCCCCATTATCCCCTAAGTGGATGGGTGCACCTATGTGTTTTTACAAAACCATTTCAAGCCAACGTCTTTTAATACTCTTTTTCTACAGAAACTTTTCAAACTATGTCAAACACTGTCACCCTACTCCTAAGTCACTAGGTTCTGCCCCCTCCAGTGTGTGTATTGCCTTGGGATCCTCTTGAGAACCCTCTGAACTCTGGCACACTAAGGCTGGCCCTTCCACACTGCACTTATTCAATTTGGTTACCAAGTCTAGGTGTGAGCACTGCACGGGATCCTTGAGATCCTTAGGGAACTTTGACGCACCTAGACAATGACATTGTCTATGGAATTTAGGCATTTGAGGCTATTGGAGGCTTTGGAAATCTGGCCCTATTTGTAGGCTCCCTATCGACTAACTTCTTATTTTTCTTATCTATTTATGTAATTAATTCATATGGTCTATAATAATTTGTAAACGAATATTGGGGTAACTAGTGAAAAGGGTGGGTTGTTACACGTTTGTGGGGTAATACGGGTAGAAACCATGCCTAAAGGACTTTATATTTTGCTATGATTGCCTTACCAAGTAGAAACCATGTCTATATGACTTTATATTTTTCTACGTTAGAAATCATGCCTATAGGTCTCAAGTGGTTCCAATAATAGAAATCATGTTATAGGTCTTAAAACCAACTTCACGAGTAGATACCATGCCTATAGGATATGGTCTAGTTCAACTTCTGTTATAACAAGTGTTTACATGTGTGTTTCATTTGTCATCATGCCTGCAAGTTTCTAAAATCAATTTTTAAAAAATTAGATATCATGCCTATAGGGAACAACATCAGAAATCCTTCATATAGATTTAAACCAGTTTAGTTTAAATAAATCAATCAGTCCACGATTAGTTCACTTAGAAATTAGTTTAATTAATGGTTTATTTTCCCTGAAACAAGTTCTTTTAAAAACTGCCTTAATATATCATTAGACAGCATGCCTATAGGGATTAAAGAGTCTGTTTTAAAATTTGCCTTGTTTTTATTATATAAAACATAGTTGTTAGTATTTCGCGTATAGGCAAGCCTATAGGGCGCTTTCAAAATCTTGCAATTTTGAAACTATTTCTATCACTTAATGTCTTTCTAATTTTAACAGGCTTTAAAAATTAGTAGGCAAACTGATAGGACCATTACTTCTGAGTTTTAAAACAAATTGTCTATCTTCTGTATCTTGATATTCACTTAGATATCATGCCTTAGGATACTGTTTAATAAAAGGCCCTTATTTGTGTTTGAGTCATGCTGCTTATGTGTTTTGTTTGAGGAGTTAAACTTGAGCCTTAATTGCTCCTTTTTTTCTTATGTGCTACGGTCCTAATTATTCTTATCTATCGCCTTAGTATTTTCATCTTTAAAACCTTAGGGGTCTGTCTAGAACTACCTATAGATAGAGGTTCTAAAAATTCCTCCAGGACCATTAAGAAAGGACGGGTAACAACACGCAATAGAGATCGCAGATCAACACTTGTTTTAATGACCACTTCGGGGTGGGAAGGGTAGATATGAGATATGATGACTACGTGTAGCCCCTCATTGAGGAGTGTTTATCAGACATTAATTGGGGTGATCCTATAGGCTAACCAACCTAGGACTCCCCCTTTTCAAAATTCCTTTTTGTAATACAACTTGTCCAAAACCTTTTCCTTATTATTTGAGTTATACTAACGTTCCTTATTTGTAATTATTTGTTTCAAGTATTTATTTGGACTAATTCGTAAATATAAGTTCTGCCGGGACCCATAGTTGTGGACTAAGAAGGGTGCCTAACACCTTTCCCTCGATGTCATTTCGAGCCCTTTCCCTAATCTCTGGTTATGCAAACCAATCCAAGAGTTAATCGCTCTAGGTGCCCTAATTCACCATGATTCATTAGGTGGTGGCTCTTCAAATACCCAATTCTCAAAAGAAAATGAGTTATTACCCCCCATGAATGTCGAAACCCGAACCTCTCTCCGTGGAGGGAAAAAAGGGGGTGCGACAATGATCATCCATATGATGATCGCTATTTGCTTGTCTTTGAGTACACGGTGATGCGAGGTGGTGCTAAGGATGGTGATGATGGTGTATTGCGGCTTTGGAGCCGAATTTTTTCCCTAATGTGAATGGGGTTGAGAGAGTTGATCCTTGAGAAGGCTAATGGTTTGCGGTATTCTATTCATCCTAGTGTTGTGAAGATGTACCATCATTTGAAGCAGCATTATTGGTGGCGGAGGATCAAGAAATACATCATTGGATATGTTTCTCAGTGTTTGAATTGTCAGCAGGTCAAGTATGAGCATCAAATACTTAGTGGTTTGCTTCAAAAGATTGATATACCAGAGGGGAAGTGGAAGCATATCAATATGGGACTTTGTGGAGGTTTGCCACGAACATCGAGGACATTTGATATTGTTTTTATCATTGTTGGAAGACTAACCAAGTTTTCACATTTCATTCCAGTCATGACTTCTCACACTTTAGAGCAATTGGCTAAGATCAACATTTTACTTACATGGTGTACTCATTTCTATCATCTCGGATCGCGGAACATAGTATACTTTGCATTTCTGGAGAGCGATTCAGTGTGAGTTAGGCAGACAGTTGAGTCAAGCACTGTATTGCACCTTTAGACGGACGGGCAGTCCAAGAAGACCATTTAGATTTTGGAGTATATGTTTAGGGCCTGTGTCATAGATTTCAGAGGCGAGTGGGACAGCTTCTTTAATTAACAAAGTTTTCATACAACAACATCTATCGGTCGATTATCTAGATGGCTCCATATGAGACATTATATAGGATACTATATCATTCTATGGTTGGTTGGTTTGAGCCCGACCGGGCTAGGCTATTGGGCGCACATCTGCTTCGTGGTGCTTTGGAGAAGGTGAAGATGATTCTAGAGCGTATTCGCACAACATATTCTCGGTAGTAGAGTTATTTTGATATGAAGGTTTGGGATGTAGCTTTCATGAAGGGTGAGAATGTTCTTCTGCAAGTTTCGCCTATAAAGGTCGTGCTGAGATTTGGGAAGAAGGAAAAGTGGAGCCCTCGGTATCTTGGTCCTTCCGAGCTGTTCGAGGGAGTTGGTAAGGTTGCCTACATAATTTCTTTGTCACCCAGCTCATTGGGAGTTCATCTGAGGTGTCATGTTTATATGTTTCAGAAGCACCATGAGGATCTGTCACATGCATTGGATTTCAGCTCGGTGCCGTTGGACAAGGATTTGACTTATGATGCGGAGCTAGTGGCTATTTTTGATAAAAAGGTTCAAAAGCTTAGATTGAAGAATATTGCGGTGTTGAAGGCTCGATGGAGAGGTCAAGCAGTCAAGGAGGCAATTTTGAAGACCAAACATGATATGTCGAGCATATATCCTCACCTTTTTGCTTAAGTGGGGGAGAATGTAACAGCCCGATTGGTCATTCCGTGTGTTTGAGCCCCATTCCCCCATTTGATGCTCATCATTAGTGTATTTATTGCTATGTGACTTGTAGGGATGGTAGGTTTGGCTTCTTGAAGGATTTGGAGTGAATTAGAACATTTAGTTACATGGTTAAAATATTATGTTATAAGAGTTGACAAAGGTTTGAAATTTGTGTAAACAACCTCGGATTGGTGATTTGATGGTTCCAATAGGTTCGTATGGTGATTTTGGACTTAGGCGAATATCCGAATTTAGATTTGGAGGATCCTAAATTGATTTGGCTATAATTGTTGAAAGTTGAAAATTTGATGTTCAAAATAGTTCATAGGTTCAACCAGAAAATGACTTCGAGGATTTTGGGGTCGGATAGTTGTTTCGTGATTTGGAAAAGGTTTGTTATGTCATTCAAAACTCATGTTCAAAACTCGTGTGAAAAATTTAGGGTTATTCTGATTTGGTTAGACGTGGTTCAGCATGAGTTTTGAAAGTCGGTTAGTTCATTAAGCTTGAATTGAGGGCCGATATGTAATTTTGATAGTAATATGTGTGATTTGAGACCCCGAGTATGTTTTTATTATGTTTTAGGACTGGTCGGTATGATTGGATATGGTCACGGAGGCCTCGGGTGTATTTCAGATGGATTCTAGATCATTTTGGAGCTATATGGCATATCAAGGATGGTGGTTTTGCAACTACGAGGGATGGTCCACAGGAGCGAATTTGCAGAAACGGACGTGAGGTCACAGATACGGAGGATTGCGAGAGCAACTTTATACATTGGTGCAGAGCCTTGGATGCAGGTGCACATGCATAGGATGTTCGCAGAAGTAGAACTCTAGCCGTAGAAGTAGAAGATCGACACTTTAGTGAAGCTCGCATAAGCAAGCCTTTTTGTGGCAAAAGCAAGCTCGCAGAAGCGAGAATCGCTAGGCAATGTATTAATTTCGAGGGTTTAGCCTGTTTTTCATTTTTTAAGATTGAGAGCTCAGATTGGGATGATATTTTAGGCGATTTTCACTCACTTTGATTGGGTTAGTATTTTTAACTCGGACTTGATTATTATTCGTGATTATATCATTGATTTTGGCTTTTGGTTGATAAAATCTAAGGGAGAAATTTTGGGGGTTTTGTAAATATTTTTGGAGAATGAATATTTGAGTTTTGTACCCTGATTCGGGTTGGATTTGGATGAAACTTGTGTATTTGGACTCTTGTTGGTATGGGTGCTCCGTATTTTATACTTTTCTTAGGTTCATGGGAGCAGGCTTGGGTTGCCATTTTGGTTGGCTTTTTGCAATTTGACAAAGATTGAATCTTTATTACTTATAATCAATTTCTATAGTTGTGTTTGATGTTATTGAGTTCTTTTTTACTAGATTCGAGCCATTTGGAGGTCGATTCGTGTGGGAAGGGCATTTTTGAGTATTGATTCATGTAAGACTATAGAAGCATCTTAGCATCTATTCACATGGATAGACTGAACAAGTCTACATGCTTCATTCCAGTGATGACTACCTACACTTCAGAGAAGTTGGCTCGGATTTGTCTTAGAGAGATTAGTCGCCTTCATGATGTGCCTATGTCCATTATCTCGGATTGATGCACTCAGTTTACATCATTTTTGGAGAGTAGTGCAGCGTGACACAGATCGAGTTGAGTATGACATTCCAACCCTAGAAAGACAGGTAGTCCAAGCATATTATTCAAATCTTGGAAGACATGTTATGAGCCTGTGTCATAAATTTCGAGGGCTAGTGGGATCAGTTCCCAGTATTAACTTAGTTCGCCTACAACAACAGCTACCAGTCAAGTATCCAGATGGCTCCTTATAAGGCCTTATATGGGAGGCGATGTTATTCTCTGGTTGGTTGGTTTGAGCCAAGGAGTCTAGGTTGATGGGCACCGACTTGGTTTGTGATGCTTTGGAGAAGGTACAATTGATTCTGAAGCAACTTCGTACAACATAGTCCAGGCAAAAGAGTTATGCTGAAAGGAGGGCTCGTGATGTGGCATTCATGGTGAGAGAGAGGGTTTTACTCAGTGTTTTGCCCATGAAGGGTGTGATGAGATTTGGGAAGAAGGGCAAGTTGAGCCCTCAGTATATTTATCCTTTTGAGGTGATGGAGAGAGTTGAAGAAGTGACATACATACTTTCATTGCCACATAGTTTATCAAGAGTTCATCTCGTGTTTCATATTTCCATGCTCTAAAAGTACTATGGAGATCCGTCACATGTATCCCACTTAAACACGATGCAGTTGGACAAGGATTTGACTTATGATGAGGAGTCGGTGGCCATTTTGGATCGGCAAGTTCGAACGCTAAGTTTGAAGAATATAGCATCGGTGAAGGTTCATTGGAGAGGTCGGACGGTCGGGGAGGCTACGTGGGAGACCGAGTAGGAGATGCAGAGTAGATATCTAATATTTTTGAGATCCAACGTATGATTCAAGACTCGTTTGAGGTTGAAATTTGTTTAAAAAGGGGGTTTTGTAAAGAACCGACCGGTTATTTTGAGTATTTTAGACCTATTTTCCCTATTTTATGCTTTATATATGTGTACTTTTCGTTATGTGATTTTCCGGGATGGTAGGCTTGGGTTCGAGAAGGTTTTGGAGTGAGTTGGAACTCTTAGTTCCACGGTTGGAGGCTTGAGTTATAAGGGTTGATCGAAGTTTGACTTGGGTGTAGACGACCCTAGAATGGTGTTTCAATGATTCCAATAGGTTCATATGGTGATTTTGGACTTCCCATGTGTCCGGTTTGGATTTGAAGGTTCGTTGGTTGATTTAGTTCTATATGGAGAAAGTTAGAAACGTGAAGGTTTGCAAGGTTCATAAATTTGACGGGGAGTTGACTTTGGTGATATCGGGATTGGATTTTGGAACTTGTGCGCAAAATTTGAGATCATTCCGAGTTGGTTAGATGTGGTTTGCATGAGTTTTTGAAAGTTGGAAATTGATTAGTTCTTTAGGCTTGAATTGAGGTGTGCTTCTTGGTTTTGATATTATTTTGTGTGATTTGAGGCCTCGAGTAGGTCCGCATTATATTTTGTGACTGGTCGATGTGTTTGGATGGGGTATCTGGTGAGTTTCGGATGAGTTTCAGATCATTTCCATGTTATTTGGTAGACCTGTTCTGGTGTTATCTCCACTGCAGGGGCCTTATCGCAGAAGCGGACATACGACCATAGATGCGGTTAGGCTGGCTGAGGATGAGTCCACAGATGCGGATGGTTAGCGCAAGAGCAATGTCACTTGTGCGATGCTTGGTGCGTAGAAGTGCTTTCGCAGAAGTGGGGTATGGGCGGCAAATATAGATGGTAGTAAGAATAAGTGAACTCCCAGAAGCGAGATTTTCTTCGCGGAAACGAAGCCACAAAAGTGGTGTTTTGTCCGCAAATGCAAAAATCGCTTGGCAAAATATTTATTTCAAGGGTTTAGTTAAATTTATTATTTGGTCTTTTTGGGGATCAACACGAGGCGATTTTTGGAGGGGCTTTCTCTGCAAATTGAAGGCTTGTAATCTCTACTTGATTTTGATGATAGATTTTTTTCCCCCCATGAATTATTGCACCTAGATTATGTGATTTAAAGTTGGGGTATTGCTATGGTTTTTGAAGAGTGAAAATAGGATATTTGGGGGACGATTTGAGATTGTATTTGGACGAAAACACATATATTTGGACTCGTATTAGAATGAGTGTTCGCAATTTGTGAGTTTTGTCTAATTTCAGGGTGCGAGCCCGGGGTTTACTTTTTTCTTGACTTTGTGTATTTGTAACAAGATCAAAGCTATATTGTTCGGGGATATTTTTTTATCACTTTTATTAATGTTATTAAGTTATTTTAGCCATATTCGAGTCGTTCGGAGGTTGATTCACGTGGGAATGGATTTCTAGAGTATTGATTTGGCTTGCTTGAGTTAAGTATGTTGCCTAAACTTGGTTGAGGCTCTAGTTACTTGTGTTATTTGTGATGGATTCATGCTATGAGTGGCACACATGTGAGGAGCTAAACCCATGTTCGTGCACCAGGTATTATTCATGCTCGGGGTAGTTCTTAGGCTATGATATACCTTGAATTGATTGATAAGCTTTATGTTATTATGCTTCTTATGTTTGTACCTCTTTATGAGCTATTTGATTCATGTTTGAGGTTACATATAGATTACTCCTGATTGAATATAATAATTCCTACATTTGTGATGTAATTGCCTTATTCGAGCTATGGCAACACATTCCATATATGCATACGCCTTAGCATATTACTTATACTCTGTGAGTATGTAATTTGATATCCATTGTTGACGTATATATAATCCTATATATATGCTTTCTGTATGAAATGAACAGGACTGGTAATACGTGAGTTATCTGTGCGGTTAAGATATGATAGTACGTGAGTTGTTCGTGTGGTTGAGATATGATAGCACGTAAGTTATTTGTGCGGTTGAGATATGGTAGCATGTGAGTTGTCCATGCGGTTAAGATATGATAGCACGTGAGTTGTTAGTGCAGTTGATATATATGGCACGTGAGTTGTCCGTGCAATGTGTGGTTAAGGATCCATACCCTAGGCTTACCCGCTCATGTTTTTCTCTTGATGGTGTGTACGCAGTATGAGAAAAATTAATTAGTGCTTGGTTATTCTATTTTTTCTCTACTTACAGTTTTCTTGTATGTATACTTGTTTTATGTGCATATATTCTATATATGCTGGATTATGAATTGATACAGAGTATGACACATTATCTCTTATGCACCAAGGTGACTTTATCTGTGCTTTCATGATTTGATGATAATTTTGCTTTATACTTGTGAAAGTTATGAACTGAGATGGTTATTGACGAGTATTAATAATAAATCTTGCCTTTATTACCTCGGTGAAGTTATTTATGATACTTGATGAGTACAAGGGTTTGATTGTACTCATATTACACTTTGTATTTAATTGTGCAGATCCAGGTGTTGGACCGAGCAGAGAGCCTATGTGATTGTTGCTGTGAGTTGCCAAGCGACGAGGTAGAGCTGCATTTCGACCGCAGACTTTGGCGTCTCTTTCCATTTTAGTTGTCATTATTATTATTCAGATAGTATTTTAATTAGATATTTCCAGACTTGTACTTCTATTTTAGAGCTCATGACTTTGTATAACTTGTTCTGAGGGATTTTATGCTTTGACGCATTTCATTTATGTTAGTTGACTTTGGATTTATACCATCTCCATTAACTTTGTAATCTTGTTCCGCTTTTATTATGCTTGGCTTGCCTAACAAGTGAGTTAGGTTCCATTACGGAAGGATAGTAATTTTTGGGTTGTGACAAGAACGATCTACTAGCCCCTCAATGTCCAAAACCTATGCGTTCGGGTGAGGATAGCCGCATTCTTGAAGGCTAAATTCCCCCAGGTCATCGCATTCACAAGCGAACCTTAGAGTTTGCATAGAGTAAATCCAACACACCCCAGTTAACCCTTCGCGGATGTGAGACAAAACTCAATGTGCGCGATGCAATAGACGAGATAACCTGCACGAAGCGACGGTAATACTCAGCCAAACAAAGAAAGCTCTGAATCTTCGTAGCTGAGGACGGTTTGGGCCAACTCTGTACTGTCTCAACCTTCTTCAAATCCACCTGAATACCCTTGCTAGACACCACGTGTCCCAAGAACGCCACTGAACTACTCCACTTCACAATCAATCATCAAAAATCAAGAATTTACATGTTCATAAATTAATATTTTTAACTTTTCATAATAAGTGCTGACAGGGCCTCAGGTCACTGAGGACCCCAACTAAATATGTGTACAAGTCCAAAATCATCATACAAACCACCTACCGAAATTGTCAAAACACTGATACGAGATTGTTTACCAACAATGTTGACAATTGTTAACACTAATCATTTCAAAGTTCATAAAATAAGTTGCCTTTGAAAAATTACATTTAAACTTTTCAAAAATTAAAACGAACCACACACACTATCAAATTAGGCTATTCAAAGTCTTAAAGCACAAAATGGGAATTTAAAACTAAAAATGACCTATCGGGTCATTATACAAAGTAAGTGTCTTGTCTTAGCATCGTCACTACATTGTCAAGGTTAGCATTGACACTTACTGAGTACTTATGGTCGGTTGTACTCATACAACACTTCTGTACTTCTTGTCCAAATCCAGTCGTTGGTACTAGCAGAGTCCTAAAAGATGCTTAACATGGACATTTTGGAGACTCGAAATAATACAACATATCCATTAAGAGGCTATTGATTCACCTTCATTATCTTTTCTACTATTTATTTGTATCAGACAATATTGTATTCAGTTCATACTTTGTATTTGGTATTCCTTAGAGCTTACATACTGAATGACATCAGTCTTGGAGAGTTGTTTAGACAATTGTTATAGTTGTAGACTTATTATGTAATTTTGGAGCTTTTAGTATTTACTTGCTTAGCAAGTAGTGTTAGGCGTCATCAAAATCACTTGGCTAGGATTTCGGGTCGTGATTGAGAAAATGACATATGTCGCTTGTTTAACCAAAAAAAATGGAATTTCGTTCGAAGCTTTAATTTAAATGAACTCGAGTTACTGATAATCAAAAGAATATATGAAAAAAATAATTTGGATAGCAATATAATCAGAAGAAAAACAAGTAAATCGGTATATTCAGATAATATTTTGTGTGTTTACAATTGATCCATTCTCTCCCTTTTATAGCTACTTTGGAGATATGCGTTTTGCCTTTGTCATAATAATGCCATTATAATCAATTAAGGACATTAAATGCTACGTCAAATAAACATTGTATTTAATACAGATTCTCTAACGTTTTTAGTATTTAAGGCTCACTAAATATTGTATCTATACTCCTGTGAATTGTCAGATTCATTCCCTTTGATTCTTGGACTTAAATAGGTACAGGCATTGAATTTTTTGAGTATCTGCTCGTGCTTCCTCTTATGCCTCTAGTCGTATCTGTTGCAACTCGTGCCTCTTTGACAATCATAACTCTTTGACCAGTCTCCGTGTCATGGCACGTCATCTTCCAATCACTTAAATATATAAACTCACTTTTTTCACAAATACAGATAGTCCCCCCACTTGCCATTTATTCATCAATTGAATATTTGGGAAGTGGAATTCATTAAAACAGAAATTTTTGTCACCATTAATGCTATAATAAAATCAACACCTCATTTGTTACTTCCATTTAACGCTCTTCACGCGTGGCACCCTTCTACTGGATCTGCGACGTTGCAGCGCTTTTTAGGGCTTTTTCACAGCTTCACTAATCACGAAGCGTCAGTTCTCATAATGACTTTTCCTTCAGTGCTCCTTTTCCTTTGACGGTTGCTTCGTAGTATAAATATAATTTTATTCTTTGTCTTTATCACATAAAGTTTTCAAAATATTCAGTTCTTGAATCTTTGTTCATTTCTTCCTCGTACTGTCATGTCTTCATCAAACCCTAACCCTAGAAGGGTACCCATATTTGATAACTTCCCTTATGTCCCCAGTAGGATCAGAAGAGGAGGTAGCCTTCGTAATTTGGGATCTTCATCTTTGCGTGGTTCTTCTCTTCCTTCGCCTAGTTCTGGCCCCTCTTCTAGAACTAAATTTTTTTTCTCAAAGATCTTCTTCTAGGGGTAAAGAACCTTCTGAACCTCTTCGTGAACCTTTAGTATAGGAAATAGTTCCTGCAGAATTATCTTTTTTCAATGGCAGAGAATCTCTTAGAAATCAAGTATCTTCTTTAGTCCGTGCTGATATTTATCCCACTCAAATTACTGAAGGTTTGATTTCTTTAGATCGTAGAGACTGTCATTGGGATCATGACTTTCCTATCATTATTCCCAATCCGAATCAAAGAATTACCTCTGACTTAATCGATTTTCATTTGTTTATACGTACCCTTTCACTTTAGGATTCAAACCTACTATTGATCGTGTTATTCTCGAGTTCTGCCATTTCTTTGATGTTTGCTTAGGTCAAATTGGCCCAATAATATGGAGGTTTGTCGCCAGTTTGAGTCAACACAGCCAGTTTGCCTTTTACTTTCTCGCATCTGATTCACCTTTACTCCCCTAGACTCTTTCGCAATGGTATTTTTACATTAGTAGCCAGGAGCAAAAGAGTTCTAGTTAGCCCTGAAGATGATAAAGACCATGGCTGGTATGCCAGGTTTGTTGCTGCCCCCACTGTTAGTTTAGTAGGTGATGAGAACGTTCCCTTCCCTGAGAAGAGGAATTTTGCACGTGAGTCTTCTAACTTTCTCGTACCTTTTTCTTCAATTTTGTTGATTTTTCTAATTTTTGCCTTTCCTTTTCAGCAACCATGGGAGTTGTAGAAAATGTTCCCAATTTCCGTGATTGGGTAGACAAGCTGTTGAAGATTGTGCCAATGGATGGTAGATCTTGGAAGACCATTTCCCAACGATTTGGTTGGAAAGTAAAAACTCATGGTAAGAGCTTTTATCTTACATATATTTTTTCTTTTTCTGAACTAATTTCAATCCTTTTTTCTATCAGGATTTGCTATTGGAGGAGTTACTGCTGAGGCGGTCGCGACTTCTCGTATCTCTTTGGAAAGGGACCAAGAAATAATCTTGGCTTCTTTATCAAAAAGAAAAGTCGTTAATGACCAAGGCTCTGAAGAAGAGGAAGACGGGGGCTCTTTGATAACAAGGCCACGTGCTCGAAGACGCATCATTTCTGATGATGAAGAAAAAGCATCCCCCCACCGTTCTATTCCCCTTACCGAGTCTATTGAAGCCCCGGTAGTGATTCTTAATGATGAAGTTGCTCCCGCTGCTGCTCATGACTTTTTTGAGAAGCTTTTTATCAGCGGGTTTGGTGGTGAAGGCTTAGGCCCAGTTTTGGATGAAGCACCTCTGGCTTCTTTTTCTACACCCGTGTCTATGACTCCTTCTTTTCCGATCTCGGTTGTTTCCGTTCCTCCCCAGACTATCTTTACTACTTCTACTATCACTGCTTCTATTGTTTCTCCTACAATAATTCCTCCCCCAATCATTCACTGTGCTGAAGTTGGCTCCTCAAGTAGGAGTGGTGCTATGAGGCAAGTGATCATTGAAGTCCCTGCTGAGGGCAATCTCCTAAGAAAATTGGGTCAAGCAGATATATGGCTAAAACCCTTAATAGGACCAATTGAAAGAGCTAAGCTAGAGAGCCATAACTCCTTAACTTTGATGAATGATATTGTGCATGCTTCTTTAAAGGTATTCCCCTTATGTTTTTTCCTTTGCTGTGCTTTAAAATTTTTTTATCTTTGAGATTCTCATTTCCCTTCCTTTTTTTTATAGGCCAATCTTATCGGCATGGAGATGATGAAAAGGGTTGCCCTCTCAGAGCAATTAGTGCGTGATTCTCAACTAGAGGTGTGCAATTGGAAGGAACAGTATGAAAGCCTTCAGATTGATGTGGAGTACTTAGAAGAAAGTAAGTGTACCTTGGAGCAGCAAGTACAGGCCTTAACTTCAAAATTGGCAGTTGAAAAGTCTTCCTCAAGTCAAGCGAATAAAGAAAAGGCTCATCTTGAAACCTCTTTCTCTTAGCAGTTGTCCAAGGCAAGTGAAGAGATTAGAGAGTTGAAGGCTCTCTTGGTGAGAAAGAGGCTTATGCTGGAGAGCTCTCGCAGAATTTGACTCAAGCACAAGAAGACCTCCGAGCTTCTTCTGATAAGGTTTGTGCCTTGGAAAGTTCTCATGCCTCTTTTCAAGCTTCTTACACTTATGCCTTAGCTGAAAATGAGAAATTAAAGAATGAAATTGCTGGCTGGGAAAGGGATTATGAAATCGTTGAGGATAAATCTGCCATTGAAGTGAGTTGGGCGTTTTTGAATTCTCGCCGTGATACCCTAGTTGAAGCTAGTTAAGAGACTTTTAACTTGGAATCTGAGTTAGCTAAAATCAATGAAAGTATTGAGAAGGCTCAGCAAACTCAAGATTTTTCTTCTCCCGTGGCCGAAGCTTCCGTGAATGTTGAAGATGATACGGGTATCCCAACTCCTTCAAGCCCAGTTGAGCCCGCTGCTGTTGATGCACCTACTTCAGTTCCTACATCTTCTTGGTGATAAGTTTAAGTCATTTGAATTTCTTTGTGTTGTTTTGTTTTTTTGGGAACATTGTGGTAAAACCCTTGGTCTCATTTAAGGGTTTGTTTTAGAAATTCAAGTCCCCGGACCTTTCATGGGGCAATTTGTATAAACAATTCGCAGTTTATGACTAAATTCGTACTTAGTCTTATGCTTTTTAATATTAAGAAGTTTTCTCATTATTATCTTGAACTTCCGTTTAGTATATTCTTGCTTTTATTTCTAAGGACTTATAGAATAATTTGCATTTTTATTCTTTAAAAATGCTTCTATTAACTTCATGATTGTTTACATTAATCATGAGTTTTATAAAAGAGGGACCTTTTATATTTGACACTTAATGAAGAAGACGTCTCAACTTTATAATGGTGTTAATATACGATAAAAGAAATAGAAATACACATGTTTCTTTGAAATAACTTTGACAAGTTTTTATTTGAACTTTGTCTAGTTTTGAATAAAACTTTACACGCATTTGAATTACATCTATAACTTTCTCGTAACTGTTTTCCTTTTAACAAATTTAAAAAAGAAAAATAATCACGAGGGTTTTATCTATAACCCATTTCAGTACATAGCCTTTTCTCTAATTATGGTAAGCCTTTTCTTTGGCCTTAGCTCGTGACTTTGCTCTGTACTTCATTCAATGAGTGAACATTTCAGGGCTTGATCTTCTTTTCCTTTCTTATACACATGCCCGTGTATATTATGTAGTGCCCCAAGTGTTTGAGCATTGAAGTATGAAGCCTCGAGCACTTGATTGTTCCTCTCATATGGTCCTTTCCCTGTAAAGGAAAAACATACGGGACTCGGAGGTACGATTATAGATGAAGAATGGTTAACCCGTTTGAATTTCTATCAGAATAATTGTAACCCTAGGCCAAGAAGTTTAATTTATTCCACGTGCCTTGTAGGTCGTGACTCATCATTTAGTATGGGTTAGCGTTTTGTCTATCATCTAAAATCGTTAGTAAAATTTTAACAATTCAAAAGTTAAATTTTAAATATGGTACCTGACCGTGGGTATTCTTCAGAAACAATATCTCTTTAGATGAACAACATTCCAATGTGACGGTAGTATCTTGCCATCCATTGTTTCGAGCTCGTATGCTCCTTTACCTGCAATACCATGAATTCTATAGGGTCCTTCCCATGTTAGACTTAATTTCCCTGAGTTAGCTGCCTTCGTAGATTGAAAAACCTTTTTGAGCACGAAGTCCCCAATTTTGAAGAATCTGAGGCGTGCTTTTCGGTTGTAGTATCGTTCTATGACCTGCTTTTGTGCTGCCATTCTTCTTCCTTAAAGTAAATCAAGATTTACATGCATTTCCTCGTCATTAGATTCTTCTATCGCCTGTGTGAATCATGTACTCGGCTCTCCTATCTCAACTAGAATTAAAGCTTCAGCTCCATAAACCAATGAAAATGGTGTTTCTCTTGTACTTGTTTTTGCTGTTATGCGATATGCCCATAAAATACCAGGTAACACTTCTGGCCAATTACCTTTGGATTCCTCTAAACGCTTCTTTAAATTGTTGATAATGACTTTGTTTGTTGACTCAGATTTCCCATTACCCAACGGATGATAAGGTGTAGACGTAATCCTTTTAATTTTCAAACTTTAAAAGAATTCCGTGATTTGAGTGCCTATAAACTGAGGACCATTATCACACACGATCTCCTTTGGTACACCGAATCAATATATGATATTTTTCCAAATAAAATCTTTAACTTCCTTTTCTCGCACCTGTTTAAATACTCCTGTCTCTACCCATTTAGTAAAATAATCAGTGAGTACGAGCAAAAAATTTACCTGTCCTTTTGCTTGTGGTAGTGGACCCACGATATCCATCCCCCATTTCATAAATGGTCACGGTGCAATGACCGGATGTAATAACTCTGCGGGCCTATGCATATTATTACTGTGCCTTTGGCATTTATCACATTTAGCCACGAAACTTTGCGCTTCTTCTTCCATTTTGGGCCAATAATAACCTGCCCTAATTAAGGTTCTTACCAATGACCTTCCTCCTGCGTGATTCCCACAACACCCCTCGTGTATTTCTCTCATTACGTATTCCATGTGAGAATGTCTGAGGCATCTTGCTAAGGGACCACCGAACATTTTTCGGTAAAGATTGTCTTGCTTTAAGCAATACCGAGCAGCCTTTTTTGAAGCGCATGAGCTTTTTTCTTATCTACAAGGACGATACCATACTGCAAGAAAGCAATAATCTCGTTCCTCCAATCCCAAGTTAAGTTATTAAAATTTACCTTATTCTTATCGAGATTGAGAACTGAATGAAACAAATGAATAACTGAAGCATTTTCATTGTTTTCCACGTCTGCCGCAGATGCAAGATTAGCTAGGGAGTCGGCATCAACATTTTCATCCCTTGGTATTAGTGTTACTTTCCAAGTTTGAAATTGCTTTATTAAATCCTGTACCTTTGCTAAGTATTGCTGCATCCTTGCTTCCCTAGCCGTATAAGTCCCCAGCATTTGATTAACTATGAGCTGTGAATCACTTTTGATTATAATCTGATTTATGCCAAGTTCTCGTGCCAGTTCTAAACCTGCAATCACAGTTTCGTACTCTGCCTCATTGCTAGTTATAGAATGACATTTTATGGCTTGTCGAATTGTTTCACCCGTAGGTGGTACCAAAACAATCCCTAAACTAGCACCCTTTACGTTAGATGAACCATCAGTAAACAAGGTCCAAGTTCCTGGGTTAGCTCCATTGAACACCTGCAACTCTTTTTCTGCTTCTAATTGCATCCCTTAGTTGAAATCAGCCACGAAATCAGCTAACACCTGAGATAATTATAGCAGTTCTAGGTTGGTAGGTGATATCATATTCACTTAATTCTATAGCCCATTTAGCTAACATACCTGACAATTCATGCTTGTGTAATATATTGCGTAATGGATAAGCGGTTACTACAGCAATAGGATGACATTGAAAATAAGGCCTTAATTTTCTAGATGCCATGATTAATGCAAGTGCAAGCTTTTCCAATTAAGGGTACCGTGTCTCCGCATCTAACAAAGATTTGCTAACATAATATATCGAAGATTGTTTACCTTGGTCCTCACGGACTAAAACAGCACTTACCGCTACTTCTGAAACAACAAGGTAGATGAGCAGTCTTTCCCCAGCTTTTGGTTTTGCGAGCAATGGTGGATTTGATAAGTATGTCTTCAAATTTTTGAGTGCCTGTTGACATTCCTCGTTCCATTCAAAGTGATCTTGCTTTTTAAGAGCTGAAAAGAATATAAAACACTTTTCTGATGATTTAGAATTGAATCTTCCCAAGACTGCAATTCTCCCTATCAAACTCTGCACTTCTTTTTTGCTTGAAAACATATTAGGAATTTTTTCAATGGCCTTAATCTGTGCGGGATTCACTTCAATACCACGGTTAGAAACAAGAAAACCTAAAAACCTACCTGATGTGACACCAAATGCACATTTCTTCGGATTTAATTTCATATTAATTTGTGCAAAATCTGAAATGTATCAGACAAGTGTGATATATGGTCTCTCGAATGCTGAGTTTTAACGAGCATATCGTCTATATAAACCTCCATGGTTTTTCCCAGATGTTCTTAAAACATCTTAGTAACCAGCCTTTGATATGTTGCACCAGCATTTTTGAGACCAAAATGCATTACTTTATAACAATAAGTCCCCCTATTTGTTATGAATGAAGTTTTTTCCTCATCTACCGAATCCATTTTGATTTGATTGTACCCTGAATATGCATCGAAAAAACTTAATAGTTCATGCCCTGCAGTAGCATCAATTAGTTGATCTATATGTGGTAATGGAAAATAATGTTTAGGACAAACTTTATTAAGGTTTGTGTAATTCACACAAACTCGCTACTTACCATTCTTCTTTGGAACTACGACAGTATTGGCTAACCAATTAGGATACTTTACTTCGCTGATAGATCCAATCTTTAGAAATTTTTGAACCTCTTCTTGAATTACCTGATTCTTGAAAGTTCCTTGCTTTCTTTTCTTTTGTTTGACAGGAGGGTACGTTGATTCTTCATTCAATTTGTAAGTCATTACCTCCGGTGGTATTCCTGTCATGTCAGAGTGGGACCAAGCAAAAAGTTCACGTTAGTTTTCAAAAATTCAATTAACTTACCTCCCATGCCTTGGCTTACATTAGCCCCTATGTAGACTTTCTTATCAGGCCATTGTTCAAATAACATCACATCCTTCAGTTCTTCAATTGTCGTTTTGATATTTTCGTTTTCGTCTGGTTCTTGAATGGTATCAAGCCTTGAATCCATATCTGTCTGCCCTTGTTCAGTTGAGGTTTGTGTTGTGGTGCCCTTAACAATCTTCTGTGATTGCTATTTTTCTTCTTTTTTCGTACTTGAATCTACTACAGAGTTGATGCTCATGGATGTAAGTTTATCCCCGCGGATTTGACATATTCCTCATGGTGATGGAAATTTAATAACTTGATGCAAGGTTGAAGGAACGACATCCATTTCATGGATCCATGGTCTCCCAAGGATCATATTGTAAGCCATATCCATATCTACTACTTGAAACTTTCTATCTTTGACAACTCCTTCTGCGAATGTGGTGAGTGTTACCTCTCCTTTCATCACAACATTAGAATTGTCAAATCCAGATAAAGTATGCGCCTTTGGTATTAATTTATCCTCAGCTTGCATCTCGCGTAATACTCTTAGCAAAATAATGTTCACGGAACTACCTGGATCAATCAAACCTCGTTTCACATTAGTATCTTGTACAATTAAAGATATTACCAGGGCATTGATATGAGGAGATAATATGCCATCCGCATCAGCATCATCAAATGTAATGTTGTCTTCCTCTAATACATGTCGCACCCGTTTCCCTTGGGTAATTGTGATTTTGGAAATTTTATTAGCTGCAGTGTACATTACGCCACTGATGTCTTCACCCCCGCTTATAACGTTGACGGTCCATTTTGGAGAAGGTGGTTTAGGGTGCTCTTGCCTATTCTTAATGTAAGCTTGCTTACCTTTCTCACTGAATAGCTCGGTGAGATACCCTTGTTTTAATAAATGATCAACTTCACTTTGTAAAAATCTACAGTCTGTTGTTTTATGCCCGTGATCATTATGAAACTCACACCAATGATCAGGGTTGCACCTGTTTGGATTCGATCTCCTCTCTTTTGGCCACCGTACCTTGTCACCCATGCTTCTCAAAGCAGCTACGAGCTCGGAAGTACTCACATTGAAATTGTAACTGCTAAATCTCGCCTTCAAATTTCTATCATTATCTCGTGACTCATGGGTGTTTCGGTCATTCCTAAATATTGATGAAGAGCCTCACTCTCTATTCCTTGATCTGTGATCATACCTTTGATTGTCCTATTTTGACCATGAATCTTTTCCCGCAGGTCCCATGTATGGCTCGTACCTATATTTACCGGGCCTTTTTTTGGTTTCCGCTCGTCTCAAACTTACTTTTTCTTCTTTTTGTAATCGTGGAACATTATCTTCTTCTATCCTTAGCTTCGTGCTATACCTGTTGTAAACGTCATTCCATGTTGTAGCTGGGAATTCATGAAGACTTTCCTTGAGTCGCCTCGTAGATTTTGAGCTATTTTCATTCAAATTACTTGTGAAATCTATAGCTGCCCAATTATCAGGTACACGTGGTAATGACATTCTTTCACGTTGGAATCTGTCCACGAACTCCCTAAGCAATTCTGAGTCCCTTTGCTTGATCTTGAAAATATCTTCCATTCTTTTTTCGACTTTTGAGCTCCCGCGTGTGCTTTGATGAAAGAATCTGCAAGCTCAATAAAAGAATTTATAGAATTTTCGGGTAAAAGGGAATACCATGTTAATGCACCTTTGGTGAGTGTTTCACCGAATATTTTGACTAATACTAATTCAATATCCTGCTTGGTCAAGTCGTTGCCTTTTACGCCTGTTGTGAATGCAGTCACGTGGTCTCGTGGGTCTGTTGTTCCATTGTATTTTTGGAATATCATGCATTTTGAATTTCTTTGAAATTGGGAGGGGACAAGCACTTGGCTTCCAGGGTTGTAGCGAGTATTTATCCGTATCTATCCCTTTGATTACGGGTGGCACCCTGGGTATTTGCTCTATGCGGTCATTTTGCTCCTTGAGCTATTTCTGCAATGTTATTACTAAATTTTGTAAATCAGAATTGTCTAAGTTACCTGGTTCTCCCTCCTATGATTCGCCGGGGGTTCCTCCGCTACCTGAGTTGACAAGCCCGGAACGAGGGTTCTCCAAAGTGTTGTTATTTGGAGTGGGTGTGGGTGGTGCAACAGGTAACTGGCTAGCAAAAGCCTCAAGAGCTTTACTGACCTATGCAGCAATTAGTTTCTGCAAAGCATCATCGATAGCTTCAGCATTTTCAAATTGAGTGTTTCCATTTGTATGAGATCCATTAGCATTAGGAGATCTTCCACGAGACCGTCGAGGAGAGCCTCGTGGAGAAGGGACCTGGGTTTGATTACCCTGTGGATTTCCCTGAAGTTGTTGGTTTCCTTGGTTTCCTTGAATGTTGTCATTGTTGTTTGACATGATTGATGCAACAAGGAAAGTTAAGCTAAAAGAGGTTAGATTATCAGATTTCGGTAACGGAACCAATTTGTTTAACCAAAAAATGGGATTTCGGTCAAAGCTTTAATTTAGAAGAACTCGGGTTACTGATAATCAAAAGAATATATGAAAGAAAATAATTTGGCTAGCAATATAATCAGAAGAAAAACAAGTAAATCGGTATATTCAGATAATATTTTGTGTGTTTACAATTGATCCATTCTCTCCCTTTTATAGATACTTTGGAGATATGTGTTTTTCCTTTGTCATAATAAGGCCATTATAGGCAATTAAAGATATTAAATGCTACATTACATAATCATTGTATTTAATACTGATTGTCTAACGTTTTTAGTATTTAAGGCTCATTAAATACTGTATCTGTACTCCCGTGAACTGTCAGATTCATTCCTTTTGGTTCTTGGACTTAAATAGGTACGGGCTTTGAATCTTTTGAGTATCTGCTCATGCTTCTTCTTATGCCTCTCCTCGTATCTGTTGCAACTCGTGCCTTTTTGCCAATCATAACTCTTTGACCAGTCTCCGTGTCATGGCACGTCATTTCCCAATCACTTAATAAACTCAATTTTTTCCCCAATACATCGCTCAAATGCAAACTCTCATCATTGAAGCCTTGGACATTGGATTCTTAGAGTTGGTGAATATAGGAGTAGCTTTTTACAAGGACTACTAAAAAGGCCTTTTGTGACCGAAATAATCGACCGGATGCAAAAGGAAAAAATCGATCAATATTCAATTATAAAATACACATTTAACAATTAAACTAACATCATTCATTAATGTGGCAAGATACTATTCTACCACTAGATCACTGATACTTGTTAGTCGAAGGCTTTCAAATTTTTGTATTTATATTCTTTAACCGCATTTTGTATGAAAACAGTCGATTTTCCTAAAAAATAATATTCGCTCCATTTTAATTTATGTAAACCAATTTGACTGGGCACGAAATTTAAGAAAAAGAGATGACTTTTGAATTGGTGGTACAAAATGAGGCATATATATTATGTGTGACTATAAATCATTATATAAAGATAAATTGTTTCCAAATATGAAAAGAGGTCATTCTTTTTTACATAGACTAAAAAGAAAATATATTCACATAATAAATTGAAACGGAAAGAATTTTACTGACGAAAATTGGTTGATGTTCTAAAATGAGGTGACCCAAAAAATCGACCTATTTCAGAGAAAATTTTAGTTTGCTTTAGTCAAGAGTTTGAGTTAATAATTGTAGAATATCTGGTTAGTTGAATTGGTAGAATGAAGATCATTACAATGAGTTTCTTGGTTGGACAAATGGCGAGTCAGTTTGCAAAACCAAGATCAGATCCGTTTGAGGAGATTGATGGAGTGAAGCTGCCAATTTACAAGGGTGATAACATTAATGGTGATACATTTGATGAGAAGTCACGAATTCCGTACCCTCGTAGGTTTATAAAGGGCTTACATGCAATCTGCTATGACTCTTAACCTTCTTAGGGCTTTTGCTACTGGAGGTTATGCTGCAATGCATAGGGTCACCGAATGGAGTTTTGATTTTGTGGAGAACAGTGAGCAAGGAGATAGGTATGAAGACTGTAATCTTTAAGTTTACGACAAATTCTCTTCTTCAGCAGTTAATCTTGTTTTACGTGGCTACTGAATGTCTTTCTGAGATGAAAATTGGAAAGAGTTCCATGGTTATGCTTGGTCTATAGTACTGCAACTTTCTATCATTTCAATTTTCGGTCGTGAAAAATAAATTTTACGTCATGCATTACTGAACGATTTCGTCAGTTTAGTCAAAAAAATTAAAAACATATTTTTATTTTCCGACCTGTTCAGTCAGTTTTTTTAGTTGGTATTATAGATCAAAGAGTTGCTTCTTCAACAGTGAAGCTATTTGCTCCATTACAGCTATTCTTGCTTAAACCAACATGTCACACATAACTATTTTCAATTAGTTATCCTTATAACTATTTTAGACATGCAACTTTAAAATATATTTCACTGTTTTCTTTTTAATATCCTTCTAGTATCCAGTAACCATTGTGTAACGACCCAGCCGGTCAATTTAGGTATTATAGCCTTGATCCCTTATTTATTGCCTCCTCTATATTGTTTTATGGTTACGTGACTTGCCATGGATGCTTGGTTTTAGTTTCGGGTGAGTTTCAGAGTGAAATGAGACATATAGTCCCTAAGTTGGAGCTTTAAGTTGAAAGAGTTGAACATAGTTTGATCTTTATGTAGACAATTCCGAAATCAAGTTTTGATGGTTCCAATAGCTCCATATGGTAATTTTGGACCTAGGAGCATGTTCGGATGATGGTTGGGAGGTACGTAGGTCGTTTCGGCTTGAATTTGTGAAGTTAGAAAAGTTTGAAGGTTTAGAAGGTTGGAGAGTTTGACCGAAAATTTACTTTATTGATATCAGGGTCAGATTCCGATTTCGAAAATTGGAATAGGTTTGTCATGTCATTTATGACTTGTCTGCAAAATTTGAAGTCAATTGGAGTTGTTTCGGTATGAATCAACAATAGTTTTGGAATTCAAAAGTCTATAGTTTCAATAGTTTTGAATTGGGCTGCAATTGGTAGAATTGATGTTGTTTTATGTGATTTTCGGCCTCGAGTAGATCCGTTATGTGTTTTGAAACTATTGGTATTTCCGGGCGGGGCCCCGGGTGTGATTCGGGTTGAATCCGAAATAATTTTTGACTTGTGCAATGCTGAACCGCTACTCTTTTGGTGTCATCGCACCTGCGGAGTGTTTGGCCGCAGGTGCGGACACGCAGAAGCGAGGAACTGATCGTAGAAGCGAAGGGCTTTGGGCTAGGCTAGAATCACAGATGCGAGGTCCCTTCCGCATCTGCGAGCTCGCAGGTGTGAGGATTTTTGTTGCAGATGTGGTCATGGCCAGGAATGCCTGGGATCGTAAAAGCACCTTTTTGTCCGTAAAAGCGGGAGCGCAGAAGCGCATTTGGGTCAGCATGTGCGAGTCTTCTGGGCTAAAGTTAGAACCACACTTGTGATGGTTTTTCCGCACGTGCGGCGTCACAGAAGCAACTGAGTGACTGGAGATGCGGAATCAATGGGTAGAACAGGCCTAAGTTCGAGGGTTTGATCTCATTTTTATTTTTGGATCTAGAGAGCTCGGTTTGTGGCGAATTTTCGAGAGCTTTTCAAGAAAATTATTGGGATAGGAAATTCTAACTCGATTTTGGCTATATTACATGAATCTATTATTGTTTTCATCATTTAACTATTGTTTTGAGTTTGAAATTTGTGGAAACATTTGTGATAGCTCCTTAGGCTAAATTTTGGGGATTTGAAAGACGATTTAAGGTCGTATTTGAGTAATTCTTGTATGGTTGAAAACATAATCGAATGGGTATCCGAATTTTATAATTTTGGTCGGATTCCGAGACACAAGCCTAGGTTGACGTTTTTAGTTGACTTCTTGTTTCTTTATAAAGATCGTAACTTTATTGTTCGAAATAGTTTCCTATAGATTATATTTATGGTATGAAATTATTTTGTCTTGATTCGAGCCGTTCAGAGTTGGATAATCGAGGGAAAGGCTTACTAGTAGATTGAGTTAGCGTCTTTTGAGGTAAGTGTCTTTCCTAACCTTATGTGGGAGAATTTTCCCTTAGGATTATTGTTGTTAGTGATAATTGTGACATGTGAAAGCCGCGTACGCAAGGTGATGAGTGTGTACATGGGCAAACTACGAAAATTTAACTGTTTTATCTACGTAGATTCATTTCATGCCTTAACTGAGTTACCTTAACATGTTATATTCATCATCATTAGGCTATTTTCACATACTCTACTTGTCTTATCTTTAACTTATTAATCGCTCCACATGTATAGTTGAAGTTGTTGTTTCCCTCCATTCCTTATTCATTATTTAACCGTGAATTCTTTATATAAAGATGTTATTCTTGGAATATCTTATTGTTGAAATTAGTATTGAGTTATAAAGGTTGTGATTCACATTGAGGCAAGGTTGTAAAGTTTTGAAATACTATTCTTATTGTGTTATTCACTTCCCGTTGTTATTATTGAGAATCTTTTGTACACTATGGTTGATTCATGCGCTATTTATTGTAAACACACCGTTATTATTGATTTCTTTGGCAAGTTGTGGTATTGGGCACTTGAGGTGCAATTTATGATACATTGTGATATTAATACACATGCGATGGTATATGATTTTGGGGTTAAAACGCATGTGGTGTGATAAAGTGGGCTTGATACGCGTGTTACTAGTAGGGGAACTACTTGAAGCCACGTGGTGTGATAAGGTGGGCAAAAATGCGGAATGCTATTTCGGAAAAAAGGATTTTCAAAACTAAATGCAAGGCTCCCACAGTGATATGAGGAAAGATTGTGAAATATTTTTTTTGTGATTTGAGACTACGAGGCGGTACCTCGGTAGTGACTCGTGTTGGTATTCTCTTTTACTTAACTTGTATTGGTTATTTTTTTCCTTGACATAACATTTCTTGTTTTCTTCCATGATGCATTATTTTCCTTAGTTCTGTATAGTTAATTTTGGTATATTCCTCAATTTTTTCATTTTCATTTTTATTATTATCGCACCATTAAATTACTCATTCTGTTTCATATTTATTCCAATAAGGCCTTGACCCGCCCTTGTCACTACTCTACCGAGGCTAGGCTTGGAACTTACTAGGTACTATTAAGGTGTACCCATACTACACTTTTGTGCATCATTTTGTGTAGATCTAGGTACCTCCTACCAGTCCAGGCACTAGTGAGATCTCAGCTTGGAGACTTCAAGGTAAACCTGCCGCCATCTGCTGGTCTCGGAGCCACCCTCTACCCGATTTATCCCATTTTCTTTCCTTTTATAGACATAATGTTGTATAGGGGCGAGCATTACATATTCATAGAGCTTGTGACTTATTATCACCAGATTTTGGGAAATTTGTAAATGCTCAGATTAGTGTTTTCTTTATAATAGTTGTTGAGTATTTTAGAGTTTATTCGTTATTTCTATTATACTTTGCATGTATATTAGACTTACCTATTTATAGAGACTAGGCGCCATCATGACATCCTATGGAGGGAAATTGGGGTCGTGACAAGTTAGTATCAGAGCTTTAGATTTATACATGTTACGAGTAACAAGAAGACTTAGTAGACACGGCTTGCAGACACACACCCATAAACAAGATTCTACTAGACACGGCTTGCAGACTCCCTAGGACACAACTGCTCTGATACCACTTTTGTCACGACCCAAACTAATGGGTCGCGATAGGCACCCAATTCCTTACTTAACTGAGTACCAACGTAACCTATCTTTCGTATCGTTCTATCGTAGGTAAATTAACCGAAGTGAAGCATGGGGGAATAAAAACTTATACATATGACATACTAGCCAACAAGACCAAAAATGATCACTCATACACTAAACATAAGCCGACAAGGCCATACAATCTTTCATGTACACGACATATGTCTACAAGCCTCTAAGAGTACATAAATGTCATAAAGGTTGGGACAGGGTCCCGCCATACTAATCAGTATATGTCCTATTCATACTTACCAAATAAACAACTCCAGAGTAAATGGAGTGTACCAACACCTTCCACTGAGCTGATAGACTACTTGGAGGGTACTCATCCTGTCAATCGGGACCTGCGGGCATGAAACGCAGCATCCCCAGGCAAAAGGGACATCAGTACAAATAATGTACCAAGTATGTAAGGAATGAAAATCAGTAAACAATAGACATGAGAGACATATGGAGTAAAAGACACAACATGTATATCTGAATAGCTTTATCAATCATTTAATATTATAACGTCATGCATATGCATATAAATGTCATACCATGCATGGGTATATGCATTCATAACATCATCAAACCTCTTAGGGCATCCTATCATATCATCTCGGCCACTATGGGCTAATCATCAACGTATACCAACTGATCAGGTAGTGATGCGTATATAACGCCGTAACTTTTTTCCATATCCCATATAAATATAATATACATATATACGCGTATTTAACGCCATCTGGTCATGGGTCAATATAAATGTATAAATGCATGAAATGCATAAGAAATATGTTATTAATATTTTCTTCGGAATGCCATAAAATTCAATATGCCTTTCGGATAAACTTTATCAAATATATATTTTTCTGAGACCCATGATCAGAAGATATAATAATAATTCACATGAAAAATCAAGAATAAAGATAACCCTAGTATTTCTATGAATAGAGTCATTTATGAAAGTTGCGTATTTTGCTCATTTCATTTGTATTATTTGGATCATGCCAAAAAGTAAGAAAGGATAGTCTTAACATACCTGGACCGATTCTCTTGACAATTCCTCTAACACACGTCTTTGACGAAGAACACATAACGGTGGATCGAAGTAGAGAAAAATTCTTATGATATTTTTGAAAAAGATTGTACCATGCACCCTCCGAATTGTGTCTCACACTAAAAGAACATCTCTGTAGGACGTCATTGGCATTGGAAGAAAGATGATTATTTTCCATGTTTAAGGGTAGACTATGATCTCTTTCCCTATTGCTTTTACAAAAAAATTCAGATTTTGGTCATGTACATATTTCTATAATGTTTAATTTGATAAGTTCGAGAAACTCACTTCTTTAGGACAAAAAAATAGTTCAAGAAATGGTGATGAATCTCCTTATACATGAGCTTGGATAATGTTGATGGTCTTCTATAATTTACATTCCCAAATAAGACCCTTACGTGGCAATTTAAATCTTTTGACTTATTATGTATATTGGTGCCCTTTGGCTTGGCTTAATACTATGTGGAAGCCCCAAAAATATCCTAAGCCACATAATTAAGAATTATCTCAAATTACTTAAAATACTACTAACTTTTAACACACTTTATACATTGTACTATCATGATCATGTGGTACCTTGTATAACACTAGTCCATAAATATCGGGTATTTAAGCTCAGATCATATTTTATCCCAACATCTAAAATTTTGACAAAAATTCATTTTTTTTGATTTTATTACCCTCTCACCTTCACGAATTTACTCATTGTTTGTTTGAAATACCATAATGCTTATAATCTCAAAATAATCTCATTCCCGAACTTACGTCGATTAGCTTACGATGAAACTTTAACGTAAGAAAATGCAGAATGTAACATCTCATTTCCAAGCTTATATCAATTTTCTTATGGCATACTTCCACGTACTAACACATGGGGTGTAACATTATTCCCTTCTTTGGAACATTCGTCCTCGAATGTTGACTGATGTACTTATCATTTTCATGACTAACGTCTTCCGAATACTTTACTACTCTCATTGCCATCTAGGCAACTGTTCTGTGAATAATTCCAAAGGTTGGGGCATTCCCCTCTTTAAGCCTCTCTCTCATACCATGACTCATGGTCGGAATCCTTCCAATATCGTAACTGTTGCTACCTTCTATCATATAGCCTGTACGTCTCTGATCTTATATGTGTGCCTGACTCTTTTCTCCTTTTTTCCTCCGACTTTTATCCCATCTCTAGGCCTCACTTTTTAAACATAGCAAATCTTGACAAGATGTCCCTCTGGGCATCTATAGGTATGTCAATGATCTTCGCTCGCTACTTTGTTGAACTTACGAATATTGTTGTACCTTATTTCATAGGCCCGGTTATCTATCCACATGACTTGAATGCATCTAAGTAGGTCGTAATATACCATAACTCTTATCTCGATTTATCATTACTGTGGTCTGCAATCAAACCCCAAGCTCCGTTCATTGCTTATCCCATATGTATAAATCTATGTCCTTTAATGCTTTCTCATTATTGTTCCTCTTAAGAATGAAGGCCTAATCTTACTTCATACTTTGTGACTTTTGCCCATCCATTTTTGATTCACCTTAATGTTGATCTATCATTTACCACTGATAAATTGATCTCTTATGTAACAATGCCGCTAGAGCTCACGTCTCATCATGGACATCTGGAGTAATTTGATTGATCCACATAGGGGCGATACTATACTTCCATAACCGTATTTTATAGAATCCCAATATGACTCACCTTACATGGGTATCTTGATCTCGTACAATTCCTGAAATCCTCTTCAAGTCGTTACTCAAAACGTCATCCTTTATCTATCACAATCACACCCTCATTCGACTACTAGGGCAACATTCCATTTTTTTTCTAGATGTTATTAGTCTTAGATTCCTTTGAGTCCACTCAGGCTGTAGTGAATTTTCTATAACTTAGAGAAACCATTAGCTCTCTTGTTTTCATAGGCTTAATCCCGATGATTTATCCATTCTCGCCACCTTCTCACTCGCCCTTTCTCGTTCTTACTCATGTCATAAAACTTTGTCGCTTTACTATACTTTAGCTTATTACCTATACATATCTATTTATATTATTTGCAACCTTCATTCAACTTGCTTGCACCATACATTTCTGTGTTATTCTGGAACATCAAGCGAGACATCACATCGTCTCTAATTCTTCTTTACTATCCTGACTAGATCTCTCGGTACTCAGAAACCATAGGCTGGAAGGTATGCCACTAACGACGCCGCTATTATTCTTGGATACTGAATCCCAACGCTTCTAGCCATCTATCCAAATCATGCACTATTCACGATCTTCTACCTTTGAGCATCTCGTACGTTGTTCACCTTTACCTTACTTACCTTAAAATATTGCCTCGTATCTTCTATCTCTTTCATGACTTCCCTTCCATATAGGTATAATTCACGTCCACAACTTGAAGCTATATTATAATACTTGCACCTCTAGTGCATACACAATCTGGTGGGAGCTTCGTACTAACTTCTTATGAGGCTGGTACTTTTCTAACCGGCTTTTATCATAGGGCCGTTATAAAATACGGTTGTTGTACAATCTTTCTTGTACCTCTGATATTAAGAGTGATCATGTAATGTTCTTAATCATGATTTCTATAATTTTCTAGGTCCAATAATTAGATTCCTGATTTTCTTTGTTGATGTAACTCTTGAGTTTCCTCGTCCTTTTGATCAGCCTTTACGCTTAAGTTATCTTCTGATCTGCGGCTCATGGTATTACTTTGGCCTTTTATGGATGTTATAGAATATTGTAACAACCCGACCGATCATTTTGAGCTTTTGAATTTCGCTCGCCAGTTTTAGGTCATGGCTAGCAATGTGTTATGTATTATGATTTATGTAAATCGTCGGTGTTGGTTTTCAGGATAATCGGAATGAATTTGGAAGAACAATTCTCAGTTTGAAGCTTAAAATTTGAAAGGTTTGACCAAGTTTTGACTTGTTATAATATGATCTTGGATTGGAATTTTTATGAGTTGGTTAGCTTCGTCAGGTGATTTGGGACTTAGGAGCGTGATCAGAATGTATTTTGGAGGTCCGTGGAAGGTTTAGGCTTGAATTGGCGAAATTGGAATCTTGGCGTTTGCTGGTTAATATGTTAGATTTTGATATATGGTTCAGAATGGAATTCTAAAAGTTGGAGTAGGTCCGTTGTGTCATTTGTGACGTGTGTGCAAAATATCAGGTCATTCGGATGAGGTTTGGTAGACTTTTTGATCAGAAGTGGAAATTGGAAGTTTTTGAAAATTTTTAGGCTTGAATCCGATGCAAATTTGGTGTTTTTGATGCTGTTTTGAGCGTTCCGAAGGTTTAAACAAGTTTGAATAATGTTATGGGATATGTTGGCATGTTTGGTTGAGGTCCTGAGGGCCTCAGGTGAGTTTCGGGTGGTTGAACGGACCATTTCAAGTTGAAAAGACTGCAGAAAAATCTGTTGTTTATGTTACAGACAGTTGTGCTTCAGGTTCGTGAGTGGACCCTTGGTTCGCGAAGGTATAGGATGGGAGGCTGTGAAGTTGGCCTTCACGTTCGTGAAAGAGGTACCACGATCGTGTAGGGTTGAGCTCAATATCTTTACGTTCGTGAGGGGTTAGTCACATTTGCATAGAGGAAAGGCGAGCAGCTGGGTCCAAGTCAGATTAGTCTTCGCGTTCGCGAGTGGGTGGCCGCGTTCGCGGTGAGTTGTGAAGCGAAAGGTTCGCGTTCGCGTTCATTTGATCATGTTCGCGATGAAGGGAAAATGGTCAAGTTAAGTTTGTGCTTCGCGAACGCGAGGCGTTGACCGCGTTTGCGAAGGAGGATTTTGAATAGCTGAGCAGAATGATTTAAAAGGCCGATTCCACGATTTTTAGTCCAACTTTCACAATTTTTGGGCGATTTTAGAGCTTTTTGAGGAAGACTGAAGAGGGAATCAAGGATAAATACTTGGAGGTAAGATTTATGGACTTAATGCTCAATCCTAATGTGTTTTCTACCTAATTAATCATGGAATTTATAGAATTTAAGCCTAAATATTGAAGAACTAGGGGTTGTAATTGGAGATCTAAAATTAGGGAATTGAGGGGTCGTTTGTTGTTGGATTTTGGTGCTTTTGATGTGAATGAACTCTGGGAGTGATAAGGAGTCTATTGATGTAATTTTTATCAGATTTCGAGACGTGGGCCCGGGGTCGGGTTTGGCCAATTTCGGGATTTGGTTTGTAATTTATTACTTTCGAGTGGGCTTTGTTCCCCTAGCATATTTTGATGGTTTTGTACTGATTTTGGTTAGATCTGGAGCATTCGAAGGCCGATTCGAGAGGCAAAGGCATCACGGGCTAGAGTTTAGACCGTATAGAGGTGAGTAATGATTGTAAATGTTGTCCTGAGGGTATGAATCCTCGAATTTCACATCTTTGTGCTATTTTGAGGTGACGCACATGCTAGATGATGAGCGTGGGGTCGTGGACCGTTGGGGATTGTGACTTAGTCCATCCCGTATGACTATTTAACTGTGTATTTGATTGAAAACTGTTTGCTATCATCATGTTTTGGGCTGAATGCCATATTTGAGCCTCGTGCCAACTATTTTGGACCCTTAGAGGATTTTTACTACTATTCCTTACTAGTTTGACTTTATACTTGTACTCCGTCATGCTATGTTCTACTATATTATAACTTAGCCATGTTTATACTGTTTTGACATCTTAAATGATATTTTGAGCTGAGCATCATATTTTGCTGTGCCCGAGTGGCTTTTAGAGATTTCTGACCGAGTAGAGCCGAGGGCCTGTGTTGTGAGGTTATTATGGGATTGGGCTGTGCGCCGCATCGGTATTGAGCTGATTCATGATAATGAGGCCGAGGGCCTGAGTTGTATGCCACAAGATGGCTTGATATGTGGTTGAAAGCCTATTGCTTATGCTATGGGATGGCTTGATATTGCGCTTGGGCCGTAAAGAGACCCTCCCGAAGTCTTTACACCCTATAGTGAGCACGGGTACCCAGTGTGATATGTGATATAGCTCGAGGGGCTGATGTTGTTCTATGTTATTGCCCAAGGGGCATATTTCAGTTGATATTGTCCCTGAGGGGCTGATTTTAAGTGTTTATCTTCTCTCACTGCTTTTCATTCACTTGTTTAACAGTTAAAAGATGTTTTAAAGAGGTTTTAACTGAACTGAGGTGTTTTACAAGTTTTCACTATTCTATTGCATTGTATTGATTTTATACTGCCTCTTTGTAGCATTTTGCTGTGTTTTACGTGTTTTCTTATTGCTCAGCTGCCTTTACTTTTATTACTCACTGAATTGGCATATTCACATTACTCCCTGCACCCTATGTGCAGATTCAGGTGCCTCGGATCCTGCTACCAAGGGCTGATTGCTTCCAGCAGGTTAATCGGAGTTCACTAGGCAGCTGCTCGGCGTTCGCAGCCCAGTGTTTCTCCCTCCTATCTTTATTTTCCCTTGTACTGGATTCCGTAATTGACTATGTAGTCCTTTTCCATACTCTTAGACTTATGTTAGATGCTCATGACTGGTGACACCCCGATATTGGGCTGTGTTTATTTTTGCGTTGTCATATTTTACCTTATTTTGGGATTTATCATCTGTTAATGATTTAAATTGAATTATTATAACTTTTAAAAAAGAAATGGATAGGGAGTTTATGTCGGCTGACCTTGTTTCACGATAGGCGCCATCACGACTGGGTCCGGGTTTAGGGTCATGACAAGTTGGTATCAGAGCCTAGGTTACATAGGTCTCACGAATCATGAGCAGGTTTAGTAGAGTCTCGCGGATCGGTACGAAGACGTCCGTACTTATCCTCCGGAGGCTGCAGAACCTTTAGGAAAAACTTCACATTCTTGAATTCTTATCATGCGTCCTAGATTTAGCTTGAAATGTAACTCTTTAAATTCCTTCCATGCATTTGTATGCGCGCTTGAGCGCTCAGTACCATATGTGCATTGATGGCTTGTGATTCCCTGATCGAGGGGCGAGATATGATCTCTATGTATTGATGTTGGGCCAGTATGGAGGACTTGATGTCGGATTTTTGCCTATAGCTTTAGCCTTGAGCTATTGATTACATGAGCGCGTGTTTCTGGATCTATATGTTCTATTGTGTCCCTATTAAGGGAAGTGATGACGGGATAGCTATGTGATGAGGGTGATATGACTGCGAGATGTGTTCATATGAATTGAATGAGGTGAGAAGGGTTTGCTTTGGGGTAGCAAGAACTATTTGATATTTGATTTCCATCGTGATTTGATGTATAGCCCCGAGTTGTGGGTGTTATGAAGGATCTTTTCATGTTGCCTAGTTGGGAAGTGAAGTAGATTTCATGTTGTGATATGAGTTCAGACTCAGGAAAACTAAATGACTACATACTGTTTATGACGGTGGAATGGTATAAAGAGATGTTAGTTTGAGGTAAGGCAAGCGGGTTATCTCCTGCGGAGTATTCTGATGTTTGTCTGATCCTTATGTCGTTGTTGGAAGATCTCCCTACCAGTGAAGTATATGTGTTGCAATTTAAATTTGGGTCGCTTAAGAGAGTGGGCTTGACTGTTACGAGGGTGAACTCGAGATTTCTAGAAGATTTGAAGTACTAGAAGTGTTATGTTGCACAAGCTTATGAAGAATTGAGTTTAATCTCACTATGGTATTACGGCAGTATAGAGCATATGCATTATGAGTTATTGTGTGTTTTGGTCTATGGCTTTGCGCCAAGTGAGGGAGTCTTCTATTGATTAGTTGATTCCACAGTTATGTGCTATGTTGGTTCCAGCTTGAGGCGTACGGGTGAATCAGTTATAGCTTACGGAGGTTGAGATCGAGGATGGCTCGAGTAAAGAAAAATTCAATAAAGGTTATGTTATGCTTTATAGGTGTATGAAAAACATGTAATGACTTGAGTTGTTATTGGTAAAGGATGTACAATGCATAGAGCAGGAAGTTGCATGGTTGTATTAAGGTGAGGTTAATTCTACGATGTCGGAGTGCTAATGGAGCACGGGTTGTCCAATCCGTTTGATCGGTCTAATTACGGTTGGAGTAGAGTGGATGACTCTCGAGAATGGTTCTAGTGGGTTCAAGATTTTACATGTAATAATTGGAGATTTTCTAGTTGTATATTCGGCTAGAAACTGAGGTTTGCATTGGAGGGTGTCAAGACTCATGGTGTTCCTATATCATTATGGGATTCTATATATCAGCATCAGGAAGGTGAAGGTAATGGCTTTGGGGTTCGCAGGGAGTCACTTCAAAGTAGGTATTTTGGAATGTGGTTTGGGAATATTTAAGGGTATATCCGGCGGCTAATGAGTCTTAGACGGTGTGGTTTTATGCTTGGGTGGTGAGTCTGGGTTTAGGAATGGTGGTGTTATGGAAAGAAGAAGTATCAAGTTAAAGGTAAATCAGAAGGAACTTGGATAGATGGGATAGCTTGGTAGTATGCCGGATCGGCAGGGTAAGGATATGATTAGTTCATTGGATGCTTATGAGGTAATGAGTTTATACAAGTGTTCAACGACAATGCTCTTGGGTTATGGTGGCCTACATAGCTTGGTTGAGTTAGAAGGATTTAGTCCTGACGGTTTAGTTTTGTGCAAATGGAATCCGGAGAGTTCTTGACGGTTTCTACCATGGTTAGAGATGTATATTTTCTACGAGCATGAGGAGGATGGGATGTATAGTGATTTTCTTCTATATGGGATCAATGGAAAGTTCTTGGCTAGTTTAGTACGTAGTTTCTTGTGGCTCGGAATGGATATAAAGTTCTCATGTTATCTTAGGATGGTATGGTATATGCGGTAGGCTGTTTAGGATTGAGATTCTGCATGTGTAAGGTCACGGTTTAGTTAGAAAGGAAGGTTGCAAATTCATAGGTAGCATGGACGATTTCGGATGACTAGATAAATTAGATCACTGATTGTGTGGCTTGATGATGGTATACATTTTAGAAAGGACGGTGTGTTTGAGTTGAGGATACTTCATTAGTATTGCGGCACTCTCTTGTTGGATCGACTGCTGATATTCAAGTTTGCTTGGTGGCAAAGAAGAATTTTAGGACTACTTCTCATGGGATAATTGGGTATTGGAGGTGTGTTGTATATTCTGACGGTGGAGTTGGGATCGGATATGGTAATTCGCGTGCTGTATGGATTTGGAGATTGGGATTTCTCATAAATTGGTTAGGTCCTGGTTGTCGATCGCGTATATCGGTCTGGTGTGGTAACTATTTGAAGTTTGGAGACCCGAGTGGATCCCTGTTGCTTAGTATGCTAAATTTTTGTGTGATATTGAGTATGGACTAGTTGTCTACGTGTCGTGTTATTCTGGGCTGTTGTGCTAGGACGGCGAAATTGGCTATGCCGAGAATTCCATGGATTGAGTGGCGAGATTTGACGCATAATGTTCACAGTAGGGTGGTTTCATTTTTGAAGACCCAGCGGATGACCGGGGAGGGTTGTCTTTCTTATTTGACCTTCGTGATGAATGGGAGCGCAGAGACTCCTACCGTGATTCAGTTTTGGTGGTGAGGGATTTTCCAAATATGTTTCTTGCTATCGGCTATGTCGCCGGATAGGGTTGTTGATTTCGGTATTGGTATGGTGTCGGGCACCGTATCGTATGGCACTAGCGGAGTTAAAGGAATTGAAGGAGCACATTCAGAAACTCCTTGATAAGGGGTTCATTGGTAGGCCAATATCGATGTGTGTTCTACATCGAGTCGGCTTGGTCGACTCTGAGTTGCATTGTTGAGGGATGTGTTGATTCAATTGTTATTGAGCTTATTAGTGATCTTGGGAGATCTATGAGTTACCTTTCCATGTTGCGAGGCATTGGAATTTGTTGGTTATCAGCACATGTGGTGCTATTTTATTGGGGTCTCTCAGTGAAATTCAAGCGGGAGGAGTATTGGGTATTGCTCGGCGGATGACGTATCGAATGTGTTCTTTCGGGTTTGTGTAATGTTATGTCAATTGCTTCGCAGTGGTTATGATGATTTTGCTTTGGTTCTAGACATCAAATTTTGTGTGGTTATCAATTTGAGCATAGTGACTTGAGGTGTTTCATGTTGGACCAGTGTTTAGATGAGGTCGCACATTAGAACGAAGCTATGTGGAGTGTGTTCTGGCTCTATGACGTGTGATAGGTTCTCAGCATTGTGTTGCGGTGGTATTGGTTAGCTTGTGGTACAACTCTTTCAGTCGAGTCATTTTCATGATTTAAGTACATTCGGTTTGTTTCTTATTAGTGTGCAGGTTGTGGGAGTTGTGGCTTTAGATGGTATTGATGTGCCATGTCACCAGAGTAGCTGTGTTGGGTTAGATGAGATCGTTGGGATCTAGAATGAATAAAAACAGATTCGATTTCAGCATGTTGGAATGATAATATCGAGGTTCAGCTCAGAAATTTGTTATGGTCTTTGCCAAAGGAGAAGTGGCTTCATGAATAGTTGATCTGAGGAATGGTTATGACTTACTGCGTGTTTAAGTTATCATTGACAGTATACAAATATGTTGGAATGAGGCTTTATTTGATAAGAGGTATTATCGGTAATCGGTTATTTCGGGCAACTGCTGTGATTAGAAGTTATCGCTGCGAGTGTTTAAGTATGTCGTATATCATTTTATTGCATCTAAGGTGGAAGGTATGGTTTATTATAGCGTGTTCAGGCCTATTCAGTATATAGATGTGAGATCCTGGTCTTGGGGATGAATTTAGAAGTGGAAACATGGTTCTAAGGCTTATGGGCTAGGTTGGGTTGTGAAATTTCAGTTACATTGTGTTATCGGACCTATATGAGATAGGGTGACATGAGATCACCCCCGAGTATGTGAATGGTAAGGTTACTTAGCGATTTGATGGTTTTTGGAACAACCCTAGGCACGTTCGAGGACGAACTTATGTTTAAGTGGGGGAGGATGTAACGACCTGATCGGTCGTTTTGAGCTTTTGCACTTTGCTCGCCAGTTCTCGGGCATGGCTAGCCCTATGTGATGTATTATGATTTATGTAAATCGTCGGTGTTGGTTTTCAGGATAATCGCAATGAATTTGGAAGAACAGTTCTCAGCTTAAAGCTTAAAATTTGAAAGAGTTGACCAAGTTTTGACTTGTTAGCATATAATCTCGGATTGGAATTTTTATGAGTTGGTTAGCTCCGTTAGGTGATTTGGGACTTAGGAGCGTGATCGGAATGTATTTTGGAGGTCCGTGGAAGGTTTAGGCTTGAGTTGGCAAAATAGGGATTTTAGCGTTTGCTGGTTGATAGGTGAGACTCTGATACAGGGGGCGGAATGGAATTCTTAAAGTTAGAGTAGGTCCATTGTGTCATTTGTGACGTGTACGCAAAATTTCAAGTCATTCGGACGAGGTTTGACAGACCTTTTGATCGGAAGCGGAAATTGGAAGTTTTTGAAAATTCTTAGGCTTGAATCCGATGCAAATTTGGTGTTTTGATGTTGTTTTGAGTGTTCCAAATGTTGGAACAAGTTTGAATGATGTTATAGGATATGTTGGAATGTTTGGTTGAGGTCCCGAGGGCCTCGGGTGAGTATCGGGTGGTTGAACGGACCATTTCAAGTTAGAAAGATTGTAGAAAAATCTGCTGTTTATGTTGCAGACAGTTGTGCTTCGCGTTCGTGAAGGTTTAGGATGGGAGGATATGAAGTTGGTCTTCACATTTGCGAAAGAGGTACCGCGAGTCCAAACTTGGTCAAACCTTGAGAGAAAAGAAATTGTATGCAAATTTTTCAAAGTGTGAATTCTGGCTTGATTCGGTGGCATTTTTGGGTCATGTAGTGTCGAGTGAGGGGATCAAAATAGATCTACAGAAGATTGAAGCAGTGCGGAGTTTCCCTTGACCTTCTTCAGCTACTAAGATCCGGAATTTTCTTGGTTTGGTAGGGTATTTATGTCGATTCGTAGAGGGTTCCTCATCTATTGTTGCACCTACGACCAAATTGACCCAATATTGTGCTCCGTTCAGGTTGACTGAGGAGTGTGAGGGGAGTTTTTAAAAGCTCAAGACTACTTTGACTACAACCCCAGTGTTGGTATTGCCTACGTGTTCGGGGTCTTACACTATGTACTGTGATGTGTCGCGTGTTGCCCTCGGCGCGGTGTTGATGCAAGGCGGTAGGGTGATTGCCTATGCGTCTAGACAACTAACGGTGCATGAAAATAAGTATCCTATCAGTGACCTTGAGTTATCTGATATTGTTCATGCCTTGAAGATTTGGCGGCACTATTTGTACGACATCCCTTGTGAGGTCTATACCAACCACCGGAGTGTACAACATTTGTTAAAACAGAAAGAACTTAACTTGTGGCAGCGAAGATGGTTAGAGTTTCTTAAGAACTAGGATATCACCATCCTATATGATCCTAGGAAGGCCAATATGGTGGCCGATACCTTGAGTTGAAAGGCGGAGAGCTTGGGCAGTTTAGCATATCTACCAGCAGCGGAGAGGCCATTACCATTGGATGTTTAGGCCTTGGCCAAGCATTTTTTTAGATTGGATGTTTTGAAGTCGAGGCGAGTTTTGGCATGTGTAGTTTCTCGATCTTCCTTGTATGATGATATCAGAGAGCAATAGTATGATGACCCCCATTTGCTTGTCCTCAAGGACACAGTTCAATACGGCGATGCAAAGGAGGTCACCATTGGGGATGACTGTGTGTTACGGATGCAGGGCCGGCTATGTGTGCCCAATATAGATGGTTTATATGAGTTGATTCTTCAAGAGGCCCGTAGTTCGTGGTACTCCATTAATCCAGGTGCCGCTAAGATGTATCCGGAATTGAGGCAGCACTATTGGTGGAGGAGGATGGATAAAGACAAAGTGGAGTATGTAGCTCGATGCCTAAGTTGTCAGTAAGTGAAGTATGAGCATCAATGGCCAGGTGGATTGCTTCTGAGGTTTGAGATTCCCGAGTGAAAATGGGAGCGAGTTACCATGGATCTTGTTGTTGGGCTCCCGCGGACTTAGAAGAAGTTTGTTGTAGTATGGGTGATTATGGATAGGTTGACCAAATCGGCTCATTTCATTCCAGTGGTGACTACTTATTCTTTAGAGCAGCTAACTCTGGTCTATATTTGTGATATTTCAGAATCCATGGCATGTCAGTATCCATCATCTCTGACCAAAATACCCAGTTTACATCGTGATTCTGAAAGTACGCATAACGAGAGTTGGCACACGGGTTGAGTTGAGTACAACATTCCACCCTTAGACGAATAAACAGTCCGAGTGCACTATTCAAATACTAGAGGACATGCTTCGTGCATGTCTGATGGAGTTCGGGGGTTCTTGGGATCAGTTCTTGATGCTTGCGGAGTTTGCCTACAACAACATCAACTAGTCGAGCATTTAGATGGATCTGTATAAGGCCCTGTATGGGAAGCGGTGTTGGTCTCTAGTGGGTTGGTTCAAGTTGGGCGAGGCTAGGATATTGGGTACATACTTGGTTCATGATGCTTTGGAAAAAGGTTAAATTAATTCAAGATCGGCTTCGCACACCCCAATCCAGACAGAAGAGTAATGCGGATCGGTAGGTTCGCAGCGTTGCATTCATGGTTGGGGAGCGGGTCTTTCTCCAGGTTTTGCCCATGAAGGGTGTTATGAGGTTAGGGAAGAAGGGCAAGTTGACCCATAGATATATCGGACCTTTTGAGATTCTTGAGAGGGTTAGATAGGTGGCCTACAAGTTTGCACTGTCACCTAGTCTAGTTGCAGTTCATATAGTATTCCATGTTTTTATGCTCTGGAAGTACCACTGTGATCACTCTCATATGTTATTCTTTAGCTCAGTCCAACTGGACAAGGATTTGTCTTATATTGAGGAACAGGTGACCATTATGGACACGTAGGTCCGAAAGTTCAGGTTGAAGAACATTTCTCCAGTGAAGGTTCTGTAGAGGGGTCAATCACTCGAGGAGGCGACTTGGGAGACTGAGCATTATATGCGAGCCATTATCCTTGTCTTTTCACCAGTTCAGTTATGTCTATATACTCATTCAAGGAGGAACGTTTATTTTAAGAGGGAGATAATGTAATGACTTGGCCGGTCATTTTGAGCATTTTAGCCCTAATCCCCTATTTATTGCCTCTTCTATGTTGTTTTATAGTTACATGACTTACCGGGAATATTTGGTTTTGGTTTCGCGTGAGTTTTGGAGTGAATGGGACATATAGCCCCTGAGTTAGAACTTTAAGCTGAAAGTATTGACTGTAGTTTTACCTTTATGTAGACGACTACAGAATGGAGTTTTGATTGTTCTGTATGGTGATTTTTGACTTAGGAGCATGTCTAGATGATGATTTGGAGGTCCGTAGGTCATTTCAGGTTGAATTGGTAAAAGCTAGAAAAGTTAAAGGTTGGAGAGTTTGATCGGGAGTTGACTTTATTGATATCGGATTCAGATTCCGATTCCTGAAAGTTGTAATTGGTCTGCCATGTCATTTATGACTTATATGCAAAATTCTACGTCAATCGGAATTGTTTTGGTATGAATCGACATTAGTTTTAGAATTCTGAAGTTCATAGTTTCAATAGGCTAGTTTATATGATTTTTTGCCTCGAATAGGTCAGTTATGTGTTTGGAACTTGTTGGTATATTCAGACAGGGTCCCGGAGGACCCGGGTGTGATTCGGATTGAATCGGAACAATTTTGGACTTGTGCAATTGTTGAACCACTGTTGTTCTGGTGTCATCGCATCTGCGGAGGGTTTGGCCACTGGTGCGGACATGCAAAAGCAAGGAGCTGATCGCAGAAGCGAGGGGCTTTGGGCAAGGCTAGAAGTGCATATACGAGTCTAGCATATGTGAGGTCTTTTCTGTATCTACGAGCTCGCAGGTGCGAGGATTTTTGTTGCACATGCGGCCATGGCTAGGAAGGCCTGGGGTTGTAGAAGCGAGTGAGTGACTGGAAATGCAGAATCACTAGGTAGAAAAGGCCTAAGTTCAAGGGTTTGATCTCATTTTTTATTTGGACCTAGAGAGCTTATTTTGTGGCAATATTTTTATAGTTTTTCAAGAAAATCATTGGGGTAAGTAATTCTAACTCGGTTTTGGCTATATTATACGAATCTATTGTTGTTTTCATCATTTAATTAGTGTTTTGAGTTGGAAATTTGAGGAAAACTTTGTGAAACTCCTTAGGCTAAATTGTGGGGATTTGAAAGGTGATTTGAAGACAGATTTCAGTAATTATTATATGGTTGGACTCGTTATCGAATGGGTGTTCGGATTTTGTAGTTTTGGTCGGGATCCGAGACGCGGGCCCGGGTTGACTTTTTGTTTCTTTGTAAAGATCGTAACTTTATTGTTCGAAATAGTTACTTATAGTTTATATTTATGGTATGAAGTTGTTTTGGCTAGATTCGAGTCGTTTGGAGTTGGATAATCGAGTGAAAGGCTTACTAGTGTAATGAGTTAGCGTGTTTTGAGGTAAATGTCTTGCATAACCTTGTGTGGAGGACTATTCCTTTAGGATTTGTGTTGTTTGTGATAATTTTGATATGTGAAAGCCGTGTACACAGAGGTGACGAGTGTGTACACGGGCAAAATATGGAAATTTACCGGTTTTAGCTATGTAGACTCCCTTCATACCTTAATTGAATTACCTTAACATGTTATATTCATCATCACTAGGCTATTTCACATACTCTACTTATCTTATCTCTTACTTGTTAATCGCTCTACATGTGTAGTTGAAGTTTTTGTTTCCCTCCATTCCTTATTCATTATTTAACCATGAATTCTTTATTTGAAGTTGTTATTCTTGGAATATCTTGTTGTTTAAATTGGTAATGGGTTATAAAGGTTGTGATTCACATTAAGGCAAGGTTGTAAAGCTGTGAATACTATTCTTGCTGAGTTATTCACTTTCGGTTGTTATTATTGAGACTCTTGTGTACATCATTGTTGAATCATTGGCTATTTATTGTGAAAACACGTTATTATTGATTTCTTTGGCAAGTTGTGATATTGGGCACTTGAGGTGCAATTTATGATATGTTGTGATATTGATATGCATGCGATGGAATAGGGTTTTGGGGTTAAAACGCATGCAGTGTGATAAGATGGGCTTCATACGCGTGTTGTGTCATGACCCAATTCCATTATAGGTCATGATGGCGCTCAACACCCTTGTCAGGCAAGCCAAGGCGGAAGTATTAATAAGTTCTAATTTTCACTTTACTAAAACAAGTATCGAAATTTCTAAATTTGAAGTTAAAATCATGTGATAAATAGTAACGTACAAAAATAGTTATGCAATCCCCAAAAGAATAATCTACCAATGTGTGTGCCAAGACCTGGTGTCACAAGTTTGTGGGCAACTAGTAGAATATACAAAAGAATAAATCTATCCTACTATCTGGAATAGAATAGATAGCCAAAATAAAGAGAAACTCCATTATGCTGCTGAACGACATAGGAAGGGAGCAGCTCACCGTGGAAGTCTCGGACACTGATCAAGAATACGCACCAGACTGGTAACCAGATGTACCTACCTCAGATCCTGTACAATTAAGTACAGAAGTGTAGTATGAGTACATAAACAATATGTACCCAGTAAGTATCCTGTCTAATCTCGAAGAAGTAGAGACGAGAGGTCGACTTCACACTTACTAAGGTCAAATAATATGAGAAAAGAACTATATTGAGCATAGATAGTACAAACAATTAACAGTTTAGAGCAAGAAATAACAAGTCCTTTCCAGAATAATATCCTAGTTGGCTGTTTACATTTCAGGACATATAACAAAGCTTAATCCGCAAAAATATACTGAGTAAAAGCATGCGCAAATAATGCCAAGGTCGTATGGCCCGATCCAACAAATAAGTAAATTGTGCAATGTCGAGGGTCGATTGGAGCGAACCATAGATGCATCTATTACCCCTCTCGCGAATCAGACATGCGACGCGGTCAAATGTAATTAAACACAACAACAAGCAGACAATAATATATATTCGGGGAGTAATTACTCACAAAAATATCAACTTCTCTTTAAAAGGGCCAAGAAATATAATGTTCCTCTTATTAGTCTCATTTACCATAATCATCATGTTTTTAAACAATCCAAATGAAACATCAAGTTACAAGAATATCACATAAAGCATGCTTTTGGGTCCTAGTCTACCCGGACTTAGCATAATAGTATCTACGCACGGACTCTCGTCACCTAGTGCGTACGTAGCCCCCACATTTAATGGCAAATTATTTAATTATATCACCTATGTGGACAATTCCCTCTTACAAGGTTAGATAAGAGACTCACCTTGCTCCAAAGTGTACTTCCAATACCAAGAACGAGCTCAAACTCTCAATTTGGAGCCGAACAATCTAAAACTAGTTAAACGAGGTAGGAACTAGTCAATACAAGCTCACAAGATTGCATTCTAACTATTTAAGCAATTTTCCAACCTTAAACACAAGTTTACTAAAATCCGACCCTGGGCCCACGTGCCCGGATTCCGAAATTTTTCGAAAAAAGTTGTTCTTTATAGCTTAAGGATCAATAATATATGATTTCTACTTCATTCCATAACAAATTTCGTGGTTAAATCTAACTTTTATCAAAACCCTAGGTTTTCACTCAAATCCCCTGATTTTCACTAATTTTGTTGTGTTAATCTACCCAAAACCCAAGTCTTAAACTCACGTTAAGTAGGAATAACTTACCTCTCAATGCCGGGTTGAAATCCTCTCTTTGAAAGCTCCCAAATCGCCCAAGTGTTGAAGTGAAATGAAATAAATAGCATAAGTTCCGTTTTTAAAAGTTGTGTCCAGGCCTCTGATGTCGCATTTGCGACCTCAGGCTCGCAATTGCAACAAAATGTTTGCAAATGCGAACTGGGCGCCCCTCTGCCTTGATCAAAATTGTGATAGAGGGGTCACAAATGCGGACCCTGTTGGGTTCAAAAATACGAAGAATATGTCGCAAATGCGACCACTGCCCCTAGTCGGCTTCATCGCAAATGCGATGTTTACCTAGCAATTGCGATCATGTTATTCCCCGTAGTATTACATCGATGTTATGCTCTGCAATAATATATTACGATAATGTTACCCTCTGCAGTTATATATTACGATGATGTTACGACCTGCAGTATTATATTACGATGATGTTATGCCTTCCAGTATTATTTTACGATGATGTTACACTTCGCATTATTAAGTTACGATAGTGTTTCACCTAGCAGTATTATATTACGGTTATGTTACGCTTCGCAGTATTAAGTTACGACGATGTAGGCTATCAGCTCAGTGTAAGATGTTGGTGCGCTCCATTTGCTTCGAAGTTGCTTGTTTGGTTAGTATGATTTAGACGTGTATTGTTTGGTATGGCGGGACTCTGTCCCGACCTTTATGACATTTATGTACTCTTAGAGGCTTGTAGAAAATGTCGTGTACGTGAAATATTGTACGGCCTTGCCGGCCTATGTTTTGAGTTTATAATTGAATATGTTGGCCTGCTAGGCCCGTATTCACGTGTATATGATGATGTAATAAGAAAGATACATTATGTTGGTACATAGTTGAGTAAGGTACCGGGTGCCCGTCACGGCCCATCGGTTTGGGTCGTGACAAAAGTGGTATCAGAGCAGTTCTATCCTAGGGAGTCTACAAGTCGTGTCTAGTAGAGTCTTGTTTATGGGTGTGTCGTGCACCACACTTATAAGCAGGAGGCTATAGGGCATTTAGGATTGTCACTCTTTCTTCTTACTCTAGATCGTGTGGTAGAGCTCACTTATAAGAATTCAAATTCCAAAATTCTATTTTACTCATAATAAGATGATACCTGCATCCGGAAAGAAGGTTGGAAAGAGAAATGGTTATGGAAGAGCTAAGTCAGAGGAATTGGATTTTTGTATGATGCCTATGATAAGTAAATGTGAGGTCTCTAGCATATCATGGGTCTACTGAAAGGTGTAAGATTCCTGATAAGAAGCCTTAAGGAAATAATGCGTATCCATTTTAATGGTGAAAGACAATGAGAGATTAAGAAGATAAATAAAAGTTTCAACAAGAAAAAGAAGCAAGATGAAGAAGGGTACAAGGCACCCAGTTAATGAAGGTTAACAGTGTTCATAATTCAGGAAGGGGAACCTAAGATTTTTGAGTTATATTCAGCAGTAACAGAGGTATGTACAATTGGTCACACCCATTCCATTTATGCCTTGTGGGGGCTAACATGTATAGTTTAGAAAATGACGGGATATCAAGATCCGGCTGGGGTTAGGGTAACCCAAATTTGTAAATGGATGGTTTGCGTTAGTTGACAATTTCGAAGGATATTGTAAAAAAGTGCTAATAGATCTCCTTGTGAAACACCTAGATGGTGTATTTTAAAATAGTACCACTAGATATGAGTGTTACAAAGATAGGCGCTGGAAGTCTGGAAAGGATAAATATTGTCTTAGTATGACTCCTATCCCTAGTAAAGAGATAATGCTAGGCAACCCGAAGAGCCAGTGAATGGAGCAAAGGAGAGCTAAAAGCAAAAGAATGTCGTGTTGAAGTTTTCACAAAAAAAGGGGGATATGCAGAAATATTAGTAGAGTAATGAGAAGAGAGATAAGGAAGAGTTATGAGTAAGATGCAATACATGGATGACAATGGTAGATCAAAAAGATGACGGTATTACCGGGTTCATAGTTAGGTGAAGGAAGAGACGAGAGGTGATAGGCCTCAAGAAAATAAAAGAGTATAGGCCATGAAGCCATATCCTCATTTCAAGAAGTAAGTTCGTGACTCTAACATGATTACCAATAGGAAAAGATAGACCCCAGAATAATAGAGATCAGAATAGGTTGGTAAACAAGATAAACTAAACATGAATTAAGGACTGAGTGATTTAATAATAGTCGGCATCATGAGATTTTCAGATTTCGTTCTAGCGATAATAGAATGGGCAATAGAAGAAGATCCATGATGAATTAAGAGAATGGTCATTCAGGGAGACGCTTCCCTAAAGCAAGCTATATGAGCAAAGTTAAGCTTAAGGGACTGTGTGTGCCAAGTGTCACCATCGCGAGTGAGGAATTTTGTTATCCTTGGTACAGAAGGATTACCGTAAGGCGAGTAAGGGTCATTGATGATGTGAAAGGACACCAAAGATGTAAAGGAAAAACATCTATAGGCAGGTCGTCATAGCTCCAAGTCTTAGTACTTCCCTAAAGGGGGGAATATGGAATGATAAAGGAAGAATGAGATAAAAATAAGAAAGGGATGATATTGCACCTATCCAAATGTTATAGATATGCCATGATTCCAGAATGTTATGTAGGCACGACGTCAAGGATAAAAAAATAAGTAATGGTTCCTACCTGGGATGTTATTGATAGATAACGAGCCAGTACGTGAGGTAAGTTAAGATAAATGAAGTAACCCAAGAAAGATTACGCGGAATATGGACATGAGAATGGGCCGCCGAGCAGTTATTTGTTGATTCAGGAAGAGCCTAATCATGACTAGACAAGAAGTTACAGACAAATCAGCAGATCATAGAAGATAAATATCGTAAACCCCAACCTGGAGAATTTAGTCTTGCAGTAATGTCATTACAATACTTGAGATATATTCAAATAGGAGTTAGGGTAATTAAAGGTACTTTATAAGTGTTACGGAGATAAAAGAAAGTGCCACTGGAAAGACAGTCAAAATATCAGTTCAGAAGCAACCCTACAAGAATAAGGGCGTGGAGATAAGTAACGACGGATAAGTATAGGCAAGGAAGGACATTAGAAGGTTTGTCGAGTATACAATGTAATAGGCTCACAACTTTACAAGAGTCAAAGGGTCTTCCCTAATTACTACGACGAAAGACTATCTGGAGAAATAAGGAAGAAGGATTTAACCTCGGTACAATGACCTAAAGAGGAAATGGTCGTATGACAATAGTCTCAAAGACAACGTTGTATGCACTACCTAAGAAAGGGGCACCTACCCTGGCTAATGAATGGGGAGAAAGATCGAAGGTAATATTCGAGACTATATGAGTTGCACAAAAATTCTGGCATGTGTGGGAACTAGGATGAGTTAAGTATGCAACAAGGGGCAGAAAGACTAGGAAAAGAAATTGCACATGTTTAATGAAAGATGAGATGGAACGAAAGGAATTATTCGATTAATGATCCAGAGTTAGCACGTTATAGATACACTCAAGATTTTGGAGCATTATCCAGGAAGCATATTTGTTGACAATCATACAGCCATTGATGACTTCGGTATAAGTTAAAAGAAAGAATTGAGACAGGGCATAGACAAAGGATTGAGTTGTTAGAAAATTGTATCATGGATATTCCATAACGCCCATGAAAGGCTAAGGTAATAATTGATACCATAAGCCACAGATCGGAAGATAGCTTAAGCCTACATAAAGGCTAATCAGAAGGAAGAGAAACTAAAGAATTACATCACCCAAGTAAATCATGAGTCTAATTATTGGACCTAGAAAAATTATAGAAGTTGTGCTTGGGAACATGACAGAATCACTCTTAATATCATATGTTCAAGAGAAATAACACAACAACTATAATCTATAATGGCTCTACAAGGAAGCCAATTAGAAGAAGTACCAGCCTCATAAGAAGTCAGTACAAAGCTCCCACCGGATTGTGTATGTATCAGTTGCGAGTATTATAATAGAGCTTCAGGTTAAGGACATGAATTACACCTAGGTGGAAGGGAGGTCAGGAAAGAGATAGAAGATATGATGCGAGATTTTAAGGTAAGTAAGGTAAAGGTGAACAATGTACGAGATACTCAAAGGCAAAAGTTTGTGAATAGTCCATACTTCGGATAGAAGGCTATAAGCACGGGGATCCAATAACCAGGAATGATAGCGGCATCGTCAGCGGCATGTCTTCCCACCTATGGTTTCTAAGTACTGAGAGATCTAGTTAAGAGAGTAGAGAAGAGTTGGAAATGATGTGATGTATCGCTTGACGTTCCAGAATAACATAAGGAAATCCATGGAGCAAGCAAATTGAAGGAAAGTTGCGAGTAGTATAAATGGATACATATAGGTCGCAAGCTAAAGTATGGTAGAGCGACAAATTTTTAGGAAAATATGAGTAAGGATGAGCAAAAGGCAAGTGAAAATGTGATGAGAATGGATAAGTCCATGAAAACAAGAGAGATAATGGTTTCTCTAAGTTACTGAAAGTTCAGTATAACTTGAATGAACTCGAAGGAGTCTATGATTAATAACATTTAAAAAGAATGAAATGCTGACCTGGTAAAAAATGAGGGTATAATTGTGATAGATAAAGGATGACGTTTGAGCCTTCGTTTGAATAATGATTTGAAAAAAAAAAGAGAAGAAGAGAAGGAGAAAATATTTCACCGACAGCACGAGATTAGGATACCCCCTATAAGGTGAAACACACTGAGACACTATGAAATACGAATATGGAAATAACTTCAAATATTCCTCAATGCAACGTAATACCTAGCAGCAATGTATTACGTAAGAAGTTTCAAGTCTTCAAGTGGAGGACTGTAGATCAAGATTGAGGTTAATTAACAATGGACAGATACAAGTAACAAAGTATGACATGAGATTACGCCATCCTTCTTAAGACGAACGATAATGAAAGAGCATTAAAGGACTGAGATTTATACATATTGAATAAGCTATGAGAGTAAGATGGGATTTGGTAGCAGAACTCAGCAGTAAATTCATACGGATGGCTAAACGGACCTATGCGATAAGATATGGCAATAATTGTGAATTCAACAAAGTACCGAGCGAAGAACTTCAATATACTCATAGATGCCCAAAGGGACATCTTATCAAGCTCTACATATGAAGCTTAGAGATTGGACACACTTACAATGTCAAAATCGTACACGTTGCATGATGAAGGTAGCAACAGTTACGATATTGGAAGGATTCTGGCTACAAGTTGTGGTGTGAGAAGGAGGCATAAGGGGGAATGCCCTGGACTTTGGACTTATTCACAGAACAGTTGCCTAGATGGCAAGAAAAGTTCTAAAGTATTCGGAAGATATAAGTTATGAAAATGATAAGTGCATCAGTCAACATTCGAGGACGAATGTTCCAAAGGGGGGAATAATGTTACGCCCCACAGTAGATGTTATGCTCTACAGTAATGTATTACGCTGATGTTACCCTCTGCATTAATATATTACAATGATGTTACAACCTGTAGTATTATATTATCATGATGTTATGCTTCGCAGTATTAAGTTACGATAGTGTTTCACCCAGCAGTATTACATTACGATGATGTTACACTTCGCAGTATTAAGTTACGACAATGTAGTACCCCGAAGTATTGTACGTTAAATTTGTCGTAAGGTAATTGATATCAGTCCAAGTAAAAGATTAATTGGAGATGATAAGGATTATGTTATTTCTCAAGTGATGTGTAAATTCATGAAGGTGAAAGGGGAAGCAAGTCAAAGAAAATGAATTTTCGTCAAAGTTTGGCATTTTGGCGTGAAATACGGCCGAGCTAAAATACCTGGTATTTATGAACTAGTACCATACAAGGTACCACATGACCATGATAGTACGGTATATAGGGTGTTTTAAAAGTGAGTAATATATTATGTAAGTGGAAATAATTATCAATTTTGCAGGTAATTGATTAATTATCGGGTAACGGGACATTATCTAATTAATTGGGGATATATTGTTAGATAAGATTAATTTCCCCCCACTTACAAAAACGTGGAAGCTTTTGCCACAACATATTGTGACTCTTAAAGTCACATATTAAGGTGTCAAAACCTAGTAAGACTTATGGCTAAGTCACCAAATTAGTGGGGCCCACACCATTAAAACATAAGACCTCTCTAAAAGAGTGGCTTATACCAAAAATGTTAGAAAATTTGCCTTAGTACGTTACTAACATTCTCTTTCAACAAAATTCATGCAAGACTTCAAGGATCAAGCAAAACTTTCGTAAGCATCTCAGAAATGTTACGTTTTTGAAATTCTGACGAAGCCCTGTATAATTGTTCTCAAGAATATCATACGGATTTTTCCCTACTTCAATCCGCCGTTATATATTCGTAACACAAGACGTGTGTTAGAGGAATTATCAAGGTAATCGGTCCAGGTATGTTAAAGCTATCCCTTCTTTCTTTTGTCATGATCCATACGATACGAACGAAACGTGCAAATGCACAAATTTCATAAATGATTCTATTCACAGAAGTATTAGAGATATCTATGTTCTTGAATTTCCACATGTCATAATATTTTATCGTCTGTTCATGGGTCTCAGAAACATACGAAAGTTGAAAGAGTTTCTTTTATGATATTACTCAAAGGCAAAATGGTCTTATGACATTCCAAAAGGTTTTATTAACGTAATTTTCATGCATTGCATTCATGTACATTGACTCATGACCAGATGGCGTTATATACGCGTATATATGTATGTATATATGTATATATATATATATATATGGGATATGGGGAAGGTTATGGCGTTATATACACACCACCACCTAATCAGTGTATACGTTGATGATTTTGCCCACAATGGCCGATATGATATGATGGGATACCCTCAAAGGCTGATGATATTATGAAACATGTACCTATGCACAACACGACATTCATACACATATGCATGATGCTAAAAGTATTTTATGATATACAGAGTTATCCAGACTTACAAGTTGAGACAATTAGTCTATATTTCTTCTATGTCTGTTATGTACTAATTTATGTGTCTTACATACTCGGTACATTTTTCGCACTAACATCCTTTTTACTGGGGACACTGCGTTTCATGCCTGCAGGTCCCGATAGACAGGTCGAGAGCTCTCTAAGTAGGTTATCAGCTCAGCGGAAGATGTTGGTGTGCTCCATTTGCTTCGGAGTTGCTTGTTTGGTTAGTATGATTTGGACGTGTATTGTTTTGTATTGCGGGACTCTGTCCCGACCTTTTTGACATTTATGTACTCTTAGAGGGTTGTAGACATATGTCGTGTACGTGAAGGATTGTACGGCCTTGTCGACCTATGTTTTGAGTTTATAAATGATTATGTTGGCCTGCTAGGCCCGTAGATCACGTGTATATGATGATGTAATAAGAAAGATATGTTACGTTGGTACTCGGTTGAGTAAGGTACTGGGTACCCGTCACAGCATCGTTTTGGGTAGTGACAGATCAATATCTCGCAATTGCGAGATTTGCAGCACCAACAAAAACACCAGAAATCTGGTATGCTTTTCTACTCCCAACCTATGCCCGAAACTCTCCCGAGCCCTCGGGGCTCCACTCCGAATAATCACATAAATCCAACAACATTGTACAAACTTGCTTGAGCGATCAAATCGCTGAAATAACACCTAAAACCATGGAGTCAACACCAAAACGCATGAAACCCTTAAGAACATTCAAATTCCTATCTTTACAATCGGACGTCCGAATCACGTCAAATCAATCCCGTTTCTTACCAAATTTTACATACAAGACTAAAATATAATATTGGACATATACCGAGCTTCGGAACCAACAGACAGTCCCGATACCAATATGATCAAGCATTATTCATTTTCACTAAATCTTTAGGATTTCAGTTTAACAATTTCTAACAAAAATTCAATACTCGGGCTAGGGACCTCGAAATTCGATTCCGGACATACGCCTAGGTCCCATAATTTCCTACGGACCCTCCGGGACCGTCAAAATACAAATCCGGGTCGTAGATTAAGGAATCAAATGAGCCTATTTCAACCCAAACTCTTCCAAATCCCGAACCAACCATCCCCACAGGTCGTAGATTAGTTAAAGCAAGCGCGGGAAGTTTTATTTAGGGGGACGGGGTTATAAAAAGCAAAACGACCAGGCAGGTTGTTACATTTTCCACCTGTTAAATAAATGTTTGTCCTCGAACGGACATAGAAAAGTACTTGAGCTAGGAAAAAGATGGGGATATCTGCTCCGCATGTCCTCCTCGGACTCCCAGGTCGCCACCTCGACTAGTTGGCCCCTCTATTGGACCTTTACCGCAAAAATCTTCTTGGATCTCAACTGGGGATCCTGCCTATCAACAATGGCAACTGGCTCATCCTCATAGCCCAAACTCTCATCTAGTTGAATAGTACTAAGGTCTAACACATGGGACAAGCCGATGTGATACTTCCGCAGCATCGATACATGGAAAACTGGATGAACTCCTGATAATCTGGGGGGTAAAGCAAGCATATAAGTAACCTCCCCAACTCGCCTCAACACCTCAAATGGGTCAATAAACCTTGGGCTCAACTAGACCTTCCTCCCGAACCTCATAATGCCTTTCATTGGCTAGACTTTCAAGAGGACCATCTCGCCAACCATGAATGATACATCACACACCTTCTGATCTGCGTAACTCTTCTGCCTGGATTGAGCTGTGCGAAGCCTTTCCTGAATCAACTTCACCTTATCCAAGGCATCCTTTACCAAGTCTATGTCGTATAACTTAGCCTCACCAGGCTCAAACCACCTGATAGGATAACGACACTGCCGACCATATAAAGCCTCAAAAGGAACCATCTCGATGCTGGACTGATAGTTGTTGTTGTAAGCAACCTCTACCAAAGGCAAGAACTGATCCCATTGTCCTCCAAAGTCAATCACACATGCTCTAAGCATGTCGTACAAAATTTGAATTGTCCGCTCAGATTGCCGTCAGTGTAGGACGGAATGAATTGTAAGCTCTATACGGGTCCCTAACTCACTCTAAACGACTCTCCAGAAATAGGAAATGAATTGAGGGCCTCTATCTGATATGAAGCAAACAGGCACACCGTGCAACCTGACTATCTCTCGAATGTAAATCTAAGCCAATCTCTTCGAAGTGTAAGTAGTCACAACCGGAATAAAGTGTGCCGACTTGGTCAACCTGTCAACAATGACCCACACTACATCAAACTTCCGTAAAGTCTGGGGCAACCCAACTATGAAGTCCATAGTAATGCGCTCCCACTTCCACTCTGGTATAGGCATCTGCTGAAGTAGGCCACCCGGCCTCTGGTGCTCATACTTAACGTGTTGGCAATTCAAACACCTAGCCACGTACTCCACTATGTCTTTTTTCATCCTCCTCCACCAATAATGTTGTTTCAAGTCACGATACATCTTCATCGCGCACGGATGAACGGAATATCGCGAACTGTGTGCCTCCTCTAATATCCTCTCCCTCAGACCATCAACATTAGGAACACATAGGCGACCCTGGAGTCGCAAAACACCATTCTCGCCAATGGAAACCACCTTGGTACCTCCTAGTAGCACCGTCTCTCTAAGAACTACCAAATGTGGATCATCGAACTGTCGGGCCTTGATCTGCCCCAATAATTAAGACTGAGCAACAACACACGCAAGAACTCAGCTGGGCTCTGAAATATCCAACCTTACAAGTCTGTTAGCCAAGGACTGAATGTCCAAAGCTAGTGGCCTCTCCTCTGTTGGAATGAATGCCAAGCTACCCATACCTTCTGCTTTCCTGCTTATGGCATCCTCGACCACATTTGCCTTGCCCGGATGATAAAGAATGGTGATGTTATAATTCTTCAGTAACTCAAGCCATCTACGCTGCCTCAAATTGAGATCCCTCTGCTAGAACAAATGTTGTAAGTTGCGATGGTCAGTATAGACCACACATGACACCCCATACAGATAATGCCTTCATATCTTAAGAGCATGAACAATTGCGGCCAACTCCAAATCGTTCACAGGATAATTCTTCTCATGAATCTTCAGCTGACGCGAAGCATATACAAGAACTCAACCCTCATGCATCAATACACGTCCCAATCCAACGTGCGAAGCGTCGCAATATACCATATGCATCCCAAAACCGGAAGGCAACACAAGAACTAGTACTGTAGTCAGAGCTATCTTAAGCTTCTGAAAGCTCACCTCACAATCATCGGACCAACAAAAAGGGGCACCCTTCTAGGTCAATCTAGTCATAGGTGATGCAATAGATGAAAAGTCCTGCACAAATCATTTGTAATAACCTGCTAACCCCAGGAAACTCCTGATCTTGGTCACTGAAGTAGGATGTGGCCAACTCTGAACTGCCTCAATATTCGTGGGATCCACCTTAATATCCTCTCCTAATACAACATGCCCCAAGAATGCCACTGACTCTAGCCAAAACTCGCACTTGTAGAACTTAGCATATAGCTTCTGCTCTCGCAAGGTCTGAAGCACTACTTTAAAATGTTACTCGTGCTCCCCCAAGCTATGTGAGAATATAAAGATATGGTCAATGAAGACGATGACAAAGGAATCAAATATAAGGCCTGAACACCCTGTTCATCAAGTCTACAAATGTTGCTGGGGCATTAGTCAAGCCAAAGGACATCACCAAAAACTCATAATGGCCATGTCTAGTCCATAATGCAGTCTTCGGGACATCCGAGTCCCGAATCTTCAACTGATGATACCCTGACCTCAAGTCGATCTTAGATAACACCCTGGCACCTTGCAATTGGTCGAACAAATCATCGATACGAGGCAATGTATACTTGTTCTTGATAGTGACTTTATTTAACTGGCGGTAGTCAATGCACATCCGCATAGTGCCATCATTCTTCTTCACAAATAACACTGGTGCACCCTAAGGTGATACACTGGGTCTAACAAACCCCTTTTCCAACAACTCCTCAAGCTACTCCTTCAACTCTTTAGGAGCCATACGATACGGTGGGATAGATATAGGTTGGGTGCCTGGAGCCAAATCAATATCACGATCCGGTGGCATGCCAGGAAGATCAAAAGGAAACATATCGGCGAACTCCTGGACTACTGAAACTAAATCAATCATTAGAGACTCTGTTGTAGTGTCCCTAACATAAGCCAGATAAGCCAAACACCCCTTCTCGACCATATGTTGAGCCTTCAGGAAAGAGATAACCTGACTAGATATATCAACTGTGGAACCCTTCCACTCCATCTTCGGCAACCCTGGCATTGCTAATGTAACAGTCTTGGCATGGCAATCTAGGATGGTGTGATATAAAGATAACCAATCGATGCCTAGTATGATCTCAAATTCGATCATATCAAGCAACAGAAGATCCACTCTAGTCTCGAAATCACAAAATGTGACCACACAGCACCGGTAAATCCGATCCACAACCACAGAATCGCCCACAAGAGTGGACACATAAACCGAAGTGCCTAAAGGCTCAGGAGAAATAACCAGGAAATGAGCAAATAGAAATGATACATATGAATAGGTGGACACTGGATCAAATAATACAAAGCATCTCTACCGCAGACGTAAATAATACATGTGATAACCGCATCTGAGGCCAATGCATCTGGCCTAGCCGTAAGAGCATAGAATCTGGCTGGAGCGCCAGCTGGCTGGCCTCCACCAAACTGAGCAGTAGCTGGTTGACCTCTCCTTGTATGGCCTCCACCTCTGGGATGGCCTCTACCAGTCTGCCCCGACCTCTAAACGGTTGGGCAACTGGTGCTGAAATCATAGGTTGTTGCCTCTGTTGTACTACCTTGCTCCGAAGCCTGGGGCAGATCCTCTTCATGTGACCCGGATCTCTGCACTCGTAGCAACCTCTCGGCACCATAGCCTTTTTCCCTGAAGTCTGAGCATGCTGACCCGAATATCCACTAGAAGAACCCTAAATGGTTGGTAGGCGATGTGAACTCTCTAGAATAGCACTGAAGTAAGCACTGGAAGAACCATGATGACCAGAATACCCGCTGGAGGAACCCTAAATAGCTGCTGGACTGTAAGAACTCTCTGGCATTGCACTGAAATAAGGCCTCACTTCAGCACCTTAACGAGGTAGTGGTGCTGCTGAATACGGGGGCCTGCTGGGCTGACCCCTACCGAACTTCCCTCTACCCTAGCTGGGGCACCTCTGAACTCTCCAGAAAATTGGGCCCTCTTGTCCTGCTGAATTTGCTCTCTACCTCTCTGGTGATAACCCTAAATCTTGCGAGCATCTCTACTACTAGCTGATACTCAGTGCCTATCTCCACCTCTCGGGCCATGCTAGCTCGAATACCGGGGTGCAACCCTGCAACAAATCTCTGCATTCTCTCTACATCCGTGGGAAGTATCATGAGTGCATGGCGAGACAACTTAGAAAACCTCACCTCATAATTTGTCACAGACATCTAACCCTGCTCAAGATGCTCAAACTGATACCGTAGATCTTCCCTCTCAGAGGGTGGAATATACCTTTCCAAGAATAGCTCATGCTGAAAAGTAGTAAAGTCAACCCCATACGACTCCAATATCCTCATGTTGTGCAGTCTGTCCCTGCACCTATCAATAAAGTCGTGGGCATCCTTATGACGCTCACCCCCGAAGACAACAGGGTGAAGTCTAGTCCATCTATCCAATAAATTTTGTGAGTCACCATCCGCAGCTGGTCTGGGCTCGGGCGCCACTGCAGTAACTGGCTGAGCCCCATCCGCGAGTAGTGCATCAGGAGTTTGATACATTGTAGATGCATGAATGGGAGCCTAAGAAGTAGGGATCTGTGCTCACTCCCCCGCCTGTGATGTAGCTAGATTCATTGGAAATAAACCAGCCTGAGTCATGGTGTCCATGAACCACAACATACAACCCATGGTCTCCTAGAAACCCGGTGCTCTCAAAAAGTCCGCCAGGGTAGGCTCAGCTGTGGGCACCTCGCCCTGCTCCTCAATGATAGGATCTCATGCAGGATCTGCTGGTGGCGCTTCTGGGACAGCTCTAGGATGCCCTCGTCCTCTACCTCGGGCAGGTGCCTTTCCCCAGCCTCTGCCTCGGCCTCTAGCAACGGTGGGAGCAGCTTCTCCCTGGTATGGAACATCATCCATGTGTGTCCTCACCATATGTAAGAGAATAAAAGAGGGAAATTTAGTAAACTAAAAACTGCACGATAGGAATGAATAAAGAGTAGTTTTCCTAACACCCTATAGCCTCTCGATGATAAATACAGACGTCTATGTACTGATCCACAAGACTCTATAAGGTTTGCCCATGAGTTGTGATACCTACGTGAACCTAGTGCTCTAATAGCATGTTATCACGACCCAATTCCATTATAGGTCATGATGGCGCCCAACACCCTTGTCAGGCAAGCCAACGCGGAAGTATTAATAAGTGCTCATTTTCACTTTACTAAAACAAGTACCGAAATTTCTAAATTTGAAGTTAAAATCATTTGATAATTAGTAATGTACAAAAATAGTTATACAATCCCCAAAAGAATAGTCTACCAATATGTGTGCCAAGACTTGGTGTCACAAGTTTGTGAGCAACTAGTAGAATATACAAAAGAATAAATCTATCCTATTGTCTGAAATAGAACATATAGCCAAATAAAGAGAGACTCCATCATGCTATTGAATGGCACATGAAGGGAGCAGCTCACCGTGGAAGTCTCGAACACTGATCAAGAATGCGCACCAGACTGGTAACCAGATGTACCTGCCTCAGATCCTGTACAATTAAGTACAGAAATATAGTATGAGTACATAAACAATATGTACCCAGTATGTATCCTGTCTAATCTCGAAGAAGTAGAGATGAGAGGTCGACTTGACACTTACTAGGGTCATATAATATGACAAAAAACTATACTAAGCATGGATAGTACAAACAATTAACAATTTAGAGCAAACAATAACAGGTCCTTTCCTAGATAATATCCCAGTTGGCCGTTTACATTTCAGGACATATAACAAAGCTTAATCCATAGAAATATACTGAGTAAAAGCATGCGCAAGTAGTGCCGAGGTCGTACGGCCCGATCCAACATAAAAGTAAATTGTGCACTCTCGAGGGTCAAACGGTGCGAACCATAGATGCATCTATTACCCCGCTCGCGAATCAGACATGCGACGCAGTCAAATGTAATTAAACACAACAACAGGTAGACAAGAATATATATCTGGGGAGCAATTACTCACAGAAATATCAACTTCTCTTTAAAAGGGCCAAAAAGATAATGTTCCTCTTATTAGTCTAATTTACCATAATCAACATGTTTTTAAACAATCCGGATGAAATATCAAGTTACAAGAATATCACATAAATCATGATTTTGGGTTCTAGTCTACCCGGACATAGCATAATAGTAGCTACGCACGGACTTTCGTCACCTAGTGCGTACGTAGCCCCTGCATTTAATGGCAACTATTTAATTATATCACCTATGGGGGCAATTCCCTCTTACAAGATTAGATAGGAGACTCACCTCGCTCCAAAGTGTACTTCCAATACCAAGAACGAGCTCAAACTCTCAATTTGGAGCCGAACGATCCAAAACTAGTTAAACAAGGTAGGAACTAGTCAATACAAGCTCACAAGATCGCATTCTAACTATTTAAGCAATTTCCCAACCTTAAACACAAGTTTCCTAAAATCCAAGCCCCGGCCCACGTGCCTGGATTCCGAAATTTTTCGAAGAAAGTTGTTCTTTATAGCCTAAGGATCAATAATATATGATTTCTACTTCATTCCATAACAAACTTCGTGGTTAAATCTAACCTTTATCAAAACCCTAGGTTTTCACTCAAATCCCATGATTTTCAATAATTTTGGTGTGTTAATATATCTAAACCCATGTCTTAAACTCACATTAAGTAGGAATAACTTACCTCACAATGCTAGGTTGAAATCCTCTCTTTGAAAGCTCCAAAATCGCCCAAGTGTAAAAGTGAAATGAAATAAATGGCCTAATTCCCGTTTTTAAAAGTTGTATCCAAGTCTCTGATGTAGCATTTGCGACATCAGGCTTATATATGCAAAGTCGCAATTGCGACAAAATGTTCACAAATACGAACTGGGCCACCCTCTAACTTGATCGAAATTGCGATAGAGGGGTCGCAAATGCGGACCCTGCTGGGTTCGCAAATGCGAAGAATATGTCGCAAATGCGACCACTGCCCCTAGTTGGCCTCATCGCAAATGCGTGTTTACCTCGCAATTGTGAGATCTGCAGCAGCAACAAAAATTCTAGAAATCTGGTGTGCTTTTCTACTCCCAACCTATGCCCGAAACTCTCCCGAGCCCTCGGGACTCCACTTTGAACACTCACACAAGTCCAACAACATTGTACAAACTTGTTCGAGCGATCAAATCGCTGGAATAACACCTAAAACACAAATGCAACACTAAAACGCATGAAATTCTTAAGAAAATTCAAATTCCTATCTTTACAGTCGGACGTCCGAATCACGTCAAATCAATTTCGTTTCTCACCAAATTTCACAGATAAGACTAAAATATTATATTGGACATATACCGGGTTGCAGAACTAACATACGGGCGCGATACCAATATGATCAAGCATTATTCATTTTCATTAAATCCTTAGGATTTTAGTTTAACAATTTCAAACAAAAATTCACTACTCGGGCTAGGGACCTCGGAATTCGATTCTGGGCATACGCCCAGGTCTCATATTTTCCTACGGGCCTTCCGGGACCATCAAAACACAAATCTGGATCTGTTTGCTAAAAATGTTGACCGAAGTCAAACTTAGCTATTTAAGAAAATCTTAAGGAATCAAGTGAGCCTATTTCAACCCAAATTCTTCCAAATCCCGAACCAACCATCCCCGCAGATCGTAAATTAGTTAAAGCAAGTATGGGAAGTTTTATTTATGGGGACGGGGTTCTCAAAAGAAAAACGACTAGGCGGGTCGTTACATGTTGCTAGTAGGGGAACTACTTGAAACCACGCGGTGTAATAAGGTGGGCTAAAATACGGGATATTATTTCAGGAAAAATAATTTCAAACTAAATGCAAGGCTCCTGCGGTGATATAACACAAGATTGTGAAATATTTTTTGTCATTGGAGACTACGAGACGGTATCTTGATAGTGATTCTTGTTGGTACTTCTCTATTACTTCACTTGTGTTGGTCGTTTTGTTTCCTTGACATAAAATTTCTTGTTTTCTTTCGTGATGCTTTATTTGCCTTAGTTTTGTGCAGTTAATTTTGGTATATTCCTTACTTGTTCATTTTCATTGTTATTGTTATTGCAATATTAAATAACTCGTTGTGTTTCTTATTTATTCCAATAAGGCCTTTACCTAATCTCGTTACTACTCCACCGAGGTTAAGGTTGGGGCTTACTGGGTACCGTACTGGTGTACTCATGCTACGCTTTTGCATGTATTTTTGTGCAGATCCAGGTACCTCATACAAGTTCAGGCATTAGTGAGAGCTTAGCTTCAGAGACTTCAAGGCAAACATGTCGGTATCCGCAGGCCTTGGAGTAACCCTCTACCTAGTTTATCCCATTTTCTTTCCTTTTTATAGACATAGTATTGTATAGGGGCGAGCAATACTTATTCGTAGAGCTTGTGACTTATTATCACCAGATTTTGGGACATTTGTAAATGCTGAGATGCGGTGTTTTCTTTATAATAGATGTTGAATGTTTGGGTGTTTATTCGTTATTTCTTTTATATTCCGCATGTATTTTAGGATTACCTAGTCATAGAGACTAGGTGCCTCCACGACATCCTACGGAGGAAAATTAAAATCATGACACATTGATTCGATTAATTCAGATTAGTGCGACAGGATACTATTCTATCAATAGACCAATGCTTCTTGTTAATTGAAATCTTTTATTTTTTATTTATACTTCTTAACCACATTTTGTGCTAAAGTAACTGACTAACTCGGTGGATTTTCTTAAAAAATAATATTACTCATCCAAAATAAGTTGATCTTTTCAAATGAGTTGACCAAAAAAGCACCAATTTCGGTCGCGTTTGAATATTTTTAATTATATTTATAGCAAACTATTTTGGCTGGTTTCTCAAAAATCAATTTTTTGGTACGCATTACCGACCGACTCGATTGGAGAAAGCTAAAATCGGTCGGTTTAGTCAACAAAAAAATATTATTGTTTTACTAATTCAATCGGTATTGCCGGTCGATTTTTCGCTCGGTAATCTTCGGTCAAAAAAGAGCTATTTTTTAGTAGTCAAGTTGTTTGCTCCATTGTAGCTATTCTTACTTAAAAAAACATGTCAGACACACCTATTTTCATGTGTCATCTTGTTTAATAATCTTAGACATGCAACTTTAGAATATATTCTCTATGTGTTTCTTGGTTTTTTTCAATATAGTCTTTTGATATCTACTAACTATTGATTCGACTGATTCAGATTCAATTCACATATAAGATTAATTAAAAATAAAAAAAGTCTCTATCAAAGATTTCTTTATTTCTATAGGGCTAAAACTTGAGATCTCAACTATAGATTAAAGGATTTCTTCCTTCTTATCATACACCCTAATTGTCCATTATGTTCTCGTTGACCTATATTCCATTTAAGGAGCTATATTTGTGTATTTGTCCTTGTGTTTTATTCTTTGTTTTCCTTCTAAGACTCATCACAGCTTTATTAATATAGCTTACTAGAGTTAGGTATGCTTGCATGGGTCGATTGCAATCTATTACCTCCAGTCAAAAATATTTGTCGACAAATTGAATTTGTTGTAGAATACTTGACGCTTTAGAAAATGTAAAATTCATTGAAAAAAGTATGTTTACCTTGAAAATGGTTTTAACAATTATATTTAATTTTGTGGTTCTAAAAATATGTGATTTATTTCAGTACTAGTTGTTAGGCAATAGATGCTAAGCGTAAGTAAAGAGAATAAGATATGCAAACCGATGTTGATGAAGGATCGGGGTGTCGAACTCAATGGAATCAGGGACTTCGGGTCCGATAATAGCAATATATGAATAACAATAAATGAAGAATAATGAATGAAAAATAATAAAGGTTAAAGACAATATTGAGTGTGAGAAAAGCAGAAAATGTTCTAATGTGGTAAAAATGTTATGTCCCCCTACAAGAATGTTTAGGTCCCCTTTATATAGGAAGGTTGAATCCCAACACAGTACAAGTCTAATCATAACATAGAGATGCTATTGGTACATATGTGTAATAGACTTGTACGGGATCATACTATCTTTGCAGACCTTATCAGCTCTAACCACATGTCCTTGGGAGTTTTCCCGCCTTTCCATGACAATCATCGATTTTATACTGCCTCGAGGTAGGCCGCGAAGAGCCTTCGACATGCTTTCTCGAGGTATGCATTTCGGGGTCGAACTTTAGTTTTTACTCCGAGCCCCTCGAGATTGGGCTTGACAAGACATAGAGGCCTTGATATCGGGTGCTCGACTGCACACAAATAGTCCCCGCGTTTCTTAGAATGAAATGATAAGAAACAATTTGAATTCTTTGACTCTTCAATGTCCCCATCATGATGCTAGTCACGTGAGGTAGTGATTGATGTGACAGAAAAGTCACGCTTGTATGTTTCTCGAAAAGCTTTAAATCGAAAACGGTGGTTGGCCGTCCTTTTACCTTCTTCAACACACATGACGTATCCCTATAATTGCCTCAATCCTTCATTCCTTAAACCTTTACCTTTCACAACATCTTCGGATCTTTAGCAATTGTGTTTATACGCTCACTTCTTCCTTGTGTTCATCTCTCAACCAATTTCTTCCTCTCCTTCTGAGATTTTATAGTAAGAATGTCAAAAATCTCTAAAACTTTTCCCCAAAAAGAGAAAGCCCCTCTGTCATCATGCTCATCTAAGAGCAAAACGGTAGTTCTACCTCATATTGAGGAGTGTATTCCTGGGCCTTGTCAAAACATCTTCTGATTTCCAGGTCGAAAAACCTTCCTCTGTTCCGAGACGATACGAACCTATTCCTCGATACGTCATCCTAATAACTAAAACTGAGAAAGTGAAGGTTGACTACCATTGGGGGGGGGTGCAAGTAGACGTTCCTTCATGTGAAGAAGACATAACCAAACACAAAGTTGGTTTTCTTAGTGTATACACATATCCTTTCACCTTAGGCCCGGTAGAAGCCTCTTCGCCACCGATAGACCTAGTAATCCTCGATTTCTGTAGACAATATCGGGTGACGCTTGGACAAATCTATCCATCATTCTGGTGCATCGTTTATCTAATAGGTATTTTTTGAACATGGTCGAGGGGATGCCTTTTACCCTTTATCATCTGATTAGACTATATATCCCCCGACTTTATCGAGATGGCCTGATTAAGTTAAAATGTTGATCCCCGAAGGCCTTTTGTGCTAGCATTGACGAGGACAAGGATCGAGGGTGGATGAGCCGCTTTGTCCGAGTCAAGACCTCAGACCTGATCTTCGCTGAGAAAATGCCATTCCCTGGGGAATGGAATATGAAACGTAGGTAAACATGTTTTGCTAATCGAATATCTTTTCTTGCCTTCGAATTAACTCCTTTCGGTGATGCAGCTATTAAGTGGTACCCCAATGCTGTCAAGGATCTCTCGGGCTGGGTCCGACAACTCGATTCGACCTGCCCATATGTGAAGAGCGTGTGGCGTGATCTGGCCAAGACCCGTTGGAATGCCAAAAACCATGGTGAGTTTTTATTTCTGTCATATTCGAGCTCCTTAGAGAAGATATATCTTGATAGTACTCTCACCCTTTGTGCTTATGCAGGCCTTGGAGAGGCCGTTTTGATGAGAGAACCCCCCGTCTAGGGAAGCAAATACCCCGAAGCCTGCTAAGGAGAAAAAGACAAAGAAGAAATCACCAGCTGAGTCCCCGAAGCCGAAGAAGGCTAAAGTTCAAAAGCCTAAGGTCGATTTAGCGGCCTTAACTTTGGAAGTAGTAGAGAGCCCCCGAGCTGAGGGTGAAGAGAAAGATGACTCCTCACTAGAACACGGGGGAAAAGGAAGCGTGACTGCTTCGGACCTTGCTGAGCCGATGGCTGTTGAGCCAAAGGCTTCTACACTAGAAGTTGCTGATGCAGTCCCACCTTGGGCTGAAGAGGCTCTCTAGGGTAGGTCAAATGATGTCCCAGAGCCGGTTGACGGCCAAAACATTTCCCGAGCCGAGGGGCATTCGGTAGATAAGTTAGGGGAGCCCAGTTCTGAGGCTCCTCGGAGGTAAAAGAAGGCCCTGATCGATCCAACTGGAGTTGTTGATGTGGGTATTTCCCTGCCGGGTTAGGGATTCTCTCCGAGGGAGATACGGGATGCTCATAATAGAGAGATTTCTGATGAAGGGGCGTCCCTCGTGGAGAATGACATGTTTGAAGGATTCTTTACTAGGGTCGAAGAAAACCCCGATCTTAATGCCTCGCTCATTTTCAAAGAAGCCGAGAGGCTTTATAAACAGGTACTCATTCGTCGACTATGCTCTGAGCACTGATCCTCATCTTCCTGATTTTATACTTTTACGTTTTTAGGTTATAGTTCTTTACGATCAAGCCTTTGCTAAGTCCCAAGCTGAGTTGACCCACTATGAGGAAGAGTGTAGGAGGCTCTCATTAGAGGCTGACAATCTCAGACCTCTTTTTACCAAAAAGAAGGAAGAACTTCATGACCTTTAGGCTCGTTTGGAGATGGCATCTCGAGAGCGAACCGATCATGCCGAGTAGGTAATACAATCTTCATATTTTTTCATTTTCGTGCTTCTCCAACTTTAACATTTATCACCTTTGTGTTGATTTTTGTAGTTTGAGAAGAAAGATGTTCTGATGAGAGAGGGGCTCAGAGACATGGATATTGAGGTTCTCGGACTCAAGCAACCTGTGGACGAGATAGCCTCCGAGAGAGATACCCTCTAGGGGAAGTTGACCTTAGTTGAGCATCATCTTCAGGATGCACGGGCGGATAGTAGTAAGTATAAGGATTTTCATGCTGAATCGGTCGTCGCGCTATCTACAGCCAAGTCCAAAGACAAAACACTTATATCCTCGTACCAAGAAGATATTGCTACTGCAAATGCTCGAGCCAAGAAGGTATCTGAAGAGGTCGAGCTTGAACCCGAGCCCTAGATCATGCCTAATTAAGATTTTGGAGACAGTCTCTCGAGGATGTACATACAGGGGGTATTGATTTGTCTGTTGAAATCGAGAGGGTGAACGCCTTAGAGGAATAATCGGTAGCTCTGCCTTCTTCCTATGGTTCAGCGAGTGGTTCGGCCAGCGGTGGAGGATGATGAATATGAAGGTGAAGTCCCCGAGGGGGAGGAGGCCGTAATATTCCAGGGGTCGACGGACAAGCCGTTGAAGGCTCTACCTCTGAGGGAACTCTGTCCGGTCAAGTGACCTCGGCGGTAGATTAGGTTTTTATTTGTTCCTTTTTTGTGTAAGGGCTCCAAGAGTGAGCCTTGCAAATATGTCTTTGTGAACCTTTATAATAATAATAATTATTATTATTATTATTATTATTATTATTATTATTATTATTATTATTATTATATATAAGGATCTTTGCTTTTCATCATTTCTTGTCTTCCCTTTGCCTTTTTGGAATAAACTTTGATGATTGTCAATAACCAGTCCAATGTGTCGGACTTATAATATAAACCCCTTAGGTTTTCATGCTTGATGAATGATCGATAATAGTTGACCGTTCAGGGTTCGATCCTCGAGTCAAATTTCGACCAGGGGCTATCGACCCTTACGTTTTTAACACATTGGCCCTTAGGCTCTTTAGATTGGCCCATAGACTATTTAGGTTGGCCCTTAGGCTCTTATGCATTGGACCTTAGGCTCTTTAGGTTGGCCCTTAGGCACTTACGCATTGGCCCTTAGGCTCTTTTTAGATTGGGTCGATGCGACCTCTAATATGACTATAGTTTTCCTTCATTTTGGCTAAAGACTTTTGAAGTTTTGATTATGCCTTGGCATGTTTTATGTTCGTCCGACCCTTCGACGGCTCAAACGAGAACCTCGATTGTGAGTCGATATATGACGATAGCTGAGTACCTTGGGAGGTTCACTCGAAGTTTGAGTTTTCGAGACCTTTTCATCGAAGGTTGATTGTTTTCGAAGCCTTTTTATTGTTCGAAGCTAATATTATCGATGCTTCTTTGCTTATGCATAGGGTAGCCTAATTACCGGTTTTTTTCAAAGTATTTTCGAAGTATTTGAAGGCCTTAAGTTTTATGGCGGCGGTCAGACATCTCCAAGCTGCATTAATTCAGTCGTAGCCTTTTAGTTCGACCTTAGTCTTTATGTTTGGTCGTAGCCTTTAGCCCTCAGGTGCGGTGACCTTGGCATCTATATCGAGGGTATGACTTTTTAGGGGTCTTACAAGTACGAATATATAGCCTTGGCCTTCATATCGAGGTTATGCCTTTTTAAGGTCTTATAAATTTGAGTACGCCTCGTTGAGGTCTTATAAGCTCGCTATTTCCTCATTGAGGTCTTATAAGTTTGGGCATGCCTCGTTGAGGTCTTACAGATTCGATGTTTCCTCACTAAGGGCTTACAAGCTCGAAGTTTCCTGATCGAGGTCTTACAAATTCGAGTTTTCGATGGCTTGATGAGCTGACTGTCGATAACAGTCCCCGAGTGTTCGAATTTGGCCCTTGAGTCGTCTTATGAGAAAGTAGTGAACTTCTTCGATGCACAAAGTGTTTTGCTAAGCAAAGAGGCTTTCTCAATTACTTGATATATGCATACATGTTTTTTTGCCTTTCCTAGGAATAGTTCGATTTCTTTAAAGAGGTGACCTCCCGGGGTGATGCCCCCCAGTATTCGAGGTTGGTCGAGGAGAAGCCTTGAATACTTGATGAGTTCTCCTTAGGTAGCATATGGATGTTGCCTCGTTAAAAACCTCGCCGGTAAAATACATTTGGGAAAAAACCTGATCGAAGGGAAAAAGAGTGCAACACATGTCTTAAAACCCAAGGTCTTCGAGTCGAAGGGTGCTTCAGCATCTCCCATCGAACACCTGTAAGAAATTAATATGAGACATATTATACCTTAGAAATAGTAGCGTTTGAGCATCGATATGTTCCAATTGCTTGGAAGTTGCTCGCCTTCCATGGTGCCAAGTTTGTTGGACCCTTTCATACTACTCCGAGGATGCGGTACGGTTCTTCCAGCTTGGGCCTAGCTTCCATTCGTTCGGGTTTCGAGTGTTAAGGGTGACTTTCCTTAGGACTAAGTCCCCAACTCTGAAGTATCGAAGGTTTGTTCTCTTATTATAATACCTCTCGATCCTCTATTTTTGTGCGCCCATTCAGACTAGTGCAGCCCCTCGCTTTTCATCTAGTAGCTCGAGAGCTGTAGTCATGGCCTCGCTGTTTGAGTCCTCGGTGGCATGTCGAAATCTGGCGCTTGGCTCTCCAACCTCAACTGGTATTAAGGCGTTGGACCCGCATACCAAAGAGAACGGTGTCTCTCCTATGCTTGACTTTAAAGTTGTTCGGTATGCCCATATTACCTCAGGCAATACATCTCTCCATTTTCCCTTCGCATTTTCTAACCTCTTTTTCAAGTTTTGGATGATGGTCTTGTTCGTGGACTCGGCCTGTCCATTTGCACATGGGTGATAGGGCATTGATAGGATCCTCTTGATTTTATGGTCTTCGAAGAATTTCGTCACATTGCTGCCTATGCACTGCTTCCCATTATCACATGTAATCTCAAAGGGGATCCCGAATCGGCATATGATGTGGTCCTAGATGAAGTTAATGACTTATTTTTCTCTTATCTTCTTGAAAGCCTGTGCTTCTGCCCCTTTTGAGAAATAGTCAATCATAAACTGAATAAATCTAGCTTTACCTAGCGCCGCTGGTAGTGAGCTAACGATGTTCATCCCCTATTTCATGAATGAACATGGTGATAAGACTAAATGTAGTTGTTCACCGGGTTGATGAATCATTGGCGCAAACCTTTGGCATTTGTCACACCTTCGAACGAATTTCTAGGTGTCCTTCTCCACACTGTCCCAATAATAGCCTGCTTTGATCACCTTTCGAAACAAAGAATTGGCGCTGGAATGATTTCTACAAGTGCCCTCGTGGATTTATCGAAGTATATAATCGGTGTCACTCGGTCCCAAGCATACTGCTAGAGGTCCGTCGAAGGTCCTTCAATATAGTGTTCCATTTTCATCAAGTGAAAATTGAGATGCTTTTACTCGAAGGGCCCTCAATTCTTTTGGGTCTGTGGGCAACTTCCCGTTTCTCAAATAGTCGATGTATTTATTCCTCCAGTCCCATGTTAGACTTGTTGAGTTGATCTCGGCGTGGCGTTCTTCAATCACCGACTTGGATAACTGTACGACAGCCCCTGGGAGTATGTCATCTTCTTCGATGGATGACCCTAGGTTGGCGAGTGCTTCAGCCTCACTGTTCTGATCACAAGGAATGTGGACCATAGTCCATTCTTTGAAGCGATGCAATATGACCTAAAGTTTGTCTAAGTATCTTTACATCCTGTCCTTGCGAACCTCGAAGCTCCCATTTACTTGGTTGACTACCAGAAGGGAGTCGCATTTTGCTTCGCCGACTTCTGCTCCTAGGATCTTGGCCAGCTCGAGACCTGCAACCATAGCCTCATACTCAGCCTCATTGTTAGTAAATTTTGAAGTTTTTATAGATTGCCTAATCATGCCGCCCGTAGGAGGTTTCAGAATGATGCCGAGCCCAGAACCTTTCACATTCGAGGCACCGTCGGTGAACAGGGTCCATACCTCAGATGATCTACCAATTTTTAGCAAGAGTTCTTTCTTTACCTTGGGCATGAGGGCAGGCATAATGTCGGCTAAAATGTCCGCCAAAATTTGGGACTTGATAGACGTTCGGGGTTGGTACTCGATATCATACCCTCCGAGCTCGATGGCCCATTGGCCAATCTGCCCGATAATTCAGGTTTGTGCAAGATATTTCAAAGGGGGTACGTTGTTAAAAAACATATACGATGGCATTGAAAATAAGGTTTTAATTTCTGAGATGCACTTATTAATGCAAGAGCTAATTTTTCTAAGTGTGGATACTTGGTTTCAGCATAACCTAGAGTCCGACTTACGCAATAAATAGGAAATTGCGTACCTTGTTCTTCCCGAACCAACACACCACATACCACTACTTTGGATACAGCCAGATACAAGTACAACTTTTCATCTTTTTTTGGGGTGTGTGGCAAAGGCGGTCTCGAGAGATACCGCTTTAATTCCTCTAAAGCATGTTGGCATTCCGGAGTCCACTCAAAGCTATTTTTCTTCTTGATCAAGAAGAAGAAATGATGACTCTGATCTGATAATCTCGAGATGAATCGGCCTAAGGCCGCTATCCGCTCGGTCAGCTGCTCTACGGCCTTTACATTGTTCACCATTGTGATTTCTTCAATGGCCTTGATTTTGTCGGGGTTAATCTCGATCCCCCTATTCGACACAATGAAGCCTAAAAATTTGCCTGATCCTACTCCGAAGGCACATTTCTCGAGGTTGAGCTTCATGTTGTAACTTCTAAGGATATCGAATGTTTCTTGCAAATGAGTCAACAAATGGTCCTCTACACGCAGGGGCTTAACTAGCATGTAATCAATGTAAACTTCCATAGATTGTCCCGTTTGATGTTCGAACATCTTATTAACTAGGCGTTGGTACGTAGCTCCTTCATTTTTTAGCCCGAAGGGCATTACATTATAACAGTATGTACCATACTTCGTGATGAATGAAGTTTTTTCCCTGTCCTCTGGGTTCATTTGAATTTGATTATATCCGGAGTAAGCATCGAGAAAAGTGAGGATCTCATGGCCGGTCGTGGCATCGATCAAGCAATCGATGTTGGGCAATGGGAATGAGTCTTTGGCGCATGCTTTATTCAAGTCTTTATAATCTATGCATATTCTTAATTTATTTCCTTTTTTGGGAACCACTACTACATTATCCAACCATTCGGGGTATTTTACCTCCCTAATTGATCCTATTTTTAGGAGTTTTGTTACCTCGTCTTTGATGAACGCATGTTTTACCTCGGACTGAGGCCTAATTTTTTGCTTCACTGGTTTGAACCTGGGATCGACACTGTTGATACCCAATTTTTCCCCAAAATATTTTAAAATTGCATATAAACCTTCAAAATCATGCATTAATAGCAATTGGTATTTTCCACAATTTTCCTATATTTTATTAATTTATTCAGCATTTTGGTTTCCAATAAATAATTACAAAATGGCATTACAAATAATTTCAGAAGCATATTTGGATTTAACTTATTATTTATCATCTTATTTGAATCAAATTATTTCATAATTGGCCAAATTGGCATCTTTTGGCTATAATTGCAATAACTTTGCAATTATAGCCCAATCATATGATTTTATACTATTTATTAACCGAAAATTAATCATTTGTACTTTAAAATACTAAGTAGTCATTTTTAGCAGTTTCCATGCATAAAATTCATTTTTTACAATTATCAGCTATTTTTATAAATTATTTTATTTAATTTAATTGGGTATTTAACAAATAGCCAATTCCATTTTTCAATTCTAGCCTAATTGAATCAGATCCCAACCCAATTAAATTAGCCTAAAGACCCAAGTCCAAACCTAAATCCTACCCGACCTTATCCCTAGTCCAATCTGGACCGCTTATCAATTCTAATCAACGGTTTAGTGTCACCCTTTTCCATAATTAAACTAAAATGACTACCCCCCTCCCAAACCCTCATTCCCATCCTCTCATGTGCTCTCATTCTCTCCGCCATTACATCTCTCGCCTCTCTCAAAATCCTCTCCGCTAAACCTAGGTCCTCTCACCGGCTGTTGGTTCACCGGTAACAATGGTGGTCTCACCACCATCCCCAGCCAAATGTCTCTCTTCCTATGCCATTTGTTGCTACCCTGAGGTCCTTTAAGGAACCAGAAGTCGGTTCACTCACCTCCCATGGTTTCTATGTCATTCTCAGACTGTCCATAGCCGTCCGAGTATGATTCTACCATCTCTGGCTAGAACTTGTGGTTTCTAGGCCGGTTCTCTTTCTTTCTGGGTTGTCTCTATGAAACCCTAACTATTAGCTCCTGATTTCTTAGATCTGTAATAGATCTGAGTAAATTTTGAGTGATTTTTTTCTGTTTTCTTGATAATCTTTCCGATTTTTCAAAAGACGTCTCTTTATCTTCAAAACAATGGTTTCTTAACCCCTTTTCAAAACGCTTTTTCTTCTGATTTTTGGTATTAATCTATGATTTTTACCATGTTTAAACGGTTCATTTAAGTTTTTCCTTTTATCTGGTTTATTATGTTGAAAACCCCAATTCTTGGTCTTAATCTTGGATTCTGAGAAACGTCCCTGCTTATTTGTTCGTTTAATTTGTTCACATCTCTGTTATTCATGAATAGGTTCTATGTTTCTATGATTTTTACCCTATTATGCTCATTAGGGTTTCTGATTTTTCTTTTTCTGCCTATACTATGTTTATTCTGTTTATTAACATAAATTTGTGTTAATTCCTCTAATTAGTACTATTCCTTCTAGTTGAATTCCTAACTTTATGTGATTTTTACTTTACTATGCTTATTAGGGTTTCTGATTTTATTCCTTCTTGCCTATGCTGTGATTATTTCGTTTATTTTACAGTAATTTGTGTTAATTCCCTTAATCCTTACTATTCCTATTTGAATCTCTAATTTCCTGTAATTGATACCTTTCACTCATCTCTTGTGATGATCTCCTTACTGATTTTCAACCTTTGAAATATTTCTTGCCTTATTTTGTGGCTGATTATGCTATCAAATTGATTCTTAGTTAGTTTCCTTAATTAGAATCTGTCAAACCTAGCCTCTATTACATGCTCTGTACTATGCTTATTTCCTTATGTGTTGTATTCCAGTCTCATATGATCTCCTTCCTTATTTGTCTTTACCATTTGAAGTTAACTCCCTTAATTAAGGGAGTACTTCTACTAAATTTATACTAATTGATACATAGTTCCATAATTACTGCTTAACTTTGATTCTTACCTTATTATTCTACCTAGTTTCAAACTATATTCTCATTAACACACACAGACACGAACACATTTGGTTCAAAACTCTCTCACACACACTACAATCTCTCTGCCCTCTTTTGTGATTACTTACTACTGTTCTATGTTACCCGGCTACAAGCCAAGGCTAACTATTGTGCTCTCCCATTCTTTACTTTTTGTTTGCTGTCACTTTGCCGGTATGTCCAGATTTCAATTCAAGTTCCAAAACCAATATGTTTCTTTTATTTCTTCAATTCCTTTTGTTTCTAGTCTATTTTTACTTATGGTTTTGTTGTTCAACTTGCAACCGATATGTTAACTTCATTACTTCATCAGCATGCTCCTAAATGTGTCCCCTCCCTTAGACTCAGCATATTTATGAAGTGTTATCCCCCTTCTAGTCCTTACTTGCGGAAATGGATGGAGAAATCTTGCCAAAACCATCAATTCAGATGCAATCAAGAGATACTATGCTTAGATTATGTACATTTTTCTCTTCTGATGTAATTGAACTACGCTTGACCTGATTCCCATTTAAGAGGGGATACGTAGGAAGCCTTATGGGTTTGGTCATATCATAATAAAATTTTAATTTCCCCAAGAGCAAAAACTGGGGCAGAATTTTGAGTAGGGTCCTCAAAATTCTGGAACAAGTCCAGCCAGCGCCGACATGTTCCAGAAGGTTAGTAATCAGCTAAGAAACTGGGGTAGAATTTTAAGAAGGATTCTCAAAATTCTGGAGAAGGCTCAGCAAGATCCACTATCCGCAAACGGTCACAAGATCATCTACCAAACTGGGGCAGAATTTTGAGGAGGACCCTCAAAATTCCAATGTAAGATAGTTGCAATGCCATTGAGATGTGTTACAGTACTAGTTCATCAAAATTACTCGATAAATCAATACGTTTCTAAAACAACTCTATTTTATCAACAATTGCATATTTTCGAAAACTCTATATTCATAACAGTCAGGTGTTACCTAGGGGAACTCGAAAGGCTTTCAGAACGAAGCCAAGCAAGACCGGCGGACGAAGCATGAACCAACCTCCCCTCACAAAACTTACAATTTTTCTTTGAACGCAGGCACATTTGATGTAACGATAGCATTCACAAAACATGTATACACAAAGATAATTCACTATCAATCAGTACATCAGACATCGAATACATCTCCAACTAAGACATACACTACTCTTATTTGTTGCTCGCTCTTTGCATGGGACTAATCCCTGTCCCCCATTTGCATGAGGCTAATCTCTGTCTCCCTATTTGCATGAGTTTAATCCCTGACTCCTAATTTGTATAAGGCTTATCCCTGCCTCCATATTTGCATGAGTCTAATCTCTCACTCCCTATTTGCATGAGTCTAATCCTTGACTCCATACTTGCATGAGGCTAATCCCTACCTTCATACTTGCATGAGGCTAATCCTTGCCTCCCCACTTGCATGAGTCTAATCCCTGACTCCACATTTGCATGAGGATAACCCTTGTTTCCCATTTGCATGAGGCTAATACTTGCCTCCCCATTTGCATTAGTCTAATCCCTAACTCCATACCTGTATGAGGCTAATCCTTGCCTCCCTATTCTCATGAGTCTAATCCTTGACTCCATACTTGCATGAGGCTAATCCCTGTTTCCACATTTGCGTGAGTCTACTCCTTGACTCCATACTTGCATGAGGCTAATCCCTGCCTCTCTACTTGCATGGGTCTAATCCTTGACTCCATACCCGCATGAGGCTAATCCCTGCCTCCCTATTTGCATGAGTCTAATCCTTGACTCCATACCTGTATGAGCCTAATACTTGACTCCCCATTTGCATGAGGCTAATCTTTGCCTCCGTACTTGCATGAGTCTAATCCTTGACTCCATATTTGCATGAGGCTAATCCTTGCCTCTATACCTACATGAGTCTAATCCTTGACTCCATACTTGCATAAGGCTAATCTCTGCCTCCCTACTTGCACGATTATAATCCTTGAATCTATACTTGCATGAGGCTAATCCCTGCCTCCCTATTTGCATGAGTCTAATCATTGACTTTATCCTGTATGAAGCTAGTCCCTGCCTCCCCAACTTGCATGAGGCTAATCCTTGCCTCCATATTCACATGGGACAAAGCACTGTCCCGTTTTGCACAGATGTTGCTCTACTTTACTATCTATTTATTTTCCAATCGAGCTAAGCTCTGTCCTCCATTTCACAAGACTAAGCCTTGTCTTGTTAACATCATATTATTGCATATCATGCGCCGAAATATTGCCAATCTATCCGAAGGCGTCATAGTCTAAAGGCATCATCCTCATAGTTGGAAGACACCATGTCAAGTCCTGAGGATCTCTCAAATTTGCATATCATTATTCAAAGGCGTCATGGTTCGGAGGCACCATTTTCATGGCCCGAGAACATAATTTCATGGCCAGTGAATCTCTCATCAAACAATTCATGTCCCAGGACATCATGGTCTAAGGACTCTATCCCTAACCATAAGACAATTTTCATAGTCCAACGGGAACTTGCATCATGTTTGAATTTATGTACAGTATATATTGGTAGTGCTTCTATTTATAGGTAACCTGGCGAGCAACGGCTATCCCAGCAGGAGCGATCTCGCTCCAGTTCTCTCATCCATATCAAACCTAACCATTACCGTAAATCGTTCACTCACCCATCCATAAATGTTGCGTCCGTTCTTTAAATGACTTCATTGGTATACTTTGCCGAAGAATCTGGAACTATGCATGGCCTGATTTCTGTAAGACCAAGGATATGTAGGCAGCTCAAAAGCCGGAGTACGGCCTAATCTCTCGAACCGTTTTGCTCGGTCAAAATTGGCCATCATTTCTTTACCCGAAAACTCTTTCATCCATCCCGGGTAAAGAGGGGCAGCTGTTGATACCCAATTTTTCCCCAAAATATTTTAAAATTGCATTTATACTTTCAAAATCATGCATTAATAGCAATTGGTATTTTCTACAATTTTCCTGTATTTTATTTATTTATTCAACATTTTGGTTTCCAATAAATAATTATAAAATGGCATTACAAATGATTTCAGAAGCTTATTTGGATTTAACTTATTATTTATGGTCTTACTTGAATCAAATTATTTCATAATTGGCCAAATTGGCATCTTTTAGCTATAATTGCAATAACTTTGCAATTATAGCCCAATCATATGATTTTATACTATTTATTGACCGAAGATTAATCATTTGTATTTTAAAATACTAAATAATCATTTTTAACTATTTTCATGCATAAAATTCATTTTTTACAATTATCAGCTATTTTTATAAATTATTTTATAAAATTTAATTAGGTATTTAACAAATAGCCAATTCCATTTTTTAATTCTAGCCTAATTGAATCAGATCCCAACCCAATTAAATTTTCCCAAAGACCCAAGCCCAAACCTAAATCCTACCCGACCCAATCCCTGGTCCAATCTGGACCGATTATCAATTCTAATCAACGGTCCAGATCACCCCTTTCCATAATTAACCTAAAATGACTACCCCCCAAACCCTCATTCTCATCCTCTCATTTGCTCTTATTCTCTCCGCCGTTACATCTCTCACCTCTCTCAAAATCCTCTCCACTAAACCTAGCTCCTCTCACCGGCCGTTGGTTCATCGGTAACAATGGTGGTCTCACCACCATCCCCAGCCCCATGGCTCTCTTCCTATGCCGTTTGTTTCTACCTTGAGGTCCTCAAAGGAACCAGAACGCGGTTCACTCACCTCTCATGATTTCTATGTCATTCTCAGGCCGTCCATAGCCGTCCGAGTAAGATTCTACCATCTCTGGCTAGAACTTGTGGTTTCTAGGCCAGTTCTCTTTCTTTTTGGGTTGTCTCTATCAAACCCTAACCACTAGCTCCTGATTTCTTAGATATATAACAGATCTGAGTATATTTTAAGTGATCTTTTTTGTTTTCTTGATAATCTTTTCGATTTTTAAAAGACGTCTCTTCATCTTCAAAACAAGGGTTTCTTAACCCCTTTTCAAAACACTTTTTCTTCTGAATTTTGGTATTAATCTATAATTTTTACCATGTTTAAATGGTTCATTTAAGTTTTTCCTTTTATCTAGTTCATTATGTTAAAAACCCCAATTCTTGGTCTTAATCTTTGATTCTGAGAACTGTCCTTGCTTATTTGTTCGTTTAATTTGTTCGCATGTCTGTTATTCATGAATATGTTCTATGTTTCTATGATTTTTACCCTATTATGCTCATTAGGGTTTCTGATATTTCTTCTTCCGCCTATACTATATTTATTCTCTTTATTAACATAAATTTGTGTTAATTCCTCTAATTAGTACTATTCCTTCTGGTTGAATTCCTGACTTTATGTGATTTTTACTTTACTATGCTTATTAGGGTTTCTGATTTTATTCCTTCTTGCCTATGCTGCGATTATTTCATTTATTTTACAGCAATTTGTGTTAATTCCCTTAATCCTTACTATTCCTATTTGAATCCCTAATTTTCTGTAATTGATACCTTTCACTCATCTCTTGTGATGATTTCCTTACTGATTTTCGAACTCTGAAATATTTCTTGCCTTATTTGTGGCTGATTATGCTGTCAAATTGATTCTTAGACATTTTCCTTAATTAGAATCTATCAAACCTAACCTCTATTACATGCTCTGTACTATGCTTATTTCCCTATGTGATGTATTCCAGTCTCATATGATCTCCTTCCTTATTTGTCTTTACCATTTGAAGTTAACTCCCTTAATTAAGGGAGTACTTCTACTAAATTTACACTAATTGATACCTAGTTCCATAATTACTGCTTAACTTTGATTCTTACCTTATTATTCTACCTAGTTTCAAACTATATATATGCTCTCTCATTAACACACATAGACACGAACACATTTGGTTCAAAACTCTCTCTCACACACTAAAATCTCTCTACCCTCTTTTGTGATTACTTACTACTGTTCTATGTTAGCCGGCTACAAGCCAAGGCTAACTATTGTGCTCTCCCATTCTTTACTTTTTGTTTGCTGTCACTTTACTAGTATGTCCTGATTTCAGTTCAAGTTCCAAAACCAATATATTTATTTTATTACTTCAATTCCTTTTGTTTCTAGTCTATTTTTACTTATGGTTCTATTGTTCAACTTGCAAATGATATGTTAACTTCATTACTTCATCGGCATGCTCCTAAATATGTCCCCTCCCTTAAACTCAGCATGTTTATGAAGTGTTATCCCCCTATGTGACTCTCCCTTACTAATTTTCTATGCAAAGTAGTTGGCTATCTTTAGGTGACCTGATTCTGCATAATTCTGAGGTTTCTCAGCCCTATAGCATACTGTTGATTTTGTACTTAAGTTCTCCTATAATTATGTGTTTACCTGTGTGTCCCCAAATCTCTTGATCCCCTGTTTGTGACTGCTGAACCTACTTTGGTTCTATGATCTCTGGCTGTGTATGAACCTGTCTTAGGGGTGCTGTATTTGGACTATGGTTTATTACTCCACTCTCTTTTCAAAACTATTTTTGTTTTTTTTTGCAAAACTATTTCCAACAAGTCCCTTTTCATACTATTTCCCAGCTTAAATCTTTCCCAAGAACTCTCACACCTACTCTTAGGTTTTAAGTTCTTCCCCTCTAATGTGTGACTGCTTAGGGATCCCTATGAGATCCCTTTGAACTCAGACGCATTAGGGTTGGACCTTCCACATTGCACTTATTCTTTTATGGTTATGAAATATGGGTGTGAGCACTGCCCGGGATTCCTTAAGGTCCTTAGGTAACTCTGACACACTCAGATTATATGAAAGGCAATGAGGCAATCTGGCATTAGAAATTTTGGAAATCTGGGCCTATTGGTAGGCTCCCTATAGAGTAACTTCTTATTTTGCTTATCTACTTATGTAATTCATTCGATATTGGCCTGTAATAATTTGTAAACGAACATTGGGGTTTGGTTAGTGAAATGGGAGAGTAGCTATGCATGTTATAGATATCAAAAGGGTAGAAATCATGCTTTAGGTCTATATTCCTCGTATGAGCAATAGAAACAATGCTTTTGGGTCTCATGTATACTGTTTCAGCATCTCATTTTTTTGACGTTCTTATCACTCATAAATCCTATTTTAGGAAAAAGGGTCGTTAAAACAAAGATTGCTACTCTTGCACACTTGACAGCATGCTCTATAATGTTGTAACCTTTGTCTGCATTTAGAAATCCTTCTTTAAGAAATTCTGTAATCTTGTTGTGCATTTAGAAATCCTACTTTAGGAATTATACATATAAACCATCATGAACTTTATACATGCATCTTAGATACCATATTTTAGGATCTCATTCATACTTGCTTTCACACTTAGTGTAAACTGCTGATTATAAAAGAGGTAAAAATAGCTTCACATTTGATTACCCTGTTTAAAACAAATTGGTAACAATCCCTGAATTTTATAACACCTAGAACAGCGTGCTCTTAGGCAAAAATGACTTCTGAACTTCTAATGGTTCTGGTAAACGCTTAGGCAAGCCTTAGGTATCCAATCTCTTATAAAACTGGAAACTGCCTCTTTGTGTGTACTGCTTAATGACTAACAGGCTTAAAATCAGTAGGCAAACTGATTAGGGCCCCTGCTTCTGAGTTATTAAAATGAACTGCCTATCTTCGGTGTCTTGATATTCACTTAGACATCATGCCTTAGGATATTGTTTAACAAAAGGCCCTTATTTTGCTTGAGTCGTTCTACTTATGTGTATTTTTTAAGGAGATAAATTTGAGCCTCTAATTTCTCCCTTTTATCTTATGTGCTAAGGTCCTAATTGTTCTTGCATGTCGCCTTAGTGTTTTCACCTTTAAAACCTTAGGGGTCTGTCTAGAACTATCTATAGGTAGAGGTCCTAAAATTCCTCCAGGACCATTAAGAAGGGACGGGTAACAGCACGTAATAGAGATCTGTGTGCGGTGAAATAGGGGAGGCCGATTTCTCCTTGACAAAATGCTTCGGAGGGTGATCTTGGAGGCCCGGGATCTCTTAACGGCCACTTCCCTCAAGTTCTGTCGATACTTAGCCAAGGATAATGCTGACCTAAGTCCTCACGAACGCGGGAATCTCCTGAAGAATTCATCCGAGGTCGATCAGGTCTATTTTGAGCAGCTCGACATCGGTCCACGTATACGTCATAAAGCTAGCCGGTTGTCCCATCTCATTTCTTTTATCACGCAATGTATCTTATTCTAAGTCTGGGCTCCCCCTCCTATAAAAGAGGAGTCGCTAACACCCTGTAAAGGAGAGCTCCAACTATTCTACTCAAGTGCAATAATATCTCTCTCTCTCTCTCTGTTCTTTCTAACTTGTTCGTTCTCACTGGCTCGAGGCCGCTTTAATATTTGTCGTTTTCTCTTGTTCTTCCTTTATTTCTTGGTATTGGCCATAAGGAGCCTTGATTAATCATATCTTAACTATTATCCCATTCCCGACAACCCTCGATAGCTCGAGATGAGTCCAGGTATCGACCACGAGGCCCTACATCGACCGGTCCGAAGCCAAGGCAGTAAGCCCCTCAGTTTGATTACTGCATCGTTTTAGCTTGCTTTTTATCATTAAACTTCATATTCTTAGCATCATCTGCTCATACAACTAGCATAAAAATAGATCACGTATATTTAGAATCCCATCTACAAATTTAATTATTGTTACTATTTTCACGGTAAATAGTTTGGCGCCCACCGTGGGGCTAAAAATAATAGTGATTATTTTCTTGCTGGTTTCATTGCACAAATGCAAGTTACCTTTCACACTTCTTCTTGTCCAAGATCTCTTGATTTCAGGTCAAAATGTCTAGCTCGGTAAACAGAATTGAGAACGACAACCTCAAAAACCACGGGGAAAACAGTGTGGCTGTCCCGGCCGCTGGAGCGCCACCACAGAATCCCGATAATGTGCCCGGACCGATTCTAGTAGACGCAGATTCACAGGACGCACAAAAAGTAGACGAAACTTCCTACACCGACAGGAGCATATGGCACAGCGACCGACAGGAAGCACAAAAAACCCCAGTGGGGAGAACATGAAGTTAGTCTTCATGTTATTTTTGAAATGCTGTAGGCACAGCAGTTGGCCATTGCTCGGTTGCAAAGCCATCCGAAGACTCCCAGCACAGCAGCACCGAAAATAGCTCCCCTGCCGAACAAGTGCTCGAAAGATCAAGCAATAATGGGTCCATAGCCGACCCTGCCATAGTGAAGATGCTCAAGGACCTCCCCAAAAGGATCGAATCGGGTGAGAAAATGATTGCAGCCAACTATAAACAGGTTGAGATCTACAACTCTAGGGTTGATCATATCCCAGGTGCACCCCCGATCCTCAAGGGCTTGGATTCGAAGAAGTTCATATATAGGTCGTTCCCCGAGGAAGCGGCCCCGAAGCCCATTCCAAAGAAGTTCAGAATGCCGGAACTCCCTAAGTAAAACGGTACCACCGACCTTAACGAACAAGTTACTGCCTACACCTACGCAGTGAAAGGCAACGATATAAAGAATGACAAGATCGAGTCCGTATTGCTAAAAAAATTCGGAGAAACACTTTCGAATGGGGCCATGATGTGGTACCACAACTTGGCTCCCAGCTCCATAGATTCATTCGCCATGCTAGCAGACTCCTTCGTAAAGGCACATGCTGGAGCCACCAAGGTAGCAACGAGGAAGTCTGACGTTTTCAAAATCAAACAGAGAGAGAACGAGATGCTGTGGGAATTTGTGTCCCGCTTTCAGATGGAACGGATGGAGCTACCGCTAGTCTCCGACGACTAGGCAGTGCAGGCCTTCACCCAAGGCCTGAACGAACGAAGCTCGGTGGCTTCAAAACAGCTGAAGCAGAACCTGATCGAGTATCCAGTTGTGACCTAGTCGGACGTCCACAACCGGTATCAATCAAAGATCAGAGCTGAGGATGACCAGTTGGGAGCCCCTTCGGGCTCAATATACCCAAACAGACTCCTAGCAAAGGAATCAAAACCAAACAAATAAATGTACCGGCCGTACCTCGAAGATAGGAGGAATGCCCCAAAGCGCAACCTACCTCGCAATGATTGTGAGGGTGGACCGAGGATAAGACCCTCGAGGGCTCATCAATAGAACCAGGTTCGATCGAAACATAGTGCCAACAAATGCACCACACCTATCGAAATTCAACTTCAGCATCGATGTGTCGGACATCGTGTTCGCTATCAGTATGCGAGTTCCACAACACGCACATCCACAGGACCGAGGATTGCCATCAACTACGAGAGGAGGTGGCTAGACTGCTCAATAAAGGGAACCTCCGGGAATTCCTTAGCGATCGGGCCAAAAACTAGTTTTGAGAAAGGGAGGCAACCAAGAAAAATGAGGCAAACGAGACGCAACATGTCATCCACCTGATCATGGGGGGCGCCGATGCCCCGCAGGAACCCATGATGAGAAGAACAAAAATTTCCATCACCAGAGAAAACCGGACTCGGAGATATATCCCCGAAGTCGCCCTCACATTCAGCGAAGAGGACATCGAGACCCTGTCTCAGCCCCACAATGATGCCCTAGTAATTTCCTTCCCTGTAAATTCTTCTCAGATAAAAAGTGTACTCGTGGATCCAGGTAGCTTGGCCAATATTGTCATGTCAAGGGTAATAGAACAGCTCGGGCTGCTCAACCAGATCGTGCCCACCACTCGGGTCCTTAATGGATTCAACATGGCGAGCGAAACAACGAAAGGAGAAATCGTCCTTCCGGTTACCGTGGCGGCACGACCCAAGACACCAAATTCCATGTCATCGAGGGAGATATGAGGTATAACGCCTTATTTGGGCGGTCGAGGATACACTGCATGAGAGAAGTACCATCCACCCTCCACCAAATGATAAAATTCCCAACAAAGGACAGGATCAAAACCATCTACAGGGAACAACACGCGGCAAGGGAAATGTCCGCAATACGCGACGTGTACCAGCGCTCATACCTTCGCCCCTGAATAAACCAAAAAGCGAATCGGGTCTTACCCTCGATCGAGCTTGACAAAATGAAGTAAAAATCCATGTTGTATCTCCTCCCTAGGCAATTATAACGAACCAATCCCGAATCATCGCCAGCATATCTCACTTCAAGGTATGACCATCTCCCTTTTTATTTTCAAATTTGGAACTAACCCCTATGTTGGCACTCGACCAGAGCTATCGGAACGCTAGCGCTGTCGGAAGACCTCAAAGCTCTAAAAACTCACCTGTTGCACTCTTTTACTTCGACAAATTTTTTGTCCCAAAAGAAGGGTTTTTAACGAGGCAACGTCTGCGAGCTGCCTAAGGGGGAACTCCGCAAAATGCTCAAGACTTCCGTTGTGGCCGAATTTTGAATAGAAAGGGGCATTCCCTCGGAAATCTACCCGCTCGAAGGAGTTTTGGAAATGACAAATAAGGTTCCTATGGGAAAATAATGTATCGGACCGAACGGTCGAACGAGCCATGACTATATAGTCAGGCCCCCGTCGGCGAATACATGTACTATTGTATCGAGCAATCAAAGAATACCTTTTGTCAAAAGAAAAAAGAAGACTCCTTCTCAGAGTAAGGTAACACATTCTTTCACCAGAAACGTCCCGAAAACTCGAGAACAGACGCCAGTAGTTCAAACGCTCAGACGGCCTCCGGGTCAAAGCTCTGAAGCCATAAAAACATCAGGCGAGGCAACATGGAAATCGTCGAGCAATCAAATTCGATCTAATATAGATTTATTCAACACAACAGTATATGTTTACATAAATAAATCGAAGGGTATCTGCCACCAAAAGCACCTCGTACTCCAACAAAAGAAAGTTTGGCATACTCATAGCGAGGAACCTTCCACCGAATGCGCCCCGAAGTACTCGGAGACTTAGCATCAACAATATGGCACCCGCACTATCCAGGTCGGAACTTCGGGCTCATAAAGCCCCAACAAGGTAACTCCCATCTCACGAATGACGTCCTTCGAGCCTCAACAAACTTGATGACTCAGAGACTGCCGCCAAATGCCTTACACTGGGAAACCCGAGGCCGTAAGACCCCGAGTGGGCAGACTTGATATAACCAGATCTATTCTACAAAGCAGCACAAACTGTAAGACCTCAACAGGTATGACAAAACTGTAAGACCTTAACAGGTATGATAAACTGTATGACCTCAACAGGCATGAAAATTTTTGTAAGACCTTACTACAAGCATAAAACTCAAAATCCTGAAGTTTAAGCTATACATCACATTTGTAAGAATCCCGAAAGGGCATACCCTCGGTGTAGACGCCTAAACTATCACTCAGGATCAAAATGGCTCCAGCCAAACAGATATGAATACAGTCAAAACGCCTGATCCAGCCAAATTAATGTGACTCGGGGAAGCCCGACAGTCGTTAAACAAAATCGTAGGTCATTACTTTGAATATACTTCAAAAAGAACCGGTTAAAAGAGGCTTCCCTCAACAGGTAAACGAGCTTTGACCATGTCAACTCCAAATCACAAGGCTTCGACCTATTCAGCCTACGAGCTAAAAACCTTCCGAGGTACTCGAACATCACCGCTAACAACTTGAAATCGAGGTTTTTCTCGAACCAACGACGGGTCAGGCAAAATTATTTCAAAAAGACCTTAACAAGAGGAATACAAAGCCTACAAAATGCCTACGGGCAAAAGTGTAAGAGCCATTGTTGCCAGCCAAATAAGCCTCCGGGTCGCATACTAAAAGGTCTCAACGACCAAACAGTGTAAGAGCCATTGTCACCAACTTGAAAATTAACAACTTGAGGATTAAAATGAGCTCGAGTCATAACCCGATTCAGAGACCGGATCCAAAATAGTTAACTATACAAGCCTCTGGGCTGCATATTAAAACGTCTCAACGAGCAAATAGCGTAAGAGCCACTGTCGCCAGCTTGAAAATCGAAAACACTTGAGGGTCAATTGAAGCTCGAGTTGCAACACAACTCGGAGAATAGACCCAAAATAGTTGAAACAACAAACGACCAAGGGCGAGAAATAGAAACCCTCGTCATCCGCCAATGTAGGCATGAAAAACTTGAGAGTCAATTGAAGCTCAAGCCGTAACGCGACTCGGATACTGAACCCAAAATAGTGGAAACAACAAATGCCCAAAGGCGAGAAATAAAAACAATTATCATCCACTCATGCAGGCATAGGATACTGGAGGTCTGGTAAGCTCGAGTCAAGGCCGGGCTCAAAGATTGAGCCTAAACAGCTGGGCAAAGCACAGAGGCCCCAATGCCTACCTACGACAAAAGTCACACTTAAAAGCCTCTAGGCCTGCCTAATTAGCTCCGAACCCACGACGTTCCTGTCAAACACCGAAACCAGCTCGCCTGGTCAAAAGCAATGCAGAAAGGGATACGAAAGAGATAAAGCTTCAGGTTTTCCCTTATTTTATCTACACAAAAGGCGCGCCCTCCATCTACAAACATGCTCTGTAGATATCAAATACAAAATTAAAAAACAACGAAATCTACGCTCCGCTCCAAAAGGCTATGGCCTGCCAGCCCCAGATTCGCTCTTCGTGATGTCAGGAAGAAGTGACCGAGCAGTGCACTTGTCCGCCCTTTCGCGAGCCAATTCCTCCGAGAGAATGAAGCCCCTAGCGCCGATCTCCTCGAGTACCTCTGTGTGGGATCTACAAATAACATACTCTTCGATCCTCTTATCACAATCGAGGGCTCGCTTCAACTTGGCCTGGGCTTAAGCAGCATCTTTCACATGAATCACCATCTTCTGATCAGCCCTGGCTCGACTCAACGAAGCTTCAGCCCGAGCATCGGTTATCTCAGCCCTGACCTTTGAGAGATCGGTCTCGAGCTTCGCGGTCATATCTACTTGAACTAAAGCATTGTCACTAGCCAAATAAAGTTGGATGTCGAAGGCGGGAACCTTGGCCGAGGCACTTTTCTCCTCTAAATCTTGAGCTTGCACCTGAGCCCTTAGTTCACCGCAAGCAATCCTGACGCGGGCGGCTTCGCCCTTAAGGTATTCTAAAGCCTCCATCTTTTTTTGTAGCTGAGATGGGAAAAAGGGTTAACCTTATGGGTCAAAAGGAGCAAAGCGCGTACTACAAAAGGTTACTTGCTCCATCAAGTAGCTCTCGTAATTCAAGATCCGGTACGCCTCATATCGCCAATGCACCAACTCAAACTCCTTCTCCTCGCTAAGGAGCTTAACGGACTCACCCTCGTCCAGAGCTTCCCAAAGCCTGGACCCTTGATGGAATAGTTCTGATCTGAGCCTATCAAAGGCCTGCAAAAGAAAAACTCGATAAAGAATGGAAGACGCGAAATACCGGGATGACTGCGCCGAAACTCACCATGAAGTGAAGCCGGCGGACTTCCTTGAAGGCAGAGCACACTCCTATTGGCCCTTCCTCTTCGACCCCGGAAGAACCAACATCGGGCAAAGCATATCCACTCGGAGGAACCACGATCCTGGAATCAAACACTCCGGGAATAGCAGACTCGGACAATGCCCTCTCCTTGAAGGTACGGGCCCATTAAGCCCCATTAAAAGCTCCACCACACTGCGGGTACAAATCCCATTTATCACTATCGTCCCTCAGCTCGAAGGCCGATGACTCCTTCTGCTCTTTGGAAGAGCATTGCCTCATCCCAATGAACCTCCTGGTACCTACAGTGGCAAAGCCGGTACAAAATAAAGGGGAAAATGTCATCTCAAATATAGGAAGGTCAAGGCAAAGGTAGCGTGCGTGCATACCTTGGTATCTCGCTACCCATCTGATACGGAATACAGTTCGCCACCTACGATCATCGCAGGTCGAATGGGTCACCAACCTCTCACCCAGCCAGGCAGATCGAGAACTTCTCCCGGCATCCATGAAGTTGCTGCAAAAAGGGAGAAGCACAATTACTCAACTGATTTTTTGTAATAAGTAAAATCTGAGAAATCGCCAGACACTCGACTCACGTGCGTAATTCCATCCCTCGGGAAATGGCATAAGCTCCACGGGGATGATGTCAGCCGTCCAGAACCGGACGGACCAACTGGCCCACTCTCGATCCCTATCTTCTTCATCATCGACAACAAAGAGCATGGACGAACGACACCGCAAGGTTAGCAAGCCTCGGTGATGAAAGGGCCGGTACAGCCTGACGAGGTGACTGAGCATGAATTCAAGCCTAGCCTTCTCTGCAAAGGACCTCATCATCAGCACCACTCGCCAAAACGACGGATGTATCTGCGCCAAAGTAGCCCGGTATTTCAAGCAAAAATCAAGCACGACCCTATCAAGGGGCCAAATGCGAAAGGATATAGGTATACGCTCAAGAATCCATCAATAGACTCTGTAATGCTCTCATCCGGGGAAAGCACCTACATCGTTATCCCCTCACTCCATCCGCAGTATCTCCTCACCATCTCTAGATATTCTTTTTTTATCAAAGACACGGTCTTCAGAGCGAACTTTCGCAGATCCTGAGCACCGGGAGTGGCGCTCCCCACTCCCTAGCGGGCCGACCCTGAAGTAGTTGCCATGACTATGGTATAATCGACGGACAAAAGCAAGAACGTGTGCCAACGCTTTTTGTGCCTAAAGAAATAGAGAACCCTATGCCAAGTCAAAGGGGTAGCTATCAAAAATAGTGAGGCCTTTTGAAGAAGCCGAAGCTACCCCACATATATGCAGAAATAGCGGTGATTCACCTATCTGGAGTGAGCCTCGGGAAGCCAATGGTCTCAACACAAATCGATGGGGCGATACCCGACCCCAGAGGCATCCATCGACGAGAAGCTAAGCCTCAAGGAGTCAACTGTATTATCTCTAGTCTCGAAGTAATAATCAACCCCGAATACCTCCATCATAGTAAGATGGCACTTCAGAGGGCCAACAACACCTTCACCAACACAAGATTGGCATATAGCTTCAAAGGCCTCCACCAAGGGAAACCAGCTTGCGGAGAAATAGGCGTTTTAACAAACACCCGTACAAAACGGGCTCTGAGTGCTGTCCAGGATGGTCCGAGCAGGGGCAGGCCTCTATTCAGAGACTGCCTCCAGGAAGTCATTGGCGTCCCTGGTCCATGGGTCCTCGAGCAAGCTTCTTCTCGAGGGTTATTATGAGGCCCGAAAACATTATCCATGCCTCCACGCAAGGATAGGGTCCCGGTGGCCCAAGGTTATTGGCCTTATTCGGGTTCGGTTCGAGAAATCACGAAAGACCCCGCGCAAAGCCGTTTTTATCAACCAAAGGCAGGGAAGAATACTCGCATCCGAGGTTAGTATCACAGACGACAAAAAAAGATCGTGCATTTAGAGCTGCCAAAAATATAAAGAAATACAGCAGGTATCAAAGGAAGGAATCAAGGAAACATCTTTGTATTTATAAATATGTTTGCTTACAACGATCCTCGGGGGGTCCTTACATATGATTACAAAAGCCCGTAGGTGGATCCTTACGTAAAGATAAAAAAGTTCAAAGGATATGCATACAACAAGAGCCTAAGAATCTAGCCTATTCCCTAAATACGGCATCTCTGTCATTATCCCCTCAGGCATATGACCTCAAAGACAATATCTTCCAAGTCCAATCCCCTCAGGGACCCTATCCTAATCCTCCCGGAATGGCATTTTCAAAAGGAAGGATATAGAAGAGGAAGGCGAGGGAGATGAGCAAAATGACGAAGGAGAGGCCGGAAAAAGACAAGATGTGGCTAGGTGAAAAATTTGGCTAGTACGAACTCCACCAGTACTACCATTTTGGAGCCACTTCTTAAGACGCTGCCTCGGCCCGAGAGGCAACAGCCAATAGAGACTGTCGCCATACCCCCCAGGAATCCAAAAGGGGTGTACGTGCCAAGCCGAGGAAGGAGGGTGAGCAGCGGTGTATAATCCGAGCCCCCTCTTGAGCAGCGGTACATAATCCAAAGTATCTCCCAGGGTCGGAGGAAATAAGCCCTCTGCCTCATCGCCCCGAGCCAACGGTGACTGCAACAACAGTAACAACAACAACAATAGAATCACAACTTCGTCCAACCAAAAATAGATTGAGAGTTGGGCCAAGGCACACATGACATAAGATCTTAAGGCCATGGGCCTCAAACATAATGAGATGGAAAAGACTAAAGATAGCAGGAAAGGAGGAAAAGATGGATTTCAAAGGAAGTTTGAATAAGAAGCCGACCATAAGAAGCCACATTCATAGGGGAGGGCAAAGTAACCAACGGTGCCATTATCGCCCTCAAAAAACGTAACAGCAGGCGCAATCAATGCGTTCATGGAAGCTGAGTTGATAGCAATAACACAATCTTTAAGGACGAAGAGCCGCGACATTTTGGATGATCCTAGAGAAGCAAAAAGGCGAAACACCTCAGCACTTGTAAAAGAGGGGTTGCACCATCAGCCCGATGTCGTTATGGGAGACCGAGAAGTGGGGTGTCAGAATCATTTCTTATCACTTCCCTCTAAGAAACGCAGAGACTATCTGTGTGCGGTGAAATCGGGAAGGCCGATTTCTCCTTGACAAAATGCTTCGGATGGTGATCCCGGAGGCCCGGGATCTCGAATCGGTCACTTCCCTCAAGATTTGTCAATGCCCAGCCAAGTATAATGCCGACCGAAGTCCCAACGAACGTGGGAATCTCCTGAAGAATGCATTCAGGGTCGATCAGGTCTATTTTGAGCAGCTCGACATCTAGCCGGTTATCCCATCCCATTTCTTTTATCACGCAATGTATCTTGTGCAAAGTTTGGGCTCCCCCCTCCTATAAAAGGGGAGTCTCTAACACCCTGTAAAGGAGAGCTCCAACTATTTTACTCAAGTGCAATAATATCTCTCTCTCTCTTTTATTTCTAACTTGCTTGTTCTCACTGGCTCGAGGCCGCTTAAGAATTTATCACTTTCTTACTTGTTCTTCCTTTATTGCTTGGTATTGGACATAAGGAGCCTTTATTAATCATATCTTAACTATTATCCCATTCCCGACTAACCCCGATAGCTCGAGATCGAGCCCAGGTATCGATCCCGAGGCCCTCCATCGACCGGTCCGAAGCCAGGGTAGTAAGCCCCTTGGTTTGATTACTGCCTCGTTTTAGCTTGCATTTCATCATTAAACTTCATATTCATAGCATCATATGTTCATACAACTAGCATAAAAATAGATCACGTATTTTTAGAATCACATATACAAATTTAATTGTTGTTACCATTTTCACGGTAAACAAGATCGCTGACCAACACTTGTTTTAATGACCACTAAAGGGGTGGGACGGGTAGATATGGGATATGATGATTACGCACTAATATCACATGTAGCCCCTCATTGAGGAGTGTTTACCGGGCATTGCGTGGGGTGATCCTATAGGCTAACCAACCTAGGACTCCCCTTTTCCAAAATTTCCTTTTGTTTAAACTTTGTTTTATATGTATACAACATGTTCAAAATCTTTGCCTTGTTATTTGTGTTATACAACGTCCAACGTGTTTTACTTGAAAATTATTTGATTCGACTATTTATTTGTTAATGGACTAATTCGTAAATATAAATTCGGTCGGGACTCACAGTTGTGGACTAAGAGGGGTGCCTAACACCTTCCCCTTGAGGTAATTTCGAGCCCTTACCCTAATCTTTGGTAATGCAAACCAATCCAAGAGTTAATCGCTCTAGGTGTCCTAACACACCATAATCCGTTAGGTGGCGACTCTTTGAATACCCAATTCCCAAAAGGAAATGAGTTATTACCCCCCATGAATGTCGAAACCCGAACTTCTCTTCGCAGAGGAAAAAAAAAGGGGCGTGATAGACACTTAGTCGATGGGTCATTATTTCCGGCGGGATCCCTGTCATGTCTAAATGGGACCAAGCAAAGCAATCAATGTTGTTAATAAGAAATTGGATAAGTTTTTTCCTGAGTTCGGGGGTTAATCCCATTCCCAGGTATACCTTTCGATATGGAAGATGATCGATCAAGATGGCCTGTTCGAGTTCTTCGACCGTTGATTTTGTTGCATCTGACTCCTTGGGGGCAATGAAGGTCCGAGGAATGAGGAAATCTTTTGTGTCATCTTCGTTCGAATGCTCATAGACCACCTGTTCCTCGGGGGTCAGCTCGTTTCTTGACTCATCTTGGACGGGGAGAGTTAATGTTAATGCCGTGTCGTTTACCGCAAATATCTCCTTTATTGTATGTTGTTTTCCGTACATCGTTTTTATACCATCTTTTGTTGGGAACTTCATTATCTGATGAAGAGTTCATGGTATCGCCCTCACGTTGTGTATCCATGTCCTTCTAAGTAAGGCATTGTACCTCATATCACATTCGATGACATGAAACTTGGTGTCTTGAATTATACCAGACACATCGACTGGGAGGGTGATTTCTCCCTTTGTTGTCTCGCTTGCCATGTTGAATCATTTGAGGACTTTAGAGGTGGGCATGATCTGATCGAGCAGTCCGAGCTGCTCTACCACCTTCGACCTGATTATGTTGGCCGAGCTACCTGGATCCACGAGCACACATTTAATTTGAATATTATTCAAAAGAAAAGAAATTACTAGTGCATCATTATGTGGTTGGTACAAGGCCTCGATGTCTTGTTCTCTAAATGTAAGGGCGTCCTCGGGTACATAGCTCCGAGTATGTCTTTCTGTTGCGATGGATACATTGGCCCATTGAACATGTGTCCCTGTGGGACGTCAGTTCCTCTAACGATCATGTGAATGATGTGCTGAGGCTTTTCTGGTCCATTCTTTCCGTTTGCCTCTCTTTCTTGAAAGTGGTTCTTGGCTCGATCGTTGAGGAATTCTCGAAGGTTCCCTTCATTGATCAGCCGGGCCACCTTCTCTTGGAGCTGCCTACAATACTCAGTCCTATGACCATGAATGCCATGATATTCGCACATCAAGTTGGGGTTCCTTCGGGATGGATCTGACTGTGCAGGCTTTGGCCATCTTGTATCCCTGATTCTACCCATGGCCGATACGATGTCTGAGACATCGATGTTGAAGTTGTATTCTGACAATTGGGGTGTCTCCATTGGCCTCAAATGCCTGTCAAACCCGATCTTTCCCATAAGTCCCCAGGAATTTTGGGCTCGATCTACTCTTCGATCATTTCGAGGTATATTCCCCCTCGAAGTGTCTCTTCGATCTTTGAAATATGGCTGATACCTTTCTTTGTTTGATCTCGACTCTCTTTCCGTAGACCTTGGTTCCTTTGCCAGGAGCCTTCTTGGATATACTGAGCTAGAGGGGGATCCCAATTGGTCGTCTTCGATCCTGATCTTTGATTGATACCTGTTGTACACATCCGCTTAGGGCACGACGGGATATTCAATCAAATTTTGCTTTAGCTGCTTCGAAGATATCGAGCTTTGTTCGTTCAAGCCCTAAGTGAAGTCCTACATTGCCCAGTCATCGGAGACCGGAGATAATTCCATTCGCTCCATTTGGAAGCGAGATACAAATTCCCTCTGCATTTCGTTCTCCCTTTGTTTGATATTGAAGATTTCGGACTTCCTTGTAGCAACCTTGATGGCCAGCATGTGCCTTCACAAAAGAATCTACCAACATGGCAAACGAATCCATCGAGTTGAGGGGTAGTTGTGATACCATATCATGGCCCCCTTTGATAGTGTTTCTCAAAATTTCTTCAGCAAGACAGATACAATCTTGTCATTTTTTAAGCCATTTCCTTTTACAGCACAAGTATAAGCAGTAATATGCTAATTGGGGTCCGTGGTCCCGTAATACTTCGGGATATAGGGTATTCTAAATTTCTTCGGGATAGGCTTCGAAGCCGCACATGATGAGAATGGTTTCTGCACGAACTTCTTTGAATCTACACCCTTCAGAATCGGGGGGGGGGCACCCGGGATCTGATCGACCCTCGATTTATAAGTCTCCACCTTTTTATCGTTAGCCTCTATCTTCTTTTCTCCTAACTTGATTTTTAAGTTAATTCCCCGAGCATTTTCATGATTGTGGGGTCAGTTCCCGAGCCGCTTTCATCGGGTCTTTCTAGCACTGGCTCGTGCTGCATGTTTACTGGCTCGGCGGTGTTAGGGGTTCTGTTTTGACTTTGAAGTTGAGCGATGGTGACTTGATGAGCTTGAGCATCTCGAATATCACTTGAAGGTTGACTTTTCCTTCTTTTATTCCTCATGTTTCTTGACCTCCAACCTGGGCTTCCCTGCGTCCATTCCTTATGGGGTATGTGCCTACTTTCATGTTTAGAGCGTTGTGGGAGCTGATATCAACTGGCTCCACGTTTGGCACACCCTGAGGGTTTACAGGTGGTACACCGAGCCCTATGCCGCTATTTTCTCCAAGTCCTTCACTGTTATGAGCAGGTGCATTTTGTGTGCTAGACATATTTTGGCCTAAAATCAAAAAAAAATTGACAAGAAAAAGTGTGAAGAATAACGTGTGTTATCAGAAAACTAGCACCAAAACAATTACTATTATTTTAGCCCAGCGGTGGGCGCCAAACTGTTTATTTTGAAAATGGTTTTAATAATTATATTTGATTTTGTGGTTCTAAAAATATGTGATTTATTTCAATACTAGTTGTTAGGCAATAGATGATAAGTGTAAGTAAAGAGAATAAGATATGCAAACCAATATTGATGAAGGATCGGGGTCTCGAACTTAATGGAATCAGGGACCTCGGGTCCGATAAAAGCAATAAATGAAGAACAATAAATGAAGAATAATGAATGAAAAATAATAAAGCTGAAAGACAGTATTGAGCGTGAGAAAAGCAGAAAATGTTCTATTTGTGGTAAAACTGTTGTGTCCCCCTACAAGAATATTTGGGTCCCCTTTATATATGAGGAGTGAATCCCAACACAGTACAAGTCTAATCATGAAAGAGAAATGCTATTGGTACAACTGTATAACAAACTTGTACGGGCTTGTACTATCTTTGCAGACCTTATCAGCTCTAACCACACGTCCTTGAGAGTGTTTCTGCCTTTCCATAACGGTCATCGATTTTACACTGCCTCGACGTAGGCCGCGAAGAGCCTTCGACATGCTTTCTAGAGGTATGCATTTCGGGGTCGAACTTCAGTTTTTACTCCGAGCCCCTTAAAATTGGGCTTGACATGACATAGAGGCCTTGATATCGGGCCCCGTATCGACCGCACACAAAGTCATTTCACTATAAAGAAAATAGCCTTTTCTGATCGAAAATACTATCTAATGCTGTCCGTTTTGAAAGGATTACTGATCAAAAATCGATCGAGTTGGCTGGATTCGAAAAAGGATAGGTGGTACTAAAAACTGATCACCTACTCAGTCTGTTAATTGGTATGAAAACAATTAAAAGCCTGACTGAATCAGACGATTTTCTGAATATAATTTTTGGTCCATTTTAATAGGAAACCGAACGAGTCGGTCGGTTTCTTCAAAAGTAATTGTTAGAAAAATAAGTATATATATATTGTTCCGATTAGTGAAGTGTTAATTAAGTGAATGCTCAATGAGAGATAAATAGTAGTCTTGATGAATACTTTTACAGTTAAAACTATTCAATATATTTTTAATTTGTTTCTGGGTATACAAAAATCTTAGAAGCGTATAAATAATATGAACCAGAGAAAATATCTTTTTTTGCGTTCTCACATAATGATGAAAATATATGGTAGCCACTACAACCTATTAGGCTTTTAACCACATTTCAGGGAATTTGCAGCAAAAAAGAAAGAGAGACATCAAGAAGTTATTACAGCATTGAAACAAGATAAGGGAAAACAATAATCATTGCCTTGACCTCAACAACAAAAGAGATAAAGGAAAAACTCAAATTATTTCCACCATCGCAACGACCAAATATAAGAAAAGAAAAACTCAAATAATTTGCTATTCATTTTGGATGAACCACTACAAGGTTCACCATCAACATCTCCTAAGCAAGGATAATTACGCTATTCATGAGCTGCATGTTAGTAACCATTTGACGAAGTGCTGAAGTTTCTTCTTTGAGTTGTGCATTTTCTTGAAGTGCTTGATCATGGCTCTCAGAGGCATCGTTAAGTTTGTTCAGGAGCTGGTGATTCTCATTCCGGAGGCAAATAACCTGTACTAGAGGCGGATCCAAAATTTAATCTTTACAAGTTCAATTAGATTTTAAACTCTTCGAAAATATTGTCTACAAAAATGATATATGCAATTTCCCTACTTCATTTTACGTGATACATTTTGGCTGATCATGAAATTTAAGAAAAAAAGAAAGATTTTTGAAATTTATAGTCTAAAACATCACGTAACTAGGAAACGAAATGTTTAAAATTAAATTATTTTTAAATATAACAAATTGACCTTCTTTTTGGGATAAAAAAGAAAGAGTCCCATATAAACTAAACATTGACCACTGACCTGTGCCCATAGCTCGTCGAGGTGCTTCTGCTTGCGCATGCGTGATCTTCGTGCCGATTCTCGATTAGATATCATTCTTCTTTGTTTCCGTTCATTTATTAGAGTCAGTAGCTGCTGATCATCAGTTTCATCACACGTTGAATAGTGGCAGTTGAAATAATTATTATTTGTTCGTGGATTGAGTTCTTGAAGTGGAGGACCGATCCGAAGATCATACAAAGGGCTAGAGATTCTGATATTGGACTGAAATGTGGCTGTGTAATTAGTATAGTTGGGGATTAATTGAGAAGGGAAATACAGTTCTGTGACATCAGTGGGTTGCATGGCTTAAAAGTATTTGATTTTGCGAGGACAATGCTGTTTTTTGAATCAGATCTAATTGGAGGGAGGCATTTTATAGGCTGGGAGAAAAAAGTTGATGGCGTATATATTGGCCCCATTTATCAAATAGCAGCAGTAGAGTTCCTTAAATAAATGAGACCACCAAAATTAATGTTGAACATGTGCATGTGCATATATTATATCAGGAAACATATACTACGATCGACTCAGTCTCTATGCAAGCACATTGTCAATCGGATAGTGTAAAGAATACGCTACTAAAATAAAATAACTTGTTTTAGCAGCTTGTTTCATTCTCCAGTTTTGTAATTAATCACACCTATTATGCAGTGCCGGCTCCAACCTTACGTGGAGTAAGGCGTGTGCGGTGTGCCTTATGCCCCAAAACTTAGGGAGCCCATTTTTAAAGATAGTAAGTTTATTGGTATTTAAAAAAATAATATTTAATTCTTTAATACAAAACTAGAGTTTTTAATATAAAGGAAAGAGATTTTTTTAGATATATAAATAAAATGTGACTTACTTAAAAATGTATAGATGAATAGTTTTCATAATTTTTAGTTGAATCTCTCTCTTCCTTAATTTGTCCAAGTCTATGTTTTTTTCTTTTTATTCAATCTCTTCATATTTCAGAAATTCCTACATATTTTTTGTGTTTCTTTTTGATATTTTTTTTTGGTTTCCCACCAGGTGTCAGGTACCCGCATTGGAGCTCGACTATATCCAGATTCGCGACGCGTAGCGCCCCATTTGGGGGGAAGTGCTCCCTACCAAAGATTTTTCGATACCCAGGGCTCGAACTTGAGACCTCTGGTTAAGGGAAGAGTAGTCTCATCCACTGCACCACATCCTTTGGTGGTCTCTTTGATATTCTTATTCACTTCTTTCTTCAAGATTTCACTAGTTCAAGTGTTCAACAATACTTTTAAGCTTTCAATAGTTCTATACTTCTATTGCTTTGTAAGATCTTACCTAAGATCAATAATATCTCAAGAAAGATTAAATAAGTTGGCTACATTATCAATTAAGCAAGAATTATTAGAGAAAATCGATTACAAAAAAAATATTAACAATTTTCTTATCTCAAAAAGTTATAAGAATAGACTTCCAATAAAAAAATATCTTATAACTTTCTTTACAAAATTTCACTACTAGAAATCCGGTAAAAAACGACCACAAAAAGCTACCAAAGTTGGTCGCTTATAGGCCTAAAAGTGACCAAACATGCCTGGTCGCAATATTGCTAGTCCCTTTATTTTAGGGACCAAAGTTGGTCGCTAATTAGCGACCAACTTTGGTCGCTAATTAGCGACCAACTTTGGTCTCTAAGGTAAAAGGACCAAATATTCCGGGTAAAGACTATAGCGACCAACTTTGGTCGCTTTATTATTTTAATAATATAATTTTGGCGACCAAAGTTGGTCTCTAAATGTAAAATACGTTATTTATTTATTATTAATCATAAAAAAGCGACCAACTTTGGTCTCTAATCCAAATATTATATTTTAAAATCTGGAAAATAGAGACCAAGATTGTTCGCTTTTTTATTAATTTTTTTAATTTTTTTTAAAAATAAGCGACCACAGTTGGTCGCTAACTTCAAGAAATAAATTTTTTAATTATAAGCGACCAACTTTGGTCGCTATATTTCCAGAAATTATTTTTTTTAAAATAGAATAGCGATCAAAGTTGGTCGCTTTTGAGAAATCTGGGTTAAATAGCGACTAAGGTTGGTCGCTATTCCCTAGAAAATTGTTTTTTTAAGGAAAAAGCGACCAACTAGCGACCAAAGTTGGTCGCTTTTCTTGGTATATTTTTGGCAGAAACTGCCTGTTTTGGCAGCTACACCACCTGCCAGCTTACCAAAAATCCTAAACAGGCATTTTATGCCAACAACAACAACAACAATAAAAAGCAACAAAGTATAAAGTTCAATAGAACTAACACATTAAACCAACAAAACTAAGTTAACGCTTATTACAAGCCCATTCGAAAACGGGTTCTATTGTCTAGTTTAAAGTATATAAAGTGCTCAAGGAGTGTTCTTTCAGTAGCCTCGTCCGAAAGTTGAATTGCCTCGCCCGACTCACTAAGTGGCTGACTGCGTATGAATTCACCCACATTAGTTGTGAAGCGAACATATAAGAAAAATTATATTGAATTAGTATTTCAAAATTTATATAAAAGTAAATCAAAATACTTAATGAAAAGTAAAAAACTTACATGTATAGTCGAGGCTCGACCTTCGACCCATCTTTCTGGATCAGTCTCTTTCTTTTTCTTTACAATACGAGTCTCATTGAATAACTGATCTTACTTCATTGGCATCATAAAGTTGTCTGGTGACTTTGGTGATTATCCTCGTGGTACTATTACTCAGGATGAACTTAGATACAGAGAGTAACTTGGATACAGTACCCGACAGGGTGTGTCTTTGATCAATTGTTGTTCTCATTAGCGACAATGATGGTGAGAAGGCAATGACACGTGTTTCAAACAGTTATGGTGTAGGAAAGAATTTAATATTTCCTAAGCAGATAAAAGAAGAGGTTATAGAGGAATTCTCTACTTCCTCTTGGAAAATGAAGTAGAGAATTCCTCTATAACCTTTTTCTTTTATCTACTTAGGAAATGTTAAATTCCTACCTACACCATCACTGTTTGAAACACATATCATTGCCTTCTCATCATCATTGTCGCTAATGAGAACAACAATTAAAGGCACACTATGTCAGGTACTGTGTCTAAGTCATTCTTGGTGGAAGTTCCATTGCATTTCTAATAAAGTCATCAACCCCTTCTACAAAATCCTCCCGCAATCTTAAATTTCAATTCATATCCACAAAAGTTCAATTCATATCCTAAAGGCTCAATTCATATCCTAAAAGTTCAATTCATACACAAAAATTTCAACTCATATCCTAAAAGTTCAATTCATACACAAAAATTTCAATTCATATCCTAAAGGTTCAACTCATATCCACAAAAGTTCAAGTCATATCCTAAAATTTCAATTTATAAACTAAAATTCCAATACATAAACCAAAAATTTCAATTCATATCCTAAAGGTTCAACTCATATCCACAAAAGTTCAAGTCATATCCTAAAATTTCAATTTATAAACTAAAATTCCAATACATAAACTAAAAGTCCAATTCATATCCTAAAGGTTCAACTCATATCCACAAAAGTTCAAGTCATATCCTAAAATTTCAATTTATAAACTAAAATTCCAATACATAAACTAAAAGTCCAATTCATATCCTAAAGGTTCAACTCATATCCACAAAAGTTCAAGTCATATCCTAAAATTTCAATTTATAAACTAAAATTCCAATACATAAACTAAAAGTCCAATTCATATCCTAAATGTTCAATTCATATCCTAAAGGTTCAACTCATATCCACAAAAGTTCAAGTCATATCCTAAAATTTTAATTTGTAAACTAAAATTCCAATATATAATCCTAAAGTTGCAACTCTTAGGGTTTCTTCTCTTCAAATAATTTCTTCCCCAAATTAGTAGGTAAAACTAAATATTTTGGACTAAATGTATTAATAAGAACCCTAAAAATTGCAAATAATATATAACTTTGAACCCTAACATGGTTGAGCTAACTTTGAACCCTAACATGGAGAAATTAAACCCTAACATAGAGAAATTAACTTTGAATCCTAACATGGTTGAACAAATAATATATAACTTTGAACCATAACATGGAAAAATTAAACAATCACTGTATTTCGAAAAAAACAAAGAAAGGAGAAAGAAACCTACCTTGGGAATGGAGGTCGCCGGCGGTGGAGCTGCTACCGTCGGTGATCGTTGGTGGCGTGGGTGGTGCCGCTGCTTCTGGGAGTCGGGGGGGGGGGGGATTTGAGTGTGAGAGAGAAAAGAGAGATTTTGGGGAATTCTTTTGAAAGAATGGGAGGCGAAACCCGATTTTGACACTGGAACTAAAAATAGCGACCAACTTTGGTCGCTATTTTGGTAGCAAAATAAGTTTTTACTTTTTGACCAAAATAGCGACCAAAGTTGGTCACTATTTCTAAAAAAAATTAAATTACTTTTAATTCAATTTAAAATTATGTACATATGTAATATAAATTTAGGATTTTAATTCAATTTAAGCTATATATAAACATATATATAAAAATATTATATATATATATATATATTAATTGATATAAGCTATATGTTTTAATTTATTGTTAATATATATACATGCATATGAGTAGGTTATAAGTCGATGAATCAATTTACAAGTGTATCAATGCCTAAAAGAACTCGTCCCTGTGTTCCGAGCGCTTCATGTTCTTATATATACATACCTAATATTATATCGAATATAGCTTATATATATATATATATAAGAAGAAGCTATATTCGATATAATACATATATTAATTGATATAAGTCGAGACGTTTTAATACCTAAAAGAACCCGTCCCTGTATATATTGGAGTATATAGTGTATATATATATATATACTATCCATGTGTATCAATACCTAAAAGAACCTGTCCCTGTGTTCCGAGCGCTTCATGTTCTTATATATATATTATAGACACACACACACGCTTCGTAGTACTGCTTAACTGCATATATAGCATGTTAGAGTATATTTTAGTCTATTCATCATTTGTATTACAAAAGTGTTAGCGGGTTACATTTATATTATTTAGATAGTAAATACAAAAGTGATTTTTAATTTTGACCATTGTTAACCTGAAAAGAGACCAACTTTGGTCGCTAAATATACATAAATTTAAATTAGCGACCAAAGTTGGTCGCTAAATTTAAATCATATTTATTTATATTTTATATAATATTTAAAATAATAATATAATTGTTAAACGTTAGAACTCGGTCCCAGATTAGCGACCAAAGTTGGTCTCTATTTTCGTAAGCGACCAACTTTGGTCGCTAAATTTGAATTATATTTTTTTATATTTTATAAATTTTTTTAAATAAAAATATAATTATTAAAATTTTATAATTGGGTCCCATTTTAGCGACCAAAGTTGGTCGCTATCTGCTTACCCCTTAATTAGCGACCAACTTTGGTCGCTAATTTTAAATTATATTTATTTATATTTTATAATTTTTTTAAAATAATATTATAATTATTATAATTATATAAGTGGGTCCCCCTGTAGCGACCAACGTTGGTCGCTAATTTCACTATACCTTTGACCAAGCAAGTCTGACTAGTCCGGTCAATATTTTGACAAAATTAGCGACCAAATAGCGACCAACCCTGGTCGCTAATGTATATCAAATAATTATTTTATTATTTTCGCCAATTTAGCGACCAACTTTGGTCGCTTTTCTTGACAGACCAACTTTGGTCGCTAAAGTTTGGTCGTTTTTTTTCCGGAATTCTAGTAGTGTTTAGACCTCATATTAAACTTTGGCTTTAGGTCCCGTATGTGCTTAGGCCGCCCCTGCTATTATGAATAGTTCCATGTGCTTACCCTTTGAGTTCACTTACGGTACAATTTTTTTTTATCATTTATTACGTCATCTAAAAAATAATTTTAGGTAATTATTCATAATAAATAGAATCAGCAGTCTAAAACTTTACTAGTTACTAGTTAGTTACAGTTAAGAAATCCAATTTTAGGTTAAAGAGTTTTAAATTACACGAGAAAAAGAGGAGATTTGCTTTGAAGGAAAAGGCAAAGAAGCAAATGACAATCCGAAAAGTGTCATTATTGCAAAGGCTAGCTATATATAGGCCAATAATGTGTTTCAGGCTCTGATGGTTTTACTCAACAATGTTCCCTGACATTAGTGGAAAATGAGGCTGCGGAAGGTAAGCTCTTTCTATAAGTGGAAAGACCACACGACCAATTAGTTGATGACTCAACAACCACTTAGGTACATGGTTTAAAAAGGATTTTTAACTAATAAAAGTGAGCGATGTAAAATATAATATATATATATATATATATATATATATATAATGTTATACATGAAATTTAATCAGTTATGGTAGGTTATGAATTTATTCTACAGATTATGATCAAACTTGCTAAGCAGAGCTACATGTTGTTGGTCAGAGGGATCTAATAATGTAAATTTCGTTACATATTGTCAGTATACTGAACTATAGTACTCTTTAAAAGATGATCATTATGTATAGCTCCTTATAATGTACATGATAACAGCTCCTTTTTAAGTGCTACACCATGGCATGGGCCGGCCTAGTCTTAGGACTCATTTGTCCATACATATTTTTCCTTTTTTTCGAAACTCATCTTTAGGATATAATTGTTTACCTCGAAAATACGAGCAACAGTTAAATTTGTTTAGAATTTTAAAGATATGTGATTTAGTTCAATACTAATTAATAACCAATAAATTTGACGTATAAATGAAAGAAGTAAGTAAAATCAAACTAGTGTGCAAGCCAGTCTCGACCTCGAGCTAAGGTGGCCTCGAGGTAGGTCAAGAACAAAAAGTTAAAGGACAACTCTGATGAATAATGAGAAAGAAAGTAAGAGAGCATATTATTTTGCCAATGATTGATGATGGTTACAAATGATCGAGGTCCCCTTTATATAGTAGCGAAATATTTTGCCAATGATTGATGATGGTTACAAATGATCGAGTTCTCCTTTATATAGTAGCGGAAGTCTAAATAAGGTACATTTCTATTTATAGTAAGGAATCTTATTGGGGCAGTTGTCTAACCGCCTAGTACAAATTCGTACTAACTCGTACAAATCTACTCCGGAATTTGCGCCATGATCTTGGGGATGTGGCGGGAATCTTACTCTTTTAGTTACAAACTCATAACGGCATCATCTCAGGGTTGGTCATACTCGGCTTCGGTGCTCATCGCGTACTTCGATCCTTGAGCCTTGTACTCTATCATCGGGCTCGAGCTTGGTCTATCGGGTTTGAACTTGATCTATCATGAACTCGGGCTTGGAGCGACTCTTCGAGCCCATGAAATCGGGCATACCTAATTTCGACCGTATACAGATAGTCCCCGCGTTTCTTAGAGTAAGATGATAAGAAATGATTTGATCCCTGATCTACGGAGGCCTTGATCATGATGTTAATCTCGTGACGTCAGCGATTGAAGTGATTGAAAGGTCGCATCTGCATAGTTCTCAAGGCCATTAATTGAGGCGGCTGATGGTCGACCATTGGTTTCCCCAAACCGTTAAAGCGGCCACTATAAATGGGGCAATTTTACAACTTTTACAACCTTTACTTCACAAATTTTTCTCAAAACTTCACTAGCTTCTTCATCTTTCCTGAGTTTATCCTTTCTTCAACTTGTTCTCGCTACAACATCAACTTCCTTTCTTCTTTTGAATTTCTTATCAATAATGGCCAAAATATCTAAAACCGTTCCCTAGAAAGAAAAAGCCTCCTCATTATCGTGGCTGGCCGGTGGTAGAACGGCGGGGCCACCTCGTATCGAGGAATGTATTCCTGGGCCATGCGAGCTCTCTTCCTATTTTAAAATCGACAAGCCTCCATCTGTTCCAGGCCGATGCAAGCCTATGTCCCGATACATCTGCTTGATCTCTGAGGCCGATCTCAAGTAGGTGAAAGAGGACTGTCATTGGGAGAACAAGGAAGTGGTGATTCCTTCCATAGAGGAGGACATCACTACCCATGTGAAAGGATACCTAAGTATGTATACTTATCCTTTCAGACTGAGTCTCGTAGATCCGGTACTGGGTCCTGTAGTTCAGTCATTCATGATTTCTGCCACTAGTATCGGGTGACCCTTGGCTAGATCTACCTTTCTTTCTGGCATATTGTCAAATTGCTCAAGTTCTTCTCGGGCGAGGTCAGGGGGGGTTGCTTTTACACTTGACCATCTAATCAGGCTATACAACCCTCGCCTCTACCAGGGCAGTTTGATAAAGCTCCAACGTCGGTTCTCGAAGTCCCTATTCTCCAGTATCGACAAGGAAAAAGATCGAGGATGGATGGGTCGATTTTTCTGAATCAAGACCTCTGACTTAATCCTTGCTGAAAGGATTCCATACCCCGAGGGATGGAACATGAAACGTAAGTGAAGCCATATTAATGATACTTACTACTCTACTTTCCTTATTCTTCCTCGATCTAATTCTTTTTCTATGATGCAGCTTCTTCTTGGTTTCCTGGTGCGGTCCTCGACCTCGCAGGTTGGGTCTGACAATTGGCCTCCACTTCTTCACACGCAGAATGATGTTGTCATGATTTGGCTAAGGGTCGGTGGGAAGCCAAAAATCATGGTGAGATCCCTTGTTCATATTTTAACGCTTTCTTGCAAGATACTTACTTTCCCTTTACGCAGGCCTTGGAGATACTGTTGCGATGAGACCGCCACCGCCCGGTTAAGAGGAAATCCCGAAGCCAATCAAGGAGAAGAAAAGGAAAAGGGCTTCGCCAGCAAGTTCCCCAAAGCCCAAGAAAAATAAGGTTCGAAAGCCTAGGTCCGATCCCGCAGCCCTATCTGCGAAAATGGTCCAACACCTTAGGGATGGCGATAAAGAGGGAGAAGATGTTGACTGCCCGTTGGTAACTCAGAAGAGGGGGAGCACTGAAGCTTCGAAGGCTGCCGACCCGGCGGTGGATGATGTGGTTCAATCTCGAACCAAAGAAGTCTCGGAGGGGAGCTCGAGCAGAGTCCCCAAGCCATCGGGTGGTAAAAGAGCTCATCGCCTAGGAGGACATCCGACCGGCGAGCCCGAAGAGCCTAACTACGAGGCCCTTCAAAGAGAAGAGAATGTCCCAAGTGAATCACATGGGATAATTAATATAGCTGAATCCCCGTCGGGCCTTGAGTTTTTCGAAGGGAAAATCTGAGATGCTCGGGCCATGAAGACTCCCGATATTGGGACGTCCCACAAAGGGAATGATATGTTTCGGGAATACTTAGCAGGGGTCGAAGATGCTCCCGACCCAGATGCTTTATTTATTTTTGACGAGGCCCAGCAGCTTTTTAAACAAGTAAGTCTCTGCCCTTCAAAATTACGTATGTGTTTTATTCTCGTTGTTCTGAGTCTAACATTTTCCTTTTGCGTGAAGGCTGTGATGCTCTATCGAGAAGCATTTTCCAAGTCTCGAGCCGAGCTTGCTTGATGTGAGGCCGAACTTAAGAAGCCCGTGGAAGAGAGGGACAACCTTAAGATCCTCTACATCAAAAAAGAGGGGGAGATCAACGATCTTCAAGCTGAACTCGCGAGGGCTCATCACGAACAAACTAAGCTCATTGAGCAGGTAATGCAACTTTTGGGAGTTAGTTACATGTTTATTTGACTTAGTGATTAACCCTTTCAACTTTTCAGTCCCATCACAAGCGCGAGCTGGTAGAGCAACTTCAAGAGGAGGTTAGGCTGAAAGAGACCGAGACCCCTGGGATGGAAGCAACAAATGGACCATCTTTCCTCGGAGAAAGAGACGTTTCAGGCCCAGTTGGCTTTGGCTGAATGCCAGCTTCAAAATGAAAAAGGGGAAAGCTTGTCCCAGAGTCGAAAAATTGAGGAGCTCGAAGCTAAATCGGCCACCGAGCTTGCGAAGGCCAAATCTGAGATAGAGGCATTTGTGGCCTCTTATCGAGCTGACGTCGAGGCTGCTAACATTGGGGCATAGGAAATCTCCATTGCAGCTGATGTCAAATTTTCATATGCTCTTGATCATGCCAGGCGGCTGGCTTTGACCTCTCAGCTGATATTGAAAGGCAAAAGCTTTTGGAGGACAAGGCTGCCGCTTTACTCTCCGATGATGAAGATTCTGCCAGTGGTTCCGAGAGTGAAGGATATGAGGATGAAGTCCCCGAGGAGGAGGTTCCTAACGATGCAGCTCCCAAAGATTTGGCTCCCGAGAATGCGGCTCCCAAAGTGGATTAGGCTCTTAGGACATTGTTTTTTGCTTTTTGTCTTTGTGTAAAGCCCCTTGTGGGTACTGTAAATATCCTTTACGAATATAAGGAACTTCTTTTCTTTCCACTCTATATCTGTTTTGTTTCGAATTCTGTTTCGTCTTCGTTTCGTAAAAACCAATTTATGTTGTAAGTTCAAAGATCGAGTGAGCACTGGCTCAGGCTTAAAGTAGAATAAACCCTTAGGTTTTTAGTAATCAATGGGTGATCTTTGGACTTATAATGGAATACCCCTTAAGGTTTTTTGATGAATCATTGAGTTGTGCTTAAATCAATTTGATGCGAGCTCGGGATGATGGGACCCTTAGGTCCGAGTTGAGTGAGAGAAAGGTCTCGAACTCTACATGTTTTGGCCCTTAGGTTCTTTTAGATCGGGCCATTATGGCCTCTAAGAGATAGCTATTATTTCACCTTTTTCGGCTTAGAAGACTTGGTAAAAATTTATTTATGCCTTGGCATGCATTTTTTACCACTAGGTTTTTTGAGGTTTTGGTGTCGATCGAAACCCTTTGTTTTTAGTTCCTTAGCACAAGTTTGCATTTGTATAATTCGATCCTCTTAAGGTTTTTCGATGGCTTATTTTATCGAAGCCCTTTGATTATTTTACTGAGGGTAGCCTTTATCTAACCGTTTTTTGAGAATTCGAAGGCCTGTTTTTATTGCGAAATTTGGATGTCTCCGAGCCATGTTATTTTGGCCGTAGCCTTATATTTTGGTCATAGCCTTTATTTCGGCCGTAGACTTTAATATGGGTGTAACCTTCGGGTATGTCATTTGGACTTGTTTCCCGATAATATTTCGAACTTTTCGAAATGTCAGTCCCCGAGTTTGATGACCTTGGCTTTTATGTCGAGGGATGCCTCTTTGAGGTCTTACAAATTCGAGTATAGACTTGTTTAATGTCGATGACAGTACCCGAGTATTCGAGGTGTATTTGTGTTTTGGCCCTTGAGCCGTTTCTCACAGAATCACAAGTATGAAGTTCATATAATAGCAAATTACTTTGAGACACAAAGTGTTTTGATGTATAAAGAATGCTTCTTTGAATAATTGATACATGTGTACATGCTTTGCCATCGAGGCTCGGTTATTCTATATGGACATGGTTCATCTAACCGTTTGGCCCATTACAAAGCTTTCCTATTGAGGCCCTTTTTGGCGTGAAGTATTTTCCCCAAAAATATAACCTCCGAAGGTGATGCCCCCTAGTATTCGAGGTTGATTGAAAAGAAGCCTTAGATAGTGTTGAATTCTCCCAAGGTAGCATATAGTTGTTGCCTAGTTAAAAACCTCGCCAAAAAACCCATTTGGGATAAAACCTGATCTAAGGGAAAAAGAGTGCAACACATGCTTTGAAACCTAAGGTCTTCGTATAGAAAGGTACTTTTAAATATACTCCTCAACATCTTCGATCGAACACCTGCAATGAGTTAGTTTTAAATAAAAATGGAGAAAAGGAGAAGGTCATACCTTAGCAGTAATATCGTTTGAGTAGTGATACATTCCAATTGTTTGGCAATTGTTCGCCTTCCATCGTGCCGAGTTTGTAAGATCATTTATCGATAACTCTGATGACTTAGTATGGTCCTTCCCAATTTGGGGCTAGTTTCCCTTCATTCGGGTCTCGAGTATTGAGGGTGAATTTCCGTAGAACTAAGTCCCCGATTCCAAAGGGTCGAAGGTTGGTCCTTCTATCGTAATATCTCTCGATTATTTGCTTCTGTGCGGCCATCCAAACAAGTGCATCTTCTCGCTTTTCATCCAATAACTCGAGGCTAGTATTCATAGCCTCGTGATTTGATTCCTTCGATGTATGTCAAAATCTGGCGCTGGGTTCCCCGACCTTGACTAGAATCAAAGCTTTAGATCTATATACTAGGGAGAACGGGGTTGCCCCCGTGTTGGACTTCGATGTCTTTCGATATGCCCAAAGAACCTCGGGCAGAACTTCTCTCCATTTCCCTTTAGCGTCGTTCAACCTTTTCTTCAAGTTTTGAATGATAGTCTCGTTTATCGATTCGGCCTGCCTATTTCCGGTAAGATGATATGGCGTTGATAAAATCCTTTTTATTTTGTGTGCTTCAAGGAATTATGTTACCTTATTGCTGACGAATTACTTCCCATTGTCGCATACGATTTCAATAGGTATCTCAAATCGACACACGATGTGGTCCCTGATAAAGTCAATAACCTCTTTTTCTCTAACCTTCTCGAAGGCCTGTGCTTCCACCCATTTAGAAATGTAGTCACTCATAAACAAAATGAATTTATCTTTACCTGGGGCCGTTGGTAGAGGGCCGGCGATATCCATTCCCCATTTCATGAAAGGCCATGGGGACATGACTAAGTGAAGTTGCTCCCCGTGCTGATGAATCATCGATGCAAAGCTTTGGCATTTATCACACTTTTTAACAAACTCCTTAGTGTCTTTTTTCATGCTATCCCATAATACCCTGCTCTAATAATTTTGCGAATCAAGGACTCGGCGCCGGAGTGATTCCCACAAGTGCCTTCATGGATTTCTCGTAGAACATAATAGGTGTCCCCTGGCCCTAAACATACCGCCAATGGTCCATCAAACGTTCTCCTGTACAATGTTCCATCTTCATCCAATGTGAACCTAGCAACCTTGGTTCGTAGAGCCCTTGACTCTTTATGATTCGATGGGAGCTTTCCATTTTTCAGATATTCGATATATGTATTCCTCCAATCCCAAGTCAAACTTGTAGAATTTATCTCGGCATGACCTTCCTCGACCACAGATCTCGATAATTGGACGATAGTCTCCGGGAGGATATCATCTTCTTTAACTGATGACCCCAAGTTAGCAAGTGCACCAGCCTCGTTGTTTTGTTCTCGTGGCACATGATCTAGAGTCCACTCCTTGAATTGGTGCAAGGTTACATATAGCTTGTCCAAATATCTTTGCATCCTATCCTCTCAAACTTCGAAGCTTTTATTTACTTGGTTTACCACTAACAGAGAATCGCACTTTGCTTCAATGACTTCTACCCCCAAGCTTTTAGCTAGCTCAAGACCTACAATCATGGCCTCATACTCGGCGTCATTGTTAGTCAACCTAGAAGTTTTAATAGATTGTCTAATAGTGTTACCTGTAGGTGGGTTCAAAATGATGCCAAGACCGGACCCTTTTACATTCGAGGCACCGTCCGTGAAGAGGGTCCATTCCCCCGATGATGTACCCTATTTCAGCAGAAGTTCTTTTTCCACTTCAGGTACGAGGGTCGGTGTAATAACAACCACGGTGTCAGCTAAGATTTGAGACTTGGTGGCCGTTCGGGGTTGGTATTCGATATCGTACCCGCAAAGTTCGACGACCCATTTGGCCAACCAGCCTGATAACTCGGGCTTATGCAAAACATTTCAGAGAGGATAAGTGGTTAACACACATATCGGTTGACACTGGAAATATGGCTTTAGCTTTCTAGATGCACTTATTAATACAAGTGCTAATTTTTCTAAGTGTGGATATCTAGTTCAGCATCTCCTACAGTTCAACTTGCGTAATAGACAGGGAACTACGTACCTTACTCTTCTCGAACTAGTACACCACTTACCGCTATCTCGGACACTGCCAAATATAAGTAAAGCTTTTCATCTACCTTCAGAGTGTGAAGCTGAGGTGGGCATGATAAGTATCGCTTCAATTCTTCCAATGCTTGTTGACATTCCAGGGTCCATGCGAAATCATTTTTTTTAGTAAGGAAAAGAACCTATGGATTCAATCTGACGACCTCGAAATGAATCGGCCCAAGGCAGTTATCCGTTAAGTTAGCCTTTGTACAACTTTCACACCATTTACAATGGCGATATCCTCGATCACCTTAATCTTATCGGGGTTGATTCCGATTCCCCAATTTGATACCATGAAGCCGAAGAATTTGCCTGAGCCGACCCCGAAGGCACATTTTTCGGGGTAAGTTTCATATTGTACTTCCTTAAGATTTTGAATGTTTCCTGCAAATGAATCAAATGGTCCTCTACACGCATGAACTTAACTAACATATCATCAATGTAAACTTCCAGTGATTTTCCTATCTTTTACTCGAACATTTTATTAACTAGGCGTTGGTATGTAGCTCCTGTATCTTTTAGCCCGAAGGGCATTACATTATAACAATATGTTCCAAACTTAGTGATAAATGAGGTCTTCTCCTGGTCCTCCGAGTTCATCTGAATTTAATTGTACCCAGAGTAGGTATCGAGAAAGGTAAGGATCTCGTGGTCGGCCACGACATTGTTCATGAGATTGATGTTAGGCAGTGGAAAGGAGTCTTTAGGGCATGCCTTATTCAAATCCTTATAATCTACACACATTCTAAGTTTGTTCCCCTTTTTAGGGACTACAACTACGTTGGCTAACCATTTGGGGCATTTTACCTCCCGAATAGACCCTATTTTAAGAAGGTTAGTTACCTCATCCTTTATGAAAGCATGCTTCACTTCGGACTGAGGCCTTATTTTCTATTTTACTGGTTTGAACCTGGGGTTAAGGCTAAGCCGGTGTGTTGTTATTTTCGGTGGGATCGCAGTCATGTCTAAATGGGACCAAGCAAAATAATCTATGTTATCGATAAGAAATTGAATGAGTTTTTTCCTGAGCTTGGGGATTAACACCGTTCCTAGGAATACCTTTCTTTCGGGCATATACTCGATTAGTATGACCTGCTCCAGCTCCTCGACCATAGATTTGGTTGCATCTGTCTCTTCGAGAACAATGAAAAATTCGAGGCTGTTTCTTCGATTACCTGTTTCTCTGATTCGGTCGAGGCTGGGGACGTTGATTGCTATTTGGCTGTCTGTTTATCTTTGGTGCTCGATTTTTCCGGGGTCCAAGGTGCTGGTATCAGTGTCACCTCATCGACTGCAAACATTTCCTTTGTAGTGTGTTGTTCCCTATAAACAGTTTTCACCCTATCCACTATTGGGAATTTCATCATCTGATAAAGGGTCGACGGTACTGCCCTCATGTTGTGGATCCATGGCATCTCACGCAGTGCATTATATCTTATGTCACCTTCAACGACATGGAATTTTGTATCTTGGATGGTCCTGACCACGTTCACTAGTAGGATTATCTCCCCCTTCATTATTTTGCTTGCCAAGTTGAAGTCATTTAGGACCTGAGATGCAGGTACAATTTGGTCCTATAGGCCGAGCTACTCTACGACCCTCGATCTGGTTATGTTCGTTGAGCTACCTGGATCCACTAGAACACGTTTAACTTCAACTTTACTTAAAAAAATAGAAATTACTAGGGCATCATTGTGCGGGTGGGAAATGCCTTCTGCTTCCTCGTCATTGAACGATAGGATGCCTTTGGGGACCTAACTCCGAGTCCGTTTTTCTCTGGTAATCGATACCTTGGTATGTTTGAATATAGGCCCTTGTGGAATATCGACACCGCCAACGATCATATGAACATGTTGCGGTTCTCCCTGCTTATATTTTCTGTTTGCGTCTCTTTCTCTGAAGTGATTTTTAGCTCAATCACGGAGAAACTCTCGGAGATGACCCTCGTTGAACAATCGAGCTACCTCTTCCCTAAGCAGCCTGTAGTCATCGGTTTTATGGCCATGTGTTCTATGGTATTTACATATCAAGTTTGGATTTTTTTGAGAAGAATCAGTTTGTATAGGTCTGGACCATCTTATATCTTTGATCCTTCTAATAGCCGACACGATCCCCGATGCATCAACACTGAAATTATACTCTGATAACCGAGGTGCTTCTACTAGATCAGAATGTTTATCAAAACCATTTTTATTCATAAGTCCTCAAGAATTCTGTCCTCGATCATTTCTTCGATCATTCCGAGGAGGATTGCGCCCCAAACTGTTGTTTCTTCGATCTAAGACATATGGTTGATATCGATCCCTATTTGATCTTGGTTCCCTAGGAAAACATCCCTCGAGGACTTAACTGCCAATCTGTTTGGATGAAATTAAACCCGAGGGGGCTCCCAACTAGTCGTCTTCGACCCTGATCTTCGATTGGTAATGGTTATGTATGTCTGCCCAAGTCACAGCTGGATACTCGATTAGATTTTACTTAAACTGTCATGACGCGATCGAACTCCGCTTGTTCAACCCCGGTGTAAAAGCTTGCACGGCCCAATCATCTGAGACTAGTGGTAATTCCATTCGCTCCATTTGAAATCGGGATACGAACTCCCTTAGCATCTCATCATTCCTCTGTCTCATCTTAAAAACAGTCGATTTCCTTGTTGCAACCTTTATGTCCACGACATGTGTTTTCACAAAGCCGTCTAATAACGTAGAAAACGAATCGATAGAATTCGGTGGCAAGTTGTGATACCAAATCATTGCTCCTTTTGACAAAGTTTCCCCAAAATTGTTTTAACAATACCGACTCAATCTCATCGTCATTTAAGTCGTTTCCTTTAATCCCGCAAGTGTACGAGGTAATGTGTTCATTAGGATCACTCGTCCCGTTGTATTTAGGTATATGGGGAATACGAAACTTCTCGGGGATGGTCTTCGAAGCCGCGCTCGGGGGAAACAGCTTTTGCGCGAATTTGTTTTGCATCCAATCCCTTCAAGACCGGGGGTGCCCCCAGTATTTGATCAACACGGGAGTTATACAACTCCACCTTTTTGTCATTATCCTTAATCTTTTTTCTCCCCCGACTTGATTCTTTTGGTGAGATCCTCGAGCATCCTCGTAATTATGGGATCAGTCCCCGAGCCATTACCGTTCGATCATTCCAGCATCAGCTCAGTACGACGAGTGATTTATGGTTCGACCACACTTGGATTTTTATGCTGACTTTGAAGCTGAGTGATAGCAATCTGTTGAGCTTGTAACATCTTGAATATTACTTGGAGGCTACTCCCCCATCTCATATTCCATGTGTTCCTTGACCACCAGATCGAACTTCCCTACGTACACTTCCTCTGGGGTCTGCGCCTAAATCCGCATTCAAATCAATGTGTGAACTAACATCGACTGGTTCCACATTTGGCACTTCCCCAGGGTTAATCGGTGGCACACCGGCTCCCAGAGCAGCTACATTGTTGTTTTTCCCATGAAATCCAAGACATCCTTCACTGTGTAAGGGTGCATTTTGTGAGTTTGACTTGTTTTAACCTGAGAACAAAAATTCTTGACAAGAACAAGTGTGAAAATAATATGTATTATCAGAATCAGTACTGAAATAACCACTATTATCTTTAGCCCTACTGTGGGCGCCAAACTGTTTACCTCGAAAATACGAGTAACAATTTAACTTGTTTATGGTTTTAAAGATATATGATTTAGTTCAATACTAATTAATAACCAAGAAATCTGACGTATAAATAAAAGAAGTAAGTAAAATCAAACCAGTGTGCAAGCCAGTCTCGACCTCGAGCTAAGGTGGTTTCAAGTTAGGTCAAGAACAATAAAGTAAGAACAAAAAGTTAAAGGAAAATTCTAATGAGTAATGAGCAAGAAAGTATAAGAGTATATTCTTTTGGCAATGATTGATGATGGTTACAAATGATTGATGTCCCCTTTATATAGTAGGGGAGCCCTAAATAAGGTACATTTCTATTTACAGTAAGGAATCTTATTGGAACAACTGTCTAACCACCTAGTACAAATACGTACTAACTCGTACAAATCTATTCTGGAATTTATGCCATGATCTTGGGGATGTGGCGGGAATCTTGCTCTTTCTGTTACAAACTCATAACGACATCATCTCGGGGTTGGTCATACTCGGCTTCGATGCTCATCGCATACTTCGATCCTCGAGCCTTGTACTCTGTCATCGGGCTCGAGCTTGGTCCATCGGGCTTCAACTCGATCCATCCCGAACTCCAGCTTGGAGCAACTCTTCAAGCCCGTGAAATTGGGCATATATGATTTTGACCGTATACAATAATATAGTTTAGTTATAAATTTAATTGAATTTTGAAGATGAGTTCCAAATTTGAAAAAGTATTTTTTACCAATACTGTAATATTTTTTTCAAGTGAAATGCACGTCCAAACATAATTTCAATTTTTAACTTTTTTTTGAACTTGACTTCAATTTTTTTTTTCTTTTCAAATCTCGCATTTTTTATATCCAAACGGCGACTTAGACACTGTAATATGAAAAATGACATTAGCGGTAATGACAGATTTTTTCTTTAATTATTTGCATTTGTGATATGGCGCGAAGGAAGTGCAACAAATGCTATTATAAACCCACCTGATGATATGGAATACATCCAATTATAACTTCTAAATTGAACATGAATCTTCCACCTTCTTGAAATTTAAGCATATGAAATCATTAATTTAGTTTCGTATTTCAACTGAATCATACTGGGCAGCTTCCAGCTGATTGGTTCCTGTTAAATATTTTTAGTCTAAAAATAAATTGTGGAAACTTAAACAAAGAAAACAAAAACGTAGTAGAAGAAGAAATAAATCTGAACCTACTTAATTCACATCAATTTCTTATAAAGCATAATCCCCTCCTAGTACCCGAGGTTTATGAGTATTTCCTCCCACAACGAATTAACGGTTAACCGTAAAACAGTATAATTGAATTTGTAACTTGTTTTATAAACACGTGAATACATTTGATCCAAAAATATGAAATAAACAAGAACAGAAATAAGATTACAAAATAGAATTAAAGGAAATGCAAGCATGTCTATGAATTTAGCCTCTCCGGTGATAGAAGCTAGAACAATATTCAAGAATAAAGACAAACAATAGTTTTATAAGAGGAGAGCTTTTGTGTACAGAATGTTTCCTATCCACATTTGATACTAATTCTCCTATTTATAGTTCAATTTAGGGAGTCAAGATCCTCAAATCAATCTCCTCTTGAATAAGAATAAAACCTTCGTTGATGGTAGTATGATGCTTGGCTATAAATGCACATATTCTTTGTAACGGTTGCTCATTGAATGCTACCTGATGTCAATATTTTGAATCTTTATCATCGGTTGCTCTATCTTCGGGATTCATTCAGCACCGGTCACATGCCTGCAACCGGTATAAAAATTATTTACTGATTCACATCCTACCTGTCTTTAGCTTCACGTGTCACCTCTTCATTTGTCTAACTATCACTAACCAATTTTATCGCATACAGATAATCCCCCTACTTTTCGGTTACAATACATTAGTGTCACCGGAAGTAGAAAAACCCTCTTGCATTAGCTGGCAAGTTTCTGACACTTGAAAGGACACTCGTCTCTCCGCATTAAATGACGCGAAAACGTATTATACAGCGATTTGGAAAATATTTTTGCCAGTTTTCGAGGTAATCATGACCACGAATTTTACCGCCTATAACTTCTCTATTACTCATAATTTTTACTCTTTACCTTTACAACTCCTTCTTCTTCTCCGACTTATCTTAGAACTTTACTCGCAAACTTCAACTTTCTCAGTAAAATTTTTCTTCACAAATTTCTTATCATCATGTCTTTTAACATTGTTGCCTTCGGAAGCTCTGGCCTTCTCTTCAGTGGAGGTCTAAAGAAGAACAAAATAAAAGAAGTTGATGTCGATTCTAAACCTCCCACCATAAACTCCATCATACCTCTACAACTTAGCACCAAATTTGATCTTCAAGAACAAAAAGATCTTGGTACCCATAAAAAGTGATAGGCACTGGCCTGTTTGTAGGTATCCTTCATCCTTCCAGCACCCCTGTTGTGAAGGAAAATTGCAAATAGGACAATATTAGGATCATCGCTCCTGATGAAATAGAAAGGGTCACCTTCTCCAAATCAGGGTTCAAGTATGTTTATGCATACTCTTTTACCTTGGGAGTGGGTAAAGAAATCGACCCACTAATTTTGAAATTTTTCCACCGGTACCAAATCTGTTTGGCACAAGAAGGGCCATAAGTTTGGCGTAGAGTGGCTTGCCTCCGCAATTGTGCTCTGAGACAGAGGAAACCTTAACTCTTACACACATGATGAAGTATTACTCCCAAAAGATCTTCTGTGGGGGTGTGCTAGAACTTACCAAATGCCAGCCATCATGGCATTCTCACCAGACTCGATGATGACAATAACCGTGGACAGATGAAACGGTTCGTTTTCATTGCTACCAGGGGCATCCTCCCGACTACAACACTTTCTTTTCCCGAATCATGGAATCTTTTCCGTAAGTCTTCGAATGTCTTTTTCTTTTTTCATGTTCAAAAAGACCTTCTTTCGTTACTAACTCTATATTTTCCTTACTCTATCCACTCACTGGAAACCACCACAGGTTCAAGATCTGGAACATTGGGTACAGAATATTCTGGACATTACTACACCAGAATCTCGAAGTGGAAAAAAATGGCTCCCAAATATGGATAAAAAGCCAAAAACCATGGTAAACAAAAAAAATTCCTCCCTTCTTTCAACCTTGCAATACAACTTAGAAATAATTTATTAACTGTCTTCTTGTATCACACAGGACTTCCGAAGGGATCCGTCGTTTGCTTCGACATCGAGGCTCTCAATGACTCGGTTGAAGTAGAACGGGTGCTGCAGAATATCCTAAACTAGAGGAGAGCTCGCGAATCTACTCGCACTTCTGGTGAAGGTACTTCCTCCCAGAGTGCCCAACCCAAAAATAAAAAGCCAAAGAGGAAAAGTACCTCATCGGCTAGAACTCGGGAGAATAATGTGAAAGAAACACCAAACAGACCGACCACAATGGTCCTTGATAATGAAGAAACCGACGATGAAGCGGTTTCCTTTCAGAGAAGAAAAAGACCTTCACTAGCTTAACCGGATGGTCAGCTGGGAGAGCTTCACACACCAGCACCAGGGGAATTTCAAAGATTCTTTACAGAAATGGGTTTGGTTGAGAATGTCGATTCTTATTTTTAGACTCTTATCGACTCTTCTTTTCATAGGAGTTCAATCCCTGATCTTCCTCTACCACTTACTTTTGAGCCAATAACAACTGCTCTCCTTCTCCACCAATTGCTTCCTGTCCACCGACGCCATTCGATCAAATGGAAAGTGCTCCTTTTTTCACCATCACCCGTGTCACGCCCTAAAAACCGTGAAACACGACCGACGCTCAACCGAGTAAACCCGACTGAGCAAGCTTGTTAGATTTCATTCTACCCAAGCTAGCTCATGAATAAAGAGGGAATGTTATCCCATTTATCAAAACACTAAGCAATCTTCCATTAGCAACTTTCATTTCATTTCCGTTAATGACTTCATTCATAGTTTACAAAATATTACAAGTTTACAAGTTTAATGAAAAACATGCTTATTAAGTACCAACTTTTCTAGTCTGGACTCCCAACATCAACCACCACCCATAAACAGTCTACGGAGCCTCTAAATACAATAGAAGAGTAATAGGGAAATGCCAGCAACAAGGCTCCGGCTATACCTCAAAACGTGATGAAAAAGTGAACAAATGATACATGACATGACCCCGGGATGGAGTGGGGATTGTAAGCACGTGATTTTTGCTTTACGAGCAATCGCTCCAAAAGAAAATAAAAATAGTGACAAATGACTTCGATATACAATGTTTCGAGTTTTCCGTGACATGTGTTGTTAGTCATTTGTGGGTCTGTCCATTTTGCATCTAATCTTACCGATCAAAATACAAAGCATGTATGTCAGGGTAATTAAAACCATAATTCTGTCATTAAAAAAGAACAAAAATTCAAAATATATATATATATGTATCGTTCGTTCTAGGTTGTGTTTTAATTTACTTAAATATTTTAATTTGGTGTGATAATTGTGTTGAAGTGTCACATGGTCGTTTGTTTTAATTTCATTTGTTTTATTATTTATTTTGTTATTTTCATTTTTGTTTTAAAATAAGAGAACAAAGAAAAGAGTGATTTGGGCCCAAGAAATAAGATAAAAATAGGCCCAAAACCGGCACAAGGACCCAGCCCAAGTCAGGCCTGCCCAAACGCTGATTCAAACGACGCCGTATCAGCTCCCTTATCAGAACCGTTGATCTGACTCAAACAAACGGTCCTGATCAAGTTGATCACTTCACTTCGACGACGTCGTTTCAGGCAGATTAATCTAAGCCGTCCAACCCCTTGATCCAACGGACCTAGGCCATTTCTTTTAAACCCGTCAAACTCTGACCCGATCCAGCCTCACCCGGTCTCACCCACTATCAAACCCAAAACGACACCGTCTTCCCTAAGTGAATAGATCCTGGCCATAGATCTCATTTGATCCAACGGCCAGGATCTAAACCCCTAGATCGTATATAAGCTTTCTATCGTACCCCACGCCCCCTATTCGAACCCCCATCCACTCATCGTCTTCACCAAAGCACTGAACCCCCCCCAAACCCTAGCAGCCGCCCTAGTCTCCCTCGCCATTAAAGCCGGCGGCATGAACGCCGATGACCACCTCCTGAACACCCTAGGACCACCTCACTATCCTAAACATGGATCTGCTATCCATTTGCCTCGAATCACCTTCCGTCGTCTCGAATCTTCATTTGAAGATTTGAGTCGAACTCTGACCTATACCAAACCACCCCATCTTCGTACCAGACACTCCCCTGACCCTCCTCGTGACCAAACCAAGTTTGGTTTGGTCCGAATCTACCCACAACTCTCAAAAACTCAAATCTGAGAATCTGAACCTTAGAACACAAGAGCCTGAGGAATCCGACCTGCTTCATAGAGGGTTTGAGGTCTAATAGACCTTAACCAAGGTGTTCTCGGTCGAGAACACCCTGGTTAGAGTTTGTTCGGCCTCAAATGGTCAAATCTAATTCGGACTGGGGTCGGCCTGCTTTGAACATTTTCTAGTAAGTTTTCCTTTTCTGTTTTTGTGTGGATGAGTCTGTTAGCATGTTCTGTTGTGTTTGTTCGGTATTTTCTGATACTTTTCTTAATTTCTTCCGTCCTTGTAAAGACCTTTTATTTGGTTGATTGTCTTCTGTGTATGTTTTGAACGTATTCTGTGATATACATGTTCGATTAGATTAGTCGTCGCACAAATAATTCATATAGGTTCCCAATAATTGAACAAAAGTTGTCTGATGCCCTTTGGGTCCCTGTACGTATTGTTTATGAGAACGATTGATTATTACCTGTTGTATTTAGTATAGTCGACTCGATAAACCTCGTCGATTAGTTTTCTATAACTAATGGATCAAATGAGCTAATAATTTCACATGACTAATTAAACCTTATCACTGACTGAATGCCCGACATCGTTTGAAATAAGATTGTTTGCATTGCAAAAATGACTGAAAGGTTCAGTCCGGGGCAGTCCTGAATTTGAACTTTCATGAGTTCAGAATGCCTTGATGCTGCAATGGGCAGGGCAGTAATAAGCAAGGTTTAACAGGGGTAGTCTGGGGTTTGAAAAGAACAAAAAAGGCTTAGTTTAAATGAGCTGACAAGTAGGGTACTAATTTGGGATTAAACTAATACCAATGGGGAACAAGACACAAGAGTATGGGGTTTAAAAAGAATACTTAAATGAACCCATAACCTTTGATTAAAGAAAAATCCAGGCGTGGGGAACAAAATGGCTGGGATCAAAAGATGTTTAAGCATGGGTTTAAAGAGTATGGGCAGTCTGCAGGTGGGAGGATCCAGGCAGCTTAGCTGCACTGGGTCGTTTGGCTTATAAATAGGCCATTTCAGAACTTAAAAAGGGGCTGGAAAATTTAGTCTTGAGAGAGGTCTTGTGAGTTTAAAAAAAAACTGAAAACATAAGGAAATTTCCAGTAAACACTGTAACCAAACACTGTCTGAAAGCTACATAAGAGTTCATATTGGTCAAGCTGTCTTGGCCAAGTTCTGTTGTTTGCACTGATTGAGCTGCTTGTGATTGTTGAACTGCTGGTGTTGCTGCATTGAACACTCTGTTACTTCTGTTGTTTCATTACTCTTTTCTGGGATTACTTGTTTGGTGCTCGACCATCTGCTGGTTTTCTTTGTTCTGGAAACTGTCGCTAGTTGTCTGTGGACTGTGGAAAACACTTGTGGTTGTTGGTTTGTTGCTGTGTTGTTGCTGTGTATCTGCTGTTGCTGTGTTTATTGTATACTGCCCAGCTGATCATTCCTTTCTTCTTTGTCCTCTATACCAGGTACACAACCAATGCACTGTCAAATGTAATTGGAACATTGAGCATGAATACAAAAAGAAAAGACCTGAAGTTGACTTTCATACATAGATTGTTACATTAGATATCATGTACTGTATAATAATTTTCATTCCTGTGTTGACAATAGAAGTAGCTTGTATGCCCAGTGTATATCAATATAGATTAGCTGAATGATAGTTTACATATGTATGCTGATAGGTGAAAAATATTCCCAATGAAATAGGTTGTATCTCAGACTTAGTTTTACTTTGTAATATGTCCTTTAATGTAGGCCAAGCATGAAAATCGTACTCTATTAATTAAGTTCTTTCCTTTCTGATAAACTGCTTCATATAACTGGTAAATCATGTTTTAAGACAAAGAACACGGAGACTGCAATCTCAACCTCACGAAGGTCGAGCCCGGGTCGAAACAGACCAAGCAGGCCTGCATCGAACGAACAATGGCCCAGGTCTGGTCCATCACGCATGGGCTGGACTTGGGCCCTTAATTTTTGCTCGGCCGACTGTGTACGCGGTCGTGCTTCTGATTTTGTGCAAGCACTCGGAACTCTGTATAGATAACTTGCAAGCATGTAATTAATTAGGGCTATCTACTGTTTTCAATTAGTAGAGACAAACGCAACAAAAAACGTAGTTGCTATAGGATATCCTTTTAAAATAAGGACGAGATGAGCCTCGACAAAAAAAAAAATAAAGAAAACGCACAAATTGCGGGGCCCTTGTTAAATATATATATATGTTGAAGCATTCAGTCCCTAAGGTGGGTCGTTTAGCAAATCTCACGACCTTCCCGGAATAATAACGCGATAGCCTCTTTAAGCGCGTACTTAATAATTTTACCTTCTTAAATTCGGGTGTGCATTTATGTGACCCAAATCCAAATCTCGACGGATCCGAAATGTGTTTCTAATCACGGGTACATTGATTGTAACGCGGTTCGAGATACATTTTCACAACGTTGCAATTCCTTGTAAAAATAATAATAATAATGATAAAAGCGGTTAAAAGTTAAATTTTGCACATAAGTTTACACTTGTATAAAATCAGATAATCAAGCCGAATATAACAGTTGAGCGACCGTGCTAGAACCACGGAACTCGGGAATGCCTAACACCTTCTCCCGGGTTAACAGAATTCCTTATCCGGATTTCTGGTGCGCAGACTGTAATATGGAGTCATTCTTTTCCTCGATTCGGGATTAAAATTGGTGACTTGGGACACCCTAAATCTCCCAAGTGGCGACTCTGAAATAATTAAACCAATCCCGTTTCGATTGTCCTTTAATTGGAAAAAACTCCCTTGCGCCCTCGCGGGTGCGTAAAAAGGAGGTGTGACAGCTCTGGCGACTCTGCTGTGGAACTCTACCCAGAACCACTAGTTCAGGGTTAGAAATTCGAGCTTAGATAAATTGTTATATTTGGTTATATCTGATTTTTACATGTTTGAGCCTAATGTGCTAAATGCTGCTTTTACCGCTTTGATATTATTTGGACTGTATATAAACTGTGCCGAAACCCTTCTCTTATTACCTCCGGGGAGAAGCTCGCTGGTCGAGACTCCCTATTCTGTTAGTGTCAATACCCGAAATAAGAAAGAGGACGGATAAGTTACGAAGCCGAACGGCCTTTTGGTTCCCGGTAAGTTGCCCCCTCCTCGACTCGAGTTGTCCGCTAGGGTACACTGTCTAGAACACTGACCCAGGTTTTTGAACATAGAATAACGTGACTTCATGTCGGATCCCTAGTAGGAACGCTTATTTGCATCACGTTGCATTTGACATAGGGGACTCAACACAGGGGTTGGGTCCGTCTAGGACTAGCAACCTGATATGAAAGGACCATCCTAATGCATCCTATTTGTTTTCCGTGCATTTATTTGTCTCGAGCCCGCATGCTGACCGGTGTTTGAATAATGTGAAATTGTAAACAAACAAAAAAAAGAAAAAGAAGGAATAGCAGTTAAGGAGCTAATTGTTTATTTTTGGAAAAAGCCAATGCCAAAATACTGTCAAAACTCTGCCGAAATTTTGAGAAAATGAAAAGAAAACGTCTTATTAGTTTTGTTTTATTAAAAGCAAAGGAAAAATAGAAAAGAAAAAAAAAAGAGAAGAAGAAAAAAAAAGGGGCCGTTGTTCTGTTTTGTTTTTCAAAAATATATAGTTTGTCTTGTCACAAAAAATGAAGATGAAAAAGAGTCTTATTTTTTTTAAAAAAAAATGTTTTTTTTTATTATTTTTATGAAAATCCGAGTAATATATATATAAATATATGTCTTTATTTGTTGCAAAAATATTTGTCTTGCCAAAAAGTCTTGAAAAGTTTTTAGACCCCTAATTTTCAAAAGGTTTGTTTTATTGTCTAAAAAATATATGTCTAAATAAAGTTTTTATTTTATTCACTTGGCATAATCACCCTAATAAATGTGCAGGATGAGCACGATACAAAACGAACCTTTTTCAGTAATGACCAAGATCCCGTTTGAGTTGCGGTTATGGTGGAACGACTTAGGCAAAGAAGGGCAAGACAAAGTGAGGAAATATCTGAAAGGTCTCCCGGACCTACTAAACGTTCAGCCTCGGGGTGATATCATCAGATCATTGGTCACTTGTTGGGATTCCGCACACAACGTGTTCCATTTTTCGGACTTCGAGCTCACCCCGACGTTGGAAGAAATAGCAGGGTACATCGGAAGTGATGAAGCCCCTTTTAGGTTCAAATACTTGATTGTACCTAGAGCTGTCACGGTACACCGGTTTCTGGATTTCCTAAAAATACCTCGAACGTTCCACCATCCAGATCTTGCCAAAGGATTCTGCAGTCTCCACCTCATATATGCTAGATACGGCCACGTGGGCGGGTTCAATAAGCCGGATTTCAAACTATGCAGTAGAGGCAACCGACAAAAGTGGGACGAACACAGGCTAGTGGCTTTTATGACAGCCTTTCTGGGTCTTATAGTGTTCCCTAGGAAAGATGGAAACATTGATCTAAAGATAACCGGGGTCGTCAATACTTTGCTTACCCAAGATAAAAGTACTCTGGCGCCTATGATTATGGCTGACATTTTCCGGGCTCTCACTGCTTGTCGAGCCAGGGGCGACTTTTTCGAAGGATGTAACCTACTGTTGCAAATGTGGATGACCGATCATTTATGCCATCGCTCCTCACTTTTGGGTTATGGTTCGCCAGAAAAAACTTGTATTGGAGAATTCTACACGAGAATCAAAGGGCTCAATTTACCTGAGGGAGTCACATCATGGACCTCATTTCTCCAAACTCTCACTGCCAGCCAAATCCAATGGACGCTCGGAAGGTCACCTATTGAGGAAATCATATACATGCCGGCAACCCGGCCTCACTTTCTGTTGATGGGACTGAAAAGTATCCAACCCTATGCACCGTATCGGGTTTTGAGGCAACTTGGGAGGTACCAAGTGGTACCGAAAGATGAAGATTTGAGTACCCAAGTGATTGAAATCAGTCCGAACGGTCATTTCCCTGAAGAAGAAGTTCGCCAAATCTGGAGTGAATGCCAACATCTGACAGCAAACACTTGTGTGATTGATACGGCAAAAGGGGAAGTCGCCCCAGGATATCACGCTTGGTTTAGAGGTAGCCTGTCCTACGAAAGACCGGCTAAGAGACCGCATCTCAAAGATTTCGTAGAATCATCCCAAGGGCAATGGAACTGGTTAGCAAAAGAGAAGGGTTATCAGGCAGAGATTGGTGATTTGAAGCTACAAATGGACAGTCTGAAATTCGATAACAGCGTACAAATCGCGGCGGATCGAAGCGAAAAGAATAGATTGATCCAAGAGAATAAAGAACTTAAGGCCCAAATCCAAAAATTGAGATTGTCTCTTGATGAGCAGCCCAGAAGTCGATCAGACCAGCGGTTGATAAAGGGTTTGAAAAGAGAGATCACAGAATGGCGAGACGGGTTAGAAGAATCCGAAAAGGTCATGGCAGAGTTCAAGGCACAGTGGGGAACAAGAGTAGATAAGCATCGCCGATGCTTGAACCAATTGAAACGTGACCACGAGAAGACTGTTGCCAAAATAAAGAGAGAGATGGCTACACTTGAGTTTAAAGCAGTTAAGCAGGCCAGGGATTTCCAATTGGAGAGTAGATACTGTTACGACTTGTTGGCCCAAATGAAGACAGAAGTGCGGCAGCTGAAGAATCATCATATACAGGACTCACAGGTATTCAAGACGTGCAGTGATCAGATAAGACACCTACTCATAGAGAAGAAACAAACCAGAGATAAGATCAGGGCCATTGCCCATGCCATCATCAGACGGTGTCGGCGGTGTGAGAACATGACCTGCGTTACCGTTCTCTCAGCAGTGATGGGTTATGTCAAACAGACCATGCACGAGTTGGAGCAGCTCGAAAGGGATCTCGCACCTAGACCCGCGAAAAGGCCGAATGATGCCTCGCGGGTCCCTAAGTTGGAAAATTAACCTTTGGTCGAGTATTGTTTATTTAGGCTTTGATGTTTTCCCATATGTTGTTTTCTATTTTTTCCTTCAAGAAAATAGGGTCAAAGAACCGTGGAGTTTGTATTGTTGCTATTCCTTGTTTGAAGTAATTTGTAATAGCAAAATTTTGAGAATGAATTTAATGATTTCACAAGAATTTTGTATTTCTTTACTTTGAGGCAGAACTACGCCTGGTCTGATTCACGCGGGGACGTGATACGTAGGCAATCCCCATAAGATTCGACCGCTTTTAATAAAGAAAGAAAAGAAAATACAAAATAAAATAAAACACAGGGTTTCCCAAAGTACTTTAAAAGGGGACGAATGAGCAAACCGGGATGACGCATGTTGTTTGAAGCAAAGCATGTAGAAACGGTTAACTGCCTAGGTGCATTGCATCCTCTATGTGTTATGATCAAATCTGTTAAACTCTAACGCTAACAAAGTTTGTTGTTGTCTGATCCAGACAAGTTAGTTGTTAAAGAACTCTGGCAACACACTCATACCAAACCAGATCCAAAGGACCGGTAGCAACAAGCATGACTACTTCAGAGAATAGTAATGAGGAAGAAAGGCCAATGAGCCAGTTGCTAAAAGAAGCGATGGAAAAGATTGAAAGGATGAGACTAGAGATGAATGCAATGCAGCTAGCCCTAGCCAAAACACAAAAGAGCCCTGAAACACTGGGACACATGCCGGAATACCCTCACTCTGGCCCTTCCACAAGCCGCCCAAATCCCCTTTATCATCAAGAAAGAAGCCCTCATGATTCCCAAGCTCCACCACCCCATCAACCTCTCCCAACACCCAATATTCCCATTTTTGTGGGACCAACATCAGCCCCTTTGCAAAGAACGACCAGTGAGCCATTGTTTCAGGCTCACGATACACAATACTACCCCCCCGAGCCTACGTTTCATGCCCCCGAACCACAGGCTTACAATCCACATTTGGAAGTGCCGGCAGAGATTGAGAAGCCGGCTAAGGCCCCTGAACAGGATGAAGTATTGAGAAAGTTCAAAAGCCTGGAGCAGTCCTTCAGGAACTTGCACGGGCTGGGCAATCAAGTCAGCGTAGCATACAAAGATCTGTGCCCTTTCCCAGACGTCCAACTCCCGGCTGGGTTCAAGATGCCTAAGTTTGATTTATATGAAGGGCACGGTGATCCCATGGCACATTTGCGGGGATTCTGTAGCAAAATGAGAGGGGCAGGCGGCAAGGATGAGCTGTTGATAGCTTATTTCGGCCAAAGTCTGAGCGGATCTGCACTAGAATGGTATACCAGGCAGGATTCCAGCAGGTGGTACACGTGGGATGATCTGGCGCAGGCTTTTGCAGGTCATTTCCAGTACAATCTCGAGATAGTCCCTGACCGTCTCACATTATTGAGAACTGGGAAGAAACCCGGGGAAAGTTTTCGCGAGTTCGGGTTCCGCTGGAGAGAACAAGCAGCTAGAGTCGATCCTCCCATGAGAGAGGGAGAGATGGTGGACTATTTCTTGCAGACATTGGATCCAACCTACTTTGGTCACTTGGTGACAACGGTTGGAAAATCTTTCAACGAGGTGGTCAAGATAGGGGTCATGATAGAAGAGGGTCTGAGGTCTGACAAGATCTTGAACTATTCGGCACTCAAGGCCACAACCCAGGCTATTCAAAGCGGCACGGGAGGTGCGCTGAGAAGAAAGAAAGAAGAGGTTGCCACGATCGAGGCAGGCAGTTGGTCCAGGGCTGGCAGGCCGCACTACAACCAACCCAGACCTCACAGGTCAAACTACCCATACAACCCACCACAAAATTTCTATCCACCTCGAGAACCACATTGTTCCGTACACCAGGCCCAAGCATACACTCAGCCTCCGGTTCGCCCACAATGGCGCGCGCCGGCTCCCCAGAACATATATGCACCACCACAAAACACCTATCCTCCACCGAGGGCGTATAGAAACCCTTCAGGGGCAGGCTTCCGGGGAAATCCAGATGCTAGGAATGACAGGTTGCGGAAGCAGAGAACTTTCACGGAGTTGGGAGAAACCTACACCGTTTTGTTCCACAAGCTGAGGCAATTGGGTTTGGTTAGTCCTGTCCAGACTCGAGAACCAAATCCCCCACCTCAGAATTTGGATTGATCAATAAGTTGTGAATACTGCTCAGGGATGCTCGAGCATGACACCGAGAAGTGCTGGAAATTAAGGCATGCCATACAGGATCTTATTGACACCAACAAGATCGAGGTCCAGACACCGGAGGCTCCTAACATCAACCAAAACCCACTACCAGCGCACTACGAAACTCATATGATTGAGTTGGTGTGTGAGGGAGGAGAGTTGAGAAAACCCTCACAAACAGTGATGATGATCCAAGCCGCCCTGAAAGAAGTCTCAACCAGTGGAGGAACGAGTGTACAGTCGCAGGGAGAAGGCGTCAAGCCGGTAGTGATATTGGGAAAGAGCCCGTCCGCCATAACAAGCAAACCCGAGCCAAGCAAGTTGGTAATACCAGGGATCCCGCCCACACCGGCGGTCGTGTTGAAAGGGGTATGTAGAGAACGGGTGACCATAAAGCCTGTGGTCCAGCTGCCGATGATTGACAGCAGGGCTGTGCCTTGGAAATATGAAAAGGCGGTGGTGATGTACAAAGGAAAACAGGTGGAAGAAGTCAGTTGTGAAGCGCAAGGGCTGACTCGATCAGGTCGATGTTTTGCTCCGGTGGAGCTAAGAAGAACCAACCCAGTTGCAACCAAGAAACCTGTGTCCGAAGAAGAGGCTGAAGAGTTCCTGAGGAAGATGAAAGTACAGGACTATTCTGTGGTCGAACAGCTGAGAAAAACACCGGCCCAGATCTCACTGTTGTCATTACTGATCCATTCTGAGAAGCATCGTCGGGCCCTGCTGAAGATATTGAACGAAGCTCATGTACCCAGTGAGATTTCTGTAAACCACCTGGAAACCATTGCCAGCAAGATTTTCGAGGTGAACAGGGTAACATTCTCAGATGATGACCTGCCGGTGGAAGGTACGGAGCATAATAAAGCTCTATACCTAGCTGTCAAATGTGAAGACTCGGTGGTAACTCGAGTATTGGTGGATAACGGCTCAAGCGCCAATATTTGCCCACTATCTACCTTGAACCAGTTAAAGATCGACCACTGAAGGATCCACAAGAACAGTATCTGTGTCCGAGGGTTTGACGGAAACAGAACAGCCACTGTGGGGGATGTTGTACTTGAACTGACCATCGGTCCAGTCCTGTTTACCATGGAATTCCAGGTGTTGGACGCCACAGTATCTTATAACCTGCTGTTGGGACGACCCTGGATTCATGCAGCCAAAGCGGTGCCTTCCACCCTACATCAGATGGTGAAGTTCGAGTGGGAAAGACAAGAGGTCGTGTTACACGGCGAGGATACAACGTGCACCATGGGCGGAACCATTGTACCTTTCATAGAGACCGCTGATGACAAAGGTCCTTGGGTCTACCAGATTTTCGATACAGGGTCGGCCAACAAAATTTCTGAAGGAGAAATCATCCCGCACCCTAGGGTAGCTGCCGCAACAGTCATGATGGTCTCAGAAATGCTGGGTAATGGATTTGTGCCAGGAAAAGGCCTGGGAGTCGAGCTTCAAGGGATTGTCCAACCTGTCTCCCTTCCTAAAAATCTGGAAACTTTCGGATTGGGGTTCAAACCAACCGCAGCAGATAGGAAGCAAGCGCGAAAAATGAAGAAGAGGGTCTGGTTTCTACCTAAGCCGGTGCCCCGTCTCTCAAGGTCTTTTGTTAAAGCAAGTGCCAATGGGTCACCGGTCCCAAAGATTCTAGGACCGCTCTTCGGTATAAATGAAGACCTGAATCAGAGTTTTGAGAGGCTATTCGCGGATATCAGTATGGTGGAAGCTGGAGAAGGTTCCAGCAGAACAGAGATACAGTTTGTGGGGCCTGAGGCCAAGACCAACAATTGGACAGTTACTCCTCTTCCTGTCCGAGGGGAGTCTTGGTAGTAGGCTTTGATTTATGTTTTGTGTGTTTTGTTTTGTCCGGATTATTCAAGGGTGTAATCCAAATTTTACTTTCGTTTTTGTAAAAGTGTGAACCCTTTTATCCCGCAAGTTTAATAAAGTTCTTTTCTTTTGTCCCATTTTAATTTTGTTTTGTTCTTTTCTTTCTGAACAGTTCTCTTTTTACTGGTTCTAATGACATGGCATGCACAGCGGATCTTCGACCTAGTCTAATAAATCAATCTGAATCTGACTCAATGATGCAAGAGGTCGTTTGTGATGACGAATCTGAATGCGATGAAGGTGAAGCCTTCGAAGAGATAAACCGAGAACTATGCCAATTTGAAGAAAAACCCAAGCCTAACCTAAATGACACTGAGGCTGTAAATCTAGGAGACACTAATAACGTCCAAGAAACCAAAATCAGCATCCACATTGAGACGAATATCAGGGAAGAATTGGTCAAAACCCTCGTGGAATTCAAAGATGTTTTTGCATGGTCATATGATGACATGCCTGGATTAAGCACCAATTTAGTGGTTCACAAATTTCCCACTGACCCGGCATACCCTCCGGTCAAGCAAAAACTAAGGAAATTTAAAACAGAAATGAGTGTAAAAATCAAAGAAGAAGTGATTAAGCAGTTGCAGGCAAAGGTCATTCGGGTCACTCGATATCCCGAGTGGTTGGCCAATGTGGTACCAGTCCCAAAGAAGGATGGAAAAATCAGGGTGTGCGTCGACTACCGCAACCTCAACAAAGCAAGTCCCAAGGACAATTTTCCATTGCCCAACATCCATATCTTGATCGATAATTGCGCTGGGCGCGAGATCGGATCCTTTGTAGATTGCTATGCGGGTTATCATCAGATCCTAATGGACGAGGAGGATGCGGAAAAGACAGCGTTTATTACGCCATGGGGAACCTACTGCTATCGGGTAATGCCATTCGGGTTAAAGAACGCCGGGGCAACGTACATGCGAGCAATGACTGTTGTGTTTCATGACATGATACACAAAGAAATCGAGGTGTACGTCGATGATGTGATCATCAAATCTTGGCGTCAGGAGGACCATGTAGCAGACCTAAGGAGATTTTTCCAAAGACTCCGGAGGTATGATATCAAGCTTAACCCGGCCAAATGCGCATTCGGGGTTCCATCAGGAAAGCTGCTAGGATTCATCGTCAGTCGACGGGGGATTGAGTTAGACCCATCCAAAATTGAATCCATCCGAGATTTGCCACCGCCAAGGAACAAAACAGAGGTAATGAGTTTGCTGGGTAGACTCAATTACATCAGCAGGTTCATCGCTCAACTCACCGCAACTTGTGAGCCCATATTCCGGCTGCTGAGAAAGGATGTTGCGGTAGGTTGGACGGCAGAGTGTCAGGAGGCTTTCGACCAAATCAAAGGGTATCTGTCTAATCAACCCGTATTGGTCCCGCCTAAGCCAGGGAAGCCCTTAATTCTTTATCTGACGATCCTAGAAAATACATTTGGTTGTGTGCTGGGGCAACATGATGAGACAGGAAGGAAGGAGCAGGCCATCTACTATCTTAGCAAGAAATTCACAGTACATGAGGTCAAATACACTCAACTCGAGAAAACATGTTGCGCCCTAACTTGGGTAGCTCAGAAGTTGAAACACTACCTGTCTTCATATACTACTTATCTCATATCCCGTTTGGACCCATTGAAATATATCTTTCAGAAACCTATGCCCACGGGAAGGTTGGCAAAATGGCAAATTCTGCTCACAGAGTTTGATATCGTCTATGTGACGAGGACAGCCATGAAAGCCCAGGCGCTGGCTGATCATTTGGCAGAGAACCCCGTTGATGAAAAGTACGAGCCTTTAAGAACATACTTTCCCAACGAGGAGGTGATGCATACGAATGAGTTGGAATTACCTGAGGAACCGGGTTGGAAGCTTTTCTTCGATGGAGCTGCAAACGCAAAAGGGGTTGGAATAGGAGCAGTACTCATTTCTGAAACAGGACGGCATTATCCTGTTACGGCTCAACTACGCTTCTATTGCACCAACAATATGGCCGAGTATGAGGCTTGCATTCTGGGTCTGCGCTTGGCTGCTGACATGGATGTCCAAGACGTCTTGGTCTTGGGAGACTCGGACCTCTTGGTACACCAGATTCAGGGTGAATGGGAAACGCGAGATCTAAAACTCATACCATACCGACAATGCTTGCATGATCTGAGCAAGCAATTTCGATCGGTGAAATTCAAACACATCCCGAGAGTTCACAATGAGGTTGCGGATGCCTTGGCCACCTTAGCATCAATGCTGCACCACCCTGACAAAATGTATGTTGATCCTCTGTACATCCAGGTCCGTGATCAGCACGCCTACTGCAATGCCATAGAAGAAGAAGTAGATGGCGAACCCTGGTTTCATGATATCAAGGAATACCTCAGAATGGGGATATATCCAGAACATGCCTCTGGAGACTAAAAAAGAGCCCTTCGGCGTTTGTCGAATGGTTTCTTCCTCAGCGGAGAAGTATTGTACAAAAGAACCCGGGATTTGGGATTGTTGAGATGCATAGATGCCAGGCAGGCAACAACGGTTATGGCAGAAGTACATGCTGGAGTTTGTGGGCCACACATGAGTGGATATGTATTGGCAAGAAAAATCCTTCGAACAGGGTGTTATTGGCTCACCATGGAACACGACTGTATCACTTTCGTGAGGAAATGCCATCAGTGCCAGATACATGGAGACTTGATTCATTCTCCGCCAACAGAGTTACATACGATGTCAGCACCCTGGCCGTTTGTAGCATGGGGCATGGATGTCATTGGGCCCATCGAGCCAGCAGCGTCCAACGGTCATAGGTTCATTCTAGTGACCATTGATTACTTCACCAAATGGGTGGAGGCTAAAACCTTCAAATCGGTAACCAAGAAGGCGGTGGTGGACTTTGTTCACTCCCATATCATCTGCAGATTTGGGATCCCAAAAGTGATCATTACGGATAACGGCGCGAATCTTAATAGCAGCCTGATGAGAGAGGTGTGCCAACAATTCAAGATTACACACCGCAATTCCACCCCATATCGTCCCAAGGTGAATGGAGCAGTCGAAGCAGCCAATAAGAATATCAAGAAGATACTGCGAAAGATGGTGGAAGGGTCCAGACAATGGCACGAGAGATTACCCTTTGCTTTGTTGGGTTACCGCACTACCGTCCGAACTTCCATAGGCACAACTCCTTATTTGTTGGTGTACGGAACTGAGGCCGTAATACCAGCGGAAGTCGAAATTCCGTCCCTCCGAATTGTCGCTGAAGCCGGGATTAATGATGATGAATGGGTCAAAGCTCGATTGGAACAGTTGAGCCTGATAGATGAGAAAAGATTGGCAGCAGTGTGCCATGGTCAGCTGTACCAGAAGAGAATGGCAAGAACATATAATAAGAAGGTGCGCCCCAGGAAGTTTGAAGTAGGGCAGCAGGTATTGAAGAAGATCCTCCCACATCAGGTCGAGGCAAAAGGCAAATTCGCCCCAAATTGGCAAGGGCCTTATATCGTGACCAGAGTATTGTCCAACGGTGCTTTGTGTTTGACAGATGTCGAAGGTAGATGTGTCGACATGGCTATCAATTCAGATGCGGTCAAGAGATATTATGCGTAATTTCTTTAATTATGGCAATTTTTGGTTTATTTGTTTGTATTTGGCATTTATTGGATAATGAGATGACGGAGGCAATTCTTTCTTCTATCCAAACACTTTTAACCCTTGCTTCCCCCTTTGAGCCTTAAGTTATTCTTTCATACCCCTCTTTTGGAATCACTAATGGAAGAGACATGAAAAAAAAAGAAAAAGAAAATGAAAAGAAGGAAAAGAAAAAGGAAGATAAAATCATAAGAAATACAAAACCGTTGGGAACTACGTTTGACCTGATTCCTCAAAGAGGATACGTAGGCGCCTCACGGCTCGGTCATAGTATGCATCATAGTGAATATAGGATGCATAATGTACATAGTGTGCATAATAGGCACAGTGTGCGTAACGCACATAGCGCAACATAAGTGTAAAAAAATAAATTCCCCAAGCAAGAAAACTGGGGCAGAGGTTATGTTTTAAGTTCCAACAAAGGTTTGATTCCAAAAGTTGTAGCACATCACCCATCAAATTATTTTCATTTTTATAGCCTTTCTTTAACCCCACACCAAAACCAACATCAACGTCCAAAAGACCTCCCGATCAATAGCCAACAGATGCGAAGTCAGGCAAATAAAGCCGAGAATAATACACTGATCCCCAGCAAAGAAGAGATCATAAGACTGGGATTGAATTGATGGTCAAAGGGATCTCCATGAGAGAGGGTCGTATCGACAACACCCCGATTCTTCAATAAAGAAATAAAATGAGAGAGTCTTATCGGTGAAAACCTTCACAGGCACCGAACGACGATGTAAGATGAGAGATACAAAATGAGAGAGTCTTATCGGTGAAAACCTTCACAGGAACCGAAAGGCGACGTAAGATGAGAAATGCAAAATGTGAGAGTCTTATTGGTGAAAACCTTGATAGGCACCATAAGGCGCCGGGAGTTAAGAGAAAAGAGAGAGTCTCATTAGCGAAAACCTCTCGAAAGGCACTATGAGGCGACTAGACAGATCAACAAAAAGCGACCACATTCGCAACGAAATGGACAGTCATTTATCATCCCCAGCAAATCAGACCATCGGGAAAATTGATTAATACGAATAGACTGGGTCGAGAATCTATGGTGCACGTCATGATCACGGGGACCAGTCATGTCCTCCAGATAAGTTCTTCTGAGTTTCTTCTCCCCACCAAATATTGGTTCAGAAAGATTTTCTCCTTTTCTATCTTTTATTTCTCTTCCCAAAATTTGTCTTGAAAAGGATTTTTCAAAGCTTACTACCAGAGACCGAAGGGGAATTCATCCAATGCAGGATAACCCAAACAGTCTTAAAGGCCGGCCCCAGGCAATGCAATGATCGTGCCTCGCAGTTTTGGAGGAAGTAGGCTCCCAAAGGGAATGGTTTCGGGAGTAAAAGCAGATTCCCACTGCATGTGCTTAAAGAGAAAGCAGAAAAGAGAACAAATTGAAAACCAGCCCCAGCAGGCTAGAGACCCCCAGCAGGCAATTTTGTCCACTAACCAATTATGGGGACGTAGAGCAAGAAAAGGGGAAGAGAGGAAAAATCATCCGCCGGAAAGGCACCCTCTACCACCACGATTAAAACTAATTAAATCCTTTTGTCTGCTGCAGGAAAACAAAGGATTGATGATGGCAGCGAGATGCAACGCCAGGCAAATCACCAATAACCGGGGTAGAAAATTTTCTGCCGATTGTCAAAATTTTCTCGGAAGAACGGGGAAACAATTTAAAATACATTTAAGTTCTAGGTCGCCCACCAGTATAATGCGGGAATACATTCAAGTTCTAGGTCGCCCACCAGTATAATGCGGGAATACATTTAAGTTCTAGGTCGCCCACCAGTATAATGCGGGAATACATTTTAAGTTCTAGGTCGCCCACCAGTATAATGCAGGAATACTTTTAAGTTCTAGGTCGCCCACCAGTATAATGCGGGAATACATTTAAGTTCTAGGTCGCCCACCAGTATAATGCGGGAATACATTTAAGTTTTAGGTCGCCCACTAGTATAATGCGGGAATACATTTAAGTTCTAGGTCGCCCACCAGTATAATGCGGGAATACATTTAAGTTCTAGGTCGCCCACCAGTATAATGCAGGAATACATTTAAGTTCTAGTTCGCCCACCAGTATAATGCGGGAATATATTTAAGTTCTATGTCGCCCACCAGTAAAATGCGGGAATACTTTTTAGCTCTAGATTTTGGAATCAGTAGCCCCACTTGAAGACGGAAGGTTACAACAGAGATCCCCCAAGCAGGAAACAATAAAATCCCCAGCACCAAGAAGCGGAGGGCTGCAAAGGCAAGCGCGCAATTCAAAGGAAGGAGGAACGTGTCTCAAAAGAAGCAGTTTGGGAACGTTGTAGCACGCCCAACATAACAAACTGTGATACCACTGAAGAAACCATTGGAAGGTTTAAAGAAGAGGGCCATGTTCCCAGCAGATCAAGTAGAGTGATGAAAACTGGCATTCAGAAAAGGCGAAGGACCAGCATCATCTCCCGAGTTCACAAAATAAGGGCATCAGAGGAAAGCGTTAGCTGACAAGAAAGCAAGGCAACAAGAACAAGTTGAAGATAGATGAGATCTCATACTCTAACTTAGCTTCTTGTTTTTCCTTTCAAGAACAATGTAACAAGGAGATCATGTGAGCAGTAGCATCCTACAGCAGCATGCAACAGCGCACAACAACAGCAAGCACTACAGTCACACGGTAGTCCCAGCTACCAAAGCTTCCCGAACTACATTGACCTGATTCCTGTTCAGCCCAGGATATGTAGGAAACCTTTGAAGCAAAGGTTCGGTCAAATATTTTTCAAAAAATGCTTCACGTGGAGTACTCGGACAAGCAAAAATCGCCCGCTTTATCTTTGCGCGAAAACCCTTCGTGTCCTCATGCAAAGAGGGGCAGCTGTAAGCACGTAATTTTTGCTTTACGAACAATCTCTCCAAAAGAAAATAAAAATAGTGACAAATGACTTCGCTATACAATGTTTCGAGTTTTCCGTGACATGTGTTGTTAGTCATTTGTGGGTCTGTCCATTTTGCATCTAATCTTACCGATCAAAATACAAAGCATGTATGTCAGGGTAATTAAAACCATAATTCGGTCATTAAAAAAGAACAAAAATTCAAAAAAAAAATATATATGTATCGTTCGTTCTAGGTTGTGTTTTAATTTACTTAAATATTTTAATTTGGTGTGATAATTGTGTTGAAGTGTCACATGGTCGTTTGTTTTAATTTCATTTGTTTTATTATTTATTTTGTTATTTTCGTTTTTGTTTTAAAATAAGAGAACAAAGAAAAGAGTGATTTGGGCCCAAGAAATAAGATAAAAATAGGCCCAAAACCGGCACAAGGACCCAGCCCAAGTCAGGCCTGCCCAAACGCTGATTCAAACGACGCCGTATCAGCTCCCTTATCAGAACCGTTGATCTGACTCAAACAAACGGTCCTGATCAAGTTGATCACTTCACTTCGACGACGTCGTTTCAGGCAGATTAATCTAAGCCGTCCAACCCCTTGATCCAACGGACCTAGGCCATTTCCCTTAAACCCGTCAAACTCTGACCCGATCCAGCCTCACCCGGTCTCACCCACCATCAAACCCAAAACGACACCGTCTTCCCTAAGTGAATATATCTTGGCCATAGATCTCATTTGATCCAACGGCCAGGATCTAAACCCCTAGATCGTATATAAGCTTTCTATCGTACCCCACGCCCCCTATTCGAACCCTCCTCCACTCATCGTCTTCACCAAAGCACTGAAACCCCCCCAAACCCTAGCAGCCGCCCTAGTCTCCCTTGCCATTAAAGCCGGTGGCATGAACGCCGGTGACCACCTCCTGAACACCCTAGGACCACCTCACTGTCCTAAACATGGATCTGCTATCCATTTGCCTCGAATCACCTTCCGTCATCTCGAATCTTCATTTGAAGATTTGAGTCGAACTCTGACCTATACCAAACCACCCCATCTTCGTACCAGACACTCCCCTGACCCTCCTCGTGACCAAACCAAGTTTGGTTTGGTCCGAATCTACCCACAACTCCCAAAAACTCAAATCTGAGAATCTGAACCTTAGAACACAAGAGCCTGAGGAATCCGACCTGCTTCATAGAGGGTTTGAGGTCTAACAGACCTTAACCAAGGTGTTCTCGGTCGAGAACACCCTGGTTAGAGTTTGTTCGGCCTCAAATGGTCAAATCTAATTCGGACTGGGGTCGGCCTGCTTTGAACATTTTCTAGTAAGTTTTCCTTTTCTGTTTTTGTGTGGATGAGTCTGTTAGCATGTTCTGTTGTGTTTGTTCGGTATTTTCTGATACTTTTCTTAATTTCTTCCGTCCTTGTAAAGACCTTTTATTTGGTCGATTGTCTTCTGTGTATGTTTTGAACGTATTCTGTGATATACATGTTCGATTAGATTAGTCGTCGCATAAATAATTCATATAGGTTCCCAATAATTGAACAAAAGCTGTCTGATGCCCTTTGGGTCCCTGTACGTATTGTTTATGAGAACGATTGATTATTACCTGTTGTATTTAGTATAGTCGACTCTATAAACCTCGTCGATTAGTTTTCTATAACTAATAGATCAAATGAGCTAATAATTTCACATGACTAATTAAACCTTGTCACTGACTGAATGCCCGACATCGTTTGAAATAAGATTGTTTGCATTGCAAAAATGACTGAAAAGGTTCAGTCCGGGGCAGTCCTGAATTTGAACTTTCATGAGTTCAGAATGCCTTGATGCTGCAATAGGCAGGGCAGTAATAAGCAGGGTTTAACAGGGGTAGTCTGGGGTTTGAAAAGAACAAAAAAGGCTTAGTTTAAATGAGCTGACAAGTAGGGTACTAATTTGGGATTAAACTAATACCAATGGGGAACAAGACACTAGAGTATGGGGTTTAAAAAGAATACTTAAATGAACCCATAACCTTTGATTAAATAAAAAGTCAGGCGTGGGGAACAAAATGGCTGGCATCAAAAGATGTTTAAGCATGGGTTTAAAGAGTATGGGCAGTCTGCAGGTGGGAGGATCCAGGCAGCTTAGCTGCACTGGGTCGTTTGGCTTATAAATAGGCCATTTCAGAACTTAAAAAGGGCCTGGAAAATTTAGTCTTGAGAGAGGTCTTGTGAGTTTAAAAAAAACTGAAAACATAAGGAAATTTCCAGTAAACACTGTAACCAAACACTGTTTGAAAGCTACATAAGAGTTCATATTGGTCAAGTTGTCTTGGCCAAGTTCTGTTGTTTGCACTGATTGAGCTGCTTGTGATTGTTGAACTGCTGGTGTTGCTGCATTGAACACTCTGTTACTTCTGTTGTTTCATTACTCTTTTCTGGGATTACTTGTTTGGTGCTCGACCATCTGCTGGTTTTCTTTGTTCTGGGAATTGTTGCTGGTTGTCTGTGGACTGTGGAAAACACTTGTGATTGTTGGTTTGTTGCTGTGTTGTTGCTGTGTATCTGTTGTTGCTGTGTTTATTGCATACTGCCCAGCTGATCATTCCTTTCTTCTTTGTCCTCTATACCAGGTACACAACCAATGCACTGTCAAATGTAATTGGAACATTGAGCATGAATACAAAAAGAAAAGACCTGAAGTTGACTTTCATACATAGATTGTTACATTAGATATCATGTACTGTATAATAATTTTCATTCCTGTGTTGACAATAGAAGTAGCCTGTATGCCCAGTGTATATCAATATAGATTAGCTGAATGATAGTTTATATATGTATGCTGATAGGTGAAAATATTCCCAATGAAATAGGTTGTATCTCAGACTTAGTTTTACTTTGTAATATGTCCTTTAATGTAGGCCAAGCATGAAAATCGTACTCTATTAATTAAGTTCTTTCCTTTCTGATAAACTGCTTCATATAACTGGTAAATCATGTTTTAAGACAAAGAACACGGAGACTGCAATCTCAACCTCACGAAGGTCGAGCCCGGGTCGAAACAGACCAAGCAGGCCTGCATCGAACGAACAATGGCCCAGGTCTGGTCCATCACGCATGGGCTGGACTTGGGTCCTTAATTTTTGCTCGGCCGACTGTGTACGCGGCCGTGCTTCTGATTTTGTGCAAGCACTCGGAACTCTGTATAGATAACTTGCAAGCATGTAATTAATTAGGGCTATCTACTGTTTTCAATTAGTAGAGACAAACGCAACAAGAAACGTAGTTGCTATAGGATATCCTTTTATAAGGACGAGATGAGCCTCGACAAAAAAAAAAAAGAAAACGCACAAATTGCGGGGCCCTTGTTAAATATATATATATATATGTTGAAGCATTCAGTCCCTAAGGTGGGTCGTTTAGCAAATCTCACGACCTTACCGGAATAATAACGCGATAGCCTCTTTAAGCGCGTACTTAATAATTTTACCTTCTTAAATTCGGGTGTGCATTTATGTGACCCAAATCCAAATCTTGACGGATCCGAAATGTGTTTCTAACCACGGGTACATTGATTGTAACGCGGTTCGAGATACATTTTCACAACGTTGCAATTCCTTGTAAAAATAATAATAATAATGATAAAAGCGGTTAAAAGTTAAATTTTGCACATAAGTTTACACTTGTATAAAATCAGATAATCAAGCCGAATATAACAGTTGAGCGACCGTGCTAGAACCACGGAACTCGGGAATGCCTAACACCTTCTCCCGGGTTAACAGAATTCCTTATCCGGATTTCTGGTGCGCAGACTGTAATATGGAGTCATTCTTTTCCTCGATTCGGGATTAAAATTGGTGACTTGGGACACCCTAAATCTCCCAAGTGGCGACTCTGAAATAATTAAACCAATCCCGTTTCGATTGTCCTTTAATTGGAAAAAACTCCCTTGCGCCCTCGCGGGTGCGTAAAAAGGAGGTGTGACAGGGATCACCAAGACTGCTGGGAAGAGAGTACCGCTATCACTGGCCGATGCAAAAGGGACGTTAGTGCTGTCGAATATCACTAGTATGTAAGTCAAAAAGTCCTATTTGAGAATAGAATAACCATACAAGCAAAGAAACCACAAAACAGTAAGTCAAAATCAACAATATTACTAGCATCCAATTTGAAACATGTAAGTCTTCTAGTTTACGAAAATAATATATATAATTTTTGGTTGGGAGGTCATTAGCACCGATATGAGTTATACCACCGTCTTTGTTAGCAAGGAGTCCGCTCACGACCCGATCGGCTAGGTCATCCCTTTGGAGACATGTACCACAATCACAATTTCCAGTTTTTTTAATTTCCAGTTTTTGATTCCCAGCACAATACCACCATGTGTGCGGCATAACGTCCGATCACGGCCCGATCGACTAGGCTACCTTCCCATGTATGCCATGTGGGTTGGAGTTACCAATTTACAAATCTTACCAAGTTCATCCCAATTAAGGGGAATAACCACGATCCATCCCTACACCAGCACGTGTAATTTCAGGTGTGAGCCTTATGACCCACCCTTCCTCGGTTTTGCTAATGATACTCAAAAATATATTTTTGATTTTACTTGATATTGCACACAATTGAAGTATAAATAAATTATACAAATATAGCATAAACTCAACCATGATTACCTCAATACCTTTTACATTTTATAGTTTTTATTAATGTCCTCAATCTCTCTCGATAACAATATTTCTTTGGCCCTTTGGGCCTTTTACAAGATTCATCTTTTTCTTGGCACGAAGGCCGCATTTGGTTTTCCACATTTTCCATCTCCTTTATTTCCAAGGATCACCAGCCAATCACAATGTACTGAATATTCCGGGAATCATATATTTTTGAGTCAATAGTAATAAAATCATCAACACAAAGGATTCTTCCCAAAGCGGAACATGCCAACCAACAATTGAAATACACATTGAAGTTATAAGCAAGCAATCACCTCAATTATCCTTGAATTACCCCTTTTTCCATCATGACAAATGCACAATTTCAACATCGGAATGTGTAAGGACTAGCATTACATTGAATGTATTTATAAGGCAAAGCATTATCTAAAACAGCCACTTATGGGCATAGTTCAGGTACAAGGCCTTTAGGCCATTCTATTTTTGAAGTTAGTTCATAAGAGTTGAGTCGAGGATTATTTCATAATTTGCTTCACATTTTCTCATTCGATTCATTTCCAAACATCTTTATAGTTTATCAAAAAATAGGCACATTCAATCAAGGCATTTAGTACACATAAGAGCAACAAGGAGCATTAAACAGACCGAATTCTTCTCACCCGATTAGTATACTAACCTTCATTTAAAATGTGACTCAAGATTATACTATTTTGGTAGACAAACCACACTTAAACTTACAAAACAATATGGAATTCACTTCCGAGAGAGAAAGTTTAGCCTACATACCTCGATTGAGCTTTCCTTATGTCCTACTATACTTCGAGACTCTTAGCAACGTCAATCTCTTAGGAACATGACAAATCGAACCACAAATTAGAGAGGTGATCATAGTTCTAGCTCATTTGAGCATATTTTCAAACACTAACTGGGCGTTATTCTTTTAAAACTATTTGTGAAAGATCCTACCATCCCTCATCCCATCCTTAGCTCAAAACCTCACCAAATACTTTAAGAACTCATGCATGCAAGATATCCACTCTCATCCTCATGGATTACCCTTCTAATGGTCTATCCGAGTTATATCTAGTAATTAAGAGCTTGGGTTATAGAACCTTACCTTTTAGGAAGAAGACCTAGGTGCCTTTCTTGACAAATATTCAAGATTTAAGCAAGATCTTAGGAGAAATATTGATGAAGAACCCCATCTCCGTCTAGGACCCTCTCTCTCTCTCTCTCTAAATGCATCAGAAAATAGGCCTAAAATTTAAGGGTAATGTATAATATAATGACATGGGGTCGGGTAAGAAAATTAGAAATTTGGAGCCCCGGAACAGATCTGCGATCGCATAATTGACATGCAGCCCGCAAAAGGGACCGCGAAATGGCTCTCAAAACATAAACAAACTGCCCGGGTATGCGACATGAATGTGGTCCGCATATCTGTTCTACGGTCGCATAATGCACCTCAGAACTGCCACTCACAAAATTCCAAGGAGATTATGCGTTGACTATGCGGCCCGTATATTGATTATGCGATCGCATAATTGGCCGCATAGTTGACCTCAAAATTAACCATCAAACTGCCTCACTCTGCGGAGACTATGCTGTCCGCATAGCTATTATGCAACCGCATAATGGACCGCAGAAACACGCTCTTATGAAAAACATTATTTCTTAACTTTTTAATGCACAGATCAATCCAAAGGGTCCGAACCGCGGCGAACAAAGAATTTTACTAATTTCTAACACATATTCCTAACTTGGCACTATGAGATGTCGGGTTTTGAGAAAAGAATTTCATGGGGCCTTACATCCTCCCCCACTTAAGATCATTCGTCCTCGAATGAGGATCATGGCTCGCCCCAAACACCCCAACAGGACTTATTTCCTTCCTTATCATACCTCAAGCTCCCAAATTTCACATACCCCTCAATTATGCATAGCGATATACTTATCAAGTGATTCTCCTACTCTTCCCTAATCAATACATTCAACTACTTATAGTATCCCACCGAGAACTGAGAACTAACTTGTTCATATTAAACCCTCAAACCAGAATAAGCACAAGAAGCCAAAGCGTAGAAGCCATCTTTTGAGAAAAGCCTAATACATTATCGTCCTCTTTCTCTTTCACACCAGATTTATAACCCATTACCACCAACTCAGTTAATGTACCAACACCACAATTCTCGCCATAGACTCAACACTACTCTTCCTTCTACCAACAACATCAACAACAACAATTAACTCTCCACCTTGGCGGTGTCCCTTTATATTGGATTTGACTCTTTATTCACACCCCAGAAATTCCAAATTTGACTAACTCCCTAAATTTCTGAAAATGTCGACAGAGTTTCCTTTGTAACTAGGCCCATCCACCTATCAGAGAACCTCAGAAACACAATTTAACAATACATCCGTAACTAAGCAACTAGTACAATATACCAATAAAACAGATTTTCCACACATCTAACATTTCATTATCAAAGACAATACCTACACATGAGCTGCACATATTTAAGGCGTAACACACAGAAAGCACCTCTCGAATCACGACCATATGATTTACAATTAAGAGAATAAATATTTTCCCTTCCACGACTCTCAACCTAGTTTAAACCCGGATTGCGATTAGCTACTCCCTATAAGCCAACTATCCATTAATTCCACCTTCAACAATTCTCACCGGAATGATATACCAAAGATTCCCAATTACCTTCTTAGACATAGATACATGGAACATCGGAACCATGGAGGGCAACAATACGATTGGGGGGGGGGACATCATACTCATAACTTGACCCATCTTTTCCAAGATTCCATAACTTCTGAAGTGCACTACATCTACTTTACCCTTAGGGACAATTCGCATAGAATCTTCCTAGAGGGAACCTTGAAAACAGCCTGCTTACTTTCTTTAACTCTAAATCTTTATGCCGGACACCCGAGTTGAACACTTAGCAACTTTTAACCATTATTCAGTGAGGGCCTAGAATAAATACGACCATAGAGTTCCCACCCAATACGATTAACCATGGAATGACTCTACCTTTTGATATTTTTGAACCCATACCCTTGATAGATTTACCACAAATAGGAACAATGAGGTTCAAGATTGGACTGGAAGCATATCAAGAATCCATCAATGTACATGTGTTGAGCGAGGTATTTCATGAGGTTGTATTTTATTTTAGGAAACATAAAACTTACTACGGATTATGATTAAATGATTAATTGTTGTGATGAAATCATTGGTTTGAAACAATGGGGCATGGAGTTTAGATAGCATATCGGCAATAGAAATCATTCACGGAGGACTATTCAGGTACATGCCACCAGTTGACTCCTGGAGTGTAAGGAAGATCAATTTATCAAGAATGGGAATACTCTGGCACCTTTAACGAGATAGGAGTTTCAAAGTATGAAGTTGAATTACACTCCTAATATTAATCGACACAAGGAATCTGTGCCACAAGCCCATGAGAATGAAATAGAAGTTAAACACTCGTGAAAGTACTATAATTCGAACCACTCAACCCTTCCCAATATTTGATCCTATACGAAAGTGCTGAAGATACGACAACTTGCCTTTAAAATTAATATGATATGTGCCAAATCCGAAACATCTAATACGAACCTTTCATGATTGAATCCACACTGCTAGGACTTATTAAAAATATGAAGGGGGGGGGGGGTCATGTGCAGGTTGGAAAGGACTTTTTTTCTATGAGATTGACACGGTTCTGTTATCATAATTCTCTGGCTGCGATACTGGGCCACTTCAAGGGAAACTTCAATACTAAGAATAAAGTGAGCTACTTATTGCAGAACGATTTAAGCGAGCACGAAAGTCATACTACCATGGGCAAAGAAAAGATCTTCTTGTGGCGGATTTGTGAAAACCTCAAATTTCTCAGATACTTTTACAGCCAAACGATCTACTTCCACTGATATACACACATATGATAGGAGCTGAGATAGGCTCTAATGTTACTAGTTAGTGAAAATACTTTACAATAATATTGAAGAAGGAGCAAAATGATTATTTGAACTATCAAAGCCATCTACACCAGGGAGAAATGAGCGACTCAAGAAGGGTCTCAACATAGGCAAATTATACGACTGTTCATGCATAAGCACAAATGAGTAGATGTTATCCATTTGAATAAAACGACCTGTAAGAAATTTATCAAATATAGTTCCTTGGTAAGGGTCTAGGAAAGAAAGTGGAAATAGTTACCCTCGGATTCTGACTCAGTTCAGGAAATCATCATAGAACTCAATTCCACAAGAGGTTGCAAGTAAGATAATTGTAATAAAGAGTCTTCACGAATAATACATCTTGCTCAAAGAGTAGATACACAGAATGGACCATAAGGTCTTCCTGACTCTATCCCAAATTCCATAGCAATATAAGGATTAACATATGACAAAGCGGAGCCAGAGTCAATAAGTGATACTCATCATGAGATTGAAAAGTCAACATACCTGTAACCATACCTGAGGAAGCTTCCGACCCTTGATTCCCCCTCATAGCATAGAACCTGTTGGGCCCTTCCGAGCTCTGAATACCACCCTCGACTACTCCATGACCTGAAGGCGCTATAGATAAAGTAGCTGTAGAACTGGCTTGATACGCCACACCCCTACCCATGATCTGGCGAGATGAATGACAATCTCTTTGAAGGTGACCTGACATACCACACCCGCAACATACATTGGTACCATAGCGACATACTCCTAGATGATATTTCTCACATTTCACACAACAGGGATGAGGTCCACTAAACTGACTTGCCCCACCGACCTGATACTCACCATTTTTGCATACATTATAAACTTCCCCCTTATCCTTCCTCCAAGTTTCCAATACGGGAGTACCAATTCCAGTATTGGTTTACTGTGCGGGCCCTTGGAATTACCCTGATCTACCACCCCAAACACGTTGTTGGGCATACTCACAACACTTCGTTAAATGTTCCTTCCCATATACCAGGCAGACCGTGATAGGTGTACCCAACATAGGGAATTTATTCTTCTTGTGCCCCCTCTTTCAACAATCGTAACATATCTCGAGGGTCATCCAACATCTCCCCAAGTGACGCTTCTTGCAAACTAAACAATTCAGATCATTAGCACCAACAACCCACTTTCGTTTCTTAGATTCTCTCACTACACACTCTGGTGGTACGACGACATTGGCAGGGACAAGGACACTTCCCTTAGCAATAAGTTCTTCCAATCCTTCCACAGCTTGACACATCCTCCATACGAACTCATGCGCAATCTCCCCTAAATTCAATGGTAGGGTTATTCCTTCCTCGCTGCTTCGGACTTATGGATTACTCATATGGAAAATGGGACATAACAAGGAAATTAGATCTCTATCCCGAGCTCTATAGCACGATCCGGAATATCAAAGAAGGGTGGAGTTTCCTAAATGTCCAAATAGCCTCCAACTTATAGATGTGGTCGACAACACACTGATAAGAATGACTCTACTAGAAACGGCTCCGAGACATCCTAGGACACTTTAAAACCTTAGGCTCTAATATCAAGTTTGTCACGCCTAAAAAAACCGTGAAACGCGACCGACGCTCAACCGAGTAAACCCAACTGAGCAAGCCTGTTAGATTTCATTCTACCCAAGCTAGTTCATGAGGGTATCTTATCCCATTTATCAAAACACTAAGCAATCTTCCATTAGCAACTTTCATTTCATAGTTTACAAAATATTACAAGTTTACAAGTTTAATGAAAAACATGCTTATCAAGTACCAACTTTTCTAGTCTGGACTCCCAACATCAACCACCACCTACAAATAGTCTACGGAGCCTCTAAATATAATAGAAGAGTAATAGGGAAATGCCGACAACAAGGCTCTGGCTATACCTCAAAACGTGATGAGAAAGTGAACAAAAGATACATGACATGACCCCGGGATGGAGTGGGGCTCACCAAGACTACTGGGAAGAGAGTACCGCTATCACTGGCCGATGCAGCCCGCCGTGGAACAACCTGTATCATTAAACGATACAGTGCCCCCGCCAAAAGGGATGTTAGCGCCATCGAATAGCACTAATATGTAAGGCTAAAAGTCCTCTTTCAGAAAAGAATAATCATACAAGCAAAGAAACCACAAAACAACAAGTTAAAATCAACAATATACTAGCATCCAATTTAAAACATGTAAGTCTTCTAGTTTACGAAAATAATATATATAATTTTTGGTTGGGAGGTCATTAGCACCGATATGAGTTATACCACTATCTTTGTTAGCACGTAGTCTGATCACGATCCGATCGGCTAGGTCGTCCCTTTGGAGACATGTACCACAATCACAATTTCTAGTTTTTTTTTGAATTTATAGTTTTTGATTCCCAGCAAAATACCACCATGTGTGCGGCATGGCATCCAATCACGGCCCGATCGACTAGGATGCCTTCCCACGTATGCCGTGTGGGTTGGCGTTACCAATTTACAAATGTTGCCAAGTTCATCCCAATTAAGGGGAATAACCACGATCCATCCCTACACCGGCACGTGTAGTTTCATGTGTGAGCCTTATGACCCACCCTTCCTCGATTTTGCTAATGATACTCCCAAAAACATTTTTGATTTGACTTGATATTGCACACAATTGTAGTATAAATACAAGTATACAAATACATCATAAACACAACCATGCTTACCTCAATACCTTTTACATTTTATGGTTTTTATTAATGTCCTCAACCTCTGTCGATAACAGTATTTCTTTGGCCCTTTAGGTCTTTCACAAGATTCATCTTTTTCATGGCACGAAGGCCACATTTGGTTTTCCACATTTTCCATCTCCTTTATTTTCAAGGATCACCAACCAATATCAATGTACCGAATATTCTAGGAATCATATATTTTCGATTCAATAGTAATAAAATCATCAACACAAAGGATTCTTCCCACAGGGGAGCATGCCAACCAACAATTGAAATACACATTGAAGTTATAAGCAAGAAATCACCTCAATTATCCTTGAATTACCCATTTTTCCATCATGACAAATGCACAATTTCAATATCAGAATGTGTAAGGACTAGCATTACATTGAATGTATTTATAAGGCAAAGCATTATCTAAAACAGCCACTTATGGGCATAGTTCAGGTACAAGGCATTTAGGCCATTCTATTTTTGAAGTTACTTCATAAGAGTTGAGTCAGGGCTTATTTCATAATTTGTTTCACATTTTCTCATTCGATTCATTTCCAAACATCTTTACAGTTTATCAACAAATAGGCACATTCAATCAAGGCATTTAGTACACATAAGAGCAACTAGGAGCATTAAATAGATCGAATTTTTCTCACCCGATTAGTATACTAACCTTCATTTAAAATGTGACTCAAGGCTATACTATTTTGGTAGACAAACCACACTTAAACTTACAAAACATTATGGAATTCAGTTCCGAGAGAGAAAGTTTAGCCTGCATACCTCGATTGAGTTGTCCTTATGTCCTACTATACTCTGAGACTCTTAGCAACGTCAATCTCTTAGGAACATGACAAATCGAACCACAAATTAGAGAGGTGATAATAGTTCTAGCTCATTTGAGCATATTTTCAAACACTAAGTGGGCATTATGCTTTTAAAACTATTTGTGAAAGATCCTATCATCCCTTATCCCATCCTTAACTCAAAACCTCACCAAATACTTTAAGAACTCATGCATGCAAGATATCTACTCCCATCCTTATGGATTACCCTTGTAATGATCTATCCTAGTTATATCTAGTAATTAAGATCTTGGGTTATAGAACCTTACCTTTTAGGAAGAAGACCTATGTGCCTTTCTTGACAAATCTTCAAGTTTTAAGCAAGATCTTAGGAGAAATGTTGATGAAGAACCCCATCTCCCTCTAGGACCCCCCCCTCTCTCTCTCTCTCTCTCTCTCTCTAAATGCATCAGAAAATAGGCCTAAAATGAAGGGTAGTGTATAATATATTGACATGGGGTCGGGTAAGAAAATTAGAAATTTGGAGCCCCGGAACAGATATGTGATCGCATAATTGACATGTAGCCCGCAAAAGGGACCGCAAAATAGTCCTAAAACATAAACAAACTGCCTGGGTATGCGACATGAATGCGGTCTGCATACCTGTTCTGCGGTCGCATAATGCACCACAGAACTGCCACTCGTAAAATTCCAAGGAGATATGCATTGACTATGCGGCCCGCATATTGATTATGCGATCGCATAATTGGCCGCATAGTTGACCTCAAAATTAACCATCAAACTGCCTCACTCTGCGGCGACTATGCGGTTCACATAGCTATTATGCGACCACATAATGGACTGAAGAAATGCGCTCTTCTGAAAAACGTTATTTATTAACTTTTTAATGCATAGATCAATCCAAAGGGTCCGAACCGCGGCAGCAAACTCGCCACAAAGAATTTTACGAATTTATAACACATATTCCTAACTTGACACTACGAGATCTCGGGTTTTGAGAAAATATTTTCACGGGGCCTTACAACACGACCATGAAAATCTAGGAAATACTTACTCGGCACCTACTCAAGACCCTCATGGAAAACGAAGTGTCATCCTTTCTATTTCGAATGAGTGCTATATACGTTCCAATCCGGTGGAGCTTGCCAATTATCTAAAACTGTTGTCCTCAAAAATAGACTAGAGAAAGATGGACTCTGTCTCCGGTGAATGTTTGCTAAACAACATCATGCACTGCTCGACACATGTTTCAATATAACCATCTCATACCACTCATCATCTATTACAATTTGAATTAATAACCTTTGCTTTAACCTTTTCAGGCCAACCTTCTTGCTTTCAAAGGTTTGCAAAGGTTGATCTTGGTTAAACAAGCACTCACTTCAAAATGGATCATCTTTTGGATGAACGGAGTCAGCTTGCCGAGTGCTCAGTGCTGGAGGTGAAAATTGCTCAAATGGAGGATCTTGAGGCCCGGTTGTAGCTATCCGATCAAGAGAGAATGGCCCACAACCAAGAAGCTTCTCAATTACATGAAGACCTTAAAGATGCTAAGGCTAAGTGGGACGAACTTTATGATACTGTGACCGTTGTTGCTAAGCGTAAGTCTGCTTCATGAAACAAGATAATAACTTGGAGGCTAGCTTACACTCCAAAACATAGGAGGTGATGTTGTCGAGGATAGGAGAGCAAGAATGGAAGAAAGACTCAAAAGAGTCATGGAGCAGAATCAACTTCACTCGACCACCAATGTCGAGCTGTATTCCAAAATCAACATTATGAAAGTTGAAAATGAAAAATGCCAATTCAAGATTAAGAAACTCCGAGTTAAACTCTAAGAACAAGAAGATTCTCTCCTCTTCAAGAAAACCTATGCCATATATCATACGAAGAGGAAGACTTTGGAGGAGGCCAAAGAAGGCATTACTAACATCAATGAATGCATTGCTAAGGCCCGAGAGCTGGAGATAACTGTTCATGAGTACCTCCGGCTCTGCCTGTTGCTTCTGATTATTCTAATACTAACTCTGAGTATTCAGGAAACGAATGAGAAACTGAAGAAGCTGAAAGCCTCGAAGCGGAAGCGGAATATTTTGTCCCAATAAATAAAACGAAGACACTTCTCTCCTTTCGGCTTCTGGTAGCAAGACCTAATGTATATATTTTACTTACTTTTTATAATTATGACAAAATTTTTTTACTAAGTTTGGAATTTTAATTAATAGAAGAAACTCTTTTCTTAAGTGTTGTGAAAAAATATTCTTTGTCATTTCGCTGACAAAGCTTTGAAAATCTTTTCACAATTGATAGCTTTTGATTCCGGGAATAAATACCTTTTGGAATTTACCCTTTGACTATGAGAGTTTCATAAGAGAGGGCCCTTATATTTATTGTATAATTGAAGAGGACGTCTCATGCTCACTCCGGCACAAGCATTTAAAGTTTTAACTAAATTTCAAATGATAAAATAAATTAACTTATCATTTGGACAAAAAAATAAGATAAAAATAAAAGGACTTTGATTTATTCCCTCTATCTTCAAAAGTACATTTAGATGAGCATTCTTTTGCTTGTGTAAATAAAGGTGTCAGTACATGTGGCTAACTTCTACAACTTATTTCTACAGGGTTGATCATGCAGTCCCTGATCTTGATAAGAAATTGATCCCGGTTCTAACCTCGGTCTTCGTAACACTTTTAATACCTTATCATGTATTTTTTCCCCAGTGTTCGGATGCTAAGTATGAGAATTCAAATACTAGAAGTCTTGCATTTACCGATGACCCTTCCTTCGTAGTATGTTTTACATTGTTGCCTCATTAAAAACATTGCCAGAAAAATCCAATTGGGACAAAAACTGGTCGAATGGAAAAAGAGTGTAGCACATACTTTTAGTATCAACAAGGATCTTCAGCAGTAATACCTTTTGAAGTGAGTCGTGTTCCAATTGCTTGGCAATTTAACTCTATCATGATTTTTCAATTCATATGAACCTTTACCAGTTATAGCTGAAATCCGGTAAGGTCCTTCCCATGTTAGCCCCAGCTTTCCAGCGTTAACTTTTAAAGTTCTTTGAGTAACTTTTCTCTGAATTGAATCCCCATGTTTGATATATCGTAGATTTGCTCTACGGTTATAATACCTTTTCATCCTTTGCTTTTGTACCACCATCCTTATATATGCCAGATTCTGATGTTCTTCTAGCAAATCTAGTTTAACCGGTAATGTCTCATTGTTTTTCTCTTTATTTGCTTGGGAAAACCTTAAGGTTGGTTCCCCCACTTCTACTAGTATCAAAGCCTCTGATCCATACATGAGTGAGAAGGGTGTTTCACCTGTGCATGATTTTGCCATGGTCCGATATGTCAAGACCCAAACTGATGGGCCGCGACGGGCACCTGGTACCTTACTCAATCGAGTACCAACGTAACATATCTTTCTTATTATGTCTTCATATACACGTGACATACGGGCCTAATAAGGCAACATGATCTTTTATAAACTCAAAAATAGGCCGACAAGGCCGTACAATCTTTCACGTACCGGACATATGTCTACAAGCCTCTAAAAGTACATAAATATCATAAAGGTCGGGATAGAGTCCCGCCATACCAAACAATACAAGTCTAAATCATACTAATAAAATAAGCAACTCTGAAGCAAATGGAGCGCACCAACATCTTCCGCTGAGCTGATAGCCTACTTGGAGGGCTCTCGACCTATCTATCAGGACCTGTAGGCATGAAACGCAGCATCCCTAGGCAAAAGGGATGTTAGGACGAATAATGTACTGAGTATGTAAGACACATAAATAAGTACATAACATGCATGGAAGAAATATAGAGTAATTGACTCAACCTGTATGTCTGGATAACTCTGTAAATTATAAATTACTTTTAGCGTCATGCATATGCGTATGAATATCATGTCGTGCATAGGTACATGTTTCATAACATTATCAGCCTCTAAGGGCATCCCATCATATCATATCGGCCACTATGGGCAAAATCATCATCGTATACCAGCTGATCAGGTGGTGGTGTATATATAACGCCATAACCTTTCCTATATCCCATATACATATATATACATACATATATACGCATATATAACGCCATTTGAATACATATATATGCGTATATAATGCCGTTTGAATCATATTTCAGCCACTATGGGCAACATCATTATCATATACCAGCTGATCAGGTGGTGGTGCATATATAGCGCCGTAACCTTTTCCCATATCACATATACATATATTTACATATATATGCGTATATAATGCCATCTGGTCATGGGTCAATGTACATGAATGCCATGCATGAAAAGTACATTAATAAAATCTTTCGAAATTTTATAAGACCATTTCTCCCTTGAGTAATATCATAAAGTAAACTCTTTTCAGCTTTCGTATTTTTCTGAGACCCATGAACAAATGATAAAATATTATGACACATGGAAATTCAAGAACATAGATATCTCTAATACTTCTATGAATAAAGTCATTCATGAAAATTGTAAATTTGCTCGTTTCATTTGTATTGTATAGATCATGACAAAAAGAAAGAAGGGATAGCCTTAACATACCTGCGTCGATATCACATGGGTTAAACAACATAATTTCATTAAAAGTGGATAACATAGTAGAGACATAGGACAACTAGTTTGGCTTCAGCAGGCAGCTCACACTAAACTCAACTAGTTTCTAGCCCTTATATAGCTTTCTGTTAAGTGCACATCCAAGTTACTCGACATTATCCAAGTTACTATTTCAAGCAATTGCATACAACTTGAATGCATAACCTGTCAGCCAACAAATTTCAGCTTCACCGTTCAAGGCCTTGTTTAGTTCAATTAAGTCTTAGGAAAGGATAAGATTTTTGAACACATAATGTGTAGAGAAAGGACCTCAGTGTAATTTATAATGCAAAATGTGCATTGAAGATAAAGTTCATCCATTATTTAGAATAGACGAACCCATAGTACTGCATATGGAAAGGAGGCAATTTGTTATATTAAAATACCAAATGGCCACATGACTCATGTTTTAGACTTTGCCACCTAATCCAAGATAACTATTAGTCATTTGGTCAAGAACTGGCTTCTTGACACGTGAGGTTGGGGAATTGTAGTCTTTATCCACTAATTAATTAATTAGGTAATGTCCAGCTACTCAGTAATTAACCAATTACCCGCATAATTGAAATTATCTCAAATTACTTAAAATTCTACTTATTTTTAATATACCTTATACACCTTACTATCATGGCCATGGGGTACCTTGTATGGTACTAGTTCATAAATACCGGGTATTTTACCCCCGGCCAAATTTTATCCCAAATTGCCATGTTTCGATGAAATTATTTTTCTTCGATTTGCTTACCTTCTCACCTTCACGAATTTACTCATTACTTGTTTGAAATAGCATAATACTTGTAACCTCAAAATAATCTCATTCCCGAGCTTGCGTCGATTAGCTTTACGACGAAACCTTAATGTCCGAAAATGCGGGATGTAACATCTCATTCTTGAGCTTCGATCAATTTAATTATGGTGTGCTTTCACGCACGAAAACATCGGGTGTAACATCATTCCCCCCTTTGGAACATTCGTCCTCGAATGTTGACAGATGCAGTTATCATTCTTATAACTTATGCCTTCCAAATACTTTAGTACTTTCCTTGCCATCTAGGCAACTATTCTGTGAATAATTTCTATGGCCAAGGTATTCCTCCCTTTAGGCTTCTTTCTCACACCACGACTTGTGGTCGGAATTCTTTCAATCTCATAATCGTTGCTATCTTTTTATCACGCAGTCTTTACGACTCTGACCTTGTAAATGTGCCTATGCGATTCTTCTCCCCTTTTTCCTCTAGTTTTTAGCCAATCTCTAGACCTAACTTTGTGAACATATACATAACTATAACAAGGTTCTCCTCTGGGAACCTATAGGTATACTGAAGTTCTTCGCTCGGTACTTTGTTGAACTTGTGAATATTACTATATCCTATTTCATAGCCCTAGTTATCCATCTGTATGACTTTACTGCATCAAGGTAGGTCATACTATACCATAACTTTTACGTCGATTTCTCGTTCCTGAATTCTGCTACCAAATTCCAGGTTACTTTCATTGCTTATCCAATGTGTATAAATCTATATCCTTTAATGCTTCCACATTACTATTCATCTTAAGAATTATGGCCTAATCTTATCTCATACTTTATAACTTTTATCCATCCATTATTGATTCACCTCAATACGGATCTATAATCTACCCCAGATAATTTAACCTTTTATGTAACAATGCTGCTAGGGTCCATGTTTCATCGGGGAACATCTGAAATGATTAGGCTAATCCACCTGGGGCGATACCATGATTTCATAAGCGTATTTCACAGCATCCCAATGTGATTCACCTTACGTGGGTATTTTAATCCTGTACAATTCATGAAATCATTACTCAATCGAAGGCTCAAATGTCGTCCTTTATTTATCAAAATTACACCCTTATTCTACTGCCAGGACAGAATTCCAAATGCTACTAGTCATAGACCCCTTTGAGTTTATTCAGGCTATATTGAGCTTCTTTCTATGACTCAGAGGAACCATCATCTCCTTTGTTTTCACAAGCTTAATCTCAAGGACTTATCTATTTTCATCACCTTCTCACTTGCCTTCTTCTTATCCTTAGTCTTGTCTTTCTAAAACCTTGTCGTTCTATCATATTTTAGCTTGCGATCAATTCCCATGCATATTCTGGAACACCAAGCAACACTGCATCGTCTCTAACTCTTCTTTTACTTTCTAACCTTTCGGTACTTAGAAAACATAGGCTGGGAAATATTCCACTAACGACACTGCTATTATTCCTGGATACTGAATCCCACTGCTTCTAGACTTATATCCGAAGTAAGGACTATTCACAACCTTCTGTATTTGAGTATCTCATACATTGTTCCCCTTCACCTTTCTTACCTTAAAATCTTGCATCATATCTTCTATCTCTTTCATCACCTCCCTTCCATATAGGTATAATTTACGTTCACCACTTGAATTTCTATTATAATACTTGCACCTCGGGGCATACATAATTCAGTGGGAGTTTCATATTGACTTCTTATGAGGTTGGTACTTTTCTAACTGGTTTTATCGTATAACCGTTATAGAATATGATTGTTGTACTATCTCTCTTGTACCTCTGATATTAAGCATGTTCTTCTATATTCTCAATCATGATTCCTATAACTTTTTGGGTCCAATAATCGGATTCCTGATTTACTTTGTTGATGTAACCCTTTAGTTTCCTCTTCCTTCTAATCCGCATTTATATAGGCTTAAGCTATTTTCTGATTTGCGGCTCATGGTGTTAGTTACTACTTTATCCCTTCAAGGGCACTATGGAATATCCATGATTCAATCTTCTAACAATTAGATCCTTTTTCTGTGACCTGGGCTCAATTTTTATTTTAACGTATACCAGAACCTTTTACGGCTGTATATGCTGCATATATAAAACTCCAAGCCCTTAAGTGAGTTCTTAATGCAACCAACTCTGGATCATTGATCAAGTAATTCCCTTTTTTCCATCTTAGCTTTTTTTAAACGGGAGCTATTACTTTTCCTGATCTTTCTGCCCCTTTGTTGCGTCCATACTTAGCTTATCTTAGTGCTCATATATATTAAAATTCCATACAACTCATATGATCCTGAATATCACTTCTGATTTTACTCCCTGTTCATTGGCCACTATAGGTGTCACTTTCTTAGGGAGTGCATACAATGTTGTTTTGAGACTATTGTCACATGACCATTTCCTCTTTAGGTCATTGTACTGAGGTTGAAGCCTTCTTCTTTATTTCCTCAGCTAGTCTTTCGTCGTAGTACTTAGGGAGAACACTTGACTCTCGTAAAGCTGTGAGCTTATTACAGACCTTTTTGATGTCGTTACTTGCCTATAATTATCCGTAGTTGCTTACTTCCATGCCCTTGTGCTTGTATGGTTGCTTCTGAACTTATATTTTGACTGCCTTCCTAGTGGCACTTTCTTTTATCCCCGTAACACTCATACGGTACCTTTAACTACCCCGACTCTTGTTTGAATATATCTCAAGTATTATAATGATATTCTTCGAGGCTGAATTCTTCACGTTGGGTTTTATAATGTTTATCTTACACGATCTGATGACTCATCTGTAGCCTCCTATTTAGCCATAACTGGGATCTTCCTTACCACTAACTACTCGTTGGCCCATTCTCATATCAATATTCCTCGCAATCTTTCTTGGGTTATTTCCTTGGTCTTAACTTACGTCTCGCACTGGATCCTTAATTGTCAGTAACATCTTGGGCAGGAACCCTTAGTTCTTCCCTTTGACGTCGTGTTTGCATAACGTTCTGGAATCGTAGCATATCTGTAGCATTTGGATAAGTGCAATCTCATCCCTTTCTCATTTTTATCGCATTCTTCCTTTTATCATTCCATATTCCCCCCTTTTAGGGGTATACTAAGAGTAGGAGCTACGACGACCTGCCTATAGATGTTTCACCCTTTCATCTTTGGCATCCTTTCACATCATCAATGACTCTTACTCACCTTGCGGTAATCCTTCCGTACCAAGGATAACAAAATCCCTTACTCACGAAGGTGCAATTTAGTATAACAGACACATACAGTCCCTTAAGCTGAACTTTGCTCACATTACTTGCTGTAGGGAAGCATCTTCCTGAATGACCATTCTCTGAATTTTTCATGAATCTTCTTCTGTTGTCCATTCTATCATCGCCGGAACGAAATATGAAATTCGCATGATACCGACCATTATCAAATCACTCAATCCCTAATTCATGTTTAGTTTATCTTGTTCACCAGTCCATACTGGTTCTATTACTTTGGGGTCAACTTTTCCTCTTAGTAATCGCGCTAGAGTTGAGAACTTATTTCTCGAAATGTGGACATGACTGTATGGACTATAATCTTTTGTTGTCCTAAGGCCTGTCACCTCGTCTCTTCCTTCACTTGACTATAGATTTTGTAATATTGTCCTCTTTTGGTATACCGTTGTCATCCATGTATCACATCATACTCATAATACTTTATTAACTCTTTTCTTATTTCCCGCTAACATTTATGCCTATCATTTTATTCTGAAAACTTGAACAATACATTCTTTTACTCTTAGCTTCCCTTTGCTCTATCCAATGGCTCTTCAAGTTTCTTAACGTTCTCGCTTTACTAGGGACGCGAGCCACACTAAGGTAATATTTATCCCTTCAAGGCTTATAGTGCATGTCTTTGTAGTACTCATACCTGGATACACTATTTCAGAGTGCACTATCTGGTGTCTCATAAAGAGATCTATTAGCATATTTGTAATATCCTTCGGAAATGTCAACTGACGCAAACAATTCATCCATCATATCTTCTGATACTACTTCTGTTAATTACCATAGGGCATATCTGGAATGGGTTCGACCAATTGTATATACCTTTGTTACTGTTGAATATAACTCGAAAATCTTATGTTCCTCTGCCTCATTATAAACGTTGTTAACCTCCATTAATTGGGCGCCTCGTACCCTTCTTCATCTTGCTTCTTTTATTTGTTGAAACTTGTATTTATCTTCTAAATCTCTCGTTGTCTTTCACCATAAAGATGGATAGGCATTCTTGCCTTAAGGATCCTTATCAAGAGGCTTACACATCTTAGTACACACATGATCTGCTAAAGACCTCACATTTACTTTTCGTAGGCATCATACAAAAATCGAATTCCTCTGACTCAACTCTTCCACAGCTATCTCTCTTTCCAACCATCTTTCCATATGTAGGTATCATTGTATTACGAATAAGATAGAGTTTAGGAATTTGAATTCTTTCAACTGAGCTCTACCACACGATCTAGAGTAAGAAGAAAGAGTGACAATCCTAAATGCCCTGTAACCTCCTGCTTATAAGTGTGTTGCATGACACACCCATAAACAAGACTCTACTAGACATGGCTTGTAGACTCCCTAGGACAGAACCTGACTCTGATACCACTTTTGTCATGACCCAAACTGATGGGCCGCGATGGGCACCCGATGCCTTACTCAACCAAACACCAACGTAACGTATCTTTCTTATTACGTCATCATATACACGTAACATACGGGCCTAATAGGGCAACATGATCTTTTATAAACTCAAAACATAGGCCAACAAGGCCGTACAATCTTTCACGTACCGGACATATGTCTACAAGCCTCTAAGAGTACATAAATGTCATAAAGGTCGGGATAGAGTCCTGTCATACCAAACAATACAAGTCTAATTCATACTAACCAAATAAGAAACTCTGAAGCAAATGGAGCGCACCAACATCTTCCGCTGAGCTGATAGACTACTTGGAGGGCTCTCAACCTGTCTATCAGGACCTGAAGGCATGAAATGCAGTGTCCCCAGGCAAAAGGGATGTCAGTACGAATAATGTACTGAGTATGTAAGGCACATAAATAAGTACATAACAGGCATGGAAGAAATATAGAGTAATTGACTCAACCTGTATGTCTGGATAACTCTGTAAATTATAAATTACTTTTAGCGTCATGAATATGCGTATGAATGTCATGTCGTGTATAGGTACATGTTTCATAACATTATCAGCCTCTAAGGGCATCCCATCATATCATATCGGCCACTGTGGGCAAAATCATCATCGTATACCGGCTGATCAAGTGGTGGTGCGTATATAATGCCATAACCTTTCCCATATCCCATATACATATATATACATACATATATACGCGTATATAACGCCGTTTGAATACATACATATATATATATATGTGTGTATATAACGCCATTTGAATAATATTTCAGCCACTGTGGGAAACATCATCATCATATACCAGTTGATCAGGTGATGGTGCATATAATGCCGTAACCTTTTTCCATATCCCATATACATATATTTACATATATACGCGTATATAACGCCATCTGGTCATGGGTCAATGCACATGAATGCAATGCATGAAAAGTACGTTAATAAAATCTTCTGGAATCTCATAAGACCATTTTGCCTTTGAGTAATATCATGAAGTAAACTCTTTTCAGCTTTCGTATTTTTCTGAGACCCATGAACAGATGATAAAATATATTGACACATGAAAATTCAAGAACATAGATATCTTTAATACTTCTATGAATAGAGTCATTCATGAAAATTGTAAATTTGCTCGTTTTGTTTGTGTCGTATAGATCATGCCAAAAAGAAAGAAGGGATAGCCTTAACATACCTGCTTCGATGTCACATGGGTTAAACAACATAATTTCGTTAAAAGTGGATAACATAGCAGAGACATAGGACAACTACTTTAGCTTTAGCAGGCAGTTCGCACTAAACTCAACCAGTTTCTAGCCCTTATATAGCTTTCTATTAAGTGCACATCCAAATTACTTGACATTATCCAAGTTACTATTTCAAGCAATTGCATACTACTTGAATGCATAACCTGTCAGCCAACAAATTTCAGCTTCACCGTTCAAGGCCTTGTTCAGCTCAATTAAGTCTTAGGAAAGGATAAGATTTTTGAACACCTAATGTGTAGAGAAAGGACCTCAGTATAATTTATAATGCAAAATGTGCATTGAAGATAAAGTTCATCCATTATTCAGAATAGACGAACCCATAATACTGCATATGGAAAGGAGGCAATTTGTAATATTAAAATACTAAATGACCACATGACTCATGTTTTAGACTTTGCCACCTAATCCAAGATAACTATTAGTCATTTGGTCAAGAATTGGCTTCTTGCCACGTGGGGTTGGGGAATTGTAGTCTTTATCCACTAATTAATTAATTAGGTAATGTCCCGCTACTCGGTAATTAACTAATTACCCGCATAATTGAAAATTATCTAAAATTACTTAAAATTCTACTTATTTTTAATACACCTTATACACCTCACTATCATGGCCAAGGGGTACCTTGTATGGTACTAGTCCATAAATACCGGGTATTTTACCCCCGGCTAAATTTTATCCCAAAATGCCATATTTCGATGAAATTATTTTTCTTCGATTTGCTTACCTTCTCACCTTCACGAATTCACTCATTACTTATTTGAAATAGCATAATACTTGTAACCTCAAAACAATCTCATTCTCGAGCTTGCGTCGATTAGCTTTACGACGAAACCTTAATGTCCGAAAATGCGAGATGTAACATCTCATTCCCGAGCTTCGATCAATTTACTTATGGTGTGCTTTCACGCACTAAAACATAGGGTGTAACACGATATGCCCACAACGCACCCAGTATCTCATCTAGCTACTTGTCTTTAGCATCTTCTAACTTCTATTTAAGGTTTTGGATAATTACCTTATTGGTTGACTCCGCATATCCATTAGCACTAGGGTGGTATGGTGAAGATGTAATTTGTTTGATCTTCAATCCTTCCAAAAACTTTGTGACTTTGGAACCTATAAATTGTGGCCCATTTTCACAAGCAATTTCTTTTTTATTCCTAACCGGCAGACGGTGTGATTGTCGCGCCCCCTTTTTCCTCGCGGATTCTGGGATTCGACTTTTTTTGAGACAACTCATTTTCTTTTGGGAATTGGGCATGTAATTTGAAGAGTCGTCACCTAACTGATTTAAGGTGCGTTAGGGTACCTAAAGCAAATAACTCATAAACCAGTTTACATTAACATAGATTAGGTAAGGGCTCGAAATAACCTTGAGGGGAAGGTGTTAGGCACCTTTCGAGGTCCATGATGATGGGTCCCGCCCAAACTCGAATTAGGTGAATTAGTCTTATAAGCAAACAAAGCAATTAAAATAAATAGTGATTATTCAAACGGGGATAAAATGGGTCCTAGGTTTGTTAGCCAATAGGATCACTTATGTGCAATACTTGGTAATCGTCCCCAAGTTGGGGTGCTACACATAACATTAGCTCACAGGTCATCATATCCTTTACTACCCGATGACCCACCCCTTAATTATTGTTACCTAAGTGCGCTAACAGTATCCAGTACATGCCTTATGTGTGCATTACCTGCCCCTTACATGTGGCCTTGGAGGTGTTTAGAACCTCTATTTAAGGAAGTTCTAGACTCACCTATGTTGTTTAAAAAGGATAAAACTAATTGACAAACAAAAAGTCAAGTAGGACTAGCATATAAAGATGCAATTAAGGTCTCATATTAATCTCCACAAATAGACAAACAACTACACGCCTCAAACAAACAATTTTAAAAATTTAAGAGTCCTATAGCAGGATATCTAGATGACCACAACATATGCAGCAATTTTATTAAGGCAGGGTAGTAAATACCTAATCAGTTTGCCTACTGATTTTATTACTTCCTAAATCTGGGCAGTTTCAAGCAGCATAAAATAGCAGTTTTAAAACCCATAACTAAATCAACCTACAATATGGCCTAAGTGATAACCAGACAGGATTTTTTATAAACCGTGTCTAAGATATAAACCGATTACTAATTTTAGCGGCTAGTTTTATCATAAACCCTGTAGGCATGATTTCAAAGTGCAGAATCTTATTCAAAAACCTTATAGGAATGGCATCTAAATGCAAAAATGATTTCAATCTTATTGGCATGGTTTCTAGATTGCAGAAATGATTTTACAACTCTTTAGACGTGGTATCTAAATTTAGAATTCTTATTGATATGACATCTACGTGCAGAAGTGATGTAAAGTTTTATGGGCGTGATTTTGAAAATGCGGAACTGATTTTGAAACTTTCAAGGCATGTATTTAAATGTAGAAAATTAATTTGACAACCTTATGGGCATGGTATCTAAATATAATAGTGAATCTTGAAAGGATATTCAGAATTATTTTGGTCCTATACGCGTGACATCTAAAAGTGGATCAAATCCTATAGGCATGTTATCTAATGCATGCAATAACAGAATATAATTGAACTAGAGAATAACCTATAGGCAGGATATCTAATATATGGTAGTGAAAATATTTGAAAGAACAACACCTAAAGGAGAATTTCTACCCTGTTCTCATACAAACATTAAATTGGGCCCAATTTCCCCAATTCACTATTGCCTCATCGTTATTACAAATAATTATTAAAGACCATAAACAAATGAATAAATTACAAAGTGTATAACTATATGAGGCCTACAGCAGACCCAATATATCCAGATAACTCAGGCCTTCAAACTATATGCTCCAAAGCTCAAAGATACACAGTAACCATTGGCAAAGCACTAAGAACCCAAATATCTAGTGTGTCAGAGTTCCCAAGGGCTTTGAGAAACCAGGGAAATGTTCACACTTGAGAACAAATGTTCAGAAGCAGTTTTTAAAGGATTGGAAACAAGCCCCAATGTGTTAGAGTTCAGAAAAGTCTCATGGATCCTAAGCAGTGCTCATATTGGGGGTGGAAAGACCCTAGTTAACTAAGAGTAGGAGTTGAAAATAATATATGAAAATAGGAGACAACTTTGTTTTAGAAAGATATTTTGGATTTTAGAAGTGCATAAAAGCAGATTACTAGATTACAAGAACCACAGGCAGCAAATATTTAGCAGGAGGAGTTCAACCATGAACTCCAGTAATCATAATAGACAGGATAGAGTAACAAATAGTTGAACAAAGTTTCACATGGCTTTAATCTATTAGCTATTACTAGGTGAATTTATAGGCATACATTAATCAGAGAACAACATGTTGGGATCAAATTACTGATCAGACAATCACACAGAAAGGTAGCAAAAGTCGAGAGTATAGAAATTATGAATTACTCAGGAGTTTGTTAAGGGGTGAACACTTAAAACAGGGTAGAACTCATGCTAGTTGGGAAAAAATAGAAATAGGTCTAACAGACATGCTGAAAACAAGAAGCACATAGGTCTAATGTCATGGAAGTAGGCATGCTGATTAAGAGTAATAAACATGAAGCCCATAAGTCTAATTACATAGAAGTAGACATGTTGGTTAAGATCAATAAGCATGAAGCACATAGGTCTAATTACAGCATAGTGAATGATGGAAGAAGTGGAGACATACCAGTTATGAAATAGCAAACAGGGAGTTGAAAAGTATGCAGGATCCAATAGTCTAGCCTTGGCTTTCAGCCGGCTAGACAATGTAGAAAACACAAGTAACAGAAAGGTTTTAATGAGAGCAAGAGCTTGTGTGTGTGTGTGTGTGTTTTTCTTGAGTGTTCGTGTAAGTGTGTGTCTTTGTTGAAAATAAGAACAAGAAGATTTTTATAGCATGCAATAGGATAGGTCACATAAAGTAATGAATCAATCACACATACATAAGGTATGAAAAATCAATTAGCAATTAGTCAGGAATAAATTAAGAGGACGGAATCAAATAAGTGCCACTTAATTCAAGGAGAAATCTCACACAGAATCAATCCATAATTAAGAGCAAGGTTAATAAGATAAGAAACAGTTTCCGAAATCAATTAGGAATCAGGACACACAATTAAGCCAATAATAAATATACATAAATAGGGGTAAGAACAAGTAAAACTTAAATAAGGAAATATGGGTACTAAATTCAAACCCTAATTTAGGTAAGTAAATCAATTAATAAACTTAATTGACAAAGTTAAAGGTAACGGGCAAAAGACAACAAGATAAATAGTCAGAGAATCAAGACCCTGGAATATGTCAAAGGCATATAGATGAAACTCAAACAAATCAGTCGAAATAGTAAATAAGAAAACCATAGTTGAAAGCATTTAAATGTCTGAGCACTTCACAGAAAACACGTTAGAGATCAAAACCCTAGGGTAAAGAACATAGTTATGATAATCAGTCGAACAAGCAAAGAAATTAGGGTTAAACACTAAAAAATTGGTATTTTTCAAAAACTTAAAGGGGTGAAACCCTAGTTTTAGAGAAGACAAAATAATCAGTTAATAATAAGAAACACATAAAGTTTTTTAAGAGAAATAACAAAATAAACTTAAAACTATCTCAGATCTACAAGGATCAGAACACATTCGATCACCAAGAGACTATGGTTTTAAGAGAATGACAAAGACGAAAGAAAATCTAGTTTGGAACCAGATATTCGAGCCATAAACACAAGATAATAGCACTCACAAACGTAGATAACCGTAGGTAGATTCATAAACGGTTTCGAACAAATTTGGGTTGGATCTCTTCGAGATTCTTTCCTAAAATAACAAAATCGAACAACCAGAAGGGGTAAGAGGCTGGCAAGGGCCTGAAATCACAGAGGAACCTTATGGAACGGGTAAGAATCGAAGGGGTTTGGGGAAATTTTGGGGTGACGGTGCTAGGGTTAGGGATAGTTTCAGAGAGAACGGAGAAGACAAAAAGGAAAGGGGAAACGTGGACAAATGCTAGGGTTTGGGATAGCTGCAGGTTTAGACAAATGTCTGGGGTTAGGGGGGTCGTTGGATTAAAAAGGAAAGGGAAAACGTGGACCGTTGATCTTAGAGATTAATGACCACGATTAGAGAAGGTTCTTGGTCGAGTTAGACATGAAATTGGGCTAGGGCAGATTGTTTAATTTGAATTGGGCTGGGGGGTCCGAATTTAAGAATAATTTGTTTTGATAATTAATTGACTTTATTTACCAAGTGAAAATATGTACATGATAGACAAACGAGCAAACTACCCCACTGTACATGCAGCCCCAGTTTGGGTCCTTCTACAATTCTTCTTTCCTATTTTTCTATCCTCTATCACTGTTCCATTGTATCCAGGTGCCAGTTCTCTTTGGTTATAGTCCTTTCTAACCTAGGAAACATGGTGGCTCTAATGTGGATTTCCTGAATAATCATTCTAACTATGCTTGCTGATGTTCTTATTTTCTGTTTGAAGATGGTATTGTTTCTTTCCTGCCATATATAGTAAACTACAGCAGCTAAAGTCATTCTACATAAAGTTGCTCCTCCACTTCTTCCTTTTGCTGCTCTTTGTATCCAAGCCAGTTCTTCTTGCCATTTCAGCTTTTTCCTCTGTATTCCTTGCCAATGCAGCAGTTGCTGCCATATTGTTCCGGTCATTTCGCATTCAAAGAATGAATGTTGAATTGTTTCAGTCCCTTGTTGGCATAGTGCACATGTGGTCTCTATATTTACTCCCCATCTTGCTAATCTTCCTTTGTTGCCAATATTTCCAGAATTGCAATTCTCAATATGAATATCCATTTTGGAAGTCCATAGTTGTTGCATATTATTTTCCTCCAGGCTACCTTCTGGATCTCCCCCTACATGGCTTTATACATTTCTTTAATTGAGAAGTTGTCTATCCTCTGCACCTCTTGTTCAGTGTAGCCAACATTTTCAAAATACTTTTTTGCCTTGAAGATCTGTTGAATGACCCAAGATGCATTCTTAGATGTTGTACTCCATACTGTAATCCCTTTTATGTAGTAAGCATTAACCCACTGTATCCATAACTTTTCCTTCTGCTTGCATATGTTCCATAGTAACTTGCAAATGACATCTTTGTTCCATACTTCCACATTAGTAAAGTTCAAACCACCTGCAACTCTTGGACATCACAATTTTTCTAAGGCAATCAGTGCCTTCCTAGTAGGCTCTGCATTCCCTGACCATAGGAACCTTCTACATATTGTTTCAATGAACTAAATAATCTTCTTTGGCAAGATAAAGATCTGAGCCCAGAAGTTTTGAATTGCAGTCAAGACAATCTTTATAAGCACAGCTCTCCCTGCATATGACAGGACTCCAGCATTGTATTTTGTTCAGCATCCTATCAATCAAAGGCTCACATTAGATAATTGATAGCATCTTTGTGCTTAAAGGTACCCCTAAGTATCTGAAGGGTAACTCTCTCTTTTTGTATCCCAACATATCCATAATCCTTCTTTGGTTCACTAGGTCAACTCCTCCAAAGTATATCTCCCTGCAAAAAAGTAACAAATCGTCAGCAAAACCTAAGTGTACTAAATTGACTTTAGCACACTTAGGGTGGTATTTGAACTCTTTGTTCCCCTTTAAGGTTTTCAATAGTCTACTCAAGTAATCCATTGCCATCACAAATATCACAGGAGACAATGGGTCACCCTGCCTAAGCCCCTTCCTTGCCTCAAAGGGTTTTGCTGATTGCCCATTGATGATTATTGTATAGTGCACAGTACTGATGCATTTCATTATCCACCTTACAAACTTCTCAAGGAATCCTAGTAGTTTCATCATTTGCTTTATGTATATCCACTCCACAGAGTCATATGCTTTTTACATGTCAATCTTCAGCATACACCTTGGTGATATGTTTTTCCTTCCATAACCTTTAACCAGCTCATGGCTCATGATGATGTTATCAGCTATCATTCTCCTTGGAACAAAAGCTGTTTCGCATTTATCTATAAATTCTGGCATGACTTCCTGTAATCTTGATGTTAGCATCTTGGAGGTTATCTTATATAGCACTGTACAACAGAAAATAGGCCTAAACTCCTTGATATTTGTTAGATTATTCACTTTAGGGATCAAGGTAATAGTAGTGCAGTTTATGGATTTGCACAAATCTATATTTTCAAAGAAGTCCAATACTGCTGATGTAATTTTCTCTCCTGTTATGCTCCATGTCCTCTTGAAAAAATAGGCATTATATCCATCACATCCTGGTACCTTGCTATCATCTATACCCTTCAAAGATGTCAGTACTTCTTCCTTTGTAACTGGCTTTATTAGCAGCATTTGTTGATTCCTGCTCAGCATATTCCCACTCCTTATTATATCTGGATTCACTACTGGCAAAGCAAATGCTGTTGTACCTAGTAGTGCTTTATATAACTGTAGGATCTCCTCTTCAACCTCCTTTGTGCTCTGCAGTATGTGCCTTTCATTATTTGTATGTCTTCCAATGTGATTCCTTGCTTGTCTGTTTTTCACACAAGCATGAAAATATGTTGTGTTGGAGTCCCCCTCTTTTAGCCACCTGACTCTAGCCTTTTGTTTCATTATGCTTTCCTCTACTTCCATCTATTTAGCCAGCTCCATTTTAGTCTTCGTTTCTTCATCTTTGACTGCACTATCATTCTCTGGAGATTGCATATCTTGTTGAAGCTGTATCAGTTTGTTTTTTGTTTCTTTTATCTTACCCCCCACACTCATGTATTCTTGAGTGTTTAACTTTTTTAGTTCACCTTTCATTGGTTTAAGCTTGTACCAAACATTTTGCATCTTGTTGCCCCTATGTTTCCTCCTCCAGCAATGACTCACTATTTTCTTAAATTTCTAATGGTTAGCTAGGCAGGTGAAAAGCTTGAAAGGTCTCTTACCTTGTACAATATCTTCAGCCATAGTTATCATCAATGGGCAGTGATCAGAAAACTCATGTTGCATGATGATCCCCTCCATTTGAGGCCACTTTTGTATCCATTCTACATTGACTAGGATTCTATCAATTCTACTATGCACAGTGTTATTTGTCCATGTGTAATATCTCCCTATTGTTCTAATTTCAATCAATCCAACCTCCCCTACAATGTTTTTAAAATCTCTCACTTCCACATCTTGTACTAGGTTCCCTTGTATTCTATCTTCAATGGACATAATACTATTGAAATCCCCCATTAGAACACTTGGCCAATTTACTCCATTCATTGTCCCTTTGAGATCTTTCCATATACTCTTCCTATCTTGGATATTATGTTTCCCATATACTGCAACAAAAAAGAAGTTACTGTTACATTGCCTCATGGTTATCTGCCCTGCTATGTATTGATCATGTATTTGTTTGACTTCAAACTCCAACCTTGCCTGATCCCAAACAACCCAAATTTTCCCACCTGGTTCTACTTCATAGTTGGTTACCCACTTCCAGTCCCCAACTACTTTCCTCATTATTGCATCAACCTTACTTTCTTTTACTTTATTTTCCAGAAATACTATTATTGCTACATTATTCTCCTTACAAATTTTTTTTAGTAGTTTTTGCTTATACACCTTATTCATGCCCCTTACATTCCATGTTATAATGTTCATCATGATATATTTGTTGTTTTGGGATTATCTTCACTTCCTTATCTACTCCTCCTACTTCTCCACTCCTATTCTTCAGAGAATTGTATTATTTTCTGGGCAGTGTCAACCAAAACTTTAAATGCATTGCCTACATTGACTTCATCTCCCCCTTTAGCTCCCACTATTTCTTGTTCAAGACCTTCTACTTGCAATTTGCCATTGGTTGCCATTCCCTTGCTGATTTGGGGCTAACTCTTCTTCTGTTTCAAGTTGCTCCATGAACCTTTCTTGGCCATCTATCGTATCCACCTTTGGATCAAGCTTTCGTACTATTTTTCATTCCTGCTTTGGCTTATGGTTATTGGTCCTCTGCTGCCCCTCTTCACTATGTTTCTGTTGTTGTTCCTTACATGAGTGGCCAAGTTGACAACATTCTTAGCAATATTATGGCTTCCAGTCATATTGCACAATCTGATCAATCCTTTTCCCAGTTGGATCACAAAGTTTTATTGATCCTGGTAAGGGCCTCATAATGTCCATCTCAATTAGAACTCTAGCATATGAAATTCTATCAGTCATAGTTGTACATGCATCAGCATATAGAGGCTTACCCAGACCACTCCCAATCTTACTTAGAGCCTTGCTACTCTAGTAAATAAGTGGTAGCTTAGGGAATTTCACCCATAGTGGAATAGTTCTGAGAATCTCATCCTCAAAATCGAACCCTCCTTCCATGGCCTTAGGATAATTGGTCTATTATTCAATGTGTATGGTCCATTCATTATAACATCATCCCTTTCTTCCGTACTGTGCATCAAAACAATAAAATAACCGTCACTATGAAACAATACCTTTGGCTTCCTGATTTTCCCCCATTGTTGAGCTATAAATCATTCAACTGCTCCAATTGTTGGAATGTTTCCCACAACATATAGAATTAAGGTTCTATTCCATTTCTGTTGTTCCTCCTCTATGTCATCTTCCAGCAGTTGCGCCACTACTTCACCATCTTGTACCACTGGTGGAATATATGAGAGATTCATTCCTTTAGCTGCTAGTTTGTTCTCGCTAAACAATCCATCCCACGATCTTCCCCCAGCTCCCTGCGTTTGCTTCTCCTGCATACTCTTCTCGTTTCCTTGTGCTTTGTTACTCTGTTCCATGGTTACCTTCGGATTTACTGTTCCATTGTTTGGATTTTTGCTCGGACTTGCCTCTTCAGCTCCGATCTTCCCTACATGTGTGTTTTTTGTTTTGGAGTTCATCATTGGTGTTGCTCTAGTCACTATCTTCTTCGGTGTTGCCAATTTTAGCTGAGCAGTGCTCAGATCTGGCCAGTTCAGTTCACTATCACTTTCTAGATCTAGATCGCCTTCTTCGTTCATTTTCTCTTTAGCTTTTACTGATTGCTTTCCTTGTTCCTTAACGCTGACATCAGTGAATTTTCTAGTGTTCTTCCTTGGTCGTCCTCTTCCTCCCATTTTCTGATGAGGCGCAGGTTAGAGCACTTAACGTGCGCCAAGAGAGAAAAGGTAACTCAATTTATTTGGTATTTGTTAAATACCTAATTTATTAATAAAATAGTTTATAAAAATAGCTAATGAAATGATAAAAATGATTTTTTATACATGGAGGTGCATTTAAATAATTACTTAACATTATAAAATTATAAAATAATCTCGTTTTGTAAAGATAATGAAGTTATACATATGTATGAGCTGTTATTGCAAAATATGCAATTATAGTCTTAAAAATGCAAATGTAGTTGTAAAAAATGCAATTAAAATATTTGAAAACTTATATGAGCATAAATGATGAATCTTGATGATTAAATCATCGTAAAATAATATGAGAAATAATTATTGAATATTTATATAATTAAAAATACATAAATAAATTGATTTAAGCCCTTTAAAAATTATAGAAAAATTGTAAAAACACTTATGCATGTTTCTAAATGCATGCACAATATTTTGAAAGTATGTATGCATTTTTAAAAATATATGAGGGAAAAATTGTGTATCAACAACTGCCCCTCTTTACCCGGGAAGGATGAAAAAGTTTTCGGGTGAAGAAATGATAACTGATTTTGATCGAATGGGATGTTTTGAAAAATAGATGCCGAACCCTGATTTTTGAGTTGCCTACATATCCATGGTTTTACAAGAATCAGGCCATGTGTAGTTCTGGACCCAACGGTGAATGAAGCCGATGGAGTTGTTATAGGAATGGTAGCCAGTCTCAGCAAAGGTTCTTTTATGAATGGTAATATCGGATGGAGTTATAATTATGAGTCTGAAGTATGACGGATGTATCATAGGGCAGATATTTGAATGGCCACAGAGTAAAGGTATGTAAATGATGGGGGTCGATCACATTTGAAATAATGGTAAGGCACTAATGGTAACCGGAAAGGTATGAATGGAAATCGGAGCGAAGGTTGCTCCTGTTTGAAGAACAGTTACTTCCTGGATTACCTGCAAAACTTAAAACACAATGAATGCAAGTATATAGAGTATTGCGAGAATTTAAACATGATGCAAGTTCCCTTTGGACCATGAAAAATTGCCTTTGGACGGTGAAGATGATATCCTTAGACTATGATGTATGGGGCCATGAATTATGATATGGGAGATTCGCAGGCCATGAAATTGTGTTCTCAGGCCATAAAAATGGTGCCTCTAAACCATGATGCCTTTGAATAATGATGTGCAGTATTTAGAGATCCGCATGCCATGACATGGTGTCTTCAGGCTATGAGGATGATGCCTTTGGACAAATTGGCTATACATCAGCCCTTGATGTGCAAAGACATGATACCAAAGGTGACGACAAGACAGAGCTTATGCTTGTACCGAGTTTTGGGGCATAGCTTAGCCCGGGGGAAAGAAGATAATGTAAAATATAGTATAGAGCAATAATTATACAGATATTGACCAAGCTTAATCTCATGAGAAGGCAGTTCTTAGCCTTATGAAAATACGGAGGCAGTGCTTAGCCTCATGCAAGATTTGAGACATGGCTTAGTCCCATACAAAGGGAAGACAATTCTTATCCTTATGCAAATGTGGAGGCATGGCTTAGCCTCATGCAAGAATTGAGACATGGCTTAGTCTCATGCAAAGAGAGGGCAATGCTTAGCCTTATGCAAATGTGGAGGCAGGGCTTAGCCTCATGCAAGATTTGAGACAAGGCTTAGTCTCATGCAAAAGGAAGGCAATGCTTAGCCTTATGCAAATGGGGAGGCCGAGCTTAGCCTCATGCAAGATTTGAGACAGGGCTTAGTCTCATGCAAAGAGAAGGCAATGCTTAGCCTTATGCAAACGGGGAGGCCGGGCTTAGCCTCATGCATGATTTGAGACAAGGCTTAGTCTCATACAAAGAAAAGGAAATGCTTAGCCTCATGCAAGATTTGAGACAAGGCTTAGTCTCAAAAAAAGAAAAGGCAATGCTTAGCCTTATTCAAATTTGGAGGCAGAGCTTAGCCTCATGCAAGAATTGAGACAAGTTTTAGTTTCATGCAAAGAGAAGGCAATACTTAGCCTTATGCAAGTATAAAAGCAGGGCTTAGCCTCATGCAAGATTTGAGACAAGGCTTAGTCTCATGCAAAGAGAAGGAAATGCTTAGCCTTATACAAATGTGGAGGCAGGGCTTAGCCTCATGCAATATTTGAGATAGAGCTTAGTCTCATGCAAAGAGAAGGCAATGCTTAGACTTATGCAAATACGGAGGTAGGGCTTAGCCTAATGCAAGATTTGAGACAAGGCTTAGTCTCATGCAAAGAAAAGGTAATACTTAGCCTTATGCAGTGAACAATTAATAAGTAGGAGTAGAATATTTCTTAGTTGGAGGTATATTTGCATCTCGTGGGCTGATTGTTATGAGGATGGTGACTTTGATATGTATATTTTTATGTTCACTGTGCCTGCATCCCAAAGAAAAATTGTGAATTTTGTAGGGGAAGGTTAGTTTGTGTCCTTGTCTGCTTGCTCTGCTTTGTTCTGCTTTGGGGAACCCTGTTCAAGTTACCCTGGGTAACATCTGGCTACCATAGAAATAAAGTTTTTTCGAGAAAATATGCACTTATTTGATGAAAGAGAGTTATTTTAGAAAACATAATGGTATATAATATCAAGTAAATTAGATGAACTAATGATTGTAACACTTTTAGAGACATTGCGGTTTCCTTGTATTAGAATTTTGAGGATCCTCCTCAAAATTCTGTCCTAGTTTGGTAAATGATCCTTCGGCCTTTTTGCGTGCGACGAAATCTGTCGGATCTGCTCCAGAATTTTGAGAATACTTCTCAAAATTCTACCCCAGTTACTTAACCAATTTCTGATTATCTGGCATATGATGGCATCGGATGGACTTGCTCTGAAATTTTGAGGGCCCTCCTCAAAATTCTACCCCTATTTCTGGTTCTGAGGGAAAATGAAGATTTTATTAAGATATGACCGAACCCACAGGGCTGCCTACGGATCCCCTCTTAAATGGGAATCAAGTCAGGCGTAGTTCAGTTACATCAGATGAAGGAATGTAAATAATCTAAACATAGTATCTCTTGACTGCGTTTGAATTGATTAGCTTCGGCTAAAATTTTCTATCCATATCTGCAAGTATGAGTGCTCCTCTTGTTAGCACCCAGTGAACTATGTAAGCACCTTTCTAGTTGGGAGAGAATTTCCCCTTGGCTTCATCTTGATGCGGGGAGATCTTCTTCAGCACCAACTGTCCTGGTGTGAATTGCCTTGGTTTGACCCTTTTGTTGAAAGCTATAGACATTCTGTTCTGATAAAGCTGACCGTGACCTACTGCGTTCATTCTTTTTTTTTCATTTGTGAGGGCCAGCTGCTCATAGCGGCTCCTTATTTCTACATCACTGAGTTCGGCTTCTTGTATGATCCTTAAAGAAGGAATTTCTATCTCGGCTGGAATGACAGCTTCGGTACGGTAAACCAGTAAATAGGGAGTTTCCCCAGTTGATGTGCGGACCGTAGTGCGGTACCCCATTAGGGCAAAGGGTAACTTCTCATGCCATTGTTTGTGATTTTCTACCATCTTCCTTAGTATCTTCTTGATGTTCTTATTGGCAGCTTCCATAACTCCATTCATTTGAATCTTATATGTTGTAGAGTTCTTGTGCTTGATTTTGAAGGTTTCACATATGGCTTTCATCAAATCACTGTTGAGATTGGTGGCATTATTAGTGATAATGGACTCGGGAACCCCGAATCGGCAAACAATACGATCCTTGACAAAATCTGTGATGACTTTCTTGGTTACATCTTTGTAGGATGCAGCCTCTACCCATTTTGTGAAGTAGTCAATGGCAACTAAAATGAACTTGTACTCGTTTGAAGCAGTGGGCTCGATTGGACCGATGACATCCATTCCCCAAGCAACAAAAGGCCAAGGTTCACTTGTTGCATTGAGTTTATTTGGTGGTACCCTTATTATGTCTGCATGTACCTGACATTGGTGGCATTTCTATACGTACTGGATGAAATCCGTTTCCATGGTCATCCAAAAATATCCAGGTCTGAGTATCTTCTTGGCTAAAACAAAACCTTTCATATGTGGTCTGCAAGTTTCAGCATGTATCTCCTCAAGAAATCTGGAAGCCTCATTTGCGTCAACACACCTTAACAACCCTAGATCAGGAGTTCTTCTATACACGGTCCCTTCACTTTGAAAGAAGTGATTGGACAGCCTTTTCAATGTGCGCTTCTGAGTATGGTTCGCCTGTTCCGGGTATTCTCCTATTGCCAAATATTCTTTGATGTCATGGAACCAAGGTTTTCCATCTGTTTCTTCTTCAACATGAGGGCAGTAAGCCAGTTGATTATGGATCCTCACAGGGATGGGATCGATGAAATTCTTATCTGGATGTTGTATCATTGATGACAAGGTGGCCAGTGTGTCTGCAAACTCATTCTGGACTCTTGGAACATGTTTGAATTCTATCTTTTTGAACCTCTTCATTAGTTCTTTCACATGATACAAGTACGGTAGTATCTTGGTGTTTTTTGTAGCCCATTCTCCTTGAACCTGATGCACCAGAAGATCTGAGTCACCGATTACCAGCAACTCTTGCATGTTCATATCGATGGCCAGATTGAGCCCTATGATGCAAGCATCATATTCTGCCATGTTGTTGGTGCACGAAAACCTAAGCTTTGCCAATACAGGGTAATGTTGACCTATTTCTGATACCAAGACTGCTCTGATGCCCACTCCTTTAATGTTTGCAGTTCCATCGAAAAACATTCTCCAACCGTTGTAAGCTTCAGCATTGTCCTCTCTTATGAATGATACTTCTTCATCAGGAAAATACATTTCAAGGGTTAGTATTCTCCTCCCACAGGATTTTCAGCAAGATGATCTACCAATGTTTGTCCTTTGACCGCCTTTTGAGTTATATAAACAATATCGAACTCGCTTAACAGTATCTACCACTTGTCCAATTTCCCGATTGGCATGGGTTTCTGAAAGATATACTTTAGAGGGTCCATACTGGATATGAGGTATGTGGTATAGGCATAAAAGTAATGCCTCAATTTCTGAGTTGTCCAGCTCAAAGAAAAACAAGTGCGCTCTAGCAGAGAATACTGTGCTTCATGAGGTGTGAACTTCTTACTCAAGTAGTATATGGCTTGCTTTTTTCTTCTCGTTTTGTCATGTTGTCCCAAAATGCATCCGAAAGCTCTACCTAGCATGGACAAATACAGCAGTAAAGGTCTCCCAAGTTCTGGCGGGACTAGGACTGGTGGTGCGAATAGGTATTCCTTGATTTTGTCAAATGACAATCCTTGGTCCAACTCGTTTCACCATACTTCCTCAACATTTTGAAGATGGGTTCACATATAACTATGGACTATGCTATGAAGCGACTGATGTAGGTGAGGCGTCCTAGGAAGCTCATCACGTCCTTCTTGATCTTTGGTGGTGGTAACTCTTCAATAGCCTTAACTTTGGACGGTTCCAACTCGATTCCTCGGTGGCTGACAATGAATCCCAACAACTTTCCCGCGGGAACCCCGAATGCACATTTTGCGGGGTTCAATTTTAGATTGTCCATTCTTAGTCTGTCAAAGAACTTCCTCAAGTTTGTTATGTGATCTGCGGCCTTCTTGGATTTGATGACGACGTCGTCAACATACACCTCTATTTCCTTGTGTATCATATCATGGAAGATGGTTGTCATGGCTCTCATGTAGGTGGCCCCAACATTCTTTAAACCGAATGGCATCATTTTGTAGCAGTACACCCCCCATGGTGTAATGAAAGCTATTTTATCCGCGTCTTCTTCGTCCATCCAGATTTGGTGATAGCCCGAGTAGAAATCTACAAAGGATTGGAGTTCATGTTTGGCACAATTATTGATCAGGATATGTATATTTGGTAGTGGAAAATCGTCCTTAGGACTTGCTCTATTTAAATCCCGATAGTCAACACACCCTGACTTTCCCATCTTTCTTCGGAACTGGTACAATGTTGGCTAGCTAGGTTGGATACTCAACTACCCTAAGGACTTTGTCTTTGATCTGCTTAGTGACTTCCTCTTTGATTTTTAGGCTCATGTCTGGTTTGAATTTTCTGAGTTTCTGCTTCATTGGCAGGCACATTAGATTGGTAGGCAACTTGCGAGCCACTATGGATATGCTTAGACTGGTCATGTCATCATATGACCATGCAAAGATATCCTCATATTCCTTCAGTAAACGAATGTACTATTCCTTCTCTGGCGGTGATAAGTGAATGCTTATGCAAGTCCTCTTAACGGTTTCGGCGTCTCCCAAATTTATTGCTTCGGTCTCGTCCAGGTTGGACATAGGTTTATTCTCAAAGTTCTCAACCTCCCTGACAATTTCCTCGGGTATTTCATCCTCTTCTCCTGAGTCACTATCCTTATGTTGTGTTGTCTCATTACATGTCACAATCATTGGTTCATCAAGAAAAGTAATAATAACGCTGTAGAAAGAAAATGTGAAAGATAATAATGAATAATAAATAGCGATGCATCGATTAAATTTTGAAAATATCCAGAACAAGTACGGCTCGATGAATCGAGCAATTATTTTTAAACAAAATGCATCTTTAAAAACAAAATTACTGAAAACGTCTGAAATGCCTAGCATGGCTATAAAAAAAATCAGGCTAAATGCCAAGCTACCTAGGGACTTGGCTGGCCCAAGATGGTATAGCGGTCCAATTCCTGAGAATAACTCCCATTTTCACAGTCTGAATGGTGAGGCCTTCTTCCTCCTCCTCCTTAATTATTGCATTGCAATCCACATCCTTGTCTTCTAGGAAAAGGTTCTTTAGCTCGCTAAAGCTTCTTCCTCTGCAGATCCCCATATTGTATCAGCTTGATAAAAAGTCTGACCTAGATGTGGCACTGGTTGTTTGAGAGGATAATAAGGACCATGCCATGGTGGCGACCAGTCATTATACTCCTACCAGATGTATGGGTATCCTAGTTCGAAAGTTGTGTCGTGACATTTTAACTGTACCAGCTTGGTAATGCCCTGGAGTTCCTTCCCAAGCTCTTTGTCGGGGTCGTACCCAGACCATGCTAGTATGCTTTCTATTTTATTACTCCACCATTTGTCTTTCTTGACTACATTGACGTGTTCAATATGGTGATATGTTTCCCCTCCTAGCCTTCTTATATTCTCGATAACCAGGATAGTTTGACTGGTGTAAATGGAGTTTCTTCTATCTCCCTAAATGATCACCTTCTGATGGTTCCATTTGAACTTCACGGCCTGGTGTATCGTGGAAGCCACAGCCCCAGCGGCATGTATCCAAGGTCGACACAACAGAAGATTGTATGTAGTTGATATGTCAAGCACTTGGAATTCAACATCGAACTAAGTTGTCCCCATCTGTAGGCAAAGGTTGATCTCCCCAATTGTGGCCCTTTGAGACCCATCAAAGGCTTTCACGTTCATACTTCTTGCCCGTATCTCGTGGAAATGTTTTCCCAATCTTTTCAGAGTAGTCAACAGACAAATGTTGAGGCTTGAACCCCTATCTATTAGGACCTTGGCAATGAATTTGTCTTCAAACTGTATCGTGATATGCAGTGCCCTGTTGTGACTTAACCCTTCAGACGATAGTCTCCTCGTAGAAGGTGATCTTGTGACTCTCTAGTACTTGCCCTACCATGTTGGACATTTCTCCACTAGTGATATTGTTAGGCACGTAAGCTTCATTTAACACCTTCATCAAAGCATTCTTATGCACCTCTGAATTTTGCAATAGTGATAAGATGGATATCTGGGCGGGGGTCTTGTTTAAATGATAGACGACAGAGTATTCCCTTACCTTTACTTTCCTCCAAAGATCATTTAGTCCACTTTCAATGAAAGGTTGTTTAGTAGCTGCCTCCTTGCTCGATCCTCCCAAATGTTCAGGTGTGTAGATCCTTCCCGTTCTAGTCATTCCTTGTACGACATCAGATTCTTCCATCATTGCTTTTCCATTTCACCTAGCTTCAGCAACGTAATCCCAATGTATGGCATTGGAATTGAAATGGAGCGTGGTTGCTACTGTCAATGTGAAAGGTGTGGCAACTTCTACCTCAAATGGAACAAATGGAACCGATGTAGTTACCTCAACTTCGATTGACGGTTATATTTGTACTACAATAGGAGTGAGTGTGACTGCGGGTTTAAAGTCATCGCCTTCCTGAATAAGCCCGATTGACCCTTCAGGATCCCATTCTTCATCCTTCTATATCAAATGTACCCCATCACCCCTATGATCAGGTAGAGGATTGTTGCAGACATTGGGTGCAGCTTCCTTCGCCTGTATGACCTTGTTATCAATCAATGTCTGGATCTTATCTTTCAATATCCAGCACTCGTCAATGGTGTGCCCCTTCATACTGGAATGATATGCACATGTTTTATTTGGGTTGACCCATCGAGATGAATTCACCATTGCCACAGTAGGAATAGGGGTGACATAACAAGCAGCCTTTAATCTTTCGTACAACTAGTCGATGTGTTCAGCAATGACGGTGTATTATTTAGGTGGTTTGCGATCAAAGTTAGGTCAGGGTTTCCCGTAATTTGGACGAGTTGGAGGTGAATAATAGTAAGCTGGCTGGGTGTTATAAGTGTGATGGCGGTGGCGGGTTGGGAATATCTGGGAGGTGAGGGTTGGTATGTAGGTGGAGGTGATTGGTATGTGAGTGGAGATTTTGGTCCTTGGGCCACCATTAACGCCCCTACTTCTTTCTTCTTTGATATGCCACCTTATTGCAATGCTTTGTTCGTGTCTTGCAGTACCTCAAAATTTTTCACCATCCCGCTTTTAATACCCTCTTCAATCATTTCCCCGAGTTTGATGATGTCGGAGAACTTATGATTCTCAATAACCATTAGCTTTTCATAATACTGTGGGTCTTGTGCCCTGACAAAGAACTTGTTCATCTGTTTCTCTTCTAGTGCTAGTCTGACTTTGGCTGCTTCCAACCTCCACCAAGTAATCTACTCGTGGAAAGTCTCAGTTGGCTTTTTGTTTAAGTTCTAGATATAGAAGACATCTAGTGCGTTTTTTGTATTAAACCTAAACTGATCCATAAATTTTAATGCCATGCTTACCCAATCAGCCTACTTCTTAGGATTCTGGCTTATGTACCAGGAGAGGGCATCTCCGGTAAGACTTCTCATGAAAAGCTTCATTTGAATCCTTTCATCTTTCTTGACCCCCACGAGCTTGTCACAGAAAGTACTCAAATGAACCTTGGGATCACTTGTTCTGTTAAACATTTCGAACTTGGGAAGTTTGTAACCCTCTAGAAGTTCCACATCTAGTTGTATGCATAAATCTTTGTAATTCCAACCTTCTATCCCTTTACCTCCTTCAACACCCTAAACTCGACTCGTCAGCTTTTTGAGCTCCTCGGCCATGTTCTTGATGAGCAAGTCCTTCTCCGCGGGTTCTGGTGTATGGAGATTGGTTGAGTGTAGTGAGGTATGGTTTTCACATATATGTGGTTGTTTTGGTAAGTGCCAGGGATTTGGGTGTAGTAGTGGTCGTTGGTTGAGTTTTGAGGATCAGAAATGAGTGGTGGTGTGTTCTGAGGAGTGTGATAGGTAGTGGTTTATGGGTAATGGGTTGGTTGATGATGGTGTTGTGGAGGAGTTGGTATCGGTAAAGGATTGGGGTTTTGAGGTGGTGTGGTGTATTGATGGGGTGCGGGATGATTTTATGGACGTTGGTTTGGCGCATTTTGAGGAGGTGCTGGATTTTGAGCATTTTGTTGGTTAATGTCTGGGACATTCAAAGTGAGAGAGAGGTTTGCCAAGTTACAGACTTGCTCAAGTTCTCCTTGTAACTCCAGTATCTTTTGTTCCAATCGCAAAACCAAGTCATTTTGTGCCGTAGTACTCTGACCGTCTGAAGTTTCTGCATTCTCAACATTTTCCTTTGGAATACCACTCAAGTCATCCATCTTAGCTTTTCCTCTTCTTTTCGTATTACTTGGAGGAGGAAAAGGTGGAGGGCCTCTAGATCTAGTGTGATATGCTGATGATGCCAGTATGTGCGAACCAACCTTAGGGGATGAGAATAATAAAAACAAAGAAAAACAAAAGGTAAACAAGTTAGTAAGGATTCTGAAATGCTTGCAGTATTTAAACACATATTGCGGGAATGTAAATTCGCGTCCTAGTGTAGGAGCCTTGTTGTGCCCGAGGTAGGCCTAGCGACAAATAGATTTGGAGAATTTCAGTGCCGATAACTGACTCATTTCATTAATGCAAAATAGACGAACCCCAAAACAACACTAAATAAGATAAGTCACTAATGGCATTTGGCCTTATTACATTTGTAAAAGCAAATAAACCTAATCTACTTGGTCCCAGAAGGACCCTCCCCAGGCTGGATGCTCTTGTCGATCAAATCCCCCAAGTATGCCCTTGCCAAATGTCCTCATTCACTTCCTTCAGCATTCTGGCAATCGGTGACTCTCTTCATCATTTTCCCTTCCAATTCCATCAGATTGTACTCCAGATATTCCAACCTTTCGCTGGATTTAATAGCCATCTATTTCTACTCATTGATCATTTCCATATTGGCCTTGTGTTGCTCCATATGCTCAGCTTCAGACTCGCGAACTCTTTTGTGCAGTTTGTTATATTTCACCTGTACTTCGGCAACTTCATCTATGACCCTGTTTCCTGGACCAACCCTTGGCTGAAATATTCCTCTTATGTTATCACCCAACCATGAGGGGTAAAAGTACACGTGACCGGCGTGATACAAATCCGGGTCGATGGTATCCTTTTCCATGAAAATTGTCAAGTGCCACATGTACTGTGCTTCAATTTTGTATGGAATGGCGTCACCTTGAAAATCAGCTATGAAGTGACTCATTTTAGCAACTCGCGGTATTACCTGCTTCCTTCTTGTCTGTCTCATAACCCCGAGGGGAGCATAAGGGCATATGCCCCCTAACCCAATCAGTACCAAGTGTGGAGCATCCCTGGATCTGATGATGAACATGTCGGTAGGGAACCACTCGAACATCCATTTAACTTGATCCTCGATTAAATTGTTGAAAACCTGCACCCATCCTACAACATCCTCTGGTTGAGCAAACATGTCTGGGATATAGGTCATTTTCTTGGGATGATGGAAGGCTATATGATCATTCCACGGCCTTCACGGAAATTCTTCACGGTATTGACCTTTTTGTAGATGTTTTAACTGCCAAACTCTCAGCAGCAGATTGCAACCTTTAAAGTATTTGTACCCCTTCTGACAGAACTCCAAGACCCGGTATATGTCTGCTATGATCATAGGGACAATAGTATATGTCTGTCCTTCGATCCCTTCCATCAAGGTTTTGGTTACCATGGCCAATCTGGTGTGGATTCTATACCCTTTGATCAGGAACACAAACATACCTAAGAAATAAACAATGAACACAAAAACCCTGCGGTGAATCCAACCTAAAGAAGTGATGGAGAATTCATCATCAAAAATACGATAAGATCTACTGTGACTGTAACGTTCATAGAGGAAATCGAAGGGTATGTAAGAATTTTTCAGGTGCTCCAAGTCATCATTCTTCTTTAAACCCACCATCTTCAAAACCTCCTGGTAGTGCGATTTTCCGGTGCCAGTAAATTGAGACTATTCCAAGGCAACCCAGTGAATACCCCTATTTCTTCCAAGAGGGGGGTCATTTCTATCTCTCCAAAGTGGAACACGTCCCTTTCTTTATCCCAGAACATTGTAGCAGTTCGATTAACATGTTGTTTGGATGAAGGCTCAATAAAGAAGGTAGATTTCCCAAGACCCTTTTCACATTATTCTTATCACTTGACGGAAGATCCTCCCACCAATCTAGCAACAAGGGTGGTATGTTACGAACCATGCCGAACTTGGGGACTTCATGCCTTAGTTTATGCAAAGCAAATATGGTTAGGCCCTTTCCCCCTCTAGATCCGACTATTTATACAACAATGATAGCATATTGGCACTTATTTCTCCAAATTAATGCACACAATCGTGGTTGCGTCCGTTGGGATTATGGAAAACCCGATGGACTTTGGACGAGGCTTGTCTTAAAGGGTTATTATGTGGACAACATATTAACCCAGTGACACCACCGAATTCAAATGTTCCGCCAGTTGATGCACTAATTGTGCATAGAGTTGACATTTATCGCACTTTTGTACAAATATATTTGTGTCTTACACCATCCGGGGCCAATAGTAGCCAGCTCTTATTAACATAAGAAGTGACGAGTCTGTACCGAAATCGTTCCCGCACACTCCTTCATGAACTTCTCTAATTACATAGTCAACCACTGACACCCATAAACACTTAGCCAATGGTCCTTGGAATGACCTCCTGTATAATTATCCATCAATGAGATAATAACGAGTTGCCTAGGTCTATAATGTCTGGGATGCTTTCACGTCTTCAGGCAATTTGACATGCCTTAGATATTCGATAAATGCATTTATTCAATCCCAAATTAAGTTTGTTGAGTTAGCCTCATAGTAACCAGCCACATCTAACACCGAATGCAACAATTGAACTAACGCACCAACATCAGACACTTTTATTTTTGTAGACGAACCCAAATTAGCCAATGCATCTACCTCTACATATTCCTCCCTTAGTATGTGAATGATTGACCACTCCCTGAATCGGGAAAGTAATACTTGAACCATGTTCAAGTATTGTTGTATGCGTTCCTCCCTGGTGTCGATAATTCTGTATAGTTGGTTCACCACCAGCTGGGAGTCACACTTTATTTCGATGACCTTGAAGCCTAGTCCCCGATCTAATTCAAGTCTTACAACCAAAGCCTCATAATTAGCTTCAGTGTTAGTTAATGGCACAGTTCTAATGGACTGTCTCAAGGGTTCCCCCGAAGGAGTGATTAATACTACCCCAAGACCGGAACTTTTTACGTTGGAAGACCCATCCATAAACAAGGTCCAAACTGCTGATACTGTTACCGATACCAGCATTGCTTCTTTATCAGCTAAAGACATTAATCCCGCACTAAAGTTAGCCACAAAGTCAGCCAAAATTTGTGACTTTATTGCACTCTTGAGCTTGTATTCAATGGAGAATTCATTAACTTTGACTGCCCATTTAGCCAAACAACCCGACAACTCAGTCTTATGAAGGACATTCCTCAAAGGGGGTTTGTCTATTTCTTCATATTCACTTAGATATCCTGCTTTAGGACATTGGAAAATAAATGACCTTAACTATGTTTGAGTCATGTTGCTTATGTGTTTGTTTGAGGAGGAAACTTTGAGACTCTTAATTGCTCCCATTATGTGTGAAAGTCCTAAATACTTTTGACTGTTGCCTTAGAATTTTTGCCTTTTTAGAACCTTAGGGGTATGTCTAGAACCACCTATAGGTAGAGGTCCTAACTCCTTCCAGGACTATTAAGAAGGGACGGGTAGCAGCATGCAATAGGAATCGTTGATTAAACACTCATTTTGCATGACCAATAAGGGGATGAGAAGGGTAGACATGGGATATGATGACTATGAATTAATGTCACGTGTAGCCCCTCATTGAGGAGTGTTTACCGGACATTACATGAGGTGATCCTATAGGATAACCAACCTAGGACCCCTCTTTACCAAATCCTTTCTTTATTTAAAACTTTGTTTTACAACTTATTCAAACCTTTTTCTTACTACTTGAGTTATTCTAATGTACTTTACTTGCAACCTATTTGATTCAATTGTTTACATGTAATGGACTAATTTGTGAATATAAGTTCGACCGGGACCCACAGTTATGGACCAAGAGGGGTGCCTAACACCTTCCCCTTGAGGTTACTTCGAGCCCTTACCCTAATCTCTGGTAATGCAACCCAACCCAAGAGTTAATCGCTCTAGGTGCCCTAACACACCATAATCTTTTAGGTGGCGACTCATCAAATACCTAATTCCCTAAAGAAAATGAGTCATTGAACCCCATGAATGTCAAAACCCCGGACCTCTCCCAGTCAAAAAGGGGAGCAAAACGGGGGCGCGATAGTCATTTGAGTTGTTGTTCCCAGATCCACTATCGGTACCTCCTGCTTTATTGAAACCGATCTCCCGTGGAGCGTCATTATCAGTTCTTGGATCTATTTAATTTGCGGGAACACTAGGAGGAATCGGAACCATTCCATTAGCATTATTGGAAGCACCTGATAACGCCTGCTTCAATTCTATCATCACCTGATCTTGTCTTGAGAGGTGATCCATAATCGCTCTTTGTTGTTCTCTCAAGATTTTGACCGTTTCAACAATGTGTTCATCATCCGCATCATCATAAGTTGGGACCCTTATATATCAAGGATACTGACCTTCGCGAACTGGAGTTTCTTCATCTCCTTCATTACGGGTTTCACTGATGGAATCATCACGCTGGAACACTCTTCATGCTCATTGTGTGCTCCAACATTGTTGACATTGTTGACATCATTAGCTGCTATACCTGATTTTCTTTTGCAAATGAAGGTATACAAATTTGTTAGTAACAGATAAATGGATCAAAGCAATTACACATGAGAGCTGACTTCAGCTTATGAAATAGAATTAAAGGAAGTATAAGTCTGGCTATGAATTTAGCCTCTCCGATGACAGAAGCGAGAACAATATTCAAGAATAAAGACAAATAATCATTTTATAAGATGAGAGCTAACTTAAGCTTTTGTGTGCAGAATGTTTCTTGTCTACAATGGGTGCTAATTCTCCTATTTATAGCTCAATTTAGGGAGACAATATCCCCAAATCAAGCTCCTCTTGAATGAGAATAAAATCGTCATTGATGGGTGCATAAGGGTTGAAATATAAATGCATATATTCTCTATATTGACCGCTCATTGAATGCTACCCGATGTCAATATTTTGAATCTTTATCATCAGCTACTCTGTCCTCAGGATTCATTCAGCACCGGTCATATGCTTGCAACCGGTATCGATTATTTGTTGATTCACATCTTATCTATCTTCAACTCCAGGTGTCACTTCTTCATTCAACCAAATGTCTCTAACCAAATTTACCGAATACATTACCCTTACTAGTGTGGAAGTACTTCAAACCAAAGTAACCAACGAACTCAAAGATCGGTTGCAAATTACACTTACTTTTGTTTATTTTTTGTTAGAAAATAATGCAGAAGGAAGAAGATAATTCAAAACGTGCGTACGAAAAATCTGAGAGAATGGCCAGTTATTTATAACCAATAGATTGAGTTAAAACCGAAGCTTTGCAACTCTTCCTTTGAGGTTGCAACTCAAAAGTGGTTGTTTGTGAAACGGCTATTTACGCAAAATCGCTAATTTCAAATTTTAATGGAAAAATCAAGACAGAGAAAAATTAAATTGTCATTACAAACTGTCACATTAATAAAATATTAATATCAACGAATAAATTTGATCCAAAAAATTAATCAATTAATCAGATCATTTGACTGAATCCAAAAGCCAAAGACAAGCACGTGACAACAGCGCAAGGCATGCATTCTTCTGAACTCTTTAAGAGCTAGAAGAAGTGTAATTTTATATAAACCCATCAAATATCTTTTCCTTCTCCAATATGGAACAATGTTCTTTTGTAAAAGAGGAAATTTAAAAAAAATCTCCATTTTCCATTCACACCACTTTTAAGCCAAAAAAACCCAATAGTTCCTTAGATAAATTTATTTCTATAAATAAGAGGGACAGTTTTTATGTTAACCACGTAACTCAAAATTACTGTTGCAGTTAAAATTCTTGTTATCTGGGGAGATGATATGGAGAAAAGAGGTGGCAGATATGGACGACATCTGAAATCCAACATATATTCCACTGGTGAAAAGAATTATGTATGAGTTCGACCAATATAAAGTAATTGTTACTTATCAAATCATCTAACTAATAAATATAAGTAAATGTCTATATAAGAGTCTGGAACTAAAATATGATTCTTTTGGACTCAAAGGACAAAAATATGTGGAAAAAAATATAGTGACCATAATATATATATATATATATATATATATAGCGTCTTTTTAAAAGACGCTATATATTTAGCGTTCTTTACTAAAACGCTATACATATTAAGTGGACCCATAGATAATTCTTCTGCGCTTAACTGACATAACAATAATTTATCTGGGTATAGCGTTTTAAGCTAAGACGCTATACCTCAAATAATTGAACCCTCGGACTGGTTTTTGCCTTATTTAAAGAGGTGAAGGATTTTGTAAAAATACATTCATAAACATTTTCAAGTCTTCTGATAGTTTTTTTTTGTTAAGTTGTTTTACATTTTGTCATAATGTCTAAAGAGCAAAAAATTAGGGTTTCATTATATTAGGGGAGTGAGGTTATGGCGGCGAATAACTCAGTAAGCTATAGTTTATCTCCACAGTCTCATGTTAAGTTGCCACTTACAATGGAGTACGATAAATTGGTGTCGTTGTTATATAAAAAATGAGTGTGAGCAAACATTCGATAAATCTTAAGATAACCGGAAGATATCTGTATTCTGTGATTCCGCAAGGGGTTACTTGTTATGCTAAGATTAACATCAAAGACGATGAAAATCTGAGAGATTTTTTGAGGACTCCAGATGAATACCGAGAATTTATTGTGATAAAACTACTGGAAATATACATCAAGGTTGAAAACGTTCCCAATAATGAGGTTGCGCAAAGTAGGGAAATCCTTCAATCATCGGGTGGTTATTTTTGAGCAGTTTTAGATGAACAGGCTCCGGCTGAAAGAGTTTGGCCGGATCTAAACTTATCTCCAGGGGCGAATGAGGAGCGAAGTAATAATTTCTCCCCTAATATACATAATCCACAAGCCTAGTGGTAAACTTCAATTTTCCTTTGTGTTACGATGTATATTTTTGTGTATTGTATTTATATTAACACTCATATATTCCACAAAGGGTACCGACTAGATATTAATTTTATAAGTTATCAACCAACGGCCAGTTGGAATATGCCTAGTTTTTGTGTGTTGGATCATGGTGGTCCATCCGGGAGTCAGCATCAACAAGATAATGTGCATCATGGGATATCAACACATTATGATTTGTAAGTGAATATATAAAGTTATATGTATTGTTTGGACCAATTTCAGTAATTCATTATTCTTTGGTTATGCAGTGAAAACGAGCAACTTGATGGTCTTATCCTTACTCAATTGCCCGAAGATGATGTATTTACTCGAGATCTGGCAGATGCGCAGAGTCAGGAAGAGAATAGTGACTATGACAACAATGCCGATGAGTCTGTAGATGACACACCCTTCCATGATGAGGGTGATGCTTAGGAGGAAGAGAATGTCGAACCTGATTTGACGAGGGAGAATGCTCCACCTCCCGTTAGAACAAGAGTGTATGAGTCCCACGTGCCATTTCATTCAAGGCATATTCCCTACCTTGATCATTTGCCAAGTATGCCGGATGTGGATGGCCTCACAAGGGATATTGATGAAATTCGAACAGCAATGTGGGATGAATCTAGACCACCAGTGCTATCAAAGGGCATGCTTTTTCCTAATAAGGCTCACCTAATCAAGGCGGTGAAAATGTATAGCATAAAAGAGTGTCGTGATATGATGGTATGAGAGTCATCTCCAGATGTATACAAGGCTGTTTGCCGTAAATAGTTTACGGGTTATAATTGGATGTTGCGTGCGAGGAAGAAGAAAACAAATATGTGGGTTGTGGGTAAACACATTAGCACCCACAATTGTGAAATGGATACATTCAACGGGAATCACTTTAACTTGGATGTTGACTTGATTTCTCTTATCTTAATTCCACACATTGAAGCCTCCATAAGGTACAACATCAAAGAGTGTATTACATCTGTCTACCAGGAATATGGGTGTACCATTACAAAAAGAAAGACATTTCTCGGGCGCAAACGTGCGCTTGAAATTGTTTATGGTGACTGGGATAAGTCATTTGCATCTCTACCCACGTACATGGTCGTATTGTAACACTTTAACCCTGGGACTTTTGTTGAATGGAAGCTTGAGCGGAGTTCGGGAATACCAAAATATATATTCAGATACGTGTTCTGGGCATTTAGACCACAATTGATGGTCTTATACATTGTCGTCCGGTAATATCCATAGACGACACTCATGTCTATGGAAAGTATGATATTTAGTTGTTGATCGTTATTGCAGTAGATGCTAATGGACAAATATTTCCCCTAGCTTTTGCTATTTGTGCCAATAAAATCCAAGAGACGTGGACGCTATTTTTGAACAACTTGAAGGAGCACGTTGTCAAACAACGTTCAAGTATATGTCTAATATATGATCGACATGGAGGTATTTTATGTTCTATATAGCATTTTCCTGAATGGGAGGAACTGTATGCATACCATTGTTACTGTGTGAGGCACCTCAAAGCCAATTTCCAGAGGGCGCATCCCAACAAGGACTTGCTTGATTTAATGTGGATGGCTGCAACTGATCACCAGGAGTGCTAATTCAGGAGGCGCATGGAATCGATCAGGCAGGAAGACGAAAGAGCCTATCATTGGTTGATACGACATGAGCTTGACAAGTGGACATTGCATATGGATGGTAGCAGATGAAGGGGAACCCTAACTACAAATGTGTCACAGTCTCTCAACCTGTTATTGAAGTCTGCACGTGGATTTCCTGTCACTGCTATGGTGCAGATTTCATTCAAACAGATGGCGGAGAGGTTCGTTGAAGGGCATAGAGGTGCATCAGAATTGTTGGAGAGGGGTGTTGAATTTATTCCAATACCAATGAAAAGATTTGAAAAATACAGGAGGCGAGCACATTGGCACTCATTTTTACAGTATTGGAACGAGCGAAATATTTTTGAAGTTCGCACCGCTATCCATCGAAACAGGGGGAATAATACACATACCGTAAATGAAGCCATCAGGTTGTGTTCTTGTGGAAAATAGTCCATCTATCACATGTCGCGCACACATGCCATGAAGTGCATCGACATACAGGTTTCGCGGCAACCCGATATGTTGATAAGCGATATAGTATTGCTGCATACTTAAACACATTTAGTGGGCAGTTGCAGCCAATGGGTGCTAAGCATTATTGGCCGTCGAAACCAGTCATAATGGTATGTAACAAGGAGTATTTTTGTAAGCTACAAGTGCAAAAAAGGACGCGTATACAGAACCAAATTGATGTTGGTGATACCGTTTATGTGCGTAAATTTGGCATATGCTCGCAAACAGGACACGACCATCATAAATGTCCTTTAGTTGGTTTGGGTGGTGGTCGTAATCCAGCTCCTGGTGAAAGTTCATCTAATATGCCCAACTATCAAGGATACACAGAGTGTTTTGTTTCCGTAATATGTTTGTAATAAATGTGTGTACTTGTTTATCTTGAAGAATGTATGAAAGAAAATTATGTTTCCATTGCTATTAAATTTTTTTGATATTTAACATTAATACTTTAGTACAAGAATCTAACATAAACCTATTTTAAAACAACCTTCAAAACAATCTTTTTGATATTTAACATTAATACACGTAGTGGCATTTTTTTAATGGATGTTGTAATGTTTATTCAAAAGGTCTTTGAAATACATATGACTTAGTTCAGTTTAAGAAGCTTTCTTATACCAAAAATAATTATTATCACGCGAAGAGTAGCGCGATTACATACCACGGTATGTGTATTGTCTTGTCGACGGGGTCACCTGTGAAGTCCCTGGAGTAACCCCAAGCTAAATGACATGATATCACTAGGATTAGGGTGGTCACCCAGCTGATCAACTCCAACATCCTCAATAGGTGCCTCAATTCCCCCTTGCTGGGGACCACCTCCTCGTCAACCCTAGGACCTCGTGGGACACCCCTACCTTGCGGGACACCCCTACCTCATGGGACACCCCTGCCACGTCAACCATGTACAGGCTGCACTGTTGGCCCATGAAGGTACTTCTCTGGTGCAACATAATCAGCCTCGTGTCCTAAGCACTCATCATCCCAAGCTCACTGCAATGTCCCGACAGCCAAATCTGTAACTTGTCGGCCATAGTCGTGCATAGCGGTTGCTCCCTTGCCGGTATACTATTGCATCTGCAGTTTCAACTAGTGGAACTGATGTAGGCCAATAACCTGCACAATATGTAAAATATTAATTATGAAATGGTAAGGTTAACATTATCACTACGTATACCAAATAACATATCAGCGCCTCATGCCTCCTAGAATATGGAACGAACTGACCGCCAACGCGATGAATGGGATTCCTGATGAAAAGTCAGGTAATGCTGTGATACCAGCCGATATACGCATGCTCACCACCCATAAGATGGGCTGGAGGGGGTGGAGGAATCAGGTCACGCTATTGGTCCCAAGTCTGGATTTGAAATTCTAGCCATGCCTCATATGACTGGTCAACCCTCGAACGATCATCCCGCTAGTAATGTGTCCTAATCCAAGTGGGTGGTAGAGGTACATGCAGCGTTCAACCAAGCTCGGGAAGGACTCACTCGGTGGAATGATGTTCGACAATATTGAGACACATTAACGGGATGGAAGAGCTCCATATAAGTCGCCCGGTCAAGCAATAATCGGGCAAACCAGCTATTAGATCGTCGTTGTATGGACTCCAAATGAACTATTACGTAAAAAGAGGAACCGTGAGTATACGCAACACATATAAATCCAGTCCAAGTAAACTTAAGTATAGAATTACCTACGCGTCTTCCAGTAAATCCAACAAATCTCTTCAATAGGAGAGATTATGTCTAGTCTCGTACTCACGTCCGTATCCCCGCCTGTCAACCCACCTCCTAGTCAAAGGGAGAAACGGTGGAGGTGGTGCATCCTGAGAAATGCGTGGTAGAGGTGGTTGAAACTGCAGGAACCGCTCCTAGTCCAAAACCTAATATACAATTTGGGTGTAAAATTTAAGGTATATTTTTATGATGTATGTCATAATGAAGAGAGTATTTGACTACGTTTTCACCTACAGCAGCGGAATAAATCCTGCAATGTCTCGCTGGGTGCCCATGCATGTCTGACACATCTGCCTGTACAAGTAACCAAACAGCAGCACCCCAGCTGTACTGATGTAAATAATCTAGCTTCTCAAGATGATGAAGAAAGCTCAATCTGACTAGGTTTCCTAAAGTGTTTGGGAATAATATGCCTCTAAACATAAGCAGCAGCAGCGACCTCGTGTACCGGTTAATATGAATCTCCAGTGTATCATGAGTAATGTCATCATGAATGGCCTCCAAACACAGTCGGATGGGAGTCAACGCAAGACGACTAGCCCCAATCAATGCACCCCCATCCTCTATCCGAAAACCGGTGAGCCACTGCAATGTCTAGAGGTATTGATCTCCCGTATAATTTCGCATGCATTGCGGCAAAGAAACATGAAGTCTATCAATCGACAGCCCTTACAGAACCTCCATATAATGACCCGATCATTCGTTTTGAGAGTTTGAGTCTCGATCCCCTATTAACTGCTTCCTCATATCAATTTATGCTATTGTGACTTTACGGGAAGATTTATTTTGAGTTTTGGAGTGTTTTGGGATACTTAGTCCCTAAATGAAAGCTTAAGTCTTAGAATTTGGACCATAGTCAGAACTTTGTGAAGACGGCTCTGGAATGGAATTCTTTCAATTCTGTTAACTCCGTTGGGTTTTTGGGCTTAGAGGCATGTTCGAATTGTGTTTGGAGGTCTGTAGCTCATTTAGGCTTGAAATGGCGAAAGTCGAATTTTTAGAGTTTCGGACTGGTAGTGGATTTTTTTATATTGGAATCGGAATCCGATTTTGGAAGTTGAAGTTGGTCCGTAGTGTTAAACATGACTTGTGTGCAAAATTTGGGGTCAAGTAGACGTGGTTTGGGTGGTTTAAGCATCAGTTGTAGAATTTTGAAGTTTCAAGTTCTTAAAGTTTGGATTGGATGGTGATTCGTAATTTTAGCATTGTTTGATGTGATTTGAGGGCTTGACTAAGTTTGTATGGTGTTTTAGGATTGGTTGGTATGTTTGGTTGAGGTCTCGGGGGCCTCGGGTGTATTTCGAATACTTAACGGGTCATTTTTGGACTTAGAGAAGTGGCAGATTTCTTGTGTTTTATTGCAGAAAAATCCTTCAACGCGTTCGCGAGAGGGGTCTCGCGATCGCGTAGAGCATCTAGGTGAGGTAGCTAAATTTTCTTCGTGTTCGCGATGTTGTTCCCGTGTTCGCAAAAGTATGGGACCTTAACCCTACGCATTCGTGATATGGTTCTCACGTTCACGTAACGGAACAGGGCAGAGGGAGCTTCAGGCATTAAGCCTACGGGTTCGCGAAGAGGTCCCCGTGTTCGTGAAGTGTCCCTCAGTGTAAGGTACGCATTTGGGAGAGGTCCCTCACGTTCACGAAGGAGGATTTTTGGGCCAGTGGAAGATTGTTCATCGCATTCACGAGGGTGATGTCTCATTCGCAAAGAAGAACGCATCTGGGTAGATTTTAAAGTTCAAAAATAAGGGTTTGAGTTCATAACTCAAAGATTTGATTGAGAGCTTGGTAGAAGGAAAACCTTTGAGATTTTTGGAGGAAATTACCGGGTAATAATTCCTAACTTCTTTTTGATTATATCCCATTAATCTATGCTTGATTTCATCATTTAATTTCTGATTTGGGCTGAAAATTGGGAAAATTTGAGAAAAGTTCTTACGCTGAATTTTGGAGTTTTGATCGATATTTTTATATCGGATTTGAGTGAATTTGGTATGGTTAGACTCGTGAGTGAATGAGTGTTCATAATTTGTGACTTTTACCCGATTTCGAGATGTGGTACCGGGGAGGCTTTTGGGTGTTTTCCTATTTTCTTGCCTTAGCTTTGATTTCATTGCCTAAATTAGTGCTTGTAGCTATATTTATGTTATGTAATTGATTTGACTAGATTTTGGGCCATCCGGAGTCGGATATTCGCGGAAAGAGCATTGTTTCGGATTGATTTGAGCTTGGTTCGAGGTAAGTGTCTTGCCTAACCTTGTGTGGGGGAATTCCCCTTAGGATTTTGGTATTGTTTGATATATGAGCGATGTGTACGTGAGGTGATGAGTACGTACACGGGATATTTGTTGTAAAATTCCATTTTTCACTAAGTCTTAACTTGTTTTTCCTTGTTGAACTACACTTGCATATGTAATTACCTTGTTTAGATTTTTTTAGCAAATATACCACTAGGCAGGCTGCCTAGTAGCTAATATATAAATAAAATCCCAAAATGGGTCCAAAGCTTACAAGATTTCCTAACCAAAATAGAAGTTGCATGAAGCTACTAGCTACTAAAAAGATAGAAAAGCTAAAGTCTAATGAACTAGCTATTACAACATTGTCTACTGAATGCTTCCTTCTCCTTTCAGTGTATGTGAATCCAATTGCCAGTGGAAAATACCTAGCAGCATCTATCAAGCTCTCACCAGGCGCCACGGTATGCAGTCCATAGGCTAGAATGAATTCCAAACATCTCCACCACATAATTGAAGCCAGCATAGTCCTCCAATCATTAGTGTTGCTACAATATGATAAAAATAGGCAGGGTAATGACTTTATCCAAGTATAAATCATGTGATCGATCATCAATATTATAATGTAAAAGAGCCTGGCTACACTTGTATTGAAGCTGGCTTTAGGCAGGCTTTGCAAGGCAAAAGCCAGGCTGGGGCTAGCTTTAGGAATGCTTTGCAAGGCAAAAGCCAGGCTGGGGCTGGCTTTAGGCAGGCTTTGCAAGGCATAAGCTAGGTTGGGGCTGGCTTTAAGCAGGCTTTGCAAGGCAAAAGCTAGGTTGGGCTGGCTTTAGGATGGCTTTGTAAGGCAAAAGCCAGGCCAGGGCTGGCTTTAAGCTGGCGACGCTAGGTAACGCTAGGGTATCATCAGGCTTTAGCCTAGCGCCGCTAGGCCTATGGAGCTGGGTGATTTTATGATCTTGTAAGCTTAGATCCTTATATTTCTGAACCTTTAATGTAGAAATCATTCTAAACATTGCTAAAACATCCTTAGATTTAGCATGAAGACATGCTGATACCACTGAGAAATGATTCAACAATCTCGAGAAATTCCACATAACAGATTCAACCTTTTTCTTAACATTTGAACATATCAGAAGTAGAATAAATTACACTATCTAATACCTGCTTATCACATCGTTCTTGTACACTATCAAAGCACCCCCAGAATGAGCATGTGACAATGCTAATACCACTGGAAAGTACCTTAATAGCATACAAAATGAGACATAAAAGAAACACGCAAGTATGTGCAGATTCCATCCTGTGAAGCCATCAATCTGGGGCTCTTCTCTTTGCTATTCTAACCCTAAGGTTAGGAGTTTGAGACTTGTCTAAATTAATCAACCTCCTCCCTGCACTAGGCAGTTCAGTGAATGAGTGAAACTCAGATGTACCTGCAAAAGAAAACACAATGTTAGCTATAAAATCTTCCACTGAGTTGCCTTCAACACATGTTGAAAGATCACATTGAAGTTGCCCTTCATCTCTAAAATTTTCTTCATATCATTTGTAATTACCCAAGTAGGATCATATTCCCCTTATATCACTTTCTTCATCACTAATGAATCAATCTCCAGTAGAGGGTGAAGATCATGCTCCACAGAGTATTCCGATCCTTGAAGAATAACCTTAGCTTCAGCCACCACATTAGTTGTCATCCTCGGGTCTACTGCCCTTGCATACACCACATCACCTTCATCATTCCTCACACAAAAGCCTAATGAGCTAGAACCAGGATTTCCTTTTGAGGCTCCATCAGTATTGCATTTGTACCAACCATGAAAAGGAAGCTGCCATGTTACTCTTGTAGTGATCACTATAGGTTTATATCCTTCAAAATATTGAATTATGTATTGCCTTAACAATGGAATATTAGGCATCCAAGCATACCTCACCCTTGCCAGTTGATGCAATGTCCTATTGATGTCATGAATCACCCTATTTGTGGACACTGAACCCCCATGTTTAGTTGTATTTCTTCTCTTCCAAAGTTCTCAAGTGATGATAGTTGGTTCTTCTTGAAACAATGGCTTTAGCTTTGGACAACATTGAGTATACCACCAATGCCTTATAACCTGCTTCAATTGAATCAATGGCACAATAATTCTAGCAGCCCCCATGAACAAGTTCCATACTTTAGAGGCAGCAGGACTTGTGACAAATATATGCTCAATAGATTCCTCTTGGGGTTGCTGACAACACCAACACCTAGATATCACCATTTGCCCTTGCCTCCTCCACATGTCAACTATTGGCTATTTTCTGCCTCCACAATCTCCACAAGAAGAAGGATATCTTGAATGGTAAATCTTTAATCCACATTAACTTGAATTCATGATTAGGATCAGCCTTATGCCTTAATATTTGCCAAGCACACCTAACACTAAACTTGCCTGAAGGAGTTGGCATCCAGTATGGCCTATCCCAGTATCCCTCATTGCCTTCATAATGCAAATTTAGCCTTATACGTTCTGCAATTTCCTCATTGAAGGTTTGATCTAGCAGCTGATCATCACATGTTTCACCTTGCCGTAATTCTGCCACATCCTGAAAATCTTCATTGATTGGAAAGTCTTCAGGTAATACATGGTAAAGTGCATCCAATCCAGTCCAATTTTCATGCCAAATATTAGTTTTTCCACTCTTCAATTCCCATAGAATCTCATGTTCTACTTCTTCCCTAGCATTCATCATTTGTCTCCAAACATGAGACCCCCTTCTAAACTGCACCATCGTTGGTATCTACTTCTTGCAATACTTATTCCACATGAAATTAGACTACAAAGATTTTGTGGTATTAAACCTCCACCATAGTTTAGCAAACAACGACACATCATTTAAGGACCTAAAACCTAGGCCCTCTTCCTCTTAGGAAGGCAAAGATTTTGCCATGAGGTCCAATGTCTTCTTCTCCCTTCTTCCTTTGTGCTCCAAAAGAACCTAGCAAAAATCTTATGAAGATACTCCAGGACATTTTTTGGTGGATGAAGAACAGGTAACATGTGGATTGTCATACATTGCAACACACTAATAATGAGTATTGCCTTTCCTCCAAATGACAACAGCTTTCCTTTCCATGAATGCAATTTAGCCTTTACTTTCTTGATAATATCCTCATAATATTCCTTCCTCCTTCTAGTGTAGAAAATAGGACACCCTAGATATATGAAGGGGAATTTACCTCTTGCAAATCATGTAATAGCTCCAATGGCCTGACACAATCCATTTGGAATCTTTGAATACATTTAGTATGAACTCTTACCTTTGTTGATCATCTGGCCTAATATCTTCTCATAGTTCCCCAACACTACCATAATCTTGCTCAAGGATGGAAGATGAGCAGAAGGAAAGATTATAGTATCATCAGCATATGCCAAGTGGTTTAAAGGATTAGACCACTTAGGCATTCCAAATCCCACAAATGACCTATCTTCAAATAGCTTATTCAATGACCTAGAAAGTACCTCAGCAGACATAATGAACAATGCTGGTGATAGAGGATCCCCTTGCTTCACACCCCTTGTAGACTTAAAGAACCCTAAGGACTGCCCATTCACCAATACTGAGTACCAGTTATTTGACACCAAGTTCCACACCATGTTGATGAAGTGCTCAGAAAACCCCATCTTCCCTAGTACATGCAATAAGTACTTCCATGAAACCCTATCATAGGCCTTAGCCATATCAAGCTTGATCACCACATTAGCTGGTTTTCCCCTTAGCCTTATGTCAGTGATAATTTCTTGAGTCAATAAGATATTCTCAGATATACTCCTACCCTTCACAAATCTGGAAAGATTAGGAGATATTAGAGAAGGAAAAAAAAATTCCAATCTATCATGTAACACCCTAGACAAGACCTTGTTAATGAAGTTGCTCAAGCTAATAGGTCTTAAGTCAGAAAGGGTCTCAACTCTAGGTTTCTTAGGTAGAAACACTAGATTGGTGTGAGTGATGGATTTAGGAAGTGCAGCTCCTCCATAGATGTGTAGCACCATGTTGTGTATATCAGCACCAATAACATCTTCAATTGTTGTCCACTAGCACTCTCCCCACTAAGCTCAAAAACTGTTGTCATTACCTCTTCAATTGTCGGCAATCTGCTAAGATCCAAATTCTGTTCCATAATGACCATCGAAGGTACATTATTGAGCAAGAAAAAGTCAGATGTATCACCTTCATTTGTGAACTGTTTTTGATAAAAATCCACTGCAGTTGTAGCCAATTGCTCCTGGTCTTCAATCCATACCCCACTTCCACTTTTGATCCTCTTCAGTTGTAATTTCTTTCTTTTGCCATTGACATGATTGTGAAAGAAACTTGTATTCCTATCTCCTTCAGCAAATGAAGTCATCCCAGCTTTTTGCTTCCAATACTGCTCCTCAATACTCAAGTATTTCTTCAATTCAGATTGAGCCTTTTGAAGCACAATCCTGTTCTCAATTTGTAGGCTCTTCTTCAAAAAACATCTTTTTCACCCTAACAATGTCCTCCAAAATAGCCAACTTCTTGAAGATATCACCAAATATTTTCCTACTCCATTTTGATAATACTGCATTCACCCTATTGAGCTTCTGCTTGAACATCAAAAATGGAACCCCTATGAAATCAGCTTCCCAATTCTGCCTCACCACATCCATAAATGTAGCATGTTTAGTCCAAAAGTTCAAGAATCTGAAAGGCTTGACAAAATTGGTGGTATGCTCCCCACATGTCATTAATAATGGTGTATGATCTGATCCAGTTCTGATTAGATGTTTAACTTCAATAGTTGGCAACATGTTCTAAAATGGCAAATTCACAAAGATCCTATCCAATCTTTTGAATATACACGCAGCATTGGATCTCCCATTCCACTATGTAAATGGAATTCCTTTGTATCCTTGCTCAAACAAACCACAAGAGTTTATACAAAATGCAAAATCCTCATATTCAGGAGGGTGTACTAGTAGTCCTCCTATTTTCTCATCATCATGCAATATCACATTGAAATCCCCTTTTACCAACCATGGCAATTTCATATCACTTGCTAAGTGATACAAGTGATCCTACAATTCCAATCTCTCCATTGTTGAACATTTTGCATAAACAAATGTCATCATCATGTGCTGGCCCAGGTCATGGTGAAATACTCTCACAGTCACCTGTTGCTCAGTATCCTCCACTAATTCCCAATCCACTACTGCATCAAAGAACAACCATATTTGCCTATTAATATTTGCATAAGCAGCCTCCATATTCAACCTTCTTCTATATCTATCAATGAGTCTCTTCTTTTGAAAAGGCTCCATCAATGCAACTACTCAAAAGTTATGCTCCCTATTCAAGTTGATCACCATAGGAAAGGCTTGTTGTGTATTCACAGACCGTATGTTCCATATTAATATTTTGATCATCATTTAGATAGAGAAGCTTCCCTCCTGGACATAATTCTTGAAGGTTGTTGTGGCTCTTTATTCTAATTCTTCTTTGTTTTCTTACCTCATTTAGCACTAGGTGTAGGTGATAGATCCCCATCCCTAGCCACCTGTTTGAAGTTTTCTGCTGTTGATTCATCTCCCTCATCCTCCATAGGATTTTGTCTCATTAAGTCTTCATCAATTGGTGCCATATTGTGTGTAACTAAATCATGTAAATGTTGTAGTGGAGTCTTCAGTAGAACATTAAGATGCAGGTGCATAATTTGATCAATGCCATATTACATAGGCACTTCCTCTATTTCCCCAGATGCTCTTGTAATAATTGCCTGCTCATCAGCCTTTTCATTGCTATTCGCCATAGAAGAAGCAGCAGCCTGCATCATTTTGAATTGCTGCTCATAAATATTGACTAGCCCAGGAATTACTGTGGTAGTCTGCTAAGAAATGTCTGTTCTATTGATATCACCACCCTTTCCATTGCATGTGCTTTGGTCTGGCCCTACTGTATCATCCCTAACCTTCACATTATCATCATGTTTGTTCTCCAATGCATACATCGGAACGCCATCTACATAGGCCAAAATCTTGCCAGTTGCACTAGGGATAGGATTTACTATCGCTGTTTCATCAGGTGACCTTGGAGCCAGGCCTAGCATCGCCAGCCTAACGCCCGGGGTAGCTGGTTTTAGGCCATGCGTGGCCAGCCTATCACTAGGTGGGCTGCTATCCCTCACTTTGTCTTATGTTGTCTTTGTCATGCCTAGTTGATCATCCTCCACCTTAATTGCATCACTCCCTACAACCTTTGTTGAGTTTATCTCATCAATCCTTAAGCTGCCCACAATCTGCAAATGTTTGAGATGGAATATCTTGACATGATTGGTTTGTAGTCACATTGAGTTACCTTAGCTCCTCTTTGCTAGTTCCAAGCCTTCTATGAATTCATTCGATTGTGGATTCCTTATTAGCCTTTTCATCAATACTTTGATCACTAGGAATAATAGGATTAGCTTTAGCTAAGTTCCCATTATGCTGATCTTCCAACACTTTCTCAACTGCTTCCTTCTTTACCCGCTTAAGTTCCTGTTGATTACCTTCTCTAGTTGGTTTAGTATTAGCATCCTTCCCAACCATAACCCCAGAAGCCTTAGGATTAGGGCTTGACACTCCGGTATTGCCTTCTTTTTCCTTCTCATGGACCTTCTTGGATTGTTTTTCCCCATGCTCCTTCTTCTTACCATTGCTATAATCCTCACCTTTGCCTTCAGTAATTTGTAGAGTAGGTTAATGAACTTCCTCAACCTCTAGTGCATTAAACTTGTTCTTGGTTGCTACTTCCTCAAGTTTGGCTTCCCTTTACCCTTGTCAGCTTCCTTAACTTGTTTGCTATCAACAATGTGACCCCGATTATCACGTTGGTATTTGTTCTTCCTTGTTTGTATCCATTCCTGCTTGTCATGATTAGTAGCAGGCTTACCAACCACCTTTCCACTTGATAGAACCTTTGTTGAATTTGCAGATGTACCAATTGCTTCAGTGCTCACCACAACTGTCTTCTCCTTCCCTTGATCCTCAACATCTTGATCAAATCTCTTGTTAGTTCAGGATGAATTACCCAGCATTCTGCCTCACTATGCATTTGTTTCTTGCAAGGCTTGCAATATTTAGGCATATAATCATACATATCCTAATACATTTAAACTCTTCTGGCCCAGATTCATGAGCTTCTTCAACAATCTTAATATGTTTAGGGAAATTACCTAGCAAATTCACTTCAACCTTTACCTTAGCACAACTAGGTCTAGTTCCATTTTGAGTTGCTAGGTATACATGTAATGGATTACCAATTGCACTAGCTAATGAAAATACACATTCTGTACCAAAGAAATTTGGAGGAATTTCTGGAAAGCTAATCCAAGATATGGCAATTGGAGTCTCTTCCTCAGGTGTCCACCATGGATTCCATTTTGTACAACACATCTACTACATGTCTGATTTAGCCTTTAAATAAAAAGTTGGCTTTGAGAGAAGATGAACATAATCCTCCAATAAAGATAGCCTAATTAACACATGATTGTCTTCAATTAAGCCAACTGAACAATGACCTTTAATCTCATATTGAATTGGAATCACTTTACGTAATTCACCAATAACAGGCTTCCCATATGAAAATTGCCCAAGAACTGCAAGTTGAAGCCCTTATTGTACGATGGATTGCTTCACTTCTTGTTTCTTCCACTTCACAACTGGTTCTCCATGAAGGAATTCAACTAGTTTCAATGGAAGCGTAGCTAGGGTTTGCATGGGCGTATTTATGATGGTAGAGTTTAATAAATTCGCATAGGTTTTAGGTGGAATAGGGTTTGTATTAAGGTTTGTAGAGGTTGGTAACTGCTGAGGGGGGAGGAAGATGACAGAACCTTAGGAGAAGGCTGGCCGCCGGTGTGAAGGCCATAAAGGGCAGTCGTCGGCGTGCACGTTGATCGCCCCTATTAGGAGAGAGAGAATAGAGCACCTTGTTTAGATTAGAAAAGCATGCCTATGTGTTTTAACTGCCTATTTGAATTATGTGTAGCATGTTTAGTGAAATTTCCTATTTCTTTGATTTGAACATAGTCTAAACTGTAATTTTTCTGGCTATAGCTGTTGTGTATATTGGCGGAGCTGCATATTTATTTTGGGACTATGCAATGGTATTCCAGGAGATTCCCCTATACTGTATATTTACTTTGGGACTACGAAACGGTATTCCAGGAGATCCCCCAGCACTGCATATTTTCTTTTGGACTACGGAACGGTATTCCTGGAGATCCCTCTGCATATTTACATTGGGATTACGGGATGGTATCCTGGGAGATCCCCCTATTGCTATTACTGTGTTATGGGCTATTGGCTTCCATTGAATTCTATTCCTGTTAGATTTCTGTATTTCTTTTACTGTAATATTTCTTTCTGTCGTATTTCATTATATTTATACCATTAGGGCCCTGACCTGATTTGGTCACTACTCGACCGAGGTTAGGCTTGGAACTTACTGGGTACCGTTATAGTGTACTCATGCCCTTTCCTACGCATGTTTTTCATGTGTAGATTCAGGTTCAGCGTACCAGCCTCATCACTAGTTGCAGTCGCTGCTACTTGTTGGAGACTTCAAGGTGCATCTGGCGCGCCCATAGATCCTCGGAGTCCCCCTCTATCCCCTTATGTTCATTTCTCTTTCTTTCTGTAGAGATGATGTATAGAACAGTTAGAACATCTTAGTAGCTTGTGACTTGCGAGTTTCCGGGTTTTAGGTATTATTTGATACTTTTCTAAAGTGATAACTGCCTATGCCGAGTGGCATTTAGTTGCTTATTAAATAATTGTACTGTCAGTAGTTAATATTCATGTTTTCCTTTCATTATTTCGCAAATGTTAGGATCACCTAGTTGTAGATACTAGGTGACGTCACGATGTCCGGGGAATTTGGGTCTTGACAAGTTGGTATCAGAGTTCTAGGTTCATGAAAGTCATGAGTCACAAGCCGGTTTATTAGAGTCTTGCGGATCGGTAAGGAGACCTTTGTACTTATCTTCGGGGGGCTATGGAACTATTAGGAAAATTCCACTTTATTTAATTCCTTGTCGTGCGAGATTATTGACTTCGAAATTTTAAACTTTTGTCTTCTATTCTGTCACAGATGGTAAGGACACGTGCTACCGGAGATGACCAGGCAACCGCTCCCCTTACTAGAGCCCCTCAAGGACAGGGCCCGAGTAGAGGCTGAGGACGTGCACGAGGTGTAGTTAGAGCACCAGCACGAGCTACTGCGGAGGAGACACTAGTAACTCCAGCCGAAGCACAGGCACCTGATACGCCTACTACTACCACTCCAGCTCTCTAGGAGACCCTTGCACAGTTCATGAGCATGTACAACACTCTAGCTTAGGCAGAGATGATTCCCCTTGTTGTAGCCACATCTCAGGCTGGGGGAGGAGCATAAACTCCCGCCGCCCGTAATCCAAAGCAGCTAGTTCAGGTTGATCAGATCCTAGAGCTTAACCAGTACCACATATTGCTCAAGTTCAGTCCGAGGGTAAAGCAGCGGCTTCACAGGAGGAGTAGCAGAGGCTTGAGAGGTACAAAAAGCACAAACCTCCTACATTTAGTGGTCTAGCATCAGAGGATGCTCAGGGATTTCTAGAGGAGTGCCACCGTATCCTCCGCACTATGGGCATAGCAAAGTCGAGTGGGGTTTCGTTCACTACCTTTCAGCTTCGAGGAACAACCTATTAGTGGTGGCGTACTTATGAGTTGGACAGTCCAGCTGAGGCAGCTTTCCTTTCATGGACTCAGTTCTTTGACATGTTTTTGAGAGGGTATGTCCCTCAGAGCCTTAGGGACACATGGCGCGCGAAGTTTGAGCAGTTGCACCAGGGTACTATGACTATTTCAAAGTGTGCAGTCAGTTTCAGTGACTTGGCTACGCATGCATCGGCTTTGGTTTCTACAATTCGAGAGAGGGTTCGCCGGTTTATTGAGGGACTTATTCACAGCATTAGGACTAGCATAGCTCGGGAGCTTGAGATAGATATCTCATATCAGCAGGTGGTGAGTATTGCTAGGAGAGAGAGGCCAATAGATCTCGAGAGTCGGGCCATTGTTCTGGTGCCCGTGCCCCAGCGGCACTTTGTCATGGTAGAGGTTATGTGAGTCACCCCATTCATTCAGATCTTCCAGCTGCCAGTGGTATTCCAACTCCTCCTAGACCTTAGAAGCCTTATTATGCATCTTCAATATCTATTGTGCCTCCTACACGGGGTGCCATTAGCGGTCAGTCCAACAGACCCAACCCGAGTCAGTCACAACCACCACGTCCTCCCAGAGCTTGTTTTGAGTATGGCGACACACTTCATATGGTGAGGGATTGCCCCAAATTTAGGAGGGATGTACCTCCACAGACTTCTCAGCCGTACCGTGCTCCACCAGGTCCTCAGGCTATGATTACAGCACCAGCTGCCACCCCACTTGCTCAGCCAGCCCAAGGTGGAGGTCGGGGTGGTAGAGGTCGCCCTAGAGGGGGAGGCCAGGCCAGATACTATGCCCTTCCTGCCCGTACAGAGGTTGTTGCTTCTGATTATGTCATTACATATATTGTTCTGGTCCGTCATAGATTTGCATCGGTTCTATTCGATCCAGGCTCCACTTATTCTTATATGTCTTCTTATTTTGCCCCACATTTGGGTGTATCTCAGGTTTCTTTGAGTTCCTCTATTTATGTGTCTACTCATGTGGGAGATTCTCTTATTGTGGACCGTGTGTATCAGTCGTGTTTGATCATTCTTAGTGGTTTTGAGACTAAAGCTGATTTATTATTGTCCAGCATAGTTGATTTTGATGTTATCTTGGGCATGGACTATTTGTCGCCCCATTATGTTATTCTTGATTGTCACGCCAAAATCGTGATGCTGGCTAAGCCAGGTTTACCGGGATTAGAGTGGAGGGGTACCTTAGATTATACCCCTAACAGGGTTATTTCATTTCTTAAATCTCAACGAATGGTTGAGAAGGGGTGTGACACATATCTAGCCTATGTGAGAGATATCAGTATTGATACCCCGACCATTGATTCAGCCCCAGTAGTGAGGGATTTCCCTGATGTGTTTCCAACTGATCTTTCGGGCATGCTGCCCGATAGAGATATTGACTTTGGCATTGATTTGTTGCAGCCCATCTCTATTCCTCCTTACTGTATGGCCCCTCCTAAGATGAAGGAATTGAAGGAACAACTATAGTAATTATTTGATAAGGGCTTCATTCGGCCCAGTGTGTCAACTTCGGGTGCTCATGTCTTGTTTGTGAAGAAAAAGGATGGTTCTAAGCGTATATGCATTGGTTATCGTCGGTTGAATAAAGTTACAGTGAAGAACCGGTATCTTTTGCCTTGTATTGATGACCTATTTTATCAGCTATAGGGTGCCTGAGTGTTTTCCAAGATTGATTTGCATTCAGGTTATTATCAGTTGAAGATTCGAGAGCAAGATATCCTAAAAACTGCTTTCAGTACTCGGTATAGTAATTACGAGTTCCTTGTTATGTCATTTGGGCTGACAAACTCCCCAGCAGCATTTGTGCATTTCATGTATAGTGTTTTTCGGCCTTATCTTGATTCGTTCGTCATTGCGTTCATTGATGAGATTTTGGTGTACTCTCGGAGTCGCGAAAATCATGAGCAGCACCTGAGGACATTGCTTTAGACTTTGAGAGAAAAGAAACTTTATGCAAAGTTCTCAAAATGTGAGTTCTGGTTAGATTCTGTGGCATTCTTGGGTCATGTGGTATCGATTGAAAGGATCATGGTGGATCTGAAGAAAGCAAAAGAGTGCAGAGTTGGCCCAGACCATCCTTAGCTACAGAGATCTGGAGTTTTCTAGGTTTGGCGGGATATTATCGTCAATTTGTTGAGGGATTTTCATTTGTCGCAGCACACATAACCAGGCTAACACAGAAGGGTACTTCGTTCAGGTGGATGGAAGAGTGTGAGGAGAGCTTTCAGAAGCTCAAGTCAGCTTTGACTATATCCCTAGTATTGGTATTACCTTCAGGTTCGGGGTCTTATATGGTTTATTATAATGTGTCGCGATTTGGTCTAGGCGCGGTGTTGATGCAGGATCGTAGGGTAATTGCCTACGCGTCCAAATAGTTGAAGGTGCATGAAAAGAACTACCATGTCCACGACCTTGAGTTAGCTGCTATTGTTCATGCCTTGAAGATTTGGAGGCATTATTTGTACGGTGTCCCTTGTGAGATCTACACTAATCACCGGAGTTTGCAGCACATGTTCAAGTATAAGGATCTTAATTTCCATCAGATGAGGTGGTTAGAGCTACTTAAGGGTTATGATATCAACATTTTGTACCACCCGGGGAAGGACAATGTGGTGTCCGATGGTTTGAATCGCCGGTAGAGAGTTTGGGGAGTTTGGCTTATTTACCAGCAGCAGAGAAGCCCATGGCATTGGATATTTAGGCCTTATCCAGCCAATTTGTGAGATTGGATATTTCTGAGCCGAGTCGAGTATTGGCATGTGTGGTCTCTCGGTCTTCTCTTTATGATTGTATCATGGAGCGTCAATATGATGACCCCCATCTGCTTGTCCTTAGGGACACGGTCCAGCATAGTGATGCTAAGGAGGTCACTATTAGGGATGATGGTGTATTGAGGATGCAGGGCGAGCTATGTGTGCCTAATATGGATGGTTTGCGTGAGTTGATTCTTCAAGAGGCTCATAGCCCGCGATACTCTATTCATACGGGTGCCACAAAGATGTATCAGGACCTAAGGTAGAATTATTGGTGGCATAGAATGAAGAAGGACATAGTGGAGTATGTTGTTCGGTGTCTAAACTGCCAGCAGGTGAAGTGTGAGCATCAGCGACCGGGTGGATTGCTTCAGAAGTTAGAGATTCAAGAGTGGAATTGGGAGCGGATCACAATAGATTTTGTTGTTGGACTCCCATGGACTCAGCAGAAGTTTGATGCAGTTTGGGTGATTGTGGATAGGCTGACCAAGTCAGCTCAATTCCTTCCTGTGATGACTACCTATTCTTCTAAGCAGGTGGCCCAATTTTATTTCCGTGAGATTGCCAGACTCCATGGTGTGCCAGTATCTATCATCTCTGACCGTGGCACGCAGTTTACATCATGATTTTGAAGAGTTGTACAACATAAGTTGGTTACTCGGGTGGAGTTGAGAACGGCATTTCACCCTTAGACGAACGGACAGTCCGAGCACACTATTCAAATTCTTGATAATATGCTTTGTGCTTGTAGATGGAGTTTAGGGGTTCTTGGGATCATTTATTGCACCTTGCAAAATTTACCTACAATAATAATTATCAGTCCAGTATCCAGATGGCACCGTATGAGGCTCTGTATGGTAGACGATGTCGGTCCCCAATGGGTTTGTTCGAGCCGAACGAGTCCAGATTATTAGGTACGGACTTGGTTCAGGACATTTTGGAGAAGGTTAAGGTGATTCAGGATAGACTTCGCACAACCCAGTCTAGACAGAAGAGTTATACGGACCGAAAGGTTCATGATATGGCATTCATGGTAGGAGAGCGGGTCTTACTCCGGGTTTCTCCTATGAAAGGAATTATGAGGTTCGAAAAGAAGGGCAAGCTGAGCCCAAGGTTTATTGGTCCTTTTGAGGTGTTGCGGTGTGTTGGGGAGGTTGCTTATGAGCTTGCCTTACCTCCTAGCCTAGCAGGAGTTCATCCGATATTTTATGTTTCGATGCTCGAGATATATCATGGTGATCCGTCTCACATGTTGGATTTCATTTCAGTCCAGTTGGACAACGATCTATCATATGTTGAGGAGCCAGTGGCTACTGTGGATAGGTAGGTTCGAAAGCTGAGGTCAAAGAACATTACATTAGTAAAGGTTCTGTGGCGCGGTCAGCCGGTCGATGAGGTGACTTGGGAGACCGAGCAGGATATGCGCAGCTGTTACCCTACATTTTTCACCACTTCAGATATGTGTTTATGCTCGTTCGAGGACGAACGAATGTTTTAAGAGGGGGAGGATGTAACGAACCGACCGGTCATTTTGAGAGTTTGAGCCCCGATCCCCTATTAATTGCTTCCCCCGTATCTATTTCTGCTATTGTGACTTGCCGAGAAGATACGTTTTGAGTTTTGGAGTGCTTTGAGACACTTAGTCCCTAAATGAGAGCTTAAGTCTTAGAATTTGGACCGTCGCCGAAACTGTGTGAAGACGATTCCGGAATGGAATTCCGTTGATTCCATTAGCTCCGTTGGGTGATTTGGGCTTAGGGGCATGTTCGGATTGTGTTTGGAGGTCTGTAGCTCATTTAGGCTTGAAATGGCAAAAGTCGAATTTTTGGAGTTTCGGACTGGTAGTGGAATTTTTGATATCGGGGTCGAAATCTGATTCTAGAAGTTGGAGTAGCTCCGTAGTGTTAAACATGACTTGCGTGCAAAACTTAGGGTCAATCGGACGTGGTTTGGGTGGTTTCGACATCGGTTGTAGAATTTTAAAGTTTCAAGTTCTTAAAGTTTGGATTGGAGGGTGATTCGTAATTTTTGCGTTGTTTGATGTGATTTAAGGGCTCGACTAAGTTCGTATGATATTTTAGGATTGGTTGGTATGTTTGGTTGAGGTCCCGTGTGCCTCGGGTGTGTTTCGAATGCTCAATGGGTCATTTTTGGACTTAGAGAAGTGGCAGATTTCTAGTGTTTTGTTGTAGAAAAATCCTTCATCGCATTCGTGGAAGGGGTCTCATGATCGCGTAAAGCATCTGGGTGAGGCAGCTAATTTTTTCTTCGCGTTCGCGATGTTTTTCCCGCGTTAACGAAGGTATGGGACCTTAAGCCTATGCGTTCGCGATATAGTCCTCACGTTCGCGTAGAGGAACGGGGCAGAGGGAGATTCAGGCATTAAGACTACGCATTCGCGAAGAGGTACCCGCATCCGCGAAGAGGTCCCCGCATTCGCGAAGGGTCTCTCAATGTAAGGTACACGTTTGCGAGAGTCCCCTCGCGTTCGCGAAGGAGGATTTTTGGGCCAGTAGAAGATTTTTCATCGTGTTCGCGAAGAAGAACGCATCTGGGGAGATTTTAAAGTTCAAAAATGAGGGTTCGAGTTCATAACTCAAAAATTTGATTGAGAGCTCGGTAGAAGGCAACATTTGGAGAGATTTTCGGAGGAAATTACTGAGTAATGATTCATAACTCCTTTTTTATTATATCCCATTAATCTATGCCTGATTTCTTCATTTAATTTCAAATTTAGGGTGAAAAATTGCGAAAAATCAAAAAAGGTTCTTAGGCCGAATTTTGGAGCTTTCATCGAGATTTTGGTATCGGATTTGAGTGAATTTGGTATGGTTAGACTCGTGAGTAAATAGGTGTTCATAATTTGTGACTTTTACTCAATTCCGAGATATGGTCCTGGAGAGCCTTTTTGGGCATTTTTCTATTTTCTTGCCTTAGCTTTGATTTCATTAGCTAAATTAGTTGCTTGTAGCTATATTTACATTATGTAATTGATTTGGCTAGATTTGGGCCATCTGGAGTAGGATATTCGCGGAAAAAGCATTGTTTCGGATTGATTTGAGCTTGGTTCGAGGTAAGTGGCTTGCCTAACTTTTTGTGGGGGAACTCTCCTTAGGATTTTGGTACTGTTTGATATATGAGCGCCGTGTGCGTGAGGTGACGAGTACGTAAATGGACTATTTGTTGTAAAACACCGTCTTTCACTAAGTCTTAACCTGTTTTTCCATGTTGAACTACACTAGCATACGTAATTACCTTGTTTAGATTAGAAAAGCATGCCTATGTGTTTTAACTACCTATTTGAATTCTGTGCAGCATGTTTAGTGAAATTTTCTGCTTCTTTGATTTGAACTTAGTCTAAACTTTAATTTTTCTGGCTATAGCTGTTGTGTATATTGGTTGAGCTGCATATTTACTTTGGGACTACGGAACGGTATTCCGGGAGGTCCCCCTATAGTTCATATTTACTTTGGGACTACAGAACGGTATTCCAGGAGATCCCCCAGCACTGCATATTTACTTTTGGACTACAGAACGGTATTCCGGAAGATTACCTTGCATATATACGTTGAGACTACAGGACGGTATCCCGGGAGATCCCCCTGTTGCTATTATTGTGTTCTGGGCTGTTGGCTTCCATTGAGTTCTATTCTTGTTAGATTTCCATATTTATTTTACTGTAATATTTCTTTCTATCGTATTTCATTATATTTATACCAATAGGACCCTGACCTGATCTTGTCACTACTCGACCGAGGTTAGGCTTGGCACTTACTGGGTACCGTTGTTGTGTACTCATACCCTTTCCTGCACATATTTTTCGTGTGCAAATCTAGGTTCATTGTACCAGCCTCATCACTAGTTGCATCCGCTGCTGCTTATTGGAGACTTCACGATACATACGTTGTGCCCCGCTGATCCTCAGAGTTCCCCTCTATCCCCTTATGTTTATTCCTCTTTCTTTCTGTTGAGATGATGTATAGAACAGTTAGAATATCTTAATAACTTGTGACTTGCGAGTTTCTGGGTTTTGGGTTTTGTTCGGTACTTTTCTGAAGTGATAATTGTTTATGCCGGGTGGTATTTAAGTTCTTATTAGATAATTGTACTGTCAGTAGTTAATATTCATGTTTTCACTTCATTATTCCGCAAATGTTAGGCTTACCTAGTCGTAGAGACTAGGTGCCGTCACGACGTCATACAGAGAGAAATTTGGGTCGTGACACTCCATGTCCTGCAACGTGATAATGGCCTCGCCAATGGGCAAATGGAATGTGTGAGTCTCTGGTCGTCATCGCTTTATCAAAGCCGTGATCAACGACCAATCCAAATGTAGTCGGTCGTTCTCAATGATCCTATAAATATCCGTATCCTACAGGCGTCTGACTACACGGGGATGGAGCTGGCAATTCTTAAGAAAGTCTCACATATCGTCTACTCTCCTAGAACGTAAAGTCTGGGCCAATAACTGCCCCCCCCCCATATGTAGGAAAACCTATATTCGGTCTGTAGCAATAGTAGCTCTAGGAAAGCAAGTCAGGGATGCAAAGGCGGAACCTCCATGATGACTATTGTAAACTGAACAAAATTAATTATATTATTTTTCTTTTCCATTGCTTAAATATGTTGCAATACCTTGAATATTAAATTTTATTCGATATATTTATTATATTGTTAATTAGGTTGATACATTTTCAATATTATAATTTTATATTTTATATGTTACTTTAATATGTTAGTTTTATTATTTTATATTTTTGTTAGTTATTCACCTATTTAATACTATAGATGATTTAATTATTAAATATTTATATTTTGGTTCTGGACACAATATTGGAGGCCCAGTAGCACCAATGTATTATGAATTCTTATGTTCATGATGAGAAATGTTTTTAATTTTCACTCAACGGGTTTGTTATATTATATGTTAGTTTATTATTGTATATGTTAGTTTTATTATTTAATATGTTAGTTTTATTATTTTATATGTTAGTTTTATTATTTTATATATTTGTTTGTTTGTTACTGACTTATTTTTTATTATATTAAAATTAAATAATTGATTTTCATAACTGTACAAGATTTAGTTATTAAATATTCATATTTTGGTTCCGGACACAATATTTGAGGCCCAGTAGGACCAATGTATCCTGCAGTCTTATGTTCTTACATTTGTTAACTATAATTGGAGATAATTTGTGTTTGAACCATCAGCTTTTTGATGTATTTTTTGGAATAAGAGATACTTAAATGATTAATTTCTATAACTACAAAGATACTACGCTAATGGACACTACGTTTTACTACGCTCCAAGGTCACTACATTACAAATACGAGCACTACATTAGGCCACAAGATACCACTACAGTGAAGTAAAGTAACAATTTATCTAGTTTACTAGTCTTTTAGCAAATAAATAATCTAAAGAGGATAAAAATAACAAATCAATTTAATCACAAAATTACATATACCACGGTAAAAAGTAACTAATTAATTTTTTTGAACAACTAATAACAATTGCAAAACAATCACAAAATAACATAGAGCGCATAAAAAACAACTAATATGCTTTTTTTTTTACAAGTTTTAACAAAAACTAAGTCGGAATACCTCAATTTAAGGTTTTTAGAAAGTCGAAGATTTTGTTATTTGGAGCGGAAACAAGCAACATTGTCCGAGATAACGTCTTAGCTAGCACGTGGGACCGAGAATCTTTACTTTTTGTGGGACAGGTGGGCTCCACTCAAGCTTTTTGGATTAAAAATGGAGGGGGGACCGCTAGATTTTTTCATTTGGGGGGAGGGGTCGATGATTCTATTTTTGGGGAAGGAAGACGACGGGTCTTTATTATATATATATATATATATTGGTCACTATATTTTTTTCACATATTTTTATTTTTTGAATCCAAAATAACCACATTTTGGTTCCGGACTCGTCTATATAATAAGTAAAATTAGAAAATAAGCCAAGTAACCTACAGCAATTAGTTTAATTATGATAACATGATTTTTTTTTACACGGTTTCGCATTAGCTAGATCCGACATTAGCACCTAGAAGAAGAAATCCCTTGGCCCTTAGGGAATATGCACTGACCCTCTTTCAGGTGGGTCAAGTTGATTGGACTGAATGGTCAAAAATATCACTAGACAAATATACTCCTCTTTCTTATCTTGTCTTCAAATTGTTTTACTTTTGTTGCACTTCTTTCCTTTCTGACCTATATACTTTCTCTTTTAGGATTGAAAGCTTTTCCCCATATTTCTATATATGGATTAAGTGTACTTGTGATGCCAGTGTTTGTCAAAGAAAAGTTTTTAAAAAGCTTAATAAATAAGGAAGAAAGCAATACAAAAAAGGTTTACTTTTTGGTCGTAGTAGTCTTTATAAAAGAAAAGCATGTAAGCCTATCATCTTTAATTCGATTAATATGGCTTTATCTGTCTATTGTATTGACTACTCCTTATAACTCTTCACATTGTAAATTTGATCAGAAAACTCCAATGACATTTTCTAATACTAAAATCTAAGCATACCTAGTGGGCAAAGCGTACAAATACCCGATTTTGGGCCATTCTTTAAGTTGAACCTTAAGTTTAATTTATTTTTATTTTTTTGTAATTTATTTCACTTCTGACACAACTTCAGATGCACGTGATTGAAGTAGCACAATTTGTGTTGCTCCCAAACGCACACGCAAATATACGTGGTCGTACAAATAATAAAATGATAAGTCGAGTGTCGAACTCATAGAGACTTGTATCAACTACCCACTAAATTCACCAAGATTGTTATTTAGTCAAGCCAAATTCGAGTTCAAGAATGTGATTATACTAAACTATAATTCTAAGTAATAATTAAATTATCCAGCAATAAAATGGTTGTTATGTATTTAGTAGAGACAGATATTCCAGGGTTGTGATACGAGACGAGAAGATAGACGAGACGCCAGGGCCAGCGGACGCCTGCAGGTATACCTTGGATCTCCGCGTGGACTGAAGGTATCCACCCAATATACAGTCCAAAAGCTACTCCGGGATCTGCACATAGTGTAGAGTGTAGTATCAGCACTACCGAACCCATGTGCTGGTAAGTGTCAAGCCTAACCTCGGCGAAGTAGTGACGAGGCTAGGACCAGACTACCAAATAAACCTGTGAAATTCAACTATATAAAGAGAAAAAAAAAGAACAGAAATAAACAGTCAAATATGGGAGGGGTAGCATGCTGCGGGGGAGATATCAATCTAGAATAGAAAGACAACACGCAATTGAAAAAAACAACATATCTCGGATATCAGCAAAAAACCAGAATCAATAAGTGCATGGCATCACCCTTCGTGTTTTCACTCTCATCCTCACCAAAGCAATCAAGTAATGAAAATGTGCACGGTATCACCCTTCGTGCTTTTACTCTCCTCTTTATCAAAGCAATCAAGTAATGAAAATGTGCACAGCATCACTCTTTGTGCTTTTACTCTCGTCCTCACCATATAATCAATATAATCGGCACGGAATGGTACATCGTACGGCACGGCATCACCCTTCGTGCTTTACACTCTTTCCTCACAAATTATACACGGCATCACCTTTCGTGCTTTAACACTCTCTCACCAAAACAATACACGGCATCACCCTTCATGCTTTAAGACTCTTCCTCACCCAAACAACAATCACAAATAATAATGCAAGGGAATAAAGGAAATTACAATAAGAATCCCGGCAAGGGAACAATATTTCAACAATCAAGTCCCGGCCAGGGAATAACATCAAAAGAGACATTAACATCCCGGCTAGGGAGATAATCATCAAAAACAACAAATTCCCGGCAAGGGAGATAATATGATGATTCTCTTCTCTTTTTCACTTTTACTTCACAACTCACTTTACAACTTTGAGCCAATGCTCTAAAAGGTTCAATTTCCACTTATACTTTCACATTTCATTGTACAACTTGAGTCAACGCTCCTCAATACTCAAATGTCACAATTACTTCCACAAACTTTGCCCAACAATAGAAATCATCATCAAGGCATGGATAATACAACGAAGCCATAATAATCACAATTTAAGACTCACGGGCATGCTTGACACCAACATATAGATACTCGTCACCATGCCTATACGTCATACTCGACAAATACCACATAGCAAATAGGACTCGACTCCTAATACCTCAAGCTAAGGTTAGACCAAACACTTACCTCGATGCCACGAACACAATTCAAGTCTCAATTATCGCTTTACCCCTTGATTCCACCACCAATTCGCTCGTATCTAGCCACAAGTTACTTAATTACATCAATAAACGCTAAATGAATCAACTCCAATGCATGAAAATGAGTTTTCCAAAGTTTTACCCAAAAAGTCAAAAATCGCCCTCGGGCCCACATGGTCAAAACCCGAGGTTCGAACCAAAACCCGATTCCCCATTCCCCCACGAACTCAAATATATAATTTGTTTTGAAATCGGACCTCAAATCGAGGTCCAAATCCCCAATTTTTGAAAAACCTAGGTTCTACCCAAAACACCCAATTTCCCCCATGAAAATCATTGATTTTGAGTTGAAATCATGTTAAAAGATGTTGATGATTGAAGGGCATGAGTTAAAATTAACTTACAATTGATTTGGAAGAAGAGTTTTTCTTGAAATATCGCCCTAGGGAGTTTGTATTTTGAAAAGATGTGAAAATGGGTTAAAAATTCGTCTAAGTATAAAAGTTGCAGGTTGCAAATGTGGAAAATGCGAACAGGGGTTCGCAATATGCTAAGTTGGGAATTGCAGAGGGGGGGCTCGCATTTGTGAGCTGGGAATTGCAAACCAAGCATCGCAAATGCAATCACAGGCCAAATTGGGAAGCTTAGCATTTGCGAAGATAGTCTCGCATTTGCGAGATGGAGCTGGCCTGGGCTTCTTTCGCAATTGCGACAAACCGCTCGCATTTGCGATATCGCATTTGCAGGCCTGCTATGCACATCTGAAAAATCTGCAATTTTCTAAGTCCAAAATACACCCCGTGGCCTATCCAAAACTCACCCGAGCCCTCGGGGCTCCAAATCAAACATGCACACCAACCTAAAATCATCATACGAACTCAATCGTGCATTCAAATCACTAAAATGACATCAACAACTATTAATTTAGCATCAAAATCATTAAATTTTCTCAAGAACCTCAAGTTTCCAATTTTCTCAAAAATGATCCGATTCACGTCGTTTCAAGTCTGTTCCTTACCAAACTACACAGAATTATCTTAAATCACATATAAGATCTGTACGGGCGCCGGAACTAAAATACGGGCTCGATACCATCAAGTTTTAACTAAAATACATTTCCAAACCTCATAAATAATTTCAGAAAACAATTTTCTTTAAAAATTCATTTCTCGGGCTTGGGACCTCGGAATTCGATTCCGGGCATACGCCCAAGTCCCATATTTTCCTACGGACCCTCCGGGACTGTCAAATCATGGGTCCGGGTCCATTTACCCAAAACGTTGACTGAAGCCAAATTAATTCATTTTATAGTCAAAATTTATCATTATTCACATATTTTCACATATAGGCTTTCCGGCTACGTGCCCGGACTGTGCAAGAAAATCGAGGTGATGCTAAAAGAGGTTTTAAGGCCTCGGAACGAAGAATTCATTTTAAAAATAAGTGATGACCCAAAAGGTCATCACATTCTCCACCTCTACAAAAATTGTTCGTCCTCGAACGGACATAAGAAGGAAATACCCAAGTCGGGGAAAAGATGGGGATAACTGTTCCGCATATCGGACTCGGACTCCCAGGTCGATGCCTCAGCAGGCTGACCTCTCCACTGAACACGAACAGAAGGAAAACTCTTCGATCTCAACTAACAAACCTGTCTAGAATATCTACCGGCTCTTCCTCATAAGACAAGTCCTTATCCAACTGGACAGTGCTGAAATCTAACACGTGGGATGGATCGTCGTGATACTTCCAAAGCATGGACACATGAAACATTGGATGCACTGCTGATAAGCTCGGCGGCAACGCAAGTCTATAAGCCACCTCTCCTACTCGATCAAGAATCTTAAACGGGCCAATGAACCTAGGGATAAGCTTGCACTTCTTCCCAAATCTCATCACGCCCTTCATAGGGGATACTTGAAGCAATACCCGCTCACCGACCACGAATGCCAAATCACGAACCTTACGGCCGACATAGCTCTTTTGCCTAGACTAAGTTGTACGAAGCCTATCCTGAATGATCTTGACCTTGTCCAAGGCATCCTAAACCAGATACGTACCCAAAAACCAAGCATCCCCCAGCTCAAACCATCCAACCGACGACCGACACTGCCTACCATACAAAGCCTCATACGGAGCCATCTGGATACTCGACTGGTAGCTGTTGTTGTAGGCAAACTATGCTAAAGGAAAAAACTGATCCCACGAGCCTCCAAAGTCAATGACACAAGCTCGAAGCATATCCTCCAAAATCTGAATAGTCCGCTAGGACTGCCCGTCCGTCTGAGGATGAAACACTGTGCTCAACTCAACCCGTGTGCCCAATTCTCGTTGTATTGCTCTCCAGAAATGGAAGGTAAACTACGTACCTCGATCCGAAATGATAGACTCGGGCACACCATGAAGACAAATAATCTCCTGGATATAGATCTCAGCTAACCTCTCGAAAGAGTAGGAGACTACCACAAGAATGAAATGTGCTGACTTGGTCAGCTTATTAACAATCACCCACACTGCATCGAACTTCCTCTGAGTCCGTGGGAGTCCAACAACGAAGTCCATAGTGATACGCTCCCACTTCCACTCAGGAATCTCAATCTTCTGGAATAAACCACCAGGCCTCTGATGCTCATACTTAACCTGCTGACAATTCAAACACCGAGCCACATATGCAACGATATCCTTCTTCATTCTCCTCCACCAATAATGCTTCCGGTAAATCCTGATACATCTTAGTGGCACCTGGATGAATAGAGTACCAGGAGCTGTGGGCCTCCTCTAAAATCAACTATCGGAGTCCATCCACATTAGGTACACAAACGCGACCCTGCAACCTCAAAACTCTATTATCACCTAAGGTAACCTGCTTGGCACCTCAGTGCTGCACTGTGTCTCTGAGGACACACAAATGAGGATCATCATACTGCCGATCTCGGATACGCTCCAGTAAAGAAGAACGAGCGACCGTTCAAGCTAACACACGACTGGGCTCAGAAACATCCAACCTCACGAACTGTTTGGCCAAAGCCTGAACATCTAAAGCCAGCGGTCTCTTACTGACCGGAATATAAGCAAGGTTACCCATACTGGCTGACTTCCTACTCAAAGCGTCAGCCACTACATTGGCCTTTCCCGGATGATATAAGATGGTGATATCATAGTCTTTCAACAACTCCAACCACCTTCTCTACCTCAGTTCAACTCCTTTTGCTTGCACAAATACTGCAGACTCTTGTGAACCATGAACACCAGACATGCCACGCCATACAGATAATGCATCCAAATCTTCAACGCGTAAACAATGGCTGCCAACTCCAAATCATGAACCGGATAGTTCTTCTCATGAATCTTACTGCCGCGAAGCATAGGCAATGACCTTGCTATCCTACATAAACACTACACCAAGTCCAACATGAGATGTATCATAATAAACTGTATACGGCCCTGAACATGTGGGCAAAACCAACGTCGGTGCCGTAGTCAGAGCTGTCTTGAGCTTCTGAAAGCTCTCCTCACACTCATCCGACCATATGAACTGGGCACCCTTCTAGGTCAACCTGGTCATCAGGGCTGCTATAGATGAAAACCCCTCCACAAACTGACGATAGTAGCCTGCCATCCCAAAAAAACTCCAGATCTCTATAACTGATGCTGGTCTAGGCCAGTTCTTGACTACCTCAATCTTCTTCGAATCAACCTGAATACTTTCTGCTGATACAATATGACCCAGGAATGCAACTGAACTCAACCAGAACTCACACTTAGAAAACTTAGGATACAACTGACTATCCCTCAAGGTCTGAGAACCACTCTAAGATGTTGCTCGTGCTCCTCCCGGCTGCGGGAATAGGTCAAAATATCATCAATGAAGACTATCACGAACGAATCCAAATAAGGCCTGAACACTCGCTTCATCAAATCCATAAAAGCTGTTGCGGCATTTTTCAACCTGAATGACATCACCAAGAACTCATAATGCCCATACCGAGTGCGGAAAGCTGTCTTACGGACATCGGATACCCTAATCCTCAACTGATAGTAGCCAAATCTCAAGTCAATCTTTGAAAATACCTTGGCAACCTAAAGCTAATCAAACAAATCATCAATCCTCGGCAATAGATACTTATTCTTGATTGTAACCTTGTTCAACTGCCGGTAATCAATACACATTCTCATCGATCCGTCCTTCTTCTTAACAAACAACACTGACGCACCCCAAGGTGAAACACTCGGCCTAATAAAACCCTTCTCAAGCAAGTCTTGCAACTGCTCCTTCAACTCTTTCAACTCAGGCGGGGCCATACAATACAGCGAGATAGAAATGGGCTGAGTGCCCGGAGCAAAATCAATGCAAAAGTCAATATCCCTATCGGGTGGCATACTCGGTAGGTCTGAATGGAATACCTCAGGAAACTCACGAACCACGGGCACAGAAACGATACATGGAACCTCAGCACTAGAATCACGAACATAGGCCAAATAGGCCAAACACCCCTTCTCGATCATACGCTGAGCCTTCACATAAGAGATAAATGACCAGGAGTCCCTCTTCACTCTAAACAAGGTAAACCCGACAAGGATAAGGTGACAGTCTTGGAATGACAATCCAATATAGCGTGGTAAGGTGATAACCAGTCCATCCCCAATATGACATCAAAATCAACCATGTCTAGAAGAAGCAAATCTACACGAGTCACAAGACCCCCAATCACAACTATACATGAACTATGGACTCGATCTACCATAATAGAATCACCCACCGGTGTAGACACATAAACAGGAGCACTCAAAGAATCACTAGGCATGACTAGATACGGTGCAAAATAAGATGACACATACGAGTATGTAGACCCTGGAACAAATAACACTGAAGCATCTTTATCACAAACTAGAATCATACATGTGATAACTGTATCGGAAGCCTCAGCCTTGGTCCTAGCTGGACCCTACCACCCTGAACTACATCTCTAGGATGGCCTGCTGTTGGTTGGCCTCCACCTCTAACGGCCTGAGCTCCACCTCTAATACTTGTACCTCCACCTTTAGATCCTCTACCCCCACCTTTAGCTAGTTGTGCGGGCTGTGGAACACTCGGTGCCTGATCCATGGCATGGGGACCCTGATGTTGAGAGCTACTCGGTGCCCGAGGGCAAAACCTAGCAATATGACCTATATCACCATAAGTGTAACAAGCCCTTTGCTGCTGAGACTGCGGACCCTGACGACCTAAATAACCACCCCAAAAACTCTGAAATGGTGGTGCACTGATAGGAGCTAGTGGTGCTCTGTAGGACTACGGATCAGAATATTGCATTTGAGGACCACAGCCACCTGAAGTACCGTGACAAACCTGGAGTGCTGACTAAAAAGGCCTAGGAGGATGGCCTCTACCATATGAATACCTACCTCCAAATGAGGTACCACTGAATCGGCCTAAATGACGAGGCCTCTTGTCAGACCCCTGACCACCTTCCTGCGATAGAACCATCTCAACTCTCCGGGTCACATTGGCCGCCTCTTGGAAAGATATCTCACTCCCAGTATCCCTAGTCATCTGAAGAGGAATCGCTGAATAAGTCCATCAATGAACCTTCTCACCCTCTCTCTCTCGGTGAGAAGTATGATAAGAGCATGATGAGCCAAGTCGATAAATCTGGTCTTATACTGGGTAACAGTCATAGAACCCTACTGGAGATGCTCAAACTGCCTCTGATAGGCCTCTCTCTGAGTGACGGGGAGAAACTTCTCCAGAAATAGCTGAGTAAATTGCTCCCAAGTCAAACCTAGCAATCCAACTGGTCTAGCCAAACAGTAGTCTCTCCACCAAGTCTTAGCGGATCCAACCAAGCGAAAAGTAGCAAAATCGACCCCATTGATCTCAACTATCCCCATGTTCCTGAGAACCTTATGACAGCTGTCTAGATAATCCTGGGGATCCTCAGAAGATGCACCGCTGAAAGTAGTAGTGAAGAGCTTGGTAAACCTGTCCAACCTCCATAAAGTATTGGCAGACATAGCTGCTCCATCACCAGTCTGAGCTACCGCACCCGGCTGAACTGCTCCAACTGGCTGAACTACTGGAGTCTGAAACTGGGGAGCTACCTGCTCTAGAGTGCGAGTAGTAGAAGTCTGGGGTCCTCCTCCAGCCTAAGAGACGGATGGTGCTACAGGAAGCAAGCCTGCCCGAGTGACACTCTCCATAAGGCCCACTAGAAAGACCAGAGCATCCTAGAGTACTGGGGTAGCAATAAACCCCTCGGGAACCTGAGTTGGGCCCACCGGAATTGTCTGGGCCGAAACCTCATCAGCAAAGTCAACTTGAGGCTCCACCGCTGGTGCTGTTGCTCTGGTCTGAGCTCTGCCCCTACCTTGGCCTATAGCACGGCCTCGGCCTCGGCCTCGCCCTCTGACCCTGGTGGGAGCTGCTGCTAGGGGCTCGGGCTGCTGGTCAGTGGATGAGGAAACGTGTGTTCTCGCCATGTGCGAAAGAACAGAGTAGAAATTCAATTAGCATTGAGGAACCAAACCGCACGATAGGAGAGAATAAATGTGAAATTTTTCCTAACTCTGTAGCCTCTGGGATAAATACAGACGTCTCTGTACTGATCCCTCAGACTCTACTAAGCTTGTCTGTGAACTGTGAGACCCATATAACCTAGAGCTCTGATACCAACGTGTCACGACCCGGATTTCCCGCCCTCGGGAGTTGTGATGGCGCCTACTAATGTGAGTTAGGCAAGCCAATTGTTGAACAGATTACCTTTATCCATTTTTATACCCTTTTAGCAATTATAAAGCAATAATGTATAAACAACGGAAATTTAGAATAAGCGGAAGAAAAATAATAAATATTTAAACATGAATCTAATACAACTGTTTAAGCCTTAATTACCCAGAATTGGTGTCACAGTACCACAGACGATCTAAGAGTGCTAAATACAAAGTATGAAAAGATACACTATTTCCGAATCAAAGAAATGGAACATGATATAAAGGATAGAGGAGACGCTAGACCTGCGGACGCCTGCAGGTTTACCTTGGATCTCCGCGTAGACTGAAGGTAGCCACCCAATTTACGGTCTAAAAGATGCTCCGGGATCTGCACATAGTGCAGAGTGTAGTATCAGCACAACCGACCCCATGTGCTGGTAAGTGCCTAGCCTAACCTCGGCGAAGTAGTGACGAGGCTAGGACCAGACTACCAAATAAACCTATGCAATTCAACTATATACAGCGGAAAAGAAGAACATAAATAAACAGTCAAATATTGGAGGGGTAGCATGCTGCGGGGGAGATAATAATCCAGAATAGAAAGGCAACACGCAATTGAAAGAAACAACATATCTCGGATATCAACAAAGAATGAGAATTAATAAGTGCACAGCATTACCCTTCGTGCTTTTACTCTCGTCCTCACCAAAGCAATCAAGTAATGAAAATGTGCACAGCATCACCCTTCGTTCTTTTACTCTCGTCCTCACCAAAGAAATCAAGTAATGAAAATGTACACGGCATCACCCTTCGTACTTTTACTCTCATCCTCACCATATAATCAATATAATCGGTACAGAATGGTACATTGTGTGGCACGACATCACACTTCCTGCTTTACACTCTTTCCTCACAAATCATATACGGCATCACCCTTCGTGCTTTAACGCTCTCTCACCAAAACAATACATGGCATCACCCTTCGTGCTTTAACACTCTTCCTCACCCAAACAATAATCACAAATAATAGGGCATGGGAATAAATGAAATTACAATAAGAATCTCGGCAAGAGAACAATAGTTCAACAATCAAGTCCTGACAAGGGAATAACATCAAAAGAAGCATCAACATCCCGGCTAGGGAGATAATCATCAAAAACAACAAATTCCCGTCAAGGGAGATAATATAATAATTCTCTTCACTTTTTCACTTTTACTTCACAACTCACCTCACAACTTTGAGACAATGCTCTAAAAGGTTGAATTTCCGCTTATACTTTCACATTTCATTGTACAACTTAAGTCAACACTCCTCAATACTCAAATATCACAATTACTTCCACAAACTTTGCTCAACAATAGAAATCTTCATCAAGGCATGAAAAATACAACGAAGCCATAATAATAACAATATAAGACTCATGGGCATGCTTGACACCAACGTATAGATATTCGTCACCATGCCTATACGTCGTACTCGACAAATACCACATAGCAAATAGGACTCGACTCCTAATACCTCAAGCTAAGGTTAGACCAAACACTTATGTCGATGCCACGAACACAATTCAAGTCTCAATTATCACTTTACCCATTGATTCCACCACCAATTCGCTCGTATCTAGCCACAAGTTACTTAATTACATCAATAAACGCTAAATGAATCAACTCCAATGCATGAAAATGAGTTTTCCAAAGTTTTACGCAAAAAGTCAAAAATTTCCCTCGGGCCCACATGGTCAAAACCTGAGGTTCGAACCAAAACCCGATTACCCATTCCCCCACGAACCCAAATATATAATTTGTTTTGAAATCGGACCTCAAATCGAGGTCCAAATCCCCAATATTTTGAAAAACCTAGGTTCTACCCAAAACACCCAATTTTCCCCATGAAAATCATTGATTTTGAGTTGAAATCATGTTAAAAGATATTGTTGATTGAAGGGAATGAGTTAAAATTAACTTACAACCGATTTGGAAGAAGAGTTATTCTTGAAAATCGCCCTAGGGAGTTTGTATTTTGAAATGATGTAAAAATAGGTTAAATATTTGTCTAAATATAAAAGTTGCAGGTTGCAGATGTGGGAAATGTGAATAGGGATTCGCAATCTGCTAATTTGGGAATTGCGAGGGGGGGCTCGCATTTGCGAGCTGGTAATTGCGAACCAAGCATCAAATGCGATTATAGGCCAAATTGGGAAGTTTCGCATTTGCGAAGATAGTCTCGCATTTGCGAGATGGAGCTGGCCTGGGCTTCTTTCGCAATTGCGACAAGCTGCTCACATTTGCGATTTCGCATTTGCAAGCCAGGCTTCACAAATGCGAAGCTTACAGGCCTGCTATGCACAGTTGAAAAATCTGCAATTTTCTAAGTCCAAAATACACCCTGTGGCCTATCCAAAACTCACCCGAACCCTCAGGGCTCCAAACCAAACATGCACACCAACCTAAAAACATCACACAAACTCGCTCGTGCATTCAAATCACTAAAATAACATCAACAACTATGAATTTAGCATCAAAATCATGAAATATCCTCAAGAACCTCAAATTTCCAATTTTCTCAAAAATTATTCGATTCACGTTGTTTCAAGTCCGTTACTTACCAGACATCACAGAATTATCTTAAATCACATATAAGACCTGTACCCGGCGTGGAACCAAAATACGGGCCCGATACTATCAAGTTTTAATCAAAATTCATTTCCAAACCTTATAAATAATTTCAGAAAATAATTTTCTTTAAAAATTCATTTCTCGGGCTTGGGACCTCGGAATTCGATTCTAGGCATACGTCCAAGTCCCATATTTTCCTACGGACCCTCCGGGACCATCAAATTACGGGTCTGGATCAGTTTACCCTAAACGTTGACCGAAGTCAAATTAATTCATTTTATAGTCAAAATTTATCATTTTTCACAGATTTTCACATATAGGCTTTCCGGCTACACGCCCGGACTGAACACACAAATCGAGGTGATACTAAAAGAGGTTTTTAAGGCCTCAGAACGTAGAATTCATTTTAAAAATAAGTGATGACCTTTTGGATCATCACACCAATTTTTTGCATACACTTAAGGCATTTTAGTTTGAAGTTCAAATTGCCTAGAAACAAAATTTAATTTTTCGAATTTCATGAATCCAACACATAATTCAATGCCTAATTCTATACTCAATTAGCTCAAATTTGAAACATAACATTCAATTATCATAAAGAACAAACTCAATCATCAAAACAAATCTAACAAACATATTTCACAACTAAGAAGAACAAGAAAATGAAGAATCCCTAAGCAATAGCAAAGAAAGGAATGCCACAACAGATCACTATTGTAAAACAGCGTAAACCTCCTTAAAACATGCTCTTAAATAGCATATAAAAATGATGGCACCTCTGTTTGTATCGCAACTAAGAAGAAGGAAGAGGAGGAGGAGCAAGCGAAGTAGAGAAAAAAGCAACTTGTGAAGTTATTTATGCTTTAGGTATCAATTAAACTTTTTTAAAAAGTAGGTAAAAATTAAATGAGGCTGATTAAACAGAGTACAGGTGAAATTTTTACATATCTAGCTCATAGGCATTAGGGGCACCGGTCTAGACTATTGAGGTCTTGCACGAATGGATACTGCTTGATTTAAGATTCGCCCCCTTTTTCATGCAAAGAGACTTGTTGGTAAGAGGTATAGTTATTACAATAAGGAAGATGACAAAATACACAGATGTCGACATATGTGCGGATAGTGTATGCTAGCAGAATAATTTATCGGTCATAATAGGTTTTAAAATCCTTTCTATATTCATTTTCACCTAAGATAGTTACATTTTGTTAGTTTTTAAATAAATTGATAATATAAAGACTTTGAGTGTATAACTTCAACTGACAACTGGTATATTGCTATAGCCAATTGGGTACCAGTTAGATCAAGCTCAGCCGTTGTGGCCCTCATGTGCCCTCACTCGGCCACAACCATGACCTTCAAGGATTTATCGTCATGTATTCTTTCAGTGGATGTCTACACAAATACATGATGCTAGCAAAGCCAAGAATTAAAATATCCGAGGGACACTTACAAATGATATCGTATAAACTTTCGTGTAAAAACAATATTTTTTACCTCGAAAAATACGAGTAACAACTAAATTTGATTAGTGGTTTTAAAGATATGTGATTTAGTTCAATACCAATTAATAATCAAGAAATATGGAGTAGAAATGAAAACTAGAAGTGAATCAAACCAAAGTTACTTAGCAGCAGTGACCTCGAGCTTAGTGACCTTGAGGTAGCTGAAGGCAGTAAGAATAATTAAGTAATAAAACTAAAGCAAGAACAATGGAGCTAACGGACAATGCTGATGAACAGTAGGAAAAAAGGCAAAGCGTATATTCTTTTCTCAGTGATGATAAGATGTTTTACAAATGATTGGGGTCGCCTTTATATAATAGGGGAGCCCTAAATAAGGAATTTCTATTTATAGTACGGAATATTCTTGGTACAACTGTCTAACCGCCTAGTATGGAATCGTACAATCCTATTCCGGGATTTGCGCCACGACTTTGGGGACGTAGCAGGAATCTAGGTCATTCTAGTACAAATTCATAACGGCACTATTTTGGGATCGAGCACACTCGAGCTCGGTATGCATCGTGCTTCGCCTTCGAAATCGGGTCTGGTCCCTCGATCTCGAACTTGGTCTTACCCGGACTCGGACTTCGGACGACCTCTCAAGTATCTAGATTGAAGGCATTTGATCTCAATCGTATACAGATAGTCCCCGCATTTTTTAGAATAAGATGATAAGAAACAGTTTGATCCTCGTTTTCCCGAAGTCCTTAGCGATGATGTCATTTCCGTGATTCAGACATTCGAAGTGACCAAAATGTCCCGTCAATTTGTTTCCCCAAAACATTGAATGCACATTAGTATTATTCGGCCACTGGTGCCATCGAACCATCATTGCCCATCTATAAATATGAGGCGATTCTTCTGAGTAAAGAACTTTACTCTTTCTTTACATATTTATCATCTTCATCTCTTTCTCTAATTACTGGTTTCCATTGCCTTTTCAAGCGCTGGAAAACACCATGCTCTTCTAAGAAACACCAAATCCCTGTGCAACCCGTATCCTTTAGCTTACAATTATGGCCAAAATTTCTAAAACGATCCCTAAAAAGGATGAGGTATCATCTTCTTCCACCTCCCCGTCGGCCAAACCAGTGGTGCCGCCAACACTTGAGGAAATCCATGCCCGAGGGTTCAACCTTGCCGAGGAGATAGTCTAGGCAAAGGCGCGGGAAACCGATGCTAGGTTTCTTATCTCCTTTGATGATGTGGATATAGCAAGTGGTTCCGGGGATGAGGAAGGTGTCCCGAGAGAGAGGAAACTCCCGAAGATAGAGCTGCTGAAGATGCAGTTTCTGAAGATGACGCTCCGAGGTGTGACCTCGAAAATAGATTAGGTTTTCTTTTTTGTGCAAGGACCCCTTGTGGGAATTGTAAATATATTTTGTAAATTTTCCTTATGAATATAAAGTATCTTTTTGTTCTATCCTCGACTTGTGTTGAATTTTATTTGTCCCTGTTTGTTGGAAAATTTCAATGATTCAAATACTCAACTTGAGTAATGATTTGGACTCATAATGTAATAAACCCTTAGGTTTTCATTGTTCAATATAATACCCCTTAAGGTTTTAGATAATCCTTAATTTGATATGAGCTCGGAACAATGGGACTCTTGGGTCCGAGTTGAGGGAGAACGAAGTCTCGAATTTTCATATGCTTTTGGCCCTTAAGCTCTTTTAAGCTATCCCTTAGGCTCTTATATATCGGCCCTTAGGCTCTTTAAGTTTGCCCTTAGGCTCTTAGACATAGGCCCTTAGGCTATTTATGTTGGGCCGTTTTGGCCTCTAATATGGCTATAATTTTTCCCACTTTTTCGGTTAAAGACTTAGTAAACATTTTGTATGCCATAGCATATATTTTTTGTACCCGTTGGGTTTTTCGAGGGTTCGACGTATCGGAACCTTATTAGTAATTTGTTTGTGTAAACATAACCAAATACCTCTTGAGGTTTTTCCGAAGACTGATGTTTATCGAAGCCTTTAAATTATTCGAGGGATGAATTTATCGAAGCCCTTAGGTATTTCGAGGGCTAAATTTATTGAAGCCCTTTATATTTTGCGTTTGCCGAGGGTAGCCTGATTTAACCGTTTTTTCAATGTTAGAAGGCATTTAATTTATGGCAGAAGTCGGACGTCTTCGAGCCGCATTATTTTGGTCGTAGCCTTTATATGACTGTAGTCTTTAATATGGTCGTAGCCTTCGGGTATGTCACTTTGACTTGTTTCCCGATAACTTTTCGAACTTGTCCGAAGAGTTAGTCCCCGAGTATATTACCTAGGACTTTATTTTGAGGGGGTGCCTCTTTGAGGTCTTATGGGTCCGTGTTTACGATGACTCAGATGTATTGCCTGTTATTGACAGTCCCCGAGTTTTTTGGGGTGCTTTAGCCCTTGAGCCGCTTTCCGTAGAATTGTAAGTGTAGAGCTCGTATGATAGTAAGCTTCTTTGAGATACAAAGTAATTTTGATATAAACCGAATTCTTTCCTCAAATAATTGATACATGCGAACATGTTTTGCCGTCGGTGCTCGACTATTCTATATGGACATGATTTATTTGACCATTTGGCCCATTAAAAAGTTCTCCTATCGATGCCCTCTTAGACGTGAAGTATTTTTCTCAAAAATATAACCTCCAAGGGTGATGCCCCTAGTATTTGAGGTTGATTGAAAATAAGCCTTGGATACTGTTAGGTTTTCATTAGGTAGAACATAATTGTTTCCTCGTTAAAAACCTTGCCGGTAAATCCCATTTGGGACCAAATCTGATCTAAGGAAAAAAGAGTGCAACGCATGCTTTAAAACCTAAGGTCTTCGTGTAAAAAATTATGCATTCGAGATCGTATGCCTTTGATCGAAAATCTGTAATTAATTAGTACCTTAGCAGTAGTATCGTTTGAGCAATGATATGGTCTAATTGTTTGGCAGTTGTTGACCTTCCATTGTGCTGAGTTTGTAAGATCCTTTACCGATGACTCCAAGGACTCGGTACGGTCCTTCCCAGTTCGGGCCCAATTTCCCTTCATTAGGGTCTCGAGTATTGAGGGTGACTTTCATAGAACTAAGTCCCCGATTCAAAAATGTCAAAGGTTGGTTCTTCTATTATAGTACCTTTCGATCCTTTGCTTTTGCGCGGCCATCCGAACAAGCGCAGCTTCTCGCTTTTCATCCAATGACTCGAGGCTAGTATTCATGGCCTCGTGGTTTGATTCCTCTGATGCATGTCAAAACCTAGCGTTGGGTTCCCCGACCTCGACGGGGATGAGGGCCTCAGAGCAATATACTAGAGAAAACGGGGTGGCCCCCGTGCTAGACTTTGATGTTGTCCGATATGCCTAAAGGACCTCGGGTAAAACTTTTCTCCATTTTCCCTTTGCGTCGTCTAACCTTTTCTTTAGGTTTTGAATGATAGTTTTATTTGTTGACTCGGCCTGCCCATTTCCAATCGGGTGGTACGGTGTTGATAAAATCCTCTTTATTTTATGTGCTTCGAGGAACTCCGTTACTTGTTCCTGATGAATTGCTTTCCATTGTCACATATGATCTCGGCAGGTACCCCGAATCGACATATGATGTGGTCCCAGATAAAGTCAATCACTTCTTTTTCTCGGACCCTCTCGAAGGCCTATGCTTCCACCCACTTAGAAAATAATCAGTCATAAATAAAATAAAGTTAGATTTACTTGGGGCCGTTGGCAAGGGTCCAACTACGTCCATTCCCCATTTCATGAAAGGCCACAGGGATAAGACTGAATGGAGCTGTTCTCTGGGTTGATGGATCATTGGCGCAAATCTTTGACACTTATCACATTTTCTGACAAATTCCTTAGTATCTTTTTCCATGTTATCCCAATAGTAACCTGCTCTGATGACTTTCCAAACCAAAGACTCGGCGCTGGAGTGATTCCTACAAGTGCCTTCGTGGATTTCTCGAATAACGTAATCGGTATCCCCCGGCCCCAGACATACCGCCAATGGACCATCAAAAGTTCTTCGGTGCAATGTTCTATCTTCATCTAATATAAACCTAGTAGCCTTGACTCACAAGGCCCTCGATTCTTTATGTTTCGATGGAAGTTTTCCACTCTTCAAATAGTCGATATACTTATTCCTCCAGTCCCATGTTTAAATTGTTGAATTTATCTCGGCATGGCCATCTTCAACCACGGACCTCAGTAATTGGATGACAGTCCTGGGGACGATGTCATCTTCTTCGACCGAGGATCCTAAATTAGCAAGTGCATCGGCCTCACTATTTTGTTCTCGGGGCATATGATCCAGAGTCCACTCCTTGAAGCGGTGCAAATTTACATGTACCTTATCCAGGTATTGTTTTATTCTATCTTCTTGAACCTCGAAACTTTTATTTACTTGGTTCACCATCAATAGAGAATTGCATTTGGCCTCGATGACTTCTGCTCCCAAGCTTTTGGCTAACTCGAGACCCGCAATCATGGCCTTATACTCAGACTCATTGTTAGTTAATCTTGGAGTTTTGATAGATTTCCTAATGGTATCACCCGTGAGTGGTTTTAAGACAATGCTGAGCCCGAACCTGTTCACATTCAAGGCACCATCCATGAAAAGGGTCCATACCCCCGATGTTGTACCCGAGCTTTGTAGGAGTTCTTTCTCCACTTCGGGTACGAGGGTCAGCATAAAATCGACCCTGAAGTTAGCTAAGATTTGAGACTTGATGGTCGTTCACGGGTTGATATTCGATATTGTACCCGCTAAGCTCGACGGCCCATTTGGCCAGTCGGCCTGATAGCTCGGGCTTATGTAAAACATTTCGAAGGGGGTAGGTGGTTAATTCACATATAGGATGACATTGAAAATATGGTATTAACTTTTGAGATGCACTTATCAATGCAAGTGCTAATTTTTCTAAGTGAGGGTACCTTGTTTCAGCATCTCCTAGAGTTCTACTTACGTAATAAACAGGAAATTGTGTACCCTGCTCTTTTCGAACTAGTACTCCATTTACCGCTATCTCGGACACTACCAAGTATAGATAAAGTTTTTCATCTACCTTTGGGGTGTGAAGCAAAGGCAGGCTCGACAGATATTGCTTTAATTCTTCTAAGGCCTGCTAACATTCAGGGGTCCATACGAAATCCTTTTTCTTTTTAAGCAAGGAAAATAACTGGTGACTCCGATCTGATGACCTCGAAATGAATCGAACCAAAGCAGCTATTTGACCTGTCAACCTTTGCATGGCCTTCACACTGTCCATGAACGTGATTTACTCAATGGTCTTGATCTTATTAGGGTTAATTTCAATGCCCTGTTCGACACCATAAAGCCGAGGAACTTACCCGAGCCGACTCCGAAGGCACATTTCTCCGAATTGAGCTTCATGTTGTATTTTCTCAAGATTTCGAATGTTTCCTGCAAATGAGTCAAATGGTCCTCTACGCGCGGGGATTTAACATATCATCAATGTAAACTTCCATTGTTTTACCTATTTGCTCTTTGAAAATTCTGTTAACTAGGCGTTGGTACGTAGCCCCTGCATTTTTTAGCCCGAAGGGCATTACATTATAATAATAAGTCCCAAACTTAGTAATAAACGAAGTCTTTTTCTGGTCCCCCGAGTTCATCTAAATCTGATTGTACCCGGAGTAGGCATTGAGAAAAGTTAGGATCTCATGGTCGGCCACGGCATCGATCATACGATCGATGTTAGGCAGTGGGAAAGAATCTTTTGGGCATGCTTTGTTTAAGTTCTTATAGTCTACACACATTCTAAGTTTTTCCTTTTTTTAGGAACTACAACTACATTGGCTAATCACTCGGGGTACTTTACCTCCCGTATAGATCCTATTTTAAGAAGTTTAGTTACCTTGGCTTTTATGAAAGCATGTTTTACCTCGGACTAAGGCCTCCTTTTTTGCTTTACCGATTTTGAACCTGGGATCGGAGCTCAACCGATGCACAGTGATCCGATGGAATCCTTGTCATATCTAAATGGGACCAAGCAAAGTAATCCATATTATCAATAAGAAATTGAATGAGTTTTTTCTGGAGTTCGGGGGTCAATCGCGTTCCCAGGTATACCTTTTTCTCGGGCATATGTTCGATCAAAAAGATCTGCTCCAGCTCCTCGATAGTTGACTTGGTTGCATCGGAATCTTCGGGAACTACGAAGGTTCGAGGAGTAAGGAAAGCCTCATCTTCATCTTCGATTACCTGTTACTCCGGTTACACCGAGGATGGAGGCGGTGATTGTTATTTGGCCACCTTCTTACCCCCGGTGCTTGATTTCTCCGAGTTCAAAGGCTCCAGTATCGGCACCACTTCCTCGTTCGCAAACATCTCCTTTGCGGCATGTTGCTCCCCGTAGACTGTTTTTATTCCTTCCTCTGTCGGGAACTTCATCATCTGGTGAAGAGTTGAAGGCATTGCCCTCATGTTGTGTATCCATAGTCTCCCGAGGAGTGCATTGTACCTCATGTCACCTTCGATGACATGGAACTTCGTGTCTTGTATGGTCCCGGCTACGTTTACTGGCAAGACAATTTCTCCTTTTGTTGTTTCGCTTGCCATGTTGAAGCCATTTAGGACCCGGGACGCAGGTACAATCTTATCTTGCAGACTGAGTTGGTCTACGACCCTCGATCTGAGTATGTTTGTTGAGCTACCTGGATCCACTAAAACACAACTTGAATTTTATTCAAAAGGATAGAGATTACCAGGGCGTCGTTGTGAGGATGAGATATGCCTTCTACTTCTTCGTCACAGAATGATAAGACGTCCTCAAGACTACAGCTTCGAGTCCATTTTTCTCTGGTGATTGATAATTTGGTGCGCTTGAACACAGGTCGTTGAGGGGTGTCAACCCCTCTAATGATAATCTAGATTACATGTTGTGGTTCCTCTTGCTTAGTTTTCCTTGCATCCCTTTCCCTGAAGTGGTTCTTAGCTCGATCAGTTAGAAATTCTCGAATATGGCCCTCGTTGAACAAACGAGCCACTTCCTCTCTTAGCTGTCTGTAATCATCTATTCGATGACCATGTGTTCCATGATACTTGCACATCAAGTTTATTTGAGAAGGATCAGTCTGAATAGGCTTGGGCCACTTGGTATCTTTGATTTTCCCAATAGTTGAGACAATCCGTGACGCATCTATGCTGAAGTTGTACTCTGACAATCGAGGAGCCTCGACTTGGTCGACATGCTTATCGAACCTGCTCTTACTCATGATTCCCTGAGAACTTTGACCTCGGTCGCTTTTACGATCGCTCCAAGGAGCATTGCGGCTCGGGCCGCTGTTTCTTCGATCGGCATATGGTTGATACCGTTCTTTGTTGAATCTTGATTCCCGATCTGGGTCCCTCGGGGCCTTGGCTATGAATCTGTTAGGATGAACTAAGCCCGAGGCGGCTCTTAACTGGTCATCCTCGACCATAATTTTTGACTGGTAATGATTGTGAACATCCGATCATGTCACAGCTGGATATTCGATCAAGTTCTGCTTTAGCTGTCGAGATGCAATCGAGCTCCTTTCATTCAAACCTTGCATAAAGGCCAAAACTGCCCAGTCATCGGAGACCAACAGAAATTCCATTCTTTCCATCTAAAACCTAGACACGAACTCCCTTAGCATCTCGTCGTTCCTCTATTTTATCTTGAAGACGACCCATTTTCTCGTGGCCACCTTTATGGCCCCGGCGTGTGCTTTCACGAAGGCGTCTGTCAACATAGCAAATGAATCAATAGATTTAGGAGCTAAGTTGTGATACCAAATCATAGCTTCTTTTGATAGTGTTTTCCCAAACTTTTTCAATAACACTGACTCGATTTCATCGTCATTCAAGTCATTTGCTTTGATTCCACACGTGTATGAAGTAATATGTTCATTAAGGTCATTTGTCACGTTATATTTGGGTATATTGGGCATACGAAACTTCTTTAGAATGGGCATCGGAGCTGCGCTTGCGGGGAATGGTTTTTGCATGTACTTCTTGGCATCTAAACCTTTAAAGACCGGAGGTGCCCCCGATATTTGATCAACACGGGAGTTGTAAGTCTCCACCTTTTTGTCATTTTCTTCAATCTTCTCTTCTCTGGTCTCGATCCTCTTGGCGAGCTCTTCGAGCATCCTCATGATGGTGGGGTCAGTCCCCGAGTTATTTCTGTTTGAGCTCTCCGGTTCTGGTTCAGCAGGTCGATTATTCTCATGTTCAACTACGCTCGGGGTCTTATTTTGACTCTGAATTTTAGTGATGGCAAATTTTTGAGCCTGCAGCATCTCAAATATCACTTGGAAGATATTCCCCCATCTCTCATTCCTCATTCTCCTTGGTCACCAGATCGTGCTTCACTGCGTTCATTCCCTACGGGATCTGTGCCTGAGTCCGCGTTTAGAATATTATGTGAACTGATATCAACTAGCTCAATATTTGACACTTCCTCAGGGTTGATTGGTGGTACACCGACCCCTATACTGTTGTTTTCTCCAAGACCTTTGTTGTCATGGACAGGTGCGTTTTGTGTGCTAGACATGTTTCAGCCTGAGAATCAAAAAATCTTGACAAGAAAAAGTGTAAAAACAACGTGTGTAATGAGAATCAGTAAAGAAATAATCATTATTATCTTTAGCCCCATGGTGGGCGCCAAACTGTTTACCTCAAAAAATACGAGTAACAACTAAATTTGATTAGTGGTTTTAAAGATATGTGATTTAATTCAATACCAATTAATAATTAAGAAATATGGAGTAGAAATGAAAGATAGAAGTGAATCAAACCAATATTACAAAGCAACAGTAGCCTCGAGCTTAGTGACCCCGAGGTAGTTGAAGGCAGTAAGAATAATTAAGTAATAAAAATAAAGCAAGAACAATGGAGCTAAAAGACAATGCTGATGAACAGTAGGAAAAAAGGCAAAGCGTATATTCTTTTCTCAGTGATTATAAGATGTCTTACATATGATTAGGGTTCCCTTCATATAATAGGGGAGCCCTAAATAAGGAATATTTTCATTTATAGTACGGGATATTCTTGGTACATTTGTCTAACTGCCTAGTACGAAATCGTACAATCCTATTCCGGGATTTGCGCCACGACTTTGGGAACGTGGCAGGAATCTAGCTCATTCTGGTACAAATCCATAACGGTACGGTTTTGGGGTCGAGCACGCTCGACCTCGGTATGCATCGTGCTTCGCCTTCGAAATCGAGTTTGGTCCCTCGATCTCGAACTTGGTCTTACCCGAACTCGGACTTCGGACGACCTCTCAAGTATTTAGATCGAAGGCATTCGTTCTCGACCGTATACAAATATGGTAATAGGTAAAAGACAAAGAACACAGTACTAACATCCAAAAAGTTGCAAAGGGATTTTTAAACAATTATGCATATACGACGTCAATTTATTTTCGCTATAAGTAGGTATGCTTTGTTGTTATTAAATAAATGTATAGCGTAGAAATTCTTTATATTAACACTTAGTATTGTATAGCTTTTGGTGCACCGTTATAGCCAATTGGCCACCGGTCAGCTCGACACAGTTGCAGTGCCCGTCACCCGTACTTGGAGTGACCATTATTGCAGCCCAATCGAGAAGCCTATTCAATTTCCTCTTTTGTTTCTTACTGCTTTTCCATTTCTCTGGTTTCAAAAGGCAGTGACCAGAGAAGAAACATTTCCATAAAACAATCATGTGTTCAACCCAATCAAGTTTTGTCCCTACGAGCAGAGAACAGTGCCCAAGTGTTACTTCGTTTCGACATTCACGTTAAAGTAAATAAATTTATTTATTATTAACTTAAAGCCACTAAACTTTCCCAAAACCAATTGGTGTGGTGTTCCTCCCTCGATCCTTAACCAAAGTTTTCAAATTCGAGCTTCGGGAGTGGAGTCCTCTTTAATAATGAGCACTAATTAAACCTCCCCCACCCCACCCTCACACCCCAACCCCTCCAAATTTGCTATTATGCGAATTCGAATTAGTCAAATTAGTTGTTTTAGACATTGAATGATTTAACAAAAAGAAATAAATGTTACCCACTACAACAATAAATTCACCTTTATATGCAGATTTTGTCATTATAGTGGATAAAGTTTTATAAAGTTAGTTACACTAATATGATAAAATAGTTAAATTAATTACTTCTATAGTAGTAAAACAGTTTTACTGTGTAAAATTAAATTATTCTAATGTGACAAAAAATAATATGTGAGATTCACACTTCACAGTTTGATAAAGTTCTGTTACATATATACTTACAAATAAAGGGTTTAAGGCTGGCTTTACCTCATTTCGGTGTTTGCTAAAAGTTTAAGATTTTTCTTGTACTGATCTTTTGCCAAACTCCCTGCCAGAGTGTTTCAGTCATTTCATAAGCAAACCATTATTTGCTTCTGATTTGTTGCATTTACAAAAGATGTAGTTTTTAATATTTCTTAATTAAATCGCCTATGTTATATTTTGGTGATTGTCTCTATAATTATTTTTGATAATCGTCTATATTTAATGTTATAGTGAGAGGGGGATATTGGTTATGAATTTATTGATGGAAAAAAGGCATGACACGTCGACTATCATCAAGGTGAAAAGGCATGACACGTGAATAGAGGTGTCAATGGTTCAGTTGGACCGGTTATTCTATAAAATTTGTACCATACCAATTTTTCGGTTATTCTATTATGTATAACCAAAATTAGATTTTTCGAAACCGTCTCAATCATATCGGTTTCACTTCGGTATCGGTACGGTTCGATTAATTTTCGGTATTTTTTAAATCATGTAAAATGCACAAGTAAAAGTAGAATGCAATAACATACATTCTTTTATAGGACTTAACAATCTCTCTAGACATTTTTACTATATGATAAATTAAAAAACATGAAAGATGGCTAGAGTATAGATACACAACTATTCGACAACAACGTAAAAGAAACCAAGTAAAAGTTAAGAACATATAAATCACACGAGTGAAAAGATATTAACCAATCTGGGACTCAAGAATAAAATCTTTATTAAATATTCAAAAAGATAAATCTAAATTATATGAAAGGAAACATATTCAATACATTGTAGTTTGCTATTCATAATCGCCAGAATACTCTGTGTCTTGCTAATAAAACGTACGGCTTCTTTAATTACTTATTGGCTTGCAACAATTTTCATAATTCCAAGGCCCAATGAAAAATTTAGTGCTTTATTAGTTTTAGACTTACTAAATATATTTTACACATGTAAAATTTAGTCGGTACCGTTCGGTATTTTTACGGCTTATTTTTATAAAATAAAAAACCTACCGTAATTATCGGTATGGTTATAGATTTATATAAAAACTTACGGTTTCTTTAAAAGAAACATAAAAATCGATTCGGCGCGGTACGGTTCAGTCGGTTTAGTTGGTTTTCAAATATCCATTGAGACCCTTACACATGAACCATCAATATAGCGGCATGTGTCATTCTTAATTAGACGAGTTAAAGAATTCAAGAAGGCACAGGAGGAACACCCCAGGGTTACTTTGTCAAAGGAACCGGATCTGACATCAGTAAAAGAAGAAATATGAGCGGAATGAATAAAGACCATTAAGAAGGGAGAAGGTGCGCGAACCTGTCATAAGTAAGGAAGGGAAATCAACATATAATCACGGTTACATGAAATCCTCAGCCATAAATACTTCCATTACGATTATATATGGTAACGGGTAATCAAGGCAATTAATGCCATTAACAAGCCCGAATTAAGTAAGGAAACCATTATAATTGTATACTCCTATATAAGGACTTAGTCCTTATTTGTAATGGCATCTGATTTATTATTGAAATATATGCAATTATTCTTTACTTTATTTATAAGATTCTAATCGCAATTTTAGGAGTGATTATCAATCTACTTCGTATTTTCTTTCCTTGCCAATTACTTCCATAACTTGTTTTATTTTTTAAATTATTGAAAAAGTAATGTAAATCATAGTTATCAATAACCCGATTTTTTTTTATATTAACTTTGATCGAGAAATTTATTTTTGGATTAAACAATGAAAGCTATTTGTGACCAATAAACCAAAGAACCAAATTTCAGCAACGAACAATAACAATGAAGACAACTATATTTGAAGTATCTCAATTTTTGATAATGAGTTTTTGTTTCTTTTCATCCCATATAATAAAATCTGACGATAAAAACAAAAAATGTAGGTCAATTCAAGCAATCAATTAAGCAGCAAGTAGTACACAATGCAGGGGAGAATCTGTTTGCTGCATATATTTTATCATATGAAATTGTTTTAGAGGATATGCAACCTCCTATTCTGTTGAATTATTAATTTCGTATTGTGATTAGTGATATTGGCAATATGCCTGGTAGGATGATGATTAAATATCGTACGGCCTCAATTCCTCGGAAATGTTAAAAAATACTTTAGCTTCTGTGTACGGGTAAAATCGGGGATAAAGTTATCCCTGATTTTCCGATGAAGAAACAGGGAATGACGCGGTTCATTGCAAGCTTGGGTACAACCGAGGATTCCCCAGATCAGAGCCCGAGGACGAATGACACATCGAGATTCAGACATGGTCATACATAAAAGGAATCGAGCTTGAGCAAAACGAAGAATCGAAGCTAAAGGAAAGACGGTTAGAAAGGACGAACGAGGGGCCGAAATATCCACCTTCAACCGGATATTACGTCACAAATCTCGCCCGATATCAACTGCGTATCATGATTTACTAGAAGGGAAATATTTTTACCTTATTTAGACTTGTACCAGGATTGAAACTCATCTACTATATAAAGGGGAGAACCTGTTCATTTTTCACTCACTTTTGGCATGCATATCAAAGCGATAAAATTTATTTTTGTCTTCTAGCTTTTGTTCAAAGTGTACTTCAGTTTCTCTCTCGATTGGAGCCAATTTCTATGTTCAACTTAAAGCTAGGCTTTATTGTCCCATCACGTTTGGTTTGATTGTTTTATCTCTCTTTAATTTAATTATTTGTTGTTCTTAGATCATTCGTGTTAAATTAAATCACGTATCCTTTAAACCGCATACAAATTCAATTGTTATCCATTTAAGGAGTAAATAGTTTGGCGTCTTCCGTAGGGCTAAGGATAATAGCGGTGATTTAATACGAATCCCTATTACACGCCCTATTTTACACTTGCTCTTTGAAGTTTGATTTCATGTCTATTTAAAATGTCAAATTCTCGGTCTGCTCACTTGAACGTTGACGCCGAGTCAGGCCATCACCGTGAAAATAACAACATGGTACCAAGAAATGGCGTGCCTCCTGTTGACCCTAATGGCGTCCCAATCGCTGACCCAGTCGACGCTAATTCATAGGTTTCCATCAATATCAACCTAACAACTGATCCTGAAAATAGCCCCCTGGCCATCGGCTCGAGAAGCACCCGAAGGGGGAGATGATGGAGTTAGCTTGCGATTGATTTTTAAATTGTTACAAGCTCAACAAGTAGCAATAGCAAGCTGCAGAGTCAAAATCACACACAAAACACGGCCGCACCTGAGCAAGTTAGAGAAGATGCTCGGAGAAACGAACAGAATGTCACAGAACCAGATGGGTTCGGACCCTGAAAGACCTCCGAGGTAATGAAAATGCTCGAGGAACTAACAAAATGGGTGGAGTCAGGTGAAAAGAATATTGAGGCAAATGACAAGAAAGTGGAGACTTACAATTCGAGGGTCGATTATATCGGGGAGCACCTCTAATATTGAAAGGACCAGATTCGAAAAAGTTTATTCAGAAACCCTTTCCCCCGAGTATGGCACCGAAGCCAATTTCGAAGAGGTTCAGAATGCCCGATATCCCCAAGTATAACAGGATCACAGATCCAAACGAGCATGTGACCTCCAACACGTGCGCAATAAAAGGTAATGACCTCGAAGACGACGAGATCGAGTCGATGTTGCTGAAAAAAATTGGGAAAACCTTATCCAAGGGAGCGATGATTGGTACCATAACTTACCTCCCAATTCTATTCATTTGTTTGTTATGCTTGCATATGCTTTCGCTAAAGCCCATGCTGGCGCTATCAAGGTCGAGTCGAGGAAATTGGACCTCTTTAAAGTCAAGCAAAGGGACAAAAAAATACTTAGGGAGTTCGTGTCAAGGTTTCAGATGGAACCGATGGACATGCCCCATGGTTGCAGATGATTAGGCTGTTCAGGCGTTTACTCAAAGACTCAACCCCTGATGTTCCATTGCTTCTCAACCATTAAAGGAAAACTTGGTAGAGTACCTGACGGTTATTTGGGTCGATGTTCGCAATAGGTACCAGTCAAATATCAAAGTCGAGGACGACCAGCTAGTAGCCCCCTCTAGGTCTATTTACCCGAATAGAGTGAACGACAAGTCTAAAAGAATTGTGAATCAAGAGCCGACGCCACCCCAAGATTGGTACTAGCCATACAGTTCGGATGGAAGGGGAAACAGACCCTGTCACCACCCGACCAGGAACGATAGGAGAAGCGACCAAGGTCCTAGCAACCAAGGTTTGATGAGTAAGAACAATTTCAACATATCACTTGGGGGCAGGGAAGCCCCGAGACCATTGGAATATAACTTTAATGTGGATGCAGCGAGTATAGTGTCGGCCATTGGCCGCATCAAGGAGACCAAATGGCCAAGGCCACTCCAGTCCGATCCCGCATAGAGGGATCACAACTTGGTATGTAAATACCATAGTACTCACGGTCACAAGACCGAGGATTGTCCATATCTAAGGGAAGAAGTGACTCATCTACTCAACAATGGGCATCTTCGGAAATTCCTAAGTGAGCGAGCCAAAAATCATTTAAAAACAGGGACGCCAACAATAAATTAAGCAGGAAGAACCTCAACATGTGATCAATATGCTCACTGGGGGAGTAGATGTCCCACAAGGGCCAATAATAAAGCGCACCAAAGTTTCTATCACAAGGGAGAAATGCACTCGGGACTACGTTCCGTAGGGGTCCATCTCATTCATCGACGAGGACGCCGAGGGCATCATTCAACCTTACAGCGATGCATTGGTAATATCTGTACTTATTAATATATCTTGAGTTAAGCATTTGTTAATTGATCCAGGTAGCTCGGCCAACATCATCCTCCGATGGAGAGTCGTGGAACAACTGGGGTTATTGGACCAAATCATACCGGCAGTACGAGTATTGAACAGTTTCAACATGGCATGCAAGATAACAAAGGGCGAAATAACCCTATCGGTAAACACGGTGGGGACCACCCAGGAAATAAAATTTTATGTTATCGAAGGGGACATGAGATACAATGCCTTGTTCGGGAGGCTATGGGCCCACAATATGAGAGCGGTGCCTTCGATCTTGCATCAGGCATTGAAGTTTCCCACCCCGAGCGAAATCAAAACGGTCTACAGGGAACAATCAATCGTAAAGGTGATGTTTGTTGTCAAGGAAATGATCCCGGTGCCTGCAATCGTAACATCAAAAGGTGAGGGACTTGTCGAAGAGAAAGGCACCAAATAACATTCACCGGTCCTGACCTCGACCAGGCCGAAGAAATAAGAGGAACACTCAATGAATGAGGAAGATGATTTCGGGGTCCCGAGATCCTTCATAGCACCCGATGATACTGATGCCACCAAATCGGCGATCGAGGAATTGGAATAGGTCATATTAATCAAGTATCTACCGAAAAGAAAGGTATACCTGGGCACGGGGTTAACCCCAAGCTCAGGAAAAAACTTATTGATTTCCTTAAAGCTAATGACGATTGTTTTACCTAGTCCCACTTAGATATAATAGGGATCCCACCGATGGTGGCAACTTACAAATTAAGCTTGGATCCAAAATTCCACCCGGTCAAACAGAAAAGGAGGTTGTAGTCCAAAATCAAACATGAATTCATCAAAGACGAGATATCTAAGCTCTTGAAAATAGGTTCAGTTCAGGAAGTTAAATACCCATATTGGCTAGCTAACATAGTGGTCGTACCTAAAAAGGAAACAAACTTAGAATGTGTGTAGATTTTAAGGACTCGAACAAGGCATGTCAGAAGGATTCGTTTCTTTTGCTTAACATCGGCCGAATGATCGATGCAACGGCCGGGCGCGGGACACTGAGTTTTCTTGATGCCTATTCTGGATACAACCAAACATGAATGGACCTAGGTGACCAAGAGAAGACTTCTTTTATAACTAAATTCGGTGCTTATTGTTATAACGTAATGCCTTTTGGATTAAAAAATGCCGTTACCAGGTATCAACTCCTAGTTAAATGAGTGTTCGAGGAACAAATAGTAAAATCAATGGAGGTTTATATTGACGATATGTTAGTTAAGTCCCTGTGAGTAGAGGACCATTTGAAGCATTTGCAGAAAACCTTTGACATACTGAGGAGATACAACATAAAGCTGAACTCAGAGAAGTATGCCTTCGGAGTCGGCTAGGGCAAGTTCCTCGGTTTCATGGTGTCTAACTGGGGAATAGAGTGTCAATAGATATTTCAAAACCGACTAAACTGACCGAACCGTACAACACCGAATAGATTTTTAGATTTCTTTTAAAAAAATCATAGGTTTTTATATAAATCTATAACTGTACCGATAATTTAGGGTAAGTTTTTTATTTTACAAAAATAAACCGAAAAAATATCAAACCATACCAAATAATTTTACATATGGAAAATATATTTATATAGTAAGTTTAAAAATAATAAAGCAGTAAATTTGTCTTTGGACCTTGGAATTATGAAAACGGTTATAAGCCAACGAGCAATTTAATTCAAAGTTGATTAGCAAGACATAAAGTATTTTAGTGATTATGAGTAGAAAACTACAATGTATTGAATACGTTTCCTTTCATATAATCTAGATTTATGTTTTTGAATATTTAATCTTCTATAGACTTTAATCTTGAGTCTTAGCTTGGTTAATATCTTTTCGCTCGTATGATTTATATTTTCTTTGTCTTTGCTCGATTTCTTTTACGTTCCTGTAGAATAGTTGCTGGATCTATACTCTGGCCATCTTTTATATTTTTTTAATTCATCACCTTTTAAATAGTAAAAATATTTAGAGAGTTTTGCTAAGTCCTAAAAAAGAACATATGTTATTGCATTCTAGTTCTAGTGGTGACTTTTACATGACATTTAAAAAAATATCGAAAATTAACTGTACTGTACCGATACCGAAGAGAAACCGACATGATTGGGACGATTTCAAAAAGTCTAATTTTGGTTATACATAATAGAATAACCAAAAAATTAATATGGTATAAATTTTATAAAATAATTGGCCGAACCAAACCATTGACACCCCTAATAAAAGCCATAGACGATATCACCGTAGTTGACAACGTCAAGGTGGTACAAAGACTGACCGGGCGGATAGCTGCATTGGGCCAGTTTATTTTGAGGTCATCGGACAAAAGCCACCGATTTTTCTCATTAGTAAAGAAGAAGAATGACTTCTCTTAGACCCCAAAATATCAACAGGCTTTAGAAGAACTCAAACGATACCTATCAAGCCCTCCTTTGATACACACACCGAAGCAAACGGGCAGTTATACCTCTACTTGGCAGTCTCAGAGGTAGCGGTAAGTGGTGTACTGGTCCGGGAAGAAGAAGGTACGTAGTTTCCTAACTATTATGTTAGTAGAACCCTAGGCAATGCCGAAGCAAGGTATTCACACTTAGAGAAGTTAGCGCTCGCCTTATTAAGTGCATCTAGGAAACAAAGACCGTACTTTCAGTGTCACCCCATATGTTTTGTGACCTCGTATCCACTAAAGAATGTTATGCATAAACCTGAGCTCTCGGGTCGACTAGACAAATGGAAGTGGAGGTTAGCGGGTACGATATTGAGTACAAACCCCGAACTGCTGTAAGGTCTTAGATTTTGGCAGACTTCATGGCTGACTTCACACCGGCCTTGATCCCCGAGGTCGAGAAAGAATTATTGCTCGCCTCAGGGACTAGCTCGGGGATATGGGCCCTATTCATAGATGGTGCTTCTAACACTAAAGGGTCCAGGTTGGGAATCGTATTAAAACCACCTATGGGTAATGTAATAAGGTAATCTATTAGAACTGTGAAATTGACTAACAAAGAAGCCGAATATGAGGCTATAATTGCAGGTCTAGAACTGGCTAAGAGCCTACGGCTGAGGTTATCGAAGCCAAGTGCAACTCCCTCCTTGTTGTTAACCAAGTCAATGGGACATTTGAAGTAAAAGAAAAATGGATGCGGAGATACTTGGATAAGTTGCAAGTAATATTACATCAGTTCATGGAATGGACACTACAACATGTACCCCGAGATCAAAATAACGAGGCCGATGCATTGACTAATCTAGGGTCGTCAGTCAACTTTGATGAATTCAATTCCAGAGCGGTGGTTCAATTAATGAACTCAGTGACAGAGGAAGGTCACACCGAGGTAAACTCAAAAAGCTTAACTTGGGATTGGAGAAACAAATTCATAGACTACCTTCAGAAAGGGAAATTGCCGCCAGGTCCCAAAGAATTGAGGGCCCTACGAACTAAGGCTGCTAGGTTTAGCTTGGTTGGAGGAAAACTATACTGAAGATCATTATTCGGACCATTATCAAAGTGCTTAGGTACCGGGAAGACCGATTACGTGATGAGGGAAGTTCATAAGGGTACTTGTAGAAATCATTCGGGAACAGAATCCTTGGTTCGAAAATTGATCAGAGCTGGTTATTACTAGAACGAGATGGAAAAAGATGTGAAAGACTTTGTTCAAAAGTGTAACGAATGTCAAAGACACGCCCCGATGATCTACTAACCGGGGGAGATGCTTCACCCGGTCCCTTCCCCTTGGTCGTTCATGAAATGGGGAATGGACATCATCAGTCCCTTGCCATGGGCACCCAACAAAGCCTAGTACATCTTACTTATGACCGATTACTTCTCCAAGTGGGTCAAAGCATGGGTGTTCGAGAAATTTAGGGAAAGAGAGGTCTTTGACTTCATCTGGGATCATATAATATGTTGGTTCGGGGTACCGGCACAGATCACATGTGACAATGGGAGATAGTTTATCGGCGGCAAGATTAATAAGTTTTTTGATGATCACAAAATCAAAAACATTTTATCAACACCTTACCACCCAAGTGGGAATGGTCAAGCGAAGTCAACAAACAAAACTATACTGCAGGACCAGAAGAAGAGATTGACCGACTTAAAACGATAATGGAAAGAAATTTTGCCCGAGGTCCTATGGGCATATCGAACAACTTCAAAGTCGAGTATCGGTGAAACATCGTTCTCTCTAGTCTAGGGCATAGAAGCTCTAATTTTGGTAGAGGTAGGAGAACTGAGCCTAAGTTTCCAATACGCTATAGAGACGTCAAACAACAAGACCATTAACACAAGCTTAAATTTAGCAGACGAAAGGTGAGAAGCTGCCCTAGTTTGGTTAGCAGCCTAAAAGCAACGAATGGGGAGATACTACAATCGAAGGGAAAACCTTCGACACTTCCAAGTTGTGGACTTGGTACTAAGGAAAGTTACATTGCATACCAAGAACCTGAATGATGGGAAACTAGGTTCGAACTAGGAAAGACTACACAGAGTCACCAGTATAACCGGGAAAGGCTCACACCCAACAATTGGAATGTGGCACACTTAAAGCGGTACTACTGCTAAGGTATGAACACAATATTCTTTATGGCTTATTATGCTTTAAACTAATCCATGCAGGTACTCAGTCAAAGTCAAATCTAAGGATTAGGTTTGAAAGCACGTGTTGCACTCTTTTTCTCTTGGACTGGTATTTTCCCAAAGTAGGTTTTATAGCAAGGTTTTCAGCAAGGCAACAGTAAAGCATGCTACCCTAGTTTTGAAGACTGGTCTAACACCCGGGACTTCATATCGTCCATATTAGATCAATAGTATTCGAGCCCTAAAAATTTGGTCTTAAATACTAGGGGGCCATCGCACCCTAAACTAAGAACCGAAGTCCTAAGTTCGGAAACTTAGAAGGCATTCTTATTCAATATTGAAAGCCAAGGCTTGAATATTAGGATTAATTGTCATGGTCAAACGGTCAAACAAACTGTGCTTGCATAACTCATTCTCACCATGGTTGATAGCTTATGTACCATTGATTACTTACACGACATTTAAATTAATAAAAAAAATTGTCTTCTATGTTTCATCGATTCACATTTGCACAAACAATATTATTATTAAATTACTTAGAATGAATATTGGGTTCAAAACCCTTAAGACTGCGGGCCTCCCCAAACTGGGGACTTCTACTTGACAATAAGATCGAGAAATTTAGGTTATTAAATCCCGAAGGCACCAAGCCTACTAGGCAGGGCCCAAACACGAAAGGCTACAGCCAACTTAAACGACTCAGAGACGTCTGAGTCTATACTTAAAAAGTAAGGTTCTTACATTATTTTAATACACAAAAAATATACTTCAACCCCAGTCAAGTTACTCGGTCTTGAATTACGGCCATAAAAGAGCCATCTTCGGTAAAGTATAATTGTGTCCGGTTAAAATGTTCAAAACTTTTTGACAAAGACTTTATTTTTTATCGGGTCCTCCAAAGTCAAAGCAATTCAGAGTTATTACTTAATCCAGGCCTCATCCGGGTTTTAGGGGGAACAAACAGTTTAAGTGATATCAAATTTTATGCTAAGGCATCAATGGCAAATTATAAGTCTTAGACATAAGCAAACACCGAAAAGTAAACGACACAATGCATGGCCGAAGAATTCTTGATATATATATACATAAAAAAACTAAGGCATTTCCTGCCTAGTCTTCATTGGAGCCCGACTCACTGCCCGAACGATCGGGCTGGTATCTCGTTTTGGCCTCGGCTTCAAGCCTCTTCGCTTGTATGATCTCGGCCGCTAGATCAATCCCCTAGGCAATGGATCTCCTCAAGGGTCTCTCTCCAAGACGTCCACTTTACATACTCAGCCTTCATTATTACACGGGCCTCAGTTATCTCCACATCGTTCTTGTACTAGGCCAACATGTCCTAAAATTCAGAGACCTTGTTCGAAGCCGCCTCCAATTTGGACTTCAGCGCAGTGTATTCTTAGCTGAGAGCATCCCATTCTATAAAGGATGAGTCGAGTTGTGCCCGAAGTTCCTCATTTTACCGAGACCATTTGTCGGACTTTTCTTTCATCACCCGGAGTTGTACTTTGGTCGATGCCAAATCCTCTATGGTAGCATCCCGCTACGAGGCCAGGTGATCCATTTTGCTCCTCAACATCTTAGCTGAGGCTTTGACCTTATCCATCTTGGCCCTAAGCTGGTCGATCAGGTCTATCTTCTCTTGGACCTTCTAGGTTGCGGCGTTAGCATTTGTGCTTAACCTGTCGTTATTAATCTCAAACACTCATACCTTTTCAACCCGAAAGGCGTGTTCATGTTTTCCCTTCTAGGCCTCCTTTACGCCTTGTCCAGGTTCGGCTGAAGGACAGAGCGATCCCTAAAACTTTATCTTTTTGCTTACAAAGAGCTTTGTACATGTCCTTTTGCCAGACCTTCTGCTTGAGCTCAAACTCGAGGTGACTCACCTCTATTCAGAATCGTTGGAAGCTCTCATGATGAAGCACTGAGGCATGAGGCATAAAAGAAGAAGAATCGTTAAAACCCGCTAAGGCAAAATGAACCTTTTAAAGATATGAGGGGAAGAAAGTATATCTTGTTCAACGCCTGTTGTGCCTCGTTGAAGAGGCTTGGGTGTCCACCTCGTTCATCTTCACTTGGTCCTCTTCGGTTACCAAGGAACGAAGGTTGCTGGCCATACCGACTGACCTGGATAGCATCCTAGTACCCCACAAGTACTGTAAACATGACCATCTTCTTCTGGTCAGGGTCCACACTTGGGGCGGGGAACTGCTTCTTGAGCTTTGGGCTAAAACTGGGACCACCTGACCCCGACAGTACATCCCTTTTATGGGATCTCCAGATGACAAAAATCGGAGCAATCTCTAGCATGCTGACATCCACGCCTTCGAAAAATAAATAAAGGGCCTCGTCCGCGGCCAATGATGCCTCGGTCGGTTTTTCTGTAACGACTCTATACTTACCTAAAAGAGGCTCCATGTGAGGCGGTGACTCCAAGATGTCCAAGACGTCAGTAGCTTCTTGAGGAACAGTGGCCACATTGTCTTCCTCGGGCTCCCGAACTGAGAGGGATTCAGCCTTACAATCACTCCCCCTCCAGGGCTGCTAGCTCTTGTATGGCGTCGATTGACTCATGACTGACAAACTCTAAGTAATCATCCTCGGGATAATCCCTGAGCCGATAGAGAGATCAGGGTCCGGGACCCTAGCACGAGTACTTTTCTTATTACTCTTTCTGACCCTTACTACTATCCTCTTCTTCTTGACCTCGGCGGGAGCATCCGAAGAGTCAGTGAACCTTTTCTTCATTCTTGTTCTCTCCTCCTTCTTCAAAGCAGCCTCGGTAGTAGGTTGTACCGAAGTAGAGGGTTTTTCAGTCAGCGACGAGGCCATGTCCTCGGTAATTGTCCGAAGTTTTGGTGGTCTTAGGCAAACCAATGAAAATAAAGGACTTAGTTAGAATGGCGATAAATGAAAATGACTTAAGAGGGAAATTCAACCAGGAGAAGAGGGACACTAACCATTGGAATAAGCCTCCCATTTTCCTTTGGAATGTTGGCGTCACTTGCGCTTAGAATATGTCAACTGTTTGCCTATGCCCTCGACCCCCTCCCTAATGTGAGGGACTACATTGGGGACTCGGGCGACAGTTGCGTATAAGAAAAATTGAGTATTGGGAAAAGAAGGATAGATTCAAAAGAAGTAGTAAATTAAAAGGAAACGGACTCACGTTTTGAGTTTTGCTTCTCAGGGAACGATAGGAACTCATAGGGAATGAGGTCTTCGGTCTTTATCCGAGCAAACCTCCCCTACAAACCTTGGTCGTTGTCCTTATTGATGCTCGAGAAAGAAGCCTTCTTTGCCCGTCGGGCAAGCTTGATCAACCCCTCTCGGAAGATTCAAGGGCTATAAACATGGAGTAGATGGTCGATCATAAACTGGGGCTCCTCCATGTTGTTGGCAAAGTGACAAGGAAGGGTCATGATACTCCACAAGGACGGGTGGATCTACCCGTGGCAAACCTTGTACCTCTTACAAAAGTCAAGGACCACCGTGTCCATCAGACCGAGCGCGAACGGATGCATATAAATGCTTAAGTATCCTTCCACATGTGTCGTGATGTTATCGTTAGGACTGGGAATGACCATGTTCTTGCCCTCTCATTTGCAATCCTCTTGGACAGCTTGGAGCATTTCCTCGGTGATAGAACAGATATACCTCCATGCCTTCTCGCGTCTATCTCCTTGTTCGGAGGTTTTTTCGACCTTAAAGTCGTTATGTATGGAGCAGCCTCCGGGGATAAACTCTTTAAGAGGAGGTTTCGGGGCTGCTACCAGAAGAGCGCCTCAGTTTCTACGGTCGGGGTAGAAATTGAAGGAGTAGTGATTTTAAGGCACCAATTTTTAGGTTTTTACCATCTCGACCTGAGAATATGGAGGTTTGAATGTTAATATGGAGGTTTGAAGGTTGGTATGAAGTTTTGAAGGTTGATATGAATATTTGAAGATAAAGATTTGAAGATATAATATGAAGGTTTAAAGAAATGAAGATGTGGAGAACACTTTGTGAAGACTTGAGGGAGCGATGAATAGGTAAAAGGTTCAAGGGTAACTCAAGAAGACTCGAAATCAGAAAGTAAAAAGGTGAAGAAACCGGAGCTTTTATATGAAAGAAGTAATAAATGCGTGACGTTTCGCATTTGGTGCCCATCAAGGATGGTCAAGCGAGGGCCGACCTGTATCTGAAGTCAGAACGATGCAACTGATGGGATGTTTCGGCAACTTCTCAACTCACTCGTGGAATATGGAGGAAGGAACCAGGGTCAATTAATCACTTCTTGTCGTTTCTATAAATCTACTATCTATAAAGCAAGGGGACTATCTGTGTACGGTAAAATCAGGGATAAAGTTATCCCCGATTTCTTGATGAAGATATAAGGGATGACGTGGTTCATTGTAATCTCGGATACAGCCGAGGATTCCCCATATTAGAGCCCGAGGACGATTGACACACCGAGTTTAAGACATGGCTAGACATGAAACAAAACGAAGAATCAGGGCTAAAGGAAAGACAATTAGAAAGGACGAATGAAGGGCCGAAATATCTGCCTTCAACTGGATATTACATCACAAATCTCACCTGATATCAGCTGAGTATCATGATTTACTAGAATGGAAAGATTTTTACCTTATTTAGACTTGTACATAGGAATAAAACTCCCCTTCATATAAAGGGGAGAACCTGTTCATTTTTCACTCACTGTTGGCATGCATATCAAAGCAATAAAGTTTATTTTTGTCTTTTAGCTGTTGCTCAAAGTGTTCTTCAGTTTCAACCAAGGCCGTATCGAGGGCTCTATTGGAGCCAGTTTTCGTGTTCAACTTAAATCCAGGCTTAATTGTTCCATCACATTTGGTTTGATCGTTTTTCTCTCTTTAAATTAATTATTTGTTGTTCTTAGATCATTCGTATTAAATTAAATCATATATCCTTTAAACCGAGTACAAATTTACATTATTACCCATATAAGGGGTAAACGGATTCAAAGAGGGTCTACTAGTTACTATGATTAATGAAGTTATTTTGGATACTTTCTAGAGTTAAGAATCGGTATTGGAGGTCTGGCTACTTTCATGGAGGATTATAGCATTACATGTTACTTAGACAAATCAAAACAAGAAAAGAAGATTGAGCATTAATTTTTGGTGGAGAACGAGCCTATTCAGTTTGGACTAAAATTGCGGTCCATATCCAAGTGAGGAATCCATAGAAAAGACATTTGAGGCATGGAAAAGAACTAATTTGTTAAAAAGATGTTAAATTTTTTAGACAAGCATTGCTTGTGTGCCATATGTTATGAATATTGTACTTCGGGGAAAAAGGTTCTTTTACTATAAAGGAGAAAGGCAACACGCTACCATGTATATCTTTATGTCAGACCCAAAATACTAACCAATCGGGATCGTAATGACGCCTAACACTGCTTGCTAGGCAAGCATACACATAATAGAAAATATTAAAGAACTGGAATAAATATCTAATGACAGAATAATAACGTAGTGTAAAAGAAATTCTGAAATAAGATTGATAAGTCTAAAACCACAACTATACAAACCATCTCAAGATGTGGAGTCACAAGTACATGAACTTCTAGAATTTTCTACATATACTATTTTGAAATAAATATAACATTGTCTGAAATAAAATGAAAGCAGTATAATAGAAGTAAGATGATGACTCAAGGTCTGCGAATGGGATGTAGCTCTACCTCGAATCACCCGCCCGGTATATGCTAAGCACCTCTTGGGACACTGTTGGTATCGATATTCGGATCTGCACAAGAAATGCAGAAGTGTAGTATGAGTGCAATCGAGCTAATGTACTTAATAAGTGTCGAGTCTAACCGCGACTAGGCTAAAACAAGACATCTATAATAAACATATGCAGTTATGTACCCAAAGCAAAAAAATAACAGATAAAGATTCAAATATAACAACGGGGTGGAGACATGAGAAAGGGGTAGCAAATGAAAATATAAAGTAAATATCACCAAGTCAAATTCTTTAAAAAATAAATAGCGAAATCACAAAACCAAGTCCACATTCCAAATATCAAGGTAAAGAGCAACAAAATCAATAAATTGTACGGCATCACCCTTCGTGCTTTTACTCTCATCCTCATATGACAATATAAAAGGAAGTGCACGACATCACCCTTCGTGTTTTACTCTCTTTCTCATAGAAATATAAAAGCAAATGCATGATATCACCCTTCGTGGTTTTACTATCTTCCTCACACGACATCATCTTTCGTGTTTTTACTCTCTTTCTCACATAATAATATAAAAGCAATTGCACGGCATCACCCTTCGTACTTTATCCTCACATTCACTCAAGTAATAATATCAATATGTAATTAAGGTATGGCAACACCCTCCGTGCATTTCACTCTTCCTCACGAAGCAATCACAACAATACAATACCAGGCAAGGTGAGAAGCAAATTCAACATCAACAATAGTATTTGAACACAAATCATCATATGAGAATCTCCCAACAATTAGTGCTAACAACCGATCAACAATTTCCACGATCTCAATACCTAATATCACAATAATCTCAATATAAAAACATCATGAAAACGAGTAATCAAGGAATTTAAAAATCTATTTAAAGCATGTAAGACATAATACACAAAATAATATGGTACAAGGAAGTCTAATTCTACTTGCACGCTTATCCCATGGCCAACGCATATACACTCATCACCTTGCATATACACCGCTCCCGACACATAGTTCACATATCAAGTAGACTCGATTCTACCTTATTTCCCTTAAATCAGAGTAACCAAGACACTTACCTCTTTCTGGAACACAATCAATAATCCTACACGGCTTTTTCTTTAGAACAAGCCTCCAAACCAATCAGATTTAGCCAAATATTGTTTAAAAAATCCAAACTAAGCTTTAGAAACTACCTACGAATGAAAACTTTTCGATCTTTAACATAGTTGAAAAGGTCAATAAAAATTAACCCGGGCCCATGCGGTCGAATTACGAAATTAAGACTAATTCCCGATTATTCATTCACCCCAAACCCAGATATGTAATTTAATTTAAAATTCAACCCTAATTTGAGGTCTAAATCTCAATTTTACATAATTCCTAAATACTACCCAAAACCTCCAATTTCTACTTTGAAATTCATGAAAAAAGTAATTGAAATTGACTGAAAACAAGTTAAAGTTACTAACCTCTGAAATTGGGAAGAAATTACTCTCCAAAAATTACCTATATGGAGGCTAGAGTTCAAAAAAATTGTAAACTGAGATAAGTCCTGAAATCCCCACATTTTACCCCGCTATAGAACTTGTTTGCAATTGCAATGTTTGCAAATGCAAATCACTGATAGTAAATGCGATCAGTGTCTCAGTGCATAGAGGTCACACATGCGACCCTTCCTTCACATTTGTGAAGTTGCCTTGCCCCTGGTCATTATCACAATTGCGACACACATGTCGCAATACAACCATCCCCTGCTCGCAAAAGTGACAGACTCTTTGCAAAAGCGAAGATGCCCGCTCCCTATCCCCCTTTACAAATATGATCCTGACATCGCAAATGTGAGGATCACATTTGCGAACAGGTCTTCACAAATGCGAGACCTGCAGGTTCCCAACATCAAAAGTTCATCAGCAGTTCCAAAACCATGTGCAACCCAACCGAAACTCACCTGAGCCCCTCGGGCTCCAATCCGAACATACATATAAGTGTAATAATGTCATACATACTCGCTCGCTAACTCAAATAACCAATATAGCATCAAATATCAAGAATCGATCATTAAAACTCAAAATTTTCAACTTCAAAACTCATTTTTCCAACTTTTCACAAAATGCACGGAAACGGCCTCAGGTCATCTGGGACCATATCCAAACATGCGTACAAGTCCAAAATATCATATGAACCTATCGAAATTGTCAAAATTCCTATCCGAGTTCGTTTACCAAAAATGTTGACCATGATCAACTCTAGCTACATTTAAAGTAAAAAATCGTATTTTATTTAAAATTTCACATATAAGCTTTTGAAAAATCGATGCGGACCACGCATGCAAGTCATAAACCATAAAATTAAGCTATGTAAAGTCTCATAATGCAGAAAAAGGAGTTAGTAGCCAAAAATGACCTATCAGATCGTTATATTTTCCACCTCTAAAAAAGTGTTCCTCCTTGAATGGACATAAAAATGTGCCTGGACTAGTAAAAAAAGTGTGGGTATATACTCCTTATATTGTACTCATTCTCCCACATAGCCTCCTCAATTATCTGACATTTTCATTGAACTTTAACAGAAGAAAAACTCTTAGATCTCAAATTTTGAATATGCCGGTCTAGAATAGCTACTAGCTCTTCCTCATAGGTCAAATTCTCATCAAGATACACTGTATTGAAGTCTAACACATGTGAACTCCCTTCATGGTACTTCCGAAGCATGCAAATATGAAATATCGAATGTACTCTTGCTAGGCTAGGAGGCAATGCAAGCCTATAAACAACTTCCTCAACTCTCTACAAGATCTCGAATGGGCCAATAATCCTCGTGCTCAACTTTCCTTCTTCCCAAATCACGTCACACCCTTCATAGCAGACACTTGGAGAAGAACCTTCTCACCTTCCATGTAAGACACATCTTGACCTTCCGATCCGCATAACTTTTTTTCTTGGACTGAGTTGTACGAAATCGTTCCTAAATCACTTTCAGCTTAGTCAAAGCATCATGAACAAATTTGTGCACAAACATCTAGCCTCACCGGGCTCAAACCAACTAACCAAAGAAAAACATTGCATCCCACATGAGACCTTGTACAGAGCCATCTGGATTCTCGTCTAATAGCTGTTGTTTTAGGCAAATTTTGTTAGTGGTCGAAACTGGTCCCAATGAACCTCAAAATCCATAGTGCATGCCCGCAATATGTCCTCCAACATCTGAATAATATGCTCAGACTGTCCATTTATCTAAGGATGAAACATGATACTCAGCTAGACCCGCATGCCCAAGTCACACTGCATAGCTATTCAAAAGTGTGTAAGTGAACTGCGTGTGCGGATCTTAAATGATGGAAATAGGCATACCGTGCAGGCGGATAATTTTTGGATATAAATCTGAGCCAATCACTCTACAGAATATGATGTCATCACCGCAATGAAGTGTGCTAACTTAGTCAACCGGTCCACAATAACCTAAACAGTGTCATATTTCCTCAAGGTTTGTGGTAAGCCTACCATAAGTCCATATTGATGCGCTTCAATTTCCATTCCGGCATCTCTAATCTCTGATTCAACCCACCCTATTACTAATGTTAATAATTCATATGTTGGCAATTCAAACACCAAGAGACATGTCCAAAAATGTCTTTCTTCATCTTCCGCCACCAATAGTGTTGCTTCAGGTCACGATTCATCTTTGTGACACCTGAGTGAATGTAATACCGTGAATTATGAACCTACTCAACGATCAAGTATCTCAACCCATCAACATTCGAAGCACAAATCCGACCCTGGAGCTGCATAACACCATCATCCCCAATTATAACCTCCTTGGCACCACCCCACTATACCATCTCTTTCAACACAAACAAGTGAGGATCATCAAACTGGCGAGCCTTGATGTGCTCCGACAATGATGACTATGCCATAACACAAGCAAGAACCCCACTAGGATCCGAAACATCCAACCTCACAAATGGCCAAAGCCTGATCATCCATGGCTAATGGCCTCTCCACTACCGGTAAAAATGTCAAATTGCCCATGCTCTCCATCTTTCTACTCAAGACATCGGCCACCATATTGGCTTTCTCCGGATGATATAATATGGTGATATCATAGTCTTTTAATAACTCTAACCATATACTCTACCTCAAATTAAGATCTCATTGTTTGAATAGATGCTAGAGACTCCAATGGTCTGTATAGACCTCACATGGAATGCTATATAGATAGTGCATAATGGCTGCCAACTCCAAATCGTGAGCGTGTGAACAATGGCTGCCAACTCCAAGTCATGCACGAGGTAATTCTTCTGATGAACGTTCAACTGAGGAGACACGTAAGTAATCTCTCTACAATCCTGCATCAATATCGCGCCAATTCCAACACACAATGCATCACAATACATAGTGTAAGATCCCGAACATGTGGAATACACCAATATTTTAGTCAAGGCACTCTTGAGCTATTGAGATCTCTCCTTAAATGCATCAGATCATCTAAAAAGAGAACCATTATGAGTCAATGTGGTCAATGGGGATGAGATAGACGAAAACCCCTCTATGAACAAGCGATAATAACCCGCCAAACCCAAGAAACTCTAAATCTCTATAGCGGATGTAAGTCTAAGACAATTATTAACTAACTTAATCTTCTTAGGATCCACCTTGATATCCTCGAACGACACAACATAACCCAAAAATGCAACTGAGTCTATCAAGAACTCACACTTCAAAAACTTTGGCATATAGCTGAAGATCCTTCTCAGTCTGAACTAAAATCTGTAAGTGTTGCTCATGTTTGTCTCTACTACAAGAGTAAACCAGAATATCATCAATGAAGATAATCATAAAGGAATCTATATAAGGCTTGAACACTTGATTCATCAAATCCATAAAGGTTGTTGGGACATTAGCCAAGTCAAATGACATTACCAATAACTCGTAGTGATCATATCGAGTCCTAAAAGTTGTCTTAGGGACATCTGATGCCCTAATCTTTACCTGATAGTAGCCAGATCTCAAATCAATCATAGGAAATACCTTGGCACCCTGAAACTGGTGCACATCCTCATCGATCCGTCTTTTTTCATAACAAACAACATTGGTGCACCCCAAGGTGAAATACTCAGTCTAATGAATCACTTGTCAAGTAAATCTTGCAACTGATCCTTCAATTCTTTCAACTCGGCTGGAGCAATACGGTATGGTGGAATAGAAATAGGTTGTGTGCCCGGACTAAATCAATGCAAAAGTTAATATCCCGGTCAGGTGGCAGACCCGACAAGTCTATAGGGAACACCTTGGAAAACTCACTCACAATCGGTACCAAATCCATAAAAGGACCATCTGCACTAGAATCACGGATATAAGCCAAATACACTAGACACCCCTTCTCAATCACATGTTGAGCCTTCAACTATGAAACCACCCTGCTAGTGAAGTTACCGAGAATACCTCTCCACTCTAATCTAGGCAACCCCAGCATGGCAAAAGTCACAATCTTGACATAATAATCCAAGATAGCACGATACAGGGACAACTAATCCATACCAAAAATAACCTTAAAATCCACCATATCCACCAAGAGAAGATCAACTATAGTATGAAAACCATTAATAGTATCAACACAAGACCTATACACCCAATCAACTGCTATAGAATCTCCAACTGGTGTAGACACAGAAATAGGAACATCAAGAGAATCACAAGGCATACTCAAATGCAAAGCAAAATATAAAGACACATAAGAATATGTAGAACCTGGATCAAACAGCACGGATGCATTTCTATGACAAACTAAGATAATACCTATAATAACTGCATCAGATGACTCCGCTCAGGTCTAGCTGTAAATGCATAACAATGGGGTTGAGCCCCACCAACCTATACTCCACCTGTAGGACGACCTCCCACTGATTGGCCTTCACCTCTAACTGATTGGCCCTCATATCGGGGTGCCTAACCCCCACCTCTAGTTGGATGTATGGGTGGTAGAGCCATCGATGCCAGAACCACGACATGAGTACCCTGTTGTGTCATATTGCCCTGTGACCTAGAGAAAATTTTTAAGACGTGCCTCAAATCCCCACATGTGTAACAAGCCTTCATTTGTCATGACTGTTGATCCTGAAACTGTCCATGTCAACCTAACTAAACACCCTAGTAGCTCAATATCGGAGTTACACTAACCTGAGTTGGAGGTGCACTATATGCTAGCTGCTCGAGACAAGATCCATAAGTACTGTGGCTACCTGAAGCACTATGGGTGACCTGTAGAGCTGACTGAACCGGCCTTATTGGATGGCTTCTACCAAAGGAACCCCTACCTCCAGACAAGGCACCACTAAATCCTCTAAAATAATAGGTCATCTTTTTAGTTGTTACATCCTTAGCCTGGCCTCTGATGCGCTCGATACTCCTAGCGATCTCCATTACCCGAGTAAAAGAAATCTCATCTTCGGTCTCTCTAGCCATCTAAAGTCTGACGCTGCAGGTAAGACCATCTGTAAATCTCTACACCATCTCCCTCTTAGTGGGGATAAGGATAGCTAGCGTGATCGATCCATAAATCTAGTCTCGTACTGAGTAACGGTCATACTGCCCTACTGAAGGCGCTTGAACTGACTGTGAAACTCCTTTCTGAGTAAAGTGAATGAACTTCTCTAAGAATAACTATGAGAATTGAGCCTATGTGATAAGAAGTGATCACGCTGCCCTGCCTTGCACATACACCTGCCACTACCTCTTGGCAGAATCATACATCTAAAGTACTGTGAAATCAACTCTGTTGGACTCCACTATACTCACGTTGTGCAAAATCTCATGGCAACGGTCTAAGAAATTCTGGGGTTCCTAAGAAGGTGTACCACTAAAGTAAGGTGAAAATAACTCTTTAGCACATCATCTGACATCTCGGGTCTTTCCTCGGGCTATATAGTAACAAGCGGCTAAACTGCCATGTTCCCCTATTTATTGCCTCATCTATGTTATATTATGGTTATATGACTTTTCGGGGTGGTTGGCTTGGGTTTCAGATGAGTTTTGGAGTGAATTAGGACAGTTAGTCCCAAAGTTGGAAGCTTAAGTTAAAAGAGTTGACCGAATTTTGAGTAGATGACTTCAAAATGAAGTTTTGATGATTCTAATAGCTTGTTATGGTAATTTTGAACTTACGAGCATCTTCGGATATTGATTTGGAGGTCTGTAGGCCATTTTGGCTTGAATTGGTAAAAGTTAGAAAGTTGAAGGTTTTGAAGGTTGAGAAGTTCGACTGAGAGTTGACTTTATTGATATCGTGGTCGGATTCCAATTTCTGAAGTTGGAATAGGTCGGTTATTTCATTTATAACTTATGTGCAAATTTTGAGGTCAATCGGAGTTGGTTTGATATATTTCAATGTTAGTTTTGGAAGTTGGATGTTCATGATTTCAATAGGTTTGAATTGGGTTGTGATTCGTAGAATCGATATTTTTTATGTGATTTTAGGCCTAAAGTAGGTTTGTTAGGTGTTTTGGAACTTGATGATATGTTCATACGGGGTCCCAGGGGCCGCGGGTGTGAATCGTATTGAAATCGGGTTCATTTGGACTTAGGTTGTTTGGCTAAAGATCTGCCGAGTCTGGTGTAATCGCACCCGCGCACTTTGGGCCGCAGGTGTGGAACCCAGAAGCATCCTCTGAGCCGTAGGTGTGGGGGGGAGGAAGGGTATGAGTTTGGCTGGTATCGTAGGTGCAGACACCTGAGCGTAGGTGCGCACCCGCCAAAGCGGTTTTCCTTCCGCATAAGCGGACTTTGGTTGCTTATGGACCACATATGCGGTCAAGCTTCCACAGAAGCGGGTTTGCAGAAGCGAGCCATGGTCTACAAAAGTGGTTTTTTTCCGTAGAAGCGGAAAGTTTTGGGCTTAATGAAAAGTCGCACATATGATGGATTGCAGAAGGAGCTGTTGGTCCACAGAAGTGGAAACATTGGGATGAAAAGGGACAGATCGAGGGTTTGTATCCACTTTTCATCTTTTGAGTTAGAGACCTCGATTTTCGACAATTTTGGGAGAGATTTTCAAATAGTTGATCGAAGTAAGTGGTTTTAACTCGGATTTGACTATTATACATGAATCCATCATTATTTTCATCCTTTAATTAGTGTTTTGAGTTGGAAAATTGGAGAATTTTGTGAAAACTTCCTAAGCTATAATTTGAGGATTTGAAGGTCGATTTGAGGTCGGAATTGAATAATTTTAGTATGGTTGGACTTGTTATTAAATGTGTTTGGATTTTATAAGTTTGGTCAAGTTCCAAGGCGCGAGCCCGGGGTTGACATTTTGAGTTGACTTTTTGATTTTCTTTAAAGATTGACACTTTATTATCCAGAATAGTTTCCTATGGCTTATATTTGTGGTATAAAGTTATTTTAGATAGATTCAAGCCATTCGGAGTTGGATATTCACGAAAAAGTGTTACTAGTGGATTGAGTTAGATTGTTTGAGGTAAGTATCTTACCTAACTTTGTGTGAGGGAACTACCCTTAGGATTTGGGTTGATTGTGCTATTTGTGATATGTGAAAGCCATGTATGCAAAGTGACGAGTATGTACAAGGGCTATATGTGGTATTTGATGGGTTTAGGCTATTTGGACTCTTGTCATGCCTTTAATTGAATTGTCATAGCATGATATATTTTTCATTGTTAGTCTACCTTTACATGTATTAGTCTATCCTCACATGACTTATTTGACATTTTTAATACTTGTTCCACGTTTTACTTGTTATTTGCTCTTATATATTTTAGTTGAAGTTATTGTCTTCCTTATTATCTGTTACTTCTTTAATTGATAAATTGTTTACTCGAAGTTGTTGATTTCATGGAACAACTTCTTGTTGAGTTATTGGTGTTGAAGTTGTAAAAGTCATGATCACATAGAGGCAAAATTGTTAATTGTTGAAATACCATTCTTGTTGAGTTATTCACTTTCAGTTTGCAATTGTTGAGACTCTTGGGCACATTATGGTTGAGCCATGGACTATTTGTTGTGGAAACATTGGTATTGTTGATTCTTTTGGCAAGTTATGGCATATGGTCACTTGTGGTGTGACTTGTGATTATATTGTGATATTAATGTGCATGCGGCGGTATAAGGATGGGGTTAATGTGCTTGCAGCGGCATAAGGTGGGATTATGTGTGTGTTGCTAGTAACGGAATTACTTGAAATCACGTGACGACATAAGGTGGGCTAAAGTGTGTTTAGCTATTTGGGGAAACCCATTTTCAAAACTATCTAACGTAAGGCTCACGTGGCGGTATAAGGAAAGATTTGTTGTCGTGAAATGATATAGGAGGCGGTACTTCGGTTGTGATTATTGTTGCTATCTTTCATTTACCTCACTTGTGTTTGTCTGTGTTGTTCTCTTGGTGTTCTTATTATGTGTTCCTTCTTTGTGCCTTATTTGCCTTAAATTCAGTCATAGCCTATCTTGTTATATTTCTTTATTGTCTCACTTCCTCGTTTCTATTATTATAATGTACTACACTTGTTCAGCTTATTTTTCTTATCCTAGAAGGTGTCTTGACCTGGCCTCACTACTACTCTACTGAGGTTAGACTTGATACTTACTGAGTACTATTGTGGTGCAATCATACTACGTTTCTATATATCTTTTTGTGCAGATCCAGGTACCTCATATCAGACTAGGCATTAGTGATTTGGCTATACCTCTCGGAGACTTCAAGGTATAGCTATTTGGCACTCGCAGGCCTCAGAGTCACTCTATGTCCTTGTTTCTTTTCTACTGCTTACTCTTTACTTAGACAGTGATGTATTAGGGATATTTTAGTATATTCGTATAGAGCTTATGACTCATTCATATCAAATTTTGGGAGTTATTATCAGTTGTATTGTTGGGATCTATTATAATAGTTAGATGGTTTAATTTGAAGTTTTATTGTTATTTCTGCTATTTCTCACGTATGTTAGGCTTACCAAGTCTTAGAGACTAGGTGCCATCACGACATCCTACGGTGGGAGATTTGAGTCGTGACACTTCTCCTTCTCATCTACGCTCTCCACCAACTTTAAATAAGCCACTTTCTTGCCTTTCACTTTTATTTGGACCTCCTCATTCCACCACCAGTCTCTTTTGTGGCCTCTCGAGTATCCTTTCGTGACCCCTAACACCTGTTTAGTAGCTTCCCTAATGCAGTTTGCTATATTGGATCATATACTACTCGCGTCCCCACTACTCCTCCAGGCTCCCATATCCAACAACTTCTCTCCCAACTACTGAGCTTTGTCCTTAGTCAAGGCTCCCCTCTTGATCTTACGTTAACCATAAACCGCTCTTTTCTTCCTCTTTATCTTGATCTCTAAGTCCATCACAAAGAGCCTATGTTGGGTCGATAGACACTCACTTGGGTTAACCTTGCAATCAGTGCATGGTCATCTATCACACTTCTTGGAGAGAAGGTAATCAATCTAAGTCGTGGCCATCGTATTTTAAAAAGTGACCAAGTGATCCTCCATCTTCTAGAAAAACGTGTTAGCTATCACCAAATCAAAAACCTTAGCGAAGTCCAACAATGAAGTTCCTCCCACGTTCCTAACTCCAAAATCGAACCACCATGACATCATCATAACCCCTAGCAGTCACCCCAACTTGGCAATTAAAATCACCAAAATCACCTCCTATGAAAAGCTTCTCCGTGTGTGGAATACCTCGCACCACCTTGTCCAAATTCTCCCCGAAGTGCCTTTTGACCTCCTTGTTCAGGCCCACTTGAGGTACGTATGCACTAATCACGTTTAAAGTGAGCCCTCCAACCACTAGCTTAATAGTCATCAACCTGTCATTCACCCTTTTAGCATCTATCACTAGCTCCCTAAGATCCCTATCAACTAAAATATCTATCTCATTCTTGCCCCTAGCACCTACTGAATACCACAGTTTAAACCCGTTTACATCCCGTACCTTGGTACCCACATATCTAGACTCCTGGACACATAATATTAATCTTCCTCTTCTAGAGAATCGTCCCTAACTCTATAAATTTATCCGTCAATGTCCCTATGTTCCAGGACCTAACTCTCAGCCTAGTGGTTCCTTTATCCCCCACTCCACGCCCCACCCGAGGACATGAACTTACTCTACCATCATTTGCTAAAGCCACTATAGACTAAGGGTAACTAAGATAACATTACTACTATACCGGAAAATAAATAAGATAAGAAAAAAAAGCAATATAAACTACAGAACAAAGATAAAAACTAAGGAACATAAACTAAAATTAAACTAAGCTAAATGTAGACAAGAAAGCAAAAGCAGCTTCAACTAAAGAAACTAAGATAAAACTAAGGAATGTAAATTAAAATGGGCAAGAAATAAGAATGAGAGAAAAATTCAAGATGAGCAAAGAATACTAATTCAAGAAAGATATTGGCTAGATTCAAGTCGGGGATATCAGACGATGTTGTAGTACTAATGGAACTGATTTCCTGCAGTCTACGCGCCACTATTCTTCCTTCAAATGTTGTCGCTTTAGTTTCACGTGCCTATGTTTTCCATAGAAATTTGACCCTGACAAACAAAAATTTAGGAACCGACGATAAAGGGGTTGTGGGGTCGCAGGGAAGGGGACGAACAAAAGAGTAGCAAAATAACCGAGAAGAAAGGGGTAAGGAGAAATAACGAACTGGGAAAGAAAGAGACAATAGGAGAAGAGAGAAAAAGAGGCGTTATCTATCTTTCTGTTGAATTCGCCGGTGAAGTGCAGAGATGGTGGTAGGGGAGTACTACCAGAGAGGGGGGAGAGAGAAAGGATGTGTGAAATAGAGGAGAAAGAGAGAGGAGAGAGAAAAAGGGGACAAACTTACCTTGTTTTCTGGAGGAGGGTTCACTGGTTGGTGGCCGGGGCTAGAATAGTCTTAGGGGAGAGAAGACAGTAAAGAAAATGTTAGAGAGAGAAAGTAGATAAACTTCTAAAACAAAGACCTTGGCCGCTTTAGATGAAGTTTCCGAAGCTAATAATGACATCAAGGAATGAAGTTATAGAGTTTAAATTCTAGAGATAAGTTTAGAAACATTCCCTCACGTTTAGCTTCATCACACTAACCTCCTTTGTTGTTTACAATACTACGTGTACCTACCTTATTTCGATTTTCTTGTAATGATTTTTAATTTGTTATTTTTGGATAATAATATCTTTGTAATTTTCCAAAAATGCCCTTTTATAGTCTCTTTTTTTTTCAAAAAGGTTTTGCGCAACCTTATTTCGTTAAAAGCTTTTATCTACATTGCTATTTCAGATCCTTTCTTCTTACCCCTATGTCAGAACCATTCAACAAACCCTATGATATATAGGATGACTGATGCAGATGAGAGCACAAGTAATCGTATGGGCTTGAGCCTATCTTGAGGAGATGATTTCCCCTTGACTTGATAGATCTGTTGGATATAATTATGAATAAAAGCATGTGTCGCCATTAATTATCAAGGCATTTCCTACTAATTGATCCCTCTCAAATAGAAACCTTTCTAAGTGTAATTGGATTATTCATGAATGTAGAGGACACTTCTTTTTTAATCACTATTAGAGAGCTTTCTGCATCCAAGTACAGGGAACTTCATAAAAGGACGGGTTTGAAGCTGAATAGAATTTAAAGGGTATATTAATATATCTATATCTATTTATCTATATTATATTAAAAGCACGAAGGGCATATCGAAATTTTGTTCGCCTTTTTTTGTCACGACCTGGATTTCCCACCCTCGGGAGTCGTGATGGCGCCTACTCGTGAAAGCTAGGCAAGCTGCGTATTATGGAATCCCTAACTTTTTCATTTAGACTTTTTAACAATTTAAACTAACATGTAATTAACAGTGAAATATTAACGAAAAGAAGATATAGGCGAAAGAATTAATTTGGTAAATTAACCATAAGCAGTACAACAATGCCAACATACATCTCTACCCGAAATCCGGTATCACAATATCACGGACTGTCTACGAATTACTACATACAAATGTCAGAAAGGAAAGTACAATCTGTCTCGGAAGCAAATGAAAACAGAATACATATAAAGATAGAAGAGAACGTCGGGTCTGCGGATGCCTGCAGGACTACCCCGAGTCTCTAACTAGCCTAAAGGCAGTCACCCAATGCTACGGTCCAAAAGCTGCCACTCCGACATCTGCACATAGTGCAGAGTGTAGTATCAGCATAACCGACCCCATGTGCTGGTAAATGTCTGGCCTAACCCCGGCGAAGTAGTGACGAGGCTAGGACCAGACTACCAAATAAACCTATGCAGTTATATAATATGCAACGGAAAAATAAAACAAGAATAGACAAGTGAAGATGGGAGGGGGTACATATTGTGTGGAAATATCAGTACCAACAGTAAATTAAGAGGAAAGCATAAGAACAATTTAGATTTTAAAGCAAACAATAAGGACTTGTATCCAATCTATAAACACTTTGTATTATCAATTGTTGCGGCGTGCAACCCGCTCCCAAAATATACTAACTCTATTGCGGCGTGCAACCCGATCCATGTCATTTATCACTGTTGCGGCAAGCAACCCGATCCAATTATATTATTGTTGCGGCGTGCAACTCGATCCAAACATAATATTGTTGTGGCGTGCAACCCGATCTAAATATAATATTGTTGCGGCGTGCAACCCGATCCAAACATAATATTGTTGCGACGTCCAACCCGATCCAAATATACAGTTCAATACTAATCACAACAAGAGTCCAGGCAAGGGATCAATAAATAACACCACTATCCCGGCAAGGGAATCGACAATATAAGCAACTACGTCCCGGCAAGGGAAATCAGCTATAACCAAACTTGTTCCAACATCTAACTACCTCAATTAGCACCCATACTCAATCATAAGTACTTCCCACGAGAATAATCATAATCCTTGCTCAACACAGAGAATCAACAACTTAGGCATTTGTAGGATTTATCAAGAACGCAATAATATCAATTTAAGACTCATGGCCATACTTGACACCATACACGTCACCATGCCTATATGTCGTACTCAACAAATAACATGTAGCACATAGGACACAACTCCTAATCCCTCAAGCCAAGGTTAGACCAAACACTTACCTCGATACCACGAACAAAATTCAAGCCTCTACTATCGCTTTACCTCGTGATTCCACCACCAATTCGCTCGTATCTAGCCACAAGTTACTTAATTACATCAATAAACGCTAAATAAATCAATTCTAATGCATGAAAATGAGTTTTCTAAAGTTTTACCCAAAACATCAAAAATCGTCCTGGGCCCACATGGTCAAAACCCGAAGTTCTAACCAAAACCGATTACACATTCCCCCACGAACCCAAATGAATAATTTGTTTTGAAATCGGACCTCAAATCGAGGTCCAAATCCCCAATTTTTGAAAAACCTAGGTTCTACCCAAAACACCCAATTTCCTCCATGAAAATCATTTTTTTTGAGTTGAAATCATGTGAAACAATGTTAATGATTGAAGTAAACGAGTAAAATTGACTTACAATCAATTTAGAAGAAGAGTTGTCTTTGAAAAAATCGCCCAAGAGTGTTTTGGTTTTGAAAGAGTGTGAAAATGGGAGATTTTCGGTTAAGTTATAAAAATGCAGTGCGAAGATATGGGAATTGCGACCAGGGTTCGCAATTGCGAACCCCGACCTTTGCTGCATTCGCATTTGCGAAGGGGTTCTCGCATTTGCAAGCTGGGAAATGCGAACAAAGGATCTCATTTGCGATAACTGGGCCAAAAGGGGCGTATCGCATTTGCGAAGGAAATCTCGCATTTGCGAGGAAGAGCTGGTCTAGGATGTTTCGCATTTGCGACTCAGTCTTCGCATTTGCGAGCCAGACTTCACAAATGTGAAGCCTGCAAGCCTGATCACACCAGCTAAAAACCTGCAATTCACCAAGTCCAAAATCCACCCCGTGGCCTATCCAAAACCCATCCGAGCCCTCGGGGCTCCAAACCAAACATGCACACCAACCTAAAAACATCATACAAACTTGCTCGTGTATTCAAATCACTAAAATAACATCAACAACTATGAATTTAGCATCAAAATCATGAAATTTTCTTAAGAACTTCAAATTTCCATCAAGTTTTAATCACAATTCATTTCCAAATCTCATAAATAATTTCAGAAAATAATTTTTTTAAAAAATTCATTTCTCGGGCTTGGGACCTCGGAATTCGATTCCGGGTATACTCCCAAGTCCCATATTTTCCTACGGACCCTCCGGGATTGTCAAATCACGGGTCTGGTTCCGTTTACCCAAAATATTGACCGAAATCAACTTAAATTCTTTTTATAGTCAAAATTTATCATTTTTTCACATATTTTCACATATTGGCTTTCCGGCTACGTGTCCAGACTGCGCACGCAAATCAAGATGAGACAGAAAGAGGTTTCTAGGGCCTCGGAATGCAGAATTTAGGTCTTCACATTCTCCACCACTAAAACAGTCGTTCGTCCTCAAACAGACAAAAGAAGAAAGTACCTGAGTCGGGGAAAAAATGGGGATAACGGCTCCGCATATCGAACTCGGACTCCCAAGTCGATGCCTCAGCAGGTTGACCTCTCCACTGAACACGAACAGAAGGAAAACTCTTCGATCTCAACTGACGAACATGCCGGTCTAGAATAGCTACCGGATCCTCCTCATAAGACAAGTCCTTGTCCAACTGGACAGTGCTGAAATCTAACACGTAGGATGGATCGTCGTGATACTTCCGAAGCATGGATACATGAAATACTGGATGCACGGCTGACAAGCTCGGCAGCAACGCAAGTCTATAAGCCACCTCTCTCACTCGATCAAGAATCTCAAATGGGCCAATGAACATAGGGCTAAGCTTGCCCTTCTTTCCAAATCTCATCACGCCCTTCATAGGCGATACTCGAAGCAATACTCGCTCACCGACCATAAATGCCAAATCACGAACTTTGCGGTAGGCATAACTCTTTTGCCTGGACTGAGCTGTACGAAGCCTATCCTGAATAATCCTGACCTTGTCCAAGGTATCCTGCACTAGATCCGTACCCAACAATCGAGCCTCCCCCGGCTCAAAACATCCAACCGACGACCGATACCGCGTACCATACAAGACCTTATACGGAGCCATCTGGATACTCGACTGGTAGTTGTTGTTGTAGGCAAACTCTGCTAAAGGCAAAAACTGATCCCACGAGCCTCCAAAGTCAATGACACAAGCTCGGAGCATATCCTCCCAAATCTGAATAGTCCTTTCGGACTACCCATCCGTCTGAGGATGAAACCCTATGCTCAACTCAACCCGCCCAACTCTCATTGAACTGCTCTCCAGAAATATAAGGTAAACTGCGTACCTCGGTCCGAAATGATACACACAGGCACACCATAAAGGCAAACAATCTCCCGGATATAGATCTCAGCTAACCTCTCAGAAGAATATGAGACTGCCACAGGTATGAAGTGCGCTGACTTGGTCAGCCTATCAACAATAACCCACACTACATCGAACTTCCTCTGGGCCCGTGGGAGTCCAACAACGAAGTTCATAGTGATACGCTCCCACTTCCACTCAGGAATCTCAATCTTCTGGAACAAACCACCAGGCCTCTGATGCTCGTAGTTAACCTGCTGACAATTCAAACACCAAGCCACATATGCAATGATATCCTTCTTCATTCTCTCCATCAATAATGCTGCCGCAAATCCTGATACATCTTCACGGTGCCCGGATGAATAGAGTACCGGGAACTATGGGCCTCCTCTAAAATCAACTCTCGGAGTCCATCCACATTAGGCACATAAATTTGACCCTGCAATCTCAAAACTCCATCATCACTTAAGGTAACCTGCTTGGCACCTCCGTGCTGCACTGTGTCTCTAAGGACACACAAATGGGGATCATCATACAGCCGATCACGGATACTCTCCAATAAAGAAGAACGAGCGACCGTGCAAGCTAACACACGGCTGGGCTCAGAAACATCCAACTTCACGAACTGAGTAGCCAAAGCCTGAACATCCAAAGCAAGCGGTCTCTCATCGACTGGAATATAAGCAAGACTGCCCATACTGGTTGACTTCCTACTCAAAGCATCGCCATCACATTTGTCTTTCCCGGATGATATAAGATGGTGATATCATAGTACTTTAATAGCTCCAACCACCTTCTCTGCCTCAAATTTAGCTCCTTTTGGTCGAACAAATACTATAGACTTTTGTGATCCGTGAATACCTCACATGCCACGCCATACAGATAATGCCTCCAAATCTTCAACGCGTGAACAATGGCTGCTAACTCACTATCATGAACTGGATAGTTCTTCTCATGAATCTTCAACTACCGCGAAGCATAGGCAATGACCTTGCCATCCTGCATCAACACCCCGCACCAAGTCTAATACAAGATGCATCACAATAAACTGTATAAGGCCCTGAACCTGTAGGCAAAACCAACACCGGTGTCGTAGTCAGAGCTGACTGGAGCTTCTGAAAGCTCGCCTCACACTCGTCCGACCATCTCAACCTATTCATTGGGGCTGCAATAGATGAAAATCCCTCCACAAACCGATGATAGTAGCCTGCCAATCCCATGAAGCTCCGAATCTCTGTGGCTGATGTTGGTCTAGGCCAGTTCTTGACTGCCTCAATCTTCTTCGGATCAACCTAAATACCCTCTACTGACACAACATGACCTAGGAATGCAACTGAACTCAACCAGAACTCACACTTCGAAAACTTATCATACAACTGACTATCCCTCAAGGTCTGAAGAACCACTCTAAGATGTTGCTCGTACTTCTCCCGACTACGGGAATAGATCAAAATATCAATGAAGACTATCACAAACGAATCCAAGTAAGGTCTGAACACTCGGTTCATCAAATCCATAAAAGCTACTGGGGCATTTATCAACCCAAATGACATCACCAAGAAGTCATAATGCCCGTACCGAGTGCCCGGAAAGTTGTCTTAGGGACATCGGATGCCCTAATCCTCAACTGATGGTAGCCAGGTCTCAAATCAATCTTCGAAAATACCTTGGCACCCTGAAGCTGATCAAACAAATCATCAATCCTCAGCAACGGATACTTATTCTTGATTGTAACCTTGTTCAACTGTCGATAATCAATACACATTCTCATCGATCCGTCCTTCTTCTTAACAAACAACATAGGCGCACTCCAAGGCAAAACACTAGGTCTAATGAAACCCTTTTCAAGCAAGTCTTGCAACTGCTCCTTCAACTCCTTCAACTCAGGTGGGTCCATACGATACGGAGGGATAGAAATAGGCTGGGTGCCCGAAGCCAAATCAATGCAAAAGTCAATATCCCTGTTGGGTGGCATACCCGGCAGGTCTGAAGGGAATACCTCAGGAAACTCACGAACAACGGGCACAGAATCAATAGAAATAACCTCAGCACTAGAATCACGGACATAGGCTAAATAGGCCAAACACCCCTTCTCGACCATACGCCGAGCCTTCATATATGAGATAATACTGCGGGTAGAATGACCAGGAGTCCCTCTCCACTCTAAACGAGGTAAACCCGGCAAGGCTAAGGTCACAATCTTGGCATGACAGTCCAAGATAGCGTGATAAGGTGATAACCAGTCCATCCCTAATATGACATCGAAATCAATCATGTCCAGAAGAAGCAAATCTACACGAGTCTCAAGACCCCCAATCGCAACTACACATAAACGATGGACTCGATCTACCACAATAGAATCACCTACCGGTGTAGACACATAAACAAGATCACTCAAAGAATCACTAGGCATGACTAGATACGGTGCAAAATAAGATGACACATAGGAGTACGTAGATCTCGGATCAAATAAAACTGAAGCATCTCTGCCACCAACCAGAATAGTACCTGTGATAACTGCATCGGAAGCCTCAACCTCAGGCCTGGCTGGAAGAGCATAACATCAGGGCTGGTCCCCACCACCCTGGACTACATCTCTGGGATGGCCTGCAACTGGCTGGCCTCTATCTCTAGCCGTCTGAGCTCCACCTTTAACACATATACCTCCACCTCTAGCACCTCTACCCCCACCCCTAACTGGCAGAGCGGGTGGTGGAACACCTGGTGCCTGAAACATAGCATGGGAACCCTGCTGCTGTGACTTAGTACCCACCAATCTCGGACAAGCCCTCCGGATGTGACCATACTCACCACACTCAAAACATCCACCTGAATGTTGCAGCTGAGGAAACTGAGACTGACCCTGGCGACCTGAATGACCACCCCAAAAACTCTAGAGTGGCGGTGTACTGATAGGATCTGGTGGTGCATTGTAGGGCTGCTGATCAGAATACTACATGTGAGAACCATGGCCACCTGAAGCACCGTGAGAAACCTAAAGGGCTGACTGAAAAGGCCTAGGAGGATGGCCTCTACCATACAAATCTCTGCCTCTAGACAAGGTACCACTGAATCAGCCTGAATGACGAGGCCTCTTTCAGACCCCTGACTACCTCCCTGTGATAGAACCATCTCAACTCTCCTGGCCACATTGGCCGCCTCCTAGAAGGAAATCTCACTCCCCGTTTCCTTGTCCATCTGAAGTTGAATAGGCTGGATAAGTCCCTCAATGAATCTCCTCACCCTCTCTATCTCTCTCTCTCTCTCTGGGAAGTATGATAAAAGCATGATGAGCTAAGTTGATGAATCTGGTCTCGTACTAAGTAACAGTCATAGAACCCTGTTGGGGACGCTCAAACTGCCTCCGATAGATCTCTCTCTGAGTAATAGGGAGAAACTTCTCTAGAAACATCTGAGTAAACTACTCCCAAGTCAAATCTGGTGATCCAGCTGGTCTAGCCAAGCAATAATCTCTTCACCAAGTCTTGGCGGATCCAGACAAGCGAAAAGTAGCAAAATCGACCCCATTGGTCTCCACTATCCCCATATTCCTGAGAACCTCATAATAGTTGTCTAGAAAATCCTGGGGATCCTCAGAAGATGCACCGCTGAAGGTAGTAGGGAAGAGCTTGGTGAACTTTTCCAATCTCCACAAACCATCGGCAAACATAGCGCTCCATCACCGGTCTGAGCTACCACACCCGGCTAAACTGCTGGAGTCTGAAACTGGGGAGCTACCTGCTCCGGAGTGCGAGTAGCAAGAGTTTGGGCTCCTCCTCCAGCCTGAGAGACAGCTGGGGCTACAGGAAGCAAGCCTGCCCAGGTGACACTCTCCATAAGGCCCACTCGACGGACCAGAGCATCCTGGAGTACTAAGGTAGCAATAAACACCTCTGGGACCTGAGATGGGGCTCCCCACTGCTGCTGCTGCTCTGGTCTTAGCTCTGCCCCTACCTCGGCCTCTATCACAGCCTCGGCCTCGCCCTCTGCCCTCGTGGGAACTGCTGCTGGGGGCTTGGGCTGCTGGTCAGTGGATGAGGAAGTGCATGTTCTCGCCATCTGCGAAAGAATAGAGTAGAAATTCAATTAGCATTGAGAAATCAAACCGCACGACAGGAAAGAATAAATGCGAAGTTTTTCCTAACTCTGTAGCCTCTAGGGGATAAATACATACGTCTCCGTACCGATCCCTCAGACTCTTCTAAGCTTGTCCGTGAATTGTGAGACCCATATAACCTAGAGCTCTGATACCAACTTGTCACGACCTGGATTTCCCACCTCGGGAGTCGTGATGGCGCCTACTCGTGAAAGCTAGGCAAACCGCGTATTATAGAATCTCTAACTCTTTCATTTAGCCTTTTTAACAATTTAAACTAACATGTAATTAACAGTGAAATATTAACGAAAAGAAAATACAGGCGGAAGACTTAATCTGGTAAATTAACCATAAGCAGTACAACAATCCCAACATACATCTCTACCCGGAATTCGGTGTCACAATAACACAGACTATCTACGAATTACTACATACAAATGTCTGAAAGGAAAGTACAATCTGTCTTAGAAGCAAATGAAAACAGAATACATATAAAGATAGAAGAGAACTCCGGGCCTGCGGACTCCTGCAGGACTACCTCGGGATCTCTAACTGGACTGAAGGCAGCCACCCAATGCTACGGTCCAAAAGTTGCCGCTCCGGGATCTGCACATAGTGCAAAGTGTAGTATTAGTGCAACCGATCTCATGTGCTAGTAAGTGTTTGGCCTAACCCCGACAAAGTAGTGACGAGGCTAGAACCAGACTACTAATAAACCTGTACAATTATATAATATGCAACGGAAAAATAAAATAGGAATAGACAAGTGAAGATGGGAGGGGGTACATACTGTGGGGAAATATCAGTACCAACATTTAATTAAGAGGAAAGCATAAGAATAATTTAGAATTTACAGCAAACAATAAGGACTCGTATCCAATCTATAAACACTTTGTATTATCAATTGTTGCGGTGCGCAACCCGTTCCCAAAACATACTAACTCTATTGTAGCGTGCAACCCGATCCATGTCATTATCACTGTTGCGGCGTGCAATCCGATCCAATTATATTATTGTTACGGCGTGCAACCCGATCCAAATATAATATTGTTGCGGCGTGCAACCCGATCCAAATATAATATTGTTGCGGCGTGCAACCCGATCCAAATATACAGTTCAATACTAATCACAATAAGAGTCCCGGCAAGGGAATCGACAGTATAAGAAACTACGTCCCGGCAAGGGAAATAAGCTATAACTAAACTTGTTCCAATATCTAACTACCTCAATTAGCACCCATACTCAATCATAAGTACTTCCCACAAGAATAATCATAATCCTTGCTCAACACAGAGAATCAACGACTTAGGCATTTGTAGGATTTATGAAGAACACAATAATTTCAATTTAAGACTCATGGTCATGCGTGACACCAATATATAGATACTCGTCACAATGCCTATACGTCGTACTCAACAAATAACATGTAGCACATAGGACACAACTCTTAATCCCTCAAGCTAAGGTTAGACCAAACACTTACCTCGATGCCATGAACATAATTCAAGGCTCTACTATCGCTTTAGCTCGTGATTCCACTACCAATTTGCTCGTATCTAGCCACAAGTTACTTAATTACATCAATAAATGCTAAATGAATCAATTCTAATGCATGAAAATGAGTTTTCTAAAGTTTTACCCAAAAATCAAAAATCGCCCCCGGGCCCACATTGTCAAAACCCAAGATTCAAACCAAAACCCGATTACCCATTCCCCCACGAACCCAAATGTATAATTTGTTTTGAAATCGGACCTCAAATCGAGGTCCAAATCCCCAATAGTTGAAAAACCTAGGTTCTACCCAAAACACCCAATTTTCCCCATGAAAATCATTGATTTTGAGTTGAAATCATGTGAAAAGATGTTAATGATTGAAGGAAACGAGTTAAAATTGACTTACAATCGATTTGGAAGAAGAGTTGTCTTTGAAAAATCTCCCAAGAGTGTTTTGGTTTTGAAAGAGTGAAAAAAATGGGGGATTTTCGGTTAAGTTATAAAATTGCAAGTTACAGATATGGGAATTGTGACCAGGGTTCGCAATTGCGAACCCCGACCTCTGCTATGTTCGCATTTGCGAGTTGGGAAATGCGAACAAAGGATCGTATTTGTGATAACTTGCCCAAAAGTGGTGCATCACATTTGCGAGAAAGAGCTGGCCTGGGCTGTTTCGCATTTGCAACTCAGCCTTCACATTTACGAACTCGCATTTGCGAGCCAGGCTTTGCAAATGCGTAGCATGCAGGCCTGATCACACCAGATAAAAACTTGCAATTCACCAAGTCTAAAATCCACCTCGTGGCCTATCCAAAACTCACTCGAGCCCTCGGGGCTCCAAACCAAACATGCACACCAACCTAAAAACATCATAGGACTCGCTCGTGTATTCAAATCACTAAAAAAACATCAACAACTATGAATTTAGCATCAAAATCATGAAATTTTCTTAAGAACTTCAAATTTCCAATTTTCTCAAAAACGATCTGATTCACGTCGTTTCAAGTCCGTTTCTTACAAAATTTTACAGACTTACCTTAAATTACATATAAGACCTGTACAGGGCGCTGAAGCTAAAATACGGGCCCGATACCATCAAGTTTTAATCACAATTCATTTCCAAATCTCATAAATAATTTCAAAAACAATTTTCTTTAAAAATTTATTTCTCGGGCTTGGGACCTCTAAATTCGATTTCGGACATACGCCCAAGACCCATATTTTCCTACGGACCCTTTGGGACCGTCAAATCATGGGTCCGGGTCCCTTTACCCAAAATATTGACCGAAGTCAACTTAAATTCATTTTATAGTCAAAATTTATTATTTTTTCACAGATTTGCACATATTGGCTTTCCGGCACGCGTCCGGACTATGCACGCAAATCGAGGTGAGATAGAAAGAGATTTTTAAGGCCTCGGAACGTAAAATTTACTTTTAAAACAAGTGATGACCCAAAAATATTTTTACCCTTTAAAAAAAATTGCATTAAACAAAATAGTCATTCTATTATATTTCCTAATATTTAGGATTTTGAAATTAATTTAACTTTGCCTATTAAACATTATCTTATAACTTGAACTATGTAAAACTCCTAATATTTAGGAATTTAATTCACCTAACCAAGAATTTTCATATCGTTAATAATTCTAATATGGTATCCAAATCAATCTCGAACTCTCTTACCTCAAATAAATTTAAGTAGAAGTACATCTAAGATGTTAATACAAGCTCATTTGGATTAGCTTATTGTAAATAGTTGATAAACTTGAAATGCTGAAAAATATTTTTAAGTGCCGAAACTAATTTTTTAAATAAGCATTTACGCATTTGGATAGACGTGCTGAAATTGATAATAAGCAGTTTATATGTTTGGTAGAAAAATGTTGATAAGCTGTGCTGTTATTAAAATGACTAAAATACTCTTAAAACCCTTACAAAAGATTATAAATTAAAAAGTTTCTTCATAAAGAAAAGGATGAACAACGAATATAGAATGATAAAAAGTTAAAAAAATTATTTTGACAAAAAAATAAGTTGTAAATAAAAAAATATTATTAAGGATAAACTAATAAAAATCTCGGTCAAACTAAAAGTACTTATAAGATGAAAAGTCATACGTCGGGACGATTAACTTATGACTTATGGCTAATTTTAGCTTATAAGCATTTGGCTTATAAGTACTTCGGTGTTTATCAAATGCGTAGATAAGCCAAAAAGTACTTATAAGCCAATTTAACCAGCTTATAAACTTAGCCAAATACCCTCTACGTGATAAATGTATTTTTTCTCAGTTCTCCAATCTCTCTTGCTCTTCTTTTATGTACTCTTTTCTTTCTAATAGCTTTTTTTATGAGAGGTAAGCTTTTAGCGTTTCCCCCCATTATTTAGCTTCTTATTGCAGTTGTTGGAATCATATTTTTCGATAATTCAAATCCATAAATAATTAATGTGACATTGAGTTATAAATTTAAGTAGAAGAGAATTGGATTCTCGAGGTAGTAAAATCGGTTAGTGATTGATGATACATTCCTTTTACTTTATAGTAGAGATGTAATTTTATTGTTTATATTCTGGATCAAATTTTAATGCAGTCTTATATTGGTTTTATAGTTTTTTGGGATATTATTGATTATTTAATTAGAAATAGACTTCTTATTTCATATTTGTTGTCGAAAACCTTTATTGGAGATGGATTATTTGTTTAATGATAAGAAGTTGATTTTCACTTTTGTTTTAGAAGAAATTAACCGTAGACCAAGTTGAAGGAGTTTGAGAAGCACTTTGCATTGGAGCATTAGGGCAATTTATGATAGATTTGAAGATTCAGAGAGCCAAGGAAAGCTAGAGCCCAAAAATTAGGAAGTTATGAGAGTAATTCCCAATGTCGTAACGTGATATTTGATGTTTTTCTTCGGTTCGTTCATTCCTAATGAAACTTCTCACTTTAGCTCAAGGAGGTTATATTTTTTTCTTTAGTCTTAATCGACAAATTATTTTTTTAAACTGATTAAATATAGGAGGCTCAATGAGTTGGGAATAATTAAACGATCATATTTTGTATTTGATCAATTTATGAAAATAGTAGTCGGTAAAAAATTATTTTAAATTTTTATGCTCTGTCCTGAAGGAATATGGTAGCTGACAAAGTTTTTGAAGATTTGAATCAGAGTAAAAGTATGTTGTATTTTGATATTTATTTGTTATAGGCATCTTTTGTGCTTGATTTTTTTGTTGTCATTATGTTTTATAATTTAATGGTGTATATATATGTTTGATTAAAATATAGATAATCAATTTTATTAGGAATTTGCAACAATTACAAAAGGATAAAATCTACAATATACGAGGAAATTTTAATTGAATCTGGGATATTATTTTTTTTTGAGTGTGTTTATTATTACATCTATTGTATTTTATGCTCAAGCATGTTTACGTGTGTGTATAATAATAAAATATTAAAATATTGATCAACTTTGTTAATCTTTAAAAGTATATTTAATGCTGGTTAAAGTTGTGATTAGCATTAAAAACTCAAATCACCATAGGATTTGTTAATAAAAAAATATAGAATTTGTAAATCATTAATAGTTCTCATCTTAAATAATAGGCTATCAAGTATTTCCAAACCAACTGCTATTAGTGGCAAGTTGTCTTTATAACACTTGCTTAAGTATTACTATTGCTAACACGGGACAAGCTTGCACGTTCATATTAAATTCTTCACCTTCGTCTAGAAGATACTCAATTATTTTGAATTCAGCTATTACGTTAATATAATAAATGAACATAGTATTTTCTTTAACGTACATTGTTGTTTTACATAATTTCTTCCTCATGTACACAAATTTAATTTTGACACAGCGTATATGTGCAATGCACGTACTCTAAAATTAATATTTACAAAGAGCAAACTAGTCATATTGTAAATATTTTGTATTAATAATAAGTAGATTAAACCAACTGTTTTAGAAAATCAAAATAAGAAAGGTAAGTGTAATATTGCAAACCATAAAGGAGGTTAGTGTCACAATCCGGATTTTCCACCGTCGGGATCGTGATGGCGCCTAACTTTTCAAATTGATAGGCAAGCCAACAGACAAAGATCCAATAGGCTAACTACTACCCAAAACAATAAATAACAATAATTAAACCAAAACAAAGTAAAAAAGTGCGGAAATTTATAATAGTCTAAACACTAATACACGACTATCCAAAATTTGGTGTCACAATCCACGAACTTCTAAGAATCACTACAAATACTTGTTTAAAGAAAATACAACTGTTCTAGAAATAAAAGAAAACACGGAAGACTAGGATAAATGGAAGTGGACTCCAGGGTTTGCGAACGCCGGCAGATCTACCTTCGGTTTTTTGATGGACTGAAGGCAGCAACCCAACTCTGATCAACGAGGTCCAATACCGAAATCTGCACAGAAAGTGTAGAGTGCAGTATCAGTACAACCGACCCCATGTACTGGTAAGTGCCGAGCCTAACCCCAACAAAGTAGTGACGAGGCTAGGACACGACAATAACATGAACTTATGCAGTTAAATCATATACGAGAAAATAACAACAAATGAAAATTTAACAGAAAATAACGAGGAGGGGAAAAACATGCTGAGGGAAAATATCAAATCCTGAAAATAGTACAGTAAAGAAACGCAGTAAATATCATGCTTTGCACCAAAGGAAGTAATAACATAGCAAAACATGTGCACGGCATCACAATTCGTTCTTTTACTCTCGTCCTTACCGTAAGAAACAATAAAAACGGCACGGCATCACCCTTTGTGCATTAACTCTCTCATAACATGGCACGGCATCACCCTTCGTGCATTAGCACTCACAGGATATGGTACGGAATCACCCTTCATGCATTAACACTCACAGGATATGGCACGGCATTACTCTTTGTGCATTAACACTCACTCACAAAATATTGCACGGCATCACCCTTCGTGCTTTATACTCCTCCTCACCCAAACAATAGAACAATAACAACCCAGCAAGGGAAATCATCAATAACCAACCTCGTTAATGTTAAATTTCATAATATAAATCTCAACTTGAGTCAATACTCAACCAATATCTAATTCCAGGAAAAAACATGATAAGATTTATTTAACATGAAGAATAACTAGTTTAAGCATGAACAATACGAATAAAGAATACAATGGTCACAAGTACAAGACTCACTCGCATGCTATGACCCGACGACAACATATAGGTACTCGTCACCTCACCTATACGCCGTACTCAACAACCAAACACATAGCAAATAAGGCAAAAATACTTAATTCCTCAAGCTAAGGTTAGCCACAACACTTACCTCAATTTCACGGCTGAACTCAAGTCTCAAACACCGCTTTTCCCTTTGTTTCCACTTCCGAACCACTCGTATCTAGTCATAATTAACTTAATAATATCAATTATCGCTACAGAAATCAATTCCAATGCACAATTATAAGTTTTTCAATATTTTTTCCAAAAAGTCAAAAATTAACCCCCGGCTCGCTTGGTCAAAAATTGAGGTTTGGACCAAAACTCATTCACCCATTCATCCCCGAGCCCAAATATGTAATTAGTTTCGGAATCCGATCCCAAATCTTGGTCTAAATTTCAATTATACAAAAATTTCTAATTATACCCAAACCCCAATTTCTACCATGAAAACCCTAGATTTTAGGTTGAAAATTGATGAAATGCAATGGGCAATTGGAAGAAAGTAGTTTGGAATCATTTACCAATACTTTGGAGAAGAATTTGTCTCTTGAAAATCGCCTCTATGCCTTCTAGTTTTTTGAAAATATGAAATAAATGTCAATTCTCGTTTCTGCTTCTGTTTTTAAAATACTAGACAGGTCTTCATCGCGTTCTCGATGGACCTGTCGCGTTCGCGATGGACCTATCGCGTTCGCGATGGACTTGTTGTGTTCGCGATGCATTGTAGCCAGAAGGGCCTTTGCATTCGCGATGGCATATCCCCCTGACCATCGTGTTCGCAGGCCTAGGACCGCGTTCGCGAAGAGCAGCCCCCAGTGCTCCGCGTTCGCTACCATGGCTTCGCGTTCACGATGAACAATCCCCTCCCCAGCGGTCGCATTTCGCGTTCACGAGAGTATCTTCGCGAATGCGAAGAAGGAAAACCAGAAACACTGACTGCATCAAAACACACCAGATTTCTAAGTCTAAAACATCTCGTAGCCTATCCGAAACTCACCCGAGCCCTCTGGGCTCCAAACCAAACATGCACACAAGTCTTAAAATATCATACTGACTTTCTCGCGCGATAAAATCACCAAAATAATACCTAGAACTACGAATTTAGCATCAAGTTGCATGAAATTTTTAAGAAAGTTCAAAAGTTCTATTTTCTCAACCAAAGGTCCGAATCACGTCAAATCAGTTCTGTTTCTCACCAAATTTCACAAATAAGGCATAAATATCATAACAGAACTGTACCAGGATCAGGAACCAAAATACGGAGCCAATACCAACGAGATAAACTATTAACTATTTTCTCAAAACTATTATAATTTCAGTTTAACAATTTTCATCAAAAATTCATTTCTCGGGCTAGGGACCTCGGAATTCGATTCCGGTCATACGCCCAAGTCCACTATTTTAGTACGGATATTTCGAGACCATAAAAACATGAGTCCAGGTCCGTTTACTCAAAATATTGACCGAAGTCAACTAAAATCATTTTTTAAAGGCAAAAATTATTATTTTCTCATATTTTCACATAAAGATTTTCCGGAAACTCACCCGGACTATGCACGCGAATTGAGGAGAAATAAGATGAGGTTTGGAAGGCCTCGAAACCCCAAATTGGGTTCTAAAACACGAGATGACCTTTTGGGTCATCACATTCTCCACCTCTAACATAACCGTTCATCCTCGAACGGACATAGAAAAGTACCTGAGCTAAGGAAAAGATGGGGATATCTTCCTCGCATAACGAACTCGGACTCCCAGGTAGCTGCCTCAACAGGCTGACCTATCCACTACACACGAACCAAAGGATAACTCTTCGACCTCAACTGACGAATATGCCGGTCTAGAATAGCTATCGGCTCCTCCTCGTAGGTCAAATCCTTGTCCAACTGGACAGTGCTGAAGTCTAACACATGAGATGGATAGCCGTGACACTTCCGAAGCATGGACATATTAAACACTGGATATACCGCTGATAAGCCTGGTGGCAACGCAAGTCTATAGGCCACCTCTCCTACACGATCAAGGATCTCGAAAGGCCCGATGAACCTAGGGCTTAACTTGCCCTTCTTCTCAAACCACATCATCCCCTTCATGGGTAATACTCGAAGCAGCACTCTCTCTCCGACCATGAATGCCATATCACGGACCTTATGGTCGGCATAACTCTTTTACCTGGACTGAGCTATACGAAGTCTATCCTGAATGATCTTAACCTTATCCAAGGCATCATGTACTAAATTTGTACCTAATAATCGAGCCTCTCCCGGCTCAAACCATCCAATTGGTGATCGACATCGTCTACCATACAACGCCTTATAGGGAGCCATCTAGATGCTCGACTAATAACTGTTGTTGTAGGCAAACTCCACTAACGGCAAGAACTGATCCTAAGAACCTCCAAAGTCAATAACACAGGCACGGAGCATATCCTCCAAAATCTGAATAGTACGCTCAGACTGCCCGTCTATTTGAGGATGAAATATTATGCTCAACTCGACCCGCGTACCCAACTCACGCTGTATTGCCCTCCAGAAATGCGAGGTAAACTGCGTACATTGATCAGAAATGATAGACGCGGGAACACCATGGAGACGAACGATCACACGAATATAAATCTCTACCAATCGCTCCGAAGAATAGGAAACTGCCACATGAATGAAATGCGCTGACTTAGTCAGCCTATCTACAATAACCCATACCACATCGAACTTCCTCTGAGTCCAGGGGAGTCCAACAACGAAGTCCATGGTGATATGCTCCCACTTCCACTCAGGAATCTTTATCTTCTGAAACAAACAACCAAGTCTCTGATGCTCGTACTTTACCTACTGACAATTCAAACACTGAGTATGCAAAAATATCTTTCTTCATCCTCCTCCACCAATAATGCTACCGCAAGTCCTAATATATCTTAGCGGTGCCCGAATAAATAGAATATCGGGAACTGTGGGCCTCCTTTAGAATGAACTCACGAATCCCATCCATATTAGGCACACAAACATGACCCTGCATCCTCAAAACTCCATCATCTCCAACTGTAACATGTTTGCCATCACCGTACCGCACTGTGTCCCTGAGGACAAGCAAATGAGGATCATCATACTGCCGCTCCCTGATATGCTCAAATAAGGAAGACCGAGTGATTATACATGCTAGAACACAGATGGGCTCAGAAACATCCAGCCTCATGAACTGATTGGCCAAAGCCTGAACATCTAATGCAAGCGGTCTCTCACCAACTGGAATATACGTAAGGCTGCCCATACTAGCTGATTTCCTACTCAAAGCATCGGCTACCACATTGGCCTTTCTGGGACGATACAAGATGGTGATATCATATCTTTCAATAGCTCTGGCCACCTCCTCTGCCTCAAATTTCGCTCCTTCTGCTTGAACAAATAATACAAACTCTTATGATCCGTGAAAACCTCACATGACACGCCATATAGATAGTGCCTCCAAATTTTCAGCGCGTGAACAATGGCTGCTAGCTTCAAGTCATGAAGTGGATAATTCTTCTCGTGAATCTTCAACTATCGCGAAGCATATGCAATAACCTTGACTCCCTACATCAATACTGCACCAAGTCCAATATGAGATGCGTCACAATATACTGTATATGGCCTTGAACCTGTGGGCAATACCAACACCGATGCCGAAGTCAAAGCTATCTTGAACTTCTGAAAGCTCGCCTCACACTCGTTTGATCACCTGAACTGAGCACCCTTTTGGGTCAACCTGGTCATCGGGGTTGCTATAGATAAAACCCCCTCCACAAACAGATGGTAATAACCCACCAAACCCAAGAAACTCCGGATCTCTGTAGCTGATGTGGATCTAGGCCAGTCCTTGACTGCCTCAATTTTCTTAGGATCCACCTAAATACCCTCTGCTGATACAACGTGACCCAAGAACGCAACTGAACTCAACCAAAACTCACATTTCGAAAACTTAGCATATAACTGGCTGTCTCTCAGAGTCTAAAGATCGATCCGAAGATGCTGCTCATGCTCCTCTCAACTGCGGGAGTAGATCAAGATATCATCAATAAAAACAATTACGAAGGTATCCAAATAGGGCTTGAAAACTCGGTTCATCAAATCCATAAATGTTGTTAGGGCATTTGTTAGCCCAAATGACATCACTAGAAACTCACAATGCCCATACGGAGTCCGAAAAGCTGTCTTAGGAACATCGGATGCCCAGATCCTCAACTGATGGTAACCAGATCTCAAATCAATCTTCGAAAACACTTTGGCACCCTAAAGCTGATCGAATAAGTCATCAATCCTCGGCAATGAATACTTGTTCTTGATGGTGACTTTGTTCAACTGTTGATAATCTATGCACATCATCATCGATCCACGCATTTTCTTTACAAACAACACTAGCGCACCCCGAGGTGAGACACTGGCCTAATGAAGCCCTTATCAAGCAATTCTTGCAACTGCTCCTTCAATTCTTTTTAACTCTGGAGGGGCCATACGGTACGACGGAATAGAAATGGGCTGAGTGCCAGAGACAAATCAATGCAAAAGTCAATATCCCTATCGGGTGGCAGTCTGCAGAAAATACCTCTAGAAACTCACGAACGACTGGTACTGAATCCATGGAAGGAACCTCTCACTGGAATCATGAACATAAGCCAAATAAGTCAAACACCCCTTCTCGACCATATGCCGAGCCTTCATATAAGAAATAACCCTGCTGGTAGAATGACCAGGAGTCCTTCTCCACTCCAATCGAGGCAACCCCAGCAAGACTAAGGTCACGGTCTTGGCGTGACAGTCCAATATAGCATGATAAGGTGACAGCCAATCCATCCTTAGGATAATACCGAAATCAACCATATCGAGAAGTAGGAGATCTACACTGGTCTCAAGACCCCCAATAATAACCATACATGAGCGATAGACACAATCTACAATAATAGAATCACCCACAGGTATGGACACCTACAAGGGAGCACTCAAACAATCACAAGGCACAACCAAATGTGAAGCAAAGTAAAATGATACATACGAATAAGTAGATCCTGGGTCAAATAATATTGAGGCATCCCTACTGCAAACTAAAACCGTACCTGTGATAACGACATCAGATGCCTCAGCCTCAGGCTTGGCTGGGAAAGCATAACATCGGGGCTGGGCCATACCACTCTGAACTGTATCCCTGGGATGGCCTCCTGCTGGCTGGGCTCCACCTCTAGCGGTTTGACCCCCACCTCTAATACCTCGACCTCCACCTATAGATGTCTAACCCCTACCTCTACCTGACTCAGCGGGTGGTGGAATACCCAGTGCTGGGACCATGGCATGAGAGCCCTGATGCTGAGAATTGTTCGATGCTCGAGGGTAATAACTAGCAATGTACCTTGGATCGCCACAAGTATAACAAGACCTCGGATGTTGACCCTGAAACTGACCCTGACAGCCTAGGTAACCACCCTAAAAACTCTGGAGCCGAGGTGCACTGATAGGAGCTGGTGGTGCACTATAGGGTAGCTTATCAGAATACTGCATATGAGAGCCACGACTATCTGAAGCACTGTGAGAAGTCTGAAGTGCTGAATAAAACGGCCTGGGAGCATGGCCTCTACCAAAAGAATCCCTACCTCCAGATAAGGCACCACTAAACCTACCAGAATGACGAGGCCTCTTGTCAGACCGCTGACAACTCCCCTGAGCTAAAACTGCCTCAACTCGTCTGGCCACATTGGCCGCATCCTGAAAAGAAATCTCGCTCCCTATCTCCTTAGCCATCTGCAATCTGATAGGTTGAGCGAGTCCCTCAATAAACCTCCTCACCCTCTCTCTCTCTCTCTCTCTCTCGGTAGGAAGTATAAGAAGAGCATGACGGGCCAAATAAACAAACCTAGTCTCGTACTGAGTGACAGTCATAGAACCCTACTGAAGATGCTTGAACCGCCTGCAATAGTCCTCTCTTTGAGTAACAAGAAGGAACTTCTCGAGAAATAGCTGAGAGAACTGGTCCCAAGTTGAGGCAGGCGACCCAACTGGTCTAGTCAACACAAAATCATTCCACCATCTCTTGGCGGACCCTATCATCTGGAATACAGCAAAGTCGACCCCATTGGTCTCCACTATCCCCATGTTCAGCAACACCTCATGGCAGTGATTAAGATAATCTTGTAGGTCCTCAGAAGCTGCCCCACTGTAATGAATTGAGAAAAGCTTGGTGAACTTGTACAACCTCAACAAAGCCTCAAAAGACATGACTGATCCACCAGCGGCCTGTGCCGCAGTAGCTGGTTGAACTACTCCAACTGGATGAGCTGCTGAAGTCTGAAACTGAGGAGCCATCTGCTCCGGAGTGTGGGTAGCAGGAGTCTGTGCTCCTCCCCCAGCCTGAGAGACGGTTGGTGCTAAAGAAAATGTGTCGGTCTGAGCTATACTCTCCATAAGACCCACTAGACGGACCAAAGCATCCTGAAGCACTGGGGTGGCTATGAACCCCTCCGGGACCTGAGTTGGTCCTACTGGAACTGTCAGGGCTGAAGCCTCCTCATCAAACTCACCTAAGGCTCCACCGCTGGTACTGCTGCTCGAGATCTAGGCTGAGTCTTGCCCCTGCCTCGGCCTCTGGCACGGCATCGACCTCGTCCTCTGCCCCTCATAGGATCTGCCACTAGGGCTTGAGCTGCTGATCAGCCAATGAAGCGGTATGTGTTCTCACCATCTGCGAAAGAACAAGAGTAAAATGTTCGATTAGCATTGAGAAATCAAATCGCACGATAGAGAAGAATAGAAGTGAAGTTGTTCCTAAACTTTGTATTCTCTGGGGGATAAGCATAGATGTCTTCGTACTGATCCCTCATACTTTACCTAGCTTGTTCGTGAATTGTGAGGCCTAGGCAACCTAGTGTTCTGATATCAACTTGTCACGACCTGGATTTCCCACCGTCGGGATCGTGATGGCGCCTAACTTTTCAAAATGCTAGGCAAGCCAATAAAAAAAGATCTAATAGGCTAACTACTATCCAAAACAATAAATAACAATAATTAAACCGAAACAAAGTAAAGAAGTCTGGAAATTTATAATAGTCTGAACACTAATACACGACTACCCAAAATCTGGTGTCACAATCCACGAACTTCTAAGAATCACTACAAATACTAGTTTAAAGAAAATACATCTGTTCTCGAAATAAAAGAAAACAGGGAAGACTAGGATAAATGGAAGGGGACTCTAGGGTCTGCGAATGCCGACAGATCTACCTTGGGTCTGCTGATGGACTGAAGGGAGCAACCCAACTCTAATCAAGGAGGTCTAGTACAAAAATCTGCACAGAATGTGCAGAGTGCAGTATCAATACAATTGACCCCATGTACTGGTAAGTGCCGAGCCTAACCCCGACAAAGTAGTGACAAGGCTAGGACACGACAATAACATGAACCTGTGCAGTTAAATCATATACGAGGCGATTTTAAAGACACAAATTCTTCTCCAAAGTGTTGGTAAATGATTCTAGACTACTTTCTTTCAATTGCCCATTACATTTTATCAATTTTCAACCTAAAATATAGGGTTTTCATGGTAGAAATTGGGGGTTTGGGTAGAATTAGGGATTTTTGTATAATTGGAATTTAGACCTCGATTTGGAGTCGGATTCCGAAACTAATTACATATTTGGGCTCGGGGATGAATGGGTAAATGAGTTTTGGTCCGAACCTCGAGTTTTGACCAAATGTGTCCGGGGTCGGTTTTTGACTTTTATTGAAAAATATTGGGAAACTTGTAATTGTGCATTGAAATTGATTTTTTTAGCGATAATTGATATTATTAAGTTAATTATGACTAGATACGGATGGTTCGGAGGTGGAAACTAAGGGAAAAACGGTGTTTGAGGCTTGAATTCGGCTGTGGAATCGAGGTAATTGTATTGTTGCCTTATTTGCTATGTGTTTGGTTGTTGAGTACGATGTATAGGTGAGGTGACGAGTACCTATGCGTTGTCGTTGGGTCATAGCATGCGAGTGAGTCTTATACTTATGACAGTTGTATTCTTTATTCGTATTGTTCATGCTTAAACTGGTTATTCTTCATGTTAAACAAATCTTATCATGCTTTTCCTGGAATTAGATATTAGTTGAGTATTGACTCAAGTTGAGATTTATATTGTGAAATTTAACATTTTAAAACGAGGTTGGTTATTGATGATTTCCCTTGCCGGGTTGTTATTGTTCTGTTGTTTGGGTGAGGAAGAGTGTAAAACACGAAAGGTGATGTCGTGCAATGTTTTGTAAGTGAGTGTTAATGCATGAAGGGTGATGTCGTGCCATATCATGCGAGTGTTAATGCATGAAGGGTGATGTCGTGCCATATCCTGTGAGTGTTAATGCATGAAGGGTGATGCCGTACCATATCATGTGAGTGTTAATGCACGAAGGGTGATGCCATGCCATGTTATCAGAGAGTTAATGGACAAAGGGTGATGCCATGCCGTTTCTATTGTTTCTTATGGTAAGAACGAGAGTAAAAGCACGAAGGGTGATGTCGTACACATGTTTTGCTATGTTATTACTTCTGTTGGTGCAAAGCATGATATTTACTGCATTTCTTTACTGTACTATTTTCAGGTTTGATATTTCCCCTCCGCATGTTTTCCCCTCCCCGTTATTATCTATTAAATTTCCATTTGTAAAATATGAAATAATTGCCAATTCCCGTTTGTGCTTCTATTCTTAAAGCACCGGACAGGTCTTTATCGCGTTCGCGATACATTGCAGCCATAAGGGCCTTCGCGTTCGTGAAGAGCTGCTCGCGTTCGCGATGGCCTATCCCCCTGACCATCGCGTTCGCGAAGAGCAACTCAATGGTTCCCCAGCCCACCTCCATTTTACTCTACGCGTTCGTGTGATGCCGATCGCATTCACGAAGAGCAGCCCCCCTGTGCTCGGCGTTCGCGACCTTGGCTTCGCATTCGCGATGAACAATCCCCTCCCCAACCCAGGTCACACTTCGCGTTCACGAGAGTAAATTTGCGAACGCGAAGAAGGAAAACCAGAAACACTGACTGCAGCAAAACACACTAGATTTCTAAGTCTAAAACATCCCGTAGCCTATCCAAAACTCACCCGAGCCCTCGGGCTCTAAACCAAACATGCACACAAGTCGTAAAATATCATACGGACTTGCTCGCGTGATCAAATCACCAAAATAACACCTAGAACTATGAATTTAGCATCAAATTACATGAAATTTTTAAGAAAGTTCAAAAGTTCTATTTTCTCAACCAAAAGTCCGAATCACGTCAAATCAGTTCCGTTTCTCACCAAATTTCACAAATAAGGCATAAATATCATAACGGACCTATACCGGGCTCCGGAACCAAAATACGGACCCGATACCAACGAGACCAACTACTAACTATTCTCTCAAAACCATTATAATTTCAGTTTAACAATTTTAATCAAAAAATTATTTCTCGGGCTAGGGACCTCGGAATTCGATTTCGGGCATACACCCAAGTCCCATATTTTATTATGGACCCTGCGGGAGCGTCAAAACACGAGTCCGGATCCGTTTACTCAAAATATTGATCGAAATCAACTAAAACCAACTTTTAAAGCAAAAATTATTATTTTCTCAAATTTTTTACATAAAGGCTTCCCTTAAACGCGCTTGGACTGCGCACGCAAATCGAGGAGAAATAAGATGAGGTTTTGAAGGCCTCAGAACTCCGAATTGGGTTCTAAAACACGAGATGACCTTTTGGGTCATCACTGTTCGTGTGATGAAGTTAAATACAAGCAGAGGTCTTTGAAATTATTTCTAAATTTTACACATTGAAATAATCAGGCGACTTAAAAGATAACTTTGCACTGTCCCAAGTTAAAATGCATTTGTTTTTAGTAAATACTTACCGTAGTATTTTCCTATTTCCTTGGATGGTAGAATTGAGGGACAATCTTCTCCTTTCTTTTTGTCAATCTTCATGAATACATAGTTGCACATATGAAAGAGACATTATCTTTCGGAATCCATGATATATTCTAGGAGTTCGTACTACACCTTTTTAAAAAATAAAAAATAAACATCAAAGTAGCCAATACCATTATAGTGGTCAAGCATTCATTTGATTATGTGATAACAATATACAAATCTATAGACCTGAAAATATGTAAAGAACTAGACCAAAACTAGACTCGAGGGAGCTTGGTGCATTCTAAATATCAGAACCAAGCTAACTCTACATTATTAAATGAGCTCACTTATTTACAAGTCAAGCTCACAGATATCATATTTAATAACGTGTAAAGGAGAAGCTTACAGGTTCCCTGTAATTGTTACAAAAGGAACTAATCTTCTATAATCTCTCCGTTTCCCAAGTGGACAACTATCAAGCACCCTCCCTAGCATCAACCGCGTGTTTTGCAATGCTAATTCTCTTGCTGACAAACCCGATTCAGATGCATTAGATTGTCCCGCTGGCGCTGAACCTGCTCCAAACCCGAGGCCCATTGCAAACTGCAATGGTCCACTTCGAGCCTTAAATGAGGTTTGAGGTGCAAGACTCTTCTCTTCGGTGCTAACGAGCCCATACTCAAATTGCCCCAGCTCATTAGGATGTGATCCAGGTAAAGAGCTACAACTGTGTAAGAGCGCTTCCAACACACTAAGTGCCTCCCAACACAAAGGGCTTTCCACCAACTGAGATACAATTGCATATAATTGTGGACTCTGAGCAGCATCCACTGGAGTATGCTGAAGCAATGCCTTCAGCATAAGAAGGATAACACGATGATATTCCACTGGCCCTCTTTCAAGAAGCCGTAGGAGGTGCCCAAATGCCAGAGTTGAGTGCTTGGGGAACCATTCATTGCATAGTAATGGTGAAACACAAGCTAAAAGGTTTTCTATTCTTTTGATCTCACCACGGGAGTAAGCCATAAAAACAGTAGCTAATTCATCCATTGATTTTGATTGACACCAGACGGCTATATTGGCTGCAACAGAGCAAGCCTTATGATGTTGCTGCTGTAGTGGTGACATAAACCCCATAACTGCATCCTGGCTGAGCTGTAAGCAGAGCCAGGGAAGCAAGCCTGTAATGTGCATCAAAAGGCGTGTTTCTGCATCACCGAAGATGGAATCGCACGAAGGCACTGTGATCCTCGATAGAAGCTCAACAGAAACACCATGACTGACAGTGGACATAAGGCCTTTAAGAACCAGTGGCTGCACTCCTTCAAAGACTGGGAACTTTGCATTTGACGCTGATGGCTCACAAGCATTCCGTGATTCCAGACGTTGGAAGTCAGAACTGTCAGAAACACTTGAATCAAGCTCATCTCGAGGCATACTTGAAAGAAGCACATTCTCTGTTGTTCGATCTCGGAAAGATAAACGGTCAATAACCCGACGAAAAAGCTCCAGCACTTGACAGTACACATGGACAAAATCTGTATGCATCATGGCCACACAACCCCAGAAAAGCTGGGGATAGAGTATAACCTTTTCTGGTTCCATATTCTCCACCATCACCTGTAATGTCAACAAGATCTCCATAACAAAACCTAAAACAGCTGGTATAGGATTTCCCAAGCACCTGTGAAGACAACGTAGCAAGGATACACATGCATCATTTGTTACACCAGGCCTTAGTGAACGGTAAATCTGGTGAGAGCGGCAGGCCAAATGCCTAGATGTGCACTCCATAGCCCATTTAAGTGCCTCTGCTCCCCAAGTTTCTCGGAGATCTCCTTGAAAGAAGATAGCATCCACCATACTCTGCACCAGAGCAGACAAGAGTGCTGCGCTTGGTAGCTCCGTCCTCACTACCGTGGGGTCCTCATTCTCCCACATCATGCTACCCCGCTTAGATTGAACATACTTTATGAGGCTTACTACTTGCTGCTTGTTCTCTCCATCATTATTTTCAACATCATATAACTCCAAATGACGCCCTGCAAGGGAATACAATAGATTAACAAGCAGATGCTGACAATGCTCCAAGACAATATCCTCTGAACTATCCATTGATACAAAAGTGACATGAAAGAGCAAAGGTAAATGCTCCCGGAAGTCCTCATCGTTCTCATAAGCAATTTCAGCAAGTAGAATCAAAGCTATGTCTGCATGAGAGAGCAAGTGCTGCTGATGTCCTTGCAATGCTGATTGAAGTTCTTTTGCGTTGATACCGTGCATAACAGTCCCAGAATGCAACCCATCATCCCCAGAATTTGGAGTGTCAATGAAGTAGTCTCCGCTGTCTCGAGAGCGATGACGACTTCGCATACTTCCGGTTGAACTCCGTACTCCCATTAGTGGCCCTGACATGTTGACCAGTGATGGAAGAAGTTGGCCAGACCGACCAGCAGTTACCGGGACAATATTCAACTCAGGAGGCATAGGAGTCAATGGGCCTGAGGCACTTCTCCCTCCAACAGCTGCTGTTCTCCAGCTCAAGCTCCCACTTGTGTTCCTTAGTGGACCATCAAGGGACCCGCGAACTAGTAAAGGTGACATGTGAGGTTGACTCTCTACAACTGATGTGACTTGAGCAACAGAAGGGCCTTGAGAAAATTCCAACACGATGTTTCCATTTCCCTCACCTTGGTTGGCACTAGGCCTCAGAGGTTCTACACTGTCGAGCATTCGCTGAGCCAGTTGGTAAACCAAGTGATCAATAGTACGTTGGGGGCATATACGAGCTAAATATAAACTTACTCTTTTGGCAACAGAGAAGTATGTAGCAAATGCGCCACTTATTTCTGCTGATGCATTTGAATCACAATCTTCAATACCTTTTGCAATCAAAAAATCTAAAACTGGACTTATGTTCCTGGGTTTGCTGGCAATTGTACTCCAAAGCTTCTCAATTTCATCAGGAAATTGATCACCATGCCGCCATGTAACGTAATAAAGACTTTTCAAAAGTCTATCACTCCATCCAGAGTCCTTGAGTTTCCAGAAATTGAGGTTCTCAATCCATGGAGCCATGCACGTCAAGACTTGATGCTGTGCAATTATATCGACTGCATCAAGCTGCCTCTGCATGATTTCTTCACAAAGCCACTGACTCAGTTCAGGGTGATCTTTAGCAAGTTTGCAAGAGAGTTTGTACTGGAACTGCTGATATGAGTCAGGAAGGTTCCCTACAACAGCAGCTCTGTAGCCTCCTGAACCCTCCATGCCATCCTCAGCCCATTCACGGACAGAAAGCGTCTCAAGCATCTGAAGGGCATCATCACGAATTTGTCTAGAAGGATCTACAACCTTGTAGAGGATCAGGCTTAAGAGTCTCTGAATTTCACATTTCGGTATCTCTTGACGCATATAAACTTCTGCTAGCACACAGAAGTAGCCATCTGCAATTGCAGCATCTGAGTAGTAGCACTGTACCAAATCCAAACTTAAGTGCTTCAGAGGTATAACAACATGAACAAGAAAAATCTAGCAAGGGCAGAGAAGGTTAAATATAACTTGCTGCACGTAACTACAACAAATAAGTTGGTGAACTTCAATCTAAGCTGTATATCAAGTAGGTAGAAGTAAATGCAACACTGAAAATGCTAAAAGAAGGTGATTGAGACACCTAATGGATACAGACACATTTCATTTACTTAAATAGAAAACCATCAAAAGATAAAGATTAATCAAAATGGCATACCTCATGACAGCATTATGTATGTATACCTCATAACACCAAGTAAAAATCGTCAAACAATAAAGATTAATCCAAAGGGCACACCTCATGACAATCACATTAACAATCACATTTAAGATGCTTAATCCGATCATACAAGTGCAATTTGAACACAGATCATTAGTATTAGCATAAGCAAACAAGTGTAGTATATAATAAATGAATAAAATACATGCATAGAGAAGTCCTACAAGACCGATGGAAGAGAAGAGGTGAAAAGGCTATCGAGGCAGAATTCTTTTTCTCTTTCATAGCGCTGCACAATGGAGGCATTGTAGTGCTAGACCAGATTTACCAGCGGACAGTTGAAAAACAGTAGAAGAAAAGAAAAGGAGAAGAAGGAGCACCTGATCAATGCAAGCAGGAAATAGGTCCAAATTTGTTAGAAGAAGATTTCTTAAAGCTAATTTTGCAAGTGAAACTCGAAGATGACTTCCTCTGTGCCTATCACGACCAGTTGTTCCTCTGCCACTTTCACCAGTGAATCTTGAATAAGATGGAGTTCTTGGATCAGCAGGTGAATAACCAAACGGAGCCCTTGGCGCAGGCTCAATGAATAGGCTATTAATCCAAGATATTACACGCCCGCTCATCTTTCTTGCATTGTCATCAAAGCACGGGCCATACAATAGTGAAGCCATTGCATTTGAGGAAGCCCACTGGATTGCCTCTACCTGTTCACTCAATTCTTTATCAAATGATAATTTGTCCAAGGAGTCTTTTGATCGAGAGTGCTGAGCAGACTTGTATCGCTCCACTTCACGTCGATAATCATTAACACCATCCTGATTCCAAATATTGCTAGCATCATCGCTCCAAGTGAGAAGAAGATCAAAGAGTCGCCTCCTTGTTCTAATATCAAATTTCTCCGATTTGGACTCAACAAATTCAGGGGCAAGGGATCTCAGTACAGAAGCAAGTGCATAACGGAGGGGTTGCATATCTTGGAAACTCTCTGCAGATGCTGTTAATATCTGTCTGGTTGTATCTTCAATGAACTTTAAATAATGTAGGCGGAAAACTGGTTTCCTACTAAGCATTCCAGGCCATATATTCTCAGCAACTGTGCGGTATATATTCGCAATGTGGATACGAAGTTCTTCTCGACGGGACCTTTGGCTCTGCAACGAAAACATTGAATATCTACTTAAAGATCTGACTGGACATATATGTATACCAAATAAGTAACGTGAAAATGAATACCTATAACTACATACCCAATCAGGCACACAAAAAGTTCAGCACAGCATCTTGAAAGACTGTTGTTGTAATTACAGAGAGTTTCATGCCAAATATTCTATTAGCAAAAATATGGAAATTCTTTTGCCAATATAATAGACTCATTAGTTTACAGAAGATGAACTTAGTGTCAAATTGCAGTTTGCTTAAAATCGATTATTAAAGGTACTCGAGATTAATGAACACATCAAGATTTTCAGATATAACAGAATTGGCTCGAGAAGATCACCAGCAATATTATCTCCTGCCATTAGCATGCAAGAAATGTGTTTTGCAAACCTGAGCATTGTTATAAGGATGACGTTAAACATACACCTGTTAGCTGATGTAAACAAATCATGTATGGAAAACTCATGATGCTATCTCTTGACTAACAAGTTTGTCTACTACCACTTTGCATCAAATTGGGGGCTGCATCCGCTTGAATAACTCAAAGGGTTAAGAAGCTCCATGTTCACACTGTTCGCAGAACTCTGTGCCATGAGGTATATAGAACCTCATAACACTCCGCCGCCACTCCAAAGAAGGAGAAGAATCCAAGGAAGAATCAACCACTCAATTACAGACATCATAGCAGGCAAGCTGACACAAAGGAGTTAAATGATGGGGAAGTATCAAAAGAAGTACCTTCCATTTTGGTTTCCCTTCTGTCTCCAGAGAAACCTCGTCGATGAAAGATGCAAGCTCATTGAACATGACTTCACATATTTCAAGATGTGCATGGCCAAGAGCCATTGTAGCTGCATGCTAAAAAAGGCGAAAAGAACAAATTACTTGACACATCGTTAAACATAAAATGAAAACTTTTGATTCTCTTCTACTCTCAGGTGCACGATATACTATCACACACCATAACCCCAGTTTCCTGGGCTCTTATTCTCATAAAAATATTTCAGAGAGTAACAAATCCTTGAACAACTTTTTCAATACGTATAATTATAACAGTATCTCAAGTGCTCCTGATAATAACCAGTGTCATCACATGGGGCTGCTGAAGGATTATTTATCAAACTGAGAATTTTTATCATAACGAGATCAACTCTTGTGCTTTAACAGTTTTTCAAGCTCCAAAGGCATTATATAATTGTCCTAGATAGTGGCAGGAGGAAGTTTGAAAATCAAATTTAGTCAAAGGATTCTAAAAGGTTCTCATGAAAAACACAGTAAGAAAAAATCTCGTAGCGCTATCAATTTCTCATTAGATTGTTAATATACTATTGTAAGCTCCAACACTTACATTGAGAAATAGACACATAGAGACAATATGACAACTGTATTACCCATCTGAAAGGTTTTCTGTAGCCACTACTTACTATATTTGGTTCGGAACCAGACTTTAAGGATGGGAAGATTAGATGGAAAAGTTCTTTTGTAGCTGCTGAACCACCACCTTCTTTACTATCAGGCGGACATGAGCATGCGAACATTCCATACATCAGCCATTGATCTAGCTTGTTATCTGTGTCCTGTGATTGATGGGCCTTTCCGCCCAAATCCGAAGGAGTGATATGAGCAAGCCGCTGAATAACTTCCAATCTGCAAGTAGCATCAAAATAAGATGGAAGATTTAGCCATCTTCATAAAATTACTTGAATTTGAAAAATAAGGAGCTGCATCAATGAACAAGAAATGGAACTTGAAATATTTGTTTTCTGAGATAATGACCAAAATACCCCAGCAAAAGGCATATATCAAGGTGGAATTCTTGATATTCATCAAGCAACAAGCAATTCAATGCACAAACATAATGTTCATCTCATCCTAAAATACAGCACATGTTTATTCTAAGTCAAATTAGATGTGTAGATTTTTCTTGCAGAGAAGAGAAACTAATTTATGATTCTAAGGAAAAGTAAGTAAATATGGTAACATGAAAGTGTAGTTGGATCATTCCACAACAGAATTTTTTTACTTTCCCTAGTATACCCAAGAGGTGATGATAAAAGATAGATGACACTCTAAAGTGGAAAGCATGGCACACTTTCACGTTTAACATGTCTATATTTCCACAACTGGCTTACTTTGCATCCTGAACAGAACTCGGGCACAGCTCAGCAGCGTACTTGACAAGCTCACTAAGACAACGGGCCCATCTGTGCTTATCGGGGCTATCAAATAGTATAGATTGGAGAGTAACATCAGGGGGTACAGGATCAGACTCGCGCCTCAGATCAAATGGACGCCCCGAATCCCAGTAACAACTCTGAACTATGTCATCCTGCAAAATAGCATACCTCCTTACTAGATATATACCTGAATTTCCTAATTAGAAATAACAGAAGTACCCGAATGTTCAGTGTTCAGAATGCACTACATAAAGAAATAACTGGTACCCACCCCATTCTCTTCTAAAACATCAATTATAAATATGGGTTCAGCTTCATTTTTCAAGATATGATCTGATCGCTCAAGCAATGAAAGTTCCCTAATATCATTTCGCAAAGCACGAACACAACGCAGTAACTCCAGTGCTGTGTGCCGAATCTGACTATCCACGGAGCTAAGGAATATAAGACCAACTGCATCTATCTCTGAAGCATGGAATTCAATTGTCTGTGAGTGATGGAAAGAAGACTTCTTGAATCCCTCAGTTCTCTGCACACGCTTTGCATCTGAAACATCATACTCCACCATATCATCCGTTAGGCAAGCTCTCCAAAAACACATGAGCTCCAAAAGGCGCTTCAGAGACGTTTGAATAAGAAGAGGGAACTCATCTGGAAGACGTAAAATAAAGTTTGCCATCCCTCTCATAACTGCAAATCGACGGTGTGGTAGGTATCTTACAATGCGATTGAGTACCTGTACAGCTTCCTCACGCACACCTGGATCGATACTGATGCCATGTTGAGGTATTATCCCAGTTATTTTATCACTTCGGCCAACTTCTTCAATCAGATATGGTATACACTTCAGAACTGAGCGGAATAGATAACCCTGAGACTTCTCCTTTGTTACAGCATCTGGCGCACAAAAGCATTTATATGTACACTTATTTGGCACAAAATGCACTTCCTCAGACAATTTAGAGAAAAAATTCAAGAGAAGATGTCCAAAGATGAGATAAGAAAAATATTCTCTAGGGGATTAACAAAATGTGAAAAGGCAAGTTTCCTAAGAGTTATGGCCGAAAAGGTGTTGGATTGGTGAATAAACATTCAAAGGCTTGATTTTAAAACCCAAACTATAAACATTGATTTGGTTTGTACAATATTTATAATGTAGGTTACAAAATCTCTTTATCAAACAAAGATTTTTGAAACCTGAGCCATAAAAATTAAATTGCAGGATAACTAACAGAAAAGCCAAAAGAATGTCAGTCGACAGTAAAAGGCCATAAAATTGTGAATTTAGAATCTGAACTACAGATAACCAAAGCATAAAGTTTCGCAACTGTTAACTCACAAATAAGATTGATCAAGTACTACTTTTACATAAACTACTGCAAGACATAACACAAATAAACACGCATGCCTCCTCTCCAATAATTTAAGCTTTTAGATGTGGTAGTCACACAATTCAAATATGGTACTAAAGCAGATAGCGGTCTAGGATTCAAGTCTCACCATGACCCATTTGAAAAAGAATTTCCATGTGTTTAGCCCAAGAAAAAAGAGTCAAGCCCGCACATGAAGTGGTGTGTTGCAGACCAATATAAATAAATAAATGTACTGCTCTAATAACTTAAACTTTTTAGATGAGGTAATGACCTGATGAAAAAGAATGTATAGAGGGTTGTTTGGTCGGTGGAGTAAGGAGACTTAATCTCAAGATAAAATTCAGCATTGTTAGTACAATGTTTGGTTGCTACTTTTCTTTCCTTATAAATAATACCCACATAAGTCATGCCGGAATCTGTACATTATATTATGCGGGGTAGAATGTGGGTTAAGAATGTGAGTATTATGGATCAAAATATTAAAAGATCAAAACCAAACCTAATAACGGTAAACAAACTTTTGTTTTTGTTTAAGAAGTAAACACATATTTCAAATTATACATTGTGTACTAATTTGTAATATATCAAAGAAACAAACATCCAACAAGAAATAATCCATGTTACTAATTTTTGTATTACTAATCTCAGCATTATAATCCCTACATTACTATTACATTACCATCACTGCATAACTTCTTTCTAGACCAAAAGACCCCTAAACGTTTTAAGCATTTCCAATTTAAGCTAAGTGAGGAGGCTCTAAAATCTCGAAGGCAACCATTGAGGCTAAAGTCACACGATACTAATTCCTTGATAGGTGAGCCATTTGTCCCGTGCAGACCTTATGGGTCGAGCTTTCCAACAATACACTTTAATTTCTAATAACACATCTTCAATGCTCTGCACCTTCGGATATCCAACGTTGTGCAACCATAAACACTTTATTCTTAATCTGTTTTACGTATTTGACTAAAAATTACAGATATTCTTTAATTTTTCTGAATTTGGTGACTTAGTATGTTGTTATGTACAATGTTACTGTTCCAAGATACTTAAACAAATCATGGACATATTGCTTTTGATATCAATATTTTATTTTCAATATATTTTAATTGGTAATTTATTTTAATATTTTAACTTCTTGTTTTCTTTTTTAAGCTTAATAACAAAAAATGGAGGGGATTATGAACAGAGCCTTGGAGCTAACACTTCATTGTAAAAGATTGATAAAAAGAAACAGCCATAGCAAAGAGACAGACTTCGTAACTGAAAATCAGCTCAAGTATTCTCCTGTGAGCCTCATATTTGCACTGCAGCCACACACCTGAAATTAGAAATCATATCTTTGCTCAACATTGTTTTTTTATTGTTTTTTTTTATAATTATCTTTGGTGAGAATTGTTAGAGGACGAAGAACTGGAAATGGGTTTTACATCCGGACCTGCCTTCTTGTTTGCAAGGATAGGAAGGTTGTACGGCATAGCCACTAGGAGGAAGCAGGGCTTCAGATCAAAACCAAGGTGAAGGGAGCATCGGCTATATCCAATTTCCAGATATTTTAGCATTGACAGTTGGTTTTTGTTTTTATTTTTAATGAAAGCAACTGGTGGCCACAAAGGAGATTGGTGGTGGAATGCAGTTGTCCAAGATAAAGTGGAAGCGAAGAAGGCGGCGTACCTGCAATTCGTAGGGAGCTCTGGAGAGGAGGAGAAGAGAGCGAACAGTGAGAGGTATATAAGGTAGCTAGGAAGGAGGCGAAGATGGCAGTAATGGAGGCTAAGACGACAGCTTTTGCTCGTCTGTATGAGGAACTAGGGAACAAAGGAGGGGAGAAGAAGTTATTCCGACTCGCTAAGGTTAGAGAGAGGACGGCTCGGGATCTGGACCAAGTGAGGTGCATAAAAGATGATGGCGGCAAAGTTTTGATGGGGGATGACCAGATTAAGAGGAGATGGCAGACCTACTTTCTAAATGAAGAAGAGGATCAGGATATTGTGCTAGGTGAATTGAGGAATGCCAACAGCCCCCATGAATTAAGTTATTGTAGGGACATTGAGGTCGATGAGGTCATGGAGGCAATGCGTAAGATGAGGAGGGGCAGAGCTACCGGGCCAGACGAAATTCCGGTTGAACATTGGAGGTGTGTGGGTAGAGCAGGCTTGGAATGGCTTACTGGGTTGTTTAATGTTATATTCAAGACTAATAAGATGCCTGAAGAGTGGAGGTGGAGTACAATGGTTCCGCTGTATAAGAACAAAGGCGATGTTCAGAGCTGTAACTATAGGGGTATCAAATTATTGAGTCATACCATGAAAGTCTGGGAGAGAGTAGTAGAAATGAGAGTGCGAAGGACGGTGTCTATTTCAGATAACCAGTTCGGGTTCATGCCGGGGCGATCTACCACAGAAGCTATCCACCTTATTAGGAGGATGATGGAACAATACAGGGATAAGAAGAAGGATCTCCACATGGTGTTTATCGATCTAGAGAAAGCGTACGACAGGGTTCCTAGGGAGGTCCTATGGAGATGCCTAGAGGTTAAAGGGGTCCCGGTTGACTACATTAGGGTGATTAAAGACATGTATGATGGAGCTAAGACTCGGGTTAGGACAGTAGGAGGCGACTCTGACCATTTTCCGGTTGCTACGGGGTTGCACCAAGGGTCTGCGTTCAGCCCTTTCGTATTTGCTCTGGTGATGGATGCCATAACACATCATATTCAAGGGAGGTGCCATGGTGCATGCTATTTGCTGATGACATAGTCCTAATTGACGAGACACGACGCGGCGTCAACGAGAGGCTAGAGGTTTGGAGACATGCCCTTGAGTCTAAAGGTTTCAGGCTAAGCAGGACGAAGACGAAATACCTCGAGTGCAAATTTGGGGCCGAGCCGACGGAAGCAGGAGTGGAAGTGAGGCTCGACTCTCAAGTCATCCCTAAGAGGGGCAGTTTCAAGTACCTTGGGTCAGTTATTCAGGGGACCGGGGAGATCGACGAGGATGTCACACATCGTATAGGGGTGGGGTGGATGAAGTGGAGGTTAGCAACGAGAGTCTTGTGTGACAAGAAAGTGCCACCGTTACTAAAAGGTAAGTTTTATAGAGCAGTGGTTAGGTCTGCTATGTTGTATGGGACAGAGTGTTGGCCGGTTAAAAATTCACACATCCAGAAGATGAAAGTAGCAGAGATGAGGATGCTGAGGTGGATGTGCGGGCATACAAGGATGGACAAGATTAGGAATGAAGATATTCGAGAGAAGGTGGGTGTGGCCCCATGGAGGACAAGATGCGGGAAGCAAGACTCAGATGGTTCGGACACATTCAGAGGAGGAGCACTGATGCACCAGTGAGGAGGTGTGAGCGACTGGCTGTGGTGGGCACGAGGAGAGGTAGAGGGAGACTTAAGAAGTATTGGAGGGAGGTGATCAGGCAGGACATGGCACGACTTAGGATTTCTGAGGACATGGCCCTTGATAGGGAATTGTGGAGGTCGAGCATTAAGGTTGTAGGTTAGGGGGAAGTTTGTGAATATTACTACAGCGCACTAGAGGGAGACTAGCCATTTAGGAGTTAGACTTAGGATGCTACTGATCAGCTACTGATGCAGGGCTGTATCTATTGGATATTAGTATACCTTACATCCTTTTCGTATTTCCTATATTTCTTATATTGTTGTTATTTTGTTATTTTATGTTATGTATTTTATGTTATTTACTATGAGTCTATTGATAGTACTAATATATTGTCTCTTGTTGCTCTCTTGAGCCGAGGGTCTCCTGGAAACAGCCTCTCTGCCCCTCGGGGTAGGGGTAAGGTCTACGTACATATTACCCTCCCCATACCCCACTTGTGAATTATACTGGGATGTTGTTGTTGTTGTTGTTGTGTTTAATGAAAGCAACGCCACTTGGTTTTGTCTCAGGCACATCAACCACAATATATTATCATTCTTGAGTAACAGAAAAATAAAGAAACATATATTCAACCAACAATATATTTCTTGTACTTGCATTGCCCACAAGAAGCCATCTGAATCACAAAATCAAATTGACCACAGCCAAATTCAAGGTTCTACCAGTGTGAGGATTACAGAGGCAATGGATTGGTGTATTTTAGTTGAAAAACCACATATCATCATTCACAATTTTTTAATACATGAAACAGACAAGAAGCAAAGAAATCCAAGAGGCTTAACCAAATTAAGTAAATATATGCGGTTTCAAAGAGGTATGTCTCTACAGGCCTATGGTGAGTATAACAGCTGACCAACAAACAATACCTTCAGAACAGTAATAATGTATCTCAAGAAGATTGTAAATAAACCAAAGAATTACATATTTCTTAAACTGAATTCTGAGAAACTGGCTAACCAATTCGACAAAACAAACATGCAAGTTGCCTCATATAAAGGTTCAGGACAATAAGCTATCGTACTTAAGGCAATTACCTATGGTTGTCCTTGAAGAAGTAAGAAGAGCCTGGCTGTAGGTCTTGTGACAAGATCTCAAAATTGACTCAATTGCAGCCTTCACTTTTGGGATGTAGTGGCCAATACCACGAGCTACCAATTCATATCATACAAAATGATGAGTTCAGAATAACAGGGCGCCAAAAAATGAATAAAGAATACCAAAAAACTAAGAACGTCATAATTACCATGAAGAATTTCCAACCCAACATGCTGGCTGGTAGGAGACATGACAATGGCAAGCAAAGCACGAAGACCAATAACTTTGGCTTCGCTTGGACTATCTTGCTTCAGCAATTCCAATATTGTATGATTCATAGCAAAATCGATGTTGTGTTCAGCTATGGTCACACAGAATTCTACTAGTTTATCGTGTTGCACATCCTGTGTAAGCATGCCTTTTCTGAGAACTGTAAGGAGTTGCGACGACACACTGTCTAGGTAATCCCATACACGATTTGGAGGCTGGGAATCACCATGAACGCCCAAGTAAAATCTCAGTACGCGGTGTAAACAGTCTAAGGCCATGAATCGATGGCTCTTGTCCTACAGAAAAAGCAATGTTATATAATGCTATGTTCTTACCTATACCAACTGCATAAGTAGATAACCTGACTCGGTTGATGCAAAAGAAAAGTAAGAAGCAGCTACAGTGAGGTTTTGCTTTGTTCCTAAAGTTTCACAGCTTACCCTCAAATGCTTATAGAGTTGCTCCATGTGAGGACCAAAGTTACTGAGGAAAACATGCGGATCACCAAGACACAGAAGAAGTGTAACTAATGGATATCCAACCTGGGATGCAGAATATATACAAATTAGATAAAAACCCAACAATCTAGAAACAGAAAAATATGTGAGAACAACAATCAATGGAGGAAAATAATGAATGTTAATATTAGCACTTTGATCTGGACTTTTCACACGCTAAAGAATTATGAACAGAGTCCACTTTTCTATGCCTCTTTTTCTCTTCACTATTTATTGTTTCTTTTTGGCTTTCCCAGGGGTTTAAAGAATTTGAATCAATACATCCTAAATCCACATGAAGTTAGGGAAATAAAGTTTAGGATTGGACATCATACATGAGGCTCATTATATTGGAGTTTTCAGCTACATAAAACGAGAAAAGTTTTCTGAATCTTGAGATTCTTAATTATGACATAATCATTAAATATTACTCTCCACATAATTCTTAATTATTCTGGAGCATTAGGATTTTTCTACTCAATATTCTTAATAATTCTCTAGATACTTAGAAATCCCTTCCAACAATGCGGTGAAACTTGAGTTTGCTTATTTTGCAAAACAACAAACACTAAAAACTCACCAGAATAATAAACCAATGGCTTGAATACAACAACAACCCAGTGTAATCCCACAAGTGGGGTCTGGGGAGGGTAATATGTACGCAGACCTTACCTCTACCCGAGGGGCAGAGAGGTTGTTTCCAGGAGACCCTCGGCTCAAAGAGGCAACAAGAGACACTATATTAGTACTATCAATAGACTCGTAATAAAACAACATAAAATACCATAAAATCCATAACATAACATAAATACCATAAAACAAAGTAACAGCAATATAAGAGATATAGGAAATACGAGAAAGATGTAAGGTATTAATACACAGCAAATAAAGCCCATCATCAGTAGTTGATCAATAGCATCCTAAGACTAACTCCTAACTGGCTAGTCTCACTCTAGTGCGCTGTAAAAAAGACATCACAATTTCCCCTAACCTACAACCTTAATGCTCGATCTCCACAATTCCCCTAGCCAAAATAGTGTACTATCACCAGAATGAAAAGGGCGGGAATTCTTTCATTAAAAAAGTCACAGGTAATTGCAAATTGAAAGAAAACTTCTTGTAACATACACAAAAATACATTCTCAATCACTGAAAAGAAGTATAGTCATGCAAATCTCCAGAACATATTAACGTAACTGTAATTGGCAGTTGAAGAGTATGAAAAAGTCGACAAAACAATGAGAAGAATTCAATGTTTAGTGGAGGGTTCAAGAAGCAATACCATGAAGAGAAAGAGGAGACCGAGATTTTTCAGAACCATGATTGAAAATTCAATGTTAACTTAATGCCAAGATTCTATATCATGAGAAAAATCAGTTTTTTAGAGAATGATTTGCTAAGTTAACAAAATAGTAATCCAATTTGACACCGCTAGAACCCTGGAAGTGGAGCCGTTAGAAGAGTCACTGGAAAGAGACAAAGATAGTAAACTTATCCAAAAAGGAAAACTCCTGGGAAGAGGGCATAAGACTGCCTGCCGATAGGCAGATGTTAGGAAAATGAACTTTGGCCTAACTGCAACCCAAAAGTTAAGTCATGAGGTAAGTACTACCAAAAATCATATAAATAGACTACAATTGATCCCCACAAACAATGTTGCACATTCTAGGAGCCCTCTATATACTCAAGGCTGGAATGGATATCTAAATCATGGACGATATATCATGAGGGCCCAATATTGGGTGAACCAAGAATAGGGATGGGTTTGGCTCTGATTCCATGTTAAGAAAATGGGCCTTCGGCCTAACTTACTCTACCCCAAAAACTAGCCTTAATGTGAGGATTTCCCAAAGACCGTATAACAACATAAGTTAGTTATGTTGTAGGAATTTGAAGCTACATGACATAAGAAAAGTTTTATAATTCTTGATATTGCTAATTATGAACTAATCATTAAAAACAACATCATATTCTTAATTATACTCTTGACTAACACAATACTGTTAATGCATTTTAGAACTTCAACCTGGGATATAAACTTTTGCTGACTTATCGTATCCATTCTCTGGAAGCTAAACTTATTCAGTGCCCATTGAACAGAATAAATGAATCCAAATGAGATCATATACTATCGTTTCATGGATTCAGAGTTTTTCTTGCTAAAAACAGACTTACATAAAATAGATGAACCGGTCTATGGTCACCTTGTTTGACATGCTAGACACAATTTGATTTAAAAGTAAATCAATTGTTCAGAGTAAACAGCAAGCAATAGAAATTACTAAGTCAAGCCAGAAATTGAAAATGTAAGAAAACCTGCATCACTATAGACAACAGAATGTGAAAGAAACAACTTAGCCAAAATGACAGGACTGGAAACCATCTCACTTTGATGTAGAACAAACCATTAAATTTGTGCAGACAAAAACTTTTTGAGACTTTTCCACAGATTTGATCTTCTTTTCACCTCATTTACATTTGATCTTAGATGAAAAAACACCAGAGAAGACAGGAGGAAGTTCTCTAAAATGGCCTTTTTAAGACGCTTACAGCAATATGTTTGCTTTGCTTGTCCATCCAATGCATGAGTTGCACCCTTATTCGTGCCACAGCTTCATACCATAAAGTTAGTGCAGGATCTATGCCTGAAGGAGGCCATTGACCTTTTCCACTGTCCGCAAGAGGTGCTAAGATGTTTGATAGCATGTTGCATAAGGCATGATGAAGTTCGCTTTTTCGTTTATGAGGAGCTCGATTAAGTGGGTTAGCTTTAGCCACAAAGGAAGCTGAAGCATTCAGTCCACCCTCTGTCTTTACCTGGAAATATCTTTATCACCATAGTACCTCAATGGACATTAATTCAGCAAAATAAAATAAGACATACCCCAAGCTTCAGGTAGCGCATTCCGTTTATGATACTAAGTGTTTCACTTCTAGCAACACTAGTATCTATTCGGCGTGTGTTGAGTTCCATGAAGAAGCGTTCTGTCACTGAACTAAATCTGGTTACAGAGAGGGGAAGCGTTAACACCCACAACAATGAAGCATGAGGCTGAACTTCAGATTCTCACTGATCAAAATAATTTGGGAAGTACACAAACTCTATGATGTATATAGGGCACACACAAACGACTATCATGAAACTTGTTATTTTTTCACTTGACACAATCAGGGTAAAGTTGCAGAGGTATCATTTCATTCTTCTCTCTTCATCGACATTTTTATTCCATCCTCCTTAGAAAGATTTTTCCAATTAAGTTGGTATCAAGTGTGTGAGTTTCAAAAATATCGGACTACAGAAATGTACAAATACCATTCACTTACCTGATCCTCGATAGGGCACCAAGGAGTTGGGCAACCAGGTCCAGAAGAAGCCCCCGTAAATCAACCAATGAAGGGTAATCAACCTGGCTAACAACCCTGCAATAAGTAAATGTTGCATTATACCACAAAAACTTCAAAGTCAACAGCTTTATTTCCAATCCAGCATCTGACTCAAGAATGAGAATAAGTCAAGGTATATCAGATCATCTCTCTTGGCCATTGTAATGGCAATAAGAATATATTTATAAAGCAAAAAGTAATCAAGCTTGAAAGGTACAAAAACCTGATCTAGCCATCATATCACAAGCCTGCAAGATTAGAGACCAGTTTAGGCTAAAACGTCTAGTCCACATGACATGAAGGTAACTTCATACTGGAGTTCCACTTTTCCCACTTCACTATGCTAGAACAAGAAATACACTTTCAGAGGCATGCCCTCTCAAAAAAACCAGAGCCCAGTTCCACAGAATGTTTTGTGCACATGACACTAACCAGGAACTGTGTCACTTAGAAGTGAGATAAGAACAAGGTCTCACAAACATATGTACTACCTGAACATGTCATTGTAGGCATGCATAAACTAAAAAATAAAATAAGATATACCGGAGAAGGAAGATAATAGGAATTCGAAGATCAGATGTGTGGTTCTAGCAAAGAGGGAAAAACTAAAATAGGGGCCAAATGATCAAAAGTGGGGCAAAAGAGTTGTCAGTTCTTGTAGCTTTTATTCTGGAAACAGCAAAAAGGAAGTCGAGTGTCATGAATTTATAAATAGCTTGAAAAACTTTTACCTGTCTGCATTTATTAGCCAATCGAAAACAAAATTTTCAAGCCCAATCCAAAGCTTCTCTGCAGTTTCGAAAAGCACATTAACTTAATAAAACTTGGCTAGACGTCTAGGAAAAGGAAAATTTTGTTGATGTCATAAAATCTACAAATGTACCTGTAAGTCCTTCTTGTGGACAACACTCAACGAAGCGAATACATGCAGAGCAAAAGATGCATTCCACAGCAAGCTAAACCATCCAAGAAACTAGTCAGATGCTTAGAACAGAATTATAGGAGTATTTATTATGTGATACAGTTTGGTACAGTTCAGGTACAAACATGAATAGTTCACTAAATTATAGAACACTACATCTTCATTTCCTTTGTTATGTCAATTGAGTCTTAAAAATTGTACTTCCAAATAAGAAATTCTGTTGAAACTTTTGAGTCCATTTTCTCATAAGTAAACTGTCTTCTTTGTAATTTTCTTCAAACTTCCTACAGCCAACCCCATAAGGATCTAAAATTGGAAAGCTAAGTTCCTGTAAAGGTGAAAGGATAGATATTCTACTCACCTGAAAAAATCATAAAGCAATCACTTACTAACAATCTCAAGCCTGCAGGTATAAGTCTTCCGTTGCATGTAGCAAATAATAAAAACATATTCTAAGTGCTCAGTGAATGGAGAGCTTTGTGCAGATTTTCATTAACAATGAGTTGAGTTGAATCTCAGCTGATACATTGAACGGATAGGTTACTCAAATTGTTTTATCGACTATGTTTTGATGTCTAAGAGGAAATAAGTCAAAAGAGATATGCACGTTTGTTTTGCTTTACAAATTTGTCTTGAACAAAATGTGAAACTTTTTGGAAGAATATATTTATAATTGGGAGTCTCTTGTACCATATAGCTTTCTAGGCTCATCATTATGAAGCAATATGCAAATAGATTGGAGAACTATATCAAAATAATTGTATTCTTCGCACAGTTGAAATTTGCAGATTGCTGGTTAACTTTTCCTTTTCTTTATCCAAAATATTTATAATGAGCGATCAATAAAATGCAGTATGCACACTTTGATGCAACTAATGGATTGAAGAAAATGGCTGTCGTACACATTAACTCTGACAAAGGAAGCTAGCTAGAATCAACGCATAATAAATGTTAGAGGATGTCAATTCATAAATACTTGTGGTGATTTGCTCCCAAAATAGGTTCAAGCCGATAAATACATGTGATCTTCGCATAAATAGTCAAACAATCGCAATTTCCTAATTTCTTTTTCTTTTTAATAACCTGTGGCGTTCGGGCTAGCTTGCGCACCTCATTTTCCTACTCTCTAACCATCTTTTCTAGCTACATTTGTAAGTTTCATAATTCACTTCTTCTTTTTCCCTACGTTTTGTTTTACATAGATATATAAAACCAAATTGAAAGGGAAAAGACCCGGAATACAGTATTATTAGAGGTTTATATCACAAATGTAAGATCAATCTGATAGAATGGTCTTGCATCCATTTAATCCCATTAATTATGCAGCATTCATTTTCACGCAACTTGTTTTATGACAGGAAAATGGAAGAACATATAAAGTACATTGTGTGAGCGTAGATGCGGATGCTAAGATGAATGTGCGGTCATACAAGATTAGACAAAGATTAAAAATGATCACATTCGCCAGAATGTGCAAGTAGCACATGTTAAGGATTATGAGAAGGTCGCTTGAGATGGCTTGGTCATGTCCTGGGTCAACCTCTAAATGCACCGGTCCTTAGGTGTGAAACCATAATAAGTGAAGGTGTTAAAAGAGAACGAGGTAGACCCAGTGTTGTAAATAGCGCTCGCCTCAGCGCTAATAGCGTGAGGCGAGGCTAGGCGAGCGCCTCTACCTTTGTAGCGTGTGGCGACCTGTAGCGTGAGGCGAGCTGTAGCGTCGCTTTTTGCAAAAAAGAAAAGAATAAGGCAGTAGCAGCGATCTATTAAAACAAAAAATTAGGGCTCGCGATTTCTTTACTCTTTCTCCTTCAAGTCGACAACAAACCTACAGCAGACCAGCGATTATCTTTCTTCTTTCTTCATCAGGTATGCTTCTCTTCATCTCTTTTCTTCTTTCTTCTTCTCCTTTCTTCTTTCTTCGAGTTTCTGTTCTGTGACTCTGTCCAATTTTTTTTTCCTTCTCTCTTCTCTCTTCTCTCTTCTCTCTTTTTGTTTTGGGCTTTGTTTTTAATCGATGTTACTCTGTTTTTTCTTCCTTTTTCTTCTTCTTCATCTCTTCTTCTTTCTTTTTGTTTTGGACTCTATTTTTTATCGTTGCTGCTGCAACATAACAGAGTCTGTGTTGCTCTGTTTTTTCTTCTTTTTCTTTTTCTTCTTCTCTTTTTTTTGGCTCTGTTTTTTATCACTGCTGCTGCACTCAACAGATTAGTCTGAGAAAAGCTCTGTCTTTTCTTCAGTTCCGAGAGCTTCTTCAGTTCTTCTTCTCTTCTTTTTTTCTTTTTTCTGCTCTAAAATTTCCTCCTTTTTTTCAGTTAAAGAGTTAGAATTAATTGCATATTGACTTGATAATTTTTTCTTATAAAACAATATTGGAATGGCGTCATCCGATGAAAGGAAATTGTCTCAAAAGACCTACAATCTCTTGGAATCAATAAAGACTTAGCAAAAGATATGGCACCACAGAAGAAATAGATCTATAAAGGCGATACTAATTAGTTTGGAATATATTTTAGCCATGTTAATACGTTTACTTTATGTCCTATGTGTTATAGCCTTATAGGACTCTTTTAGCTCTAATAGAGATTCTTATGCCAGTAGTAAGTATGAATAATTTCTATTACTTTTCATTTTTATTTTTATTTTATATAATGTTAGCATGAGATGAATTTAATTGGAGAACATGGTCAATGAAGAGTCATATAGATGACCCTACTTGTTTGTGACTAAGGCGTTGTCATTGTCGTTGTTTTATATAAAGAACATTCCGTTAGCACTTGAATGCAAAAGCATTGTCAATACATGGAGATGAAGTGATGTAAAAATGAGTTAGTAGATTACAAACCTTTCTCTGAAATGTTGATGCATCATTTGCACCTTTGGGAGATTCGCTGTAACCAGCATAAGAATAATGATTATCATACAACTGTTAATAAAATAATTTCAACAATTAGAAACCTTAATATAACTCGTTTTATGAAGGTATTAAACAAGGAAAGAATATAAACAGAAGTTATTTCATGACAAATTTCGTCAGAATTAGATACCAGTATGCGACCCACTACATAAAGTGGAAAGAAGCTTCAAGAAATTTGAAGCAAAATTCAAGTGGTAACTTTTTCGATTAGTGAGGGAGCAGCTCCAATGTGGAATAAAGTTGGTCACAGGAGAAATACATAGAAAAATAATACACTCCATAAGACCCAATACAAGTGATTTATATTTGCTCTCAAGGATTCACCATCTAGAAGGATATCAACTGGATTTGGGATCAACTCAAAGTAGGCAACTACGGAAAACTAACTAAATTTTGAGTGAAAAATTGAAATGACTGCCTCCTTCTTGAAACTTTTTTTTAATAAAAAATACGCCCTCATCCCTCTCAATACTTCATCATGTCCGAAGGTGGAGTATGCCAAGCGTTTTTCTTAGTCACATTTTTTAAAATCTGGAATTTTAGATCAGTAACCTTTTCACAAAGTCAGCTCAATGTCAAACATTTTGAGAACTTCTCAATATGAGAGGTGTGGGGACACAGAGGGCAACAAGATAAAGTAATAACTAGTGACAACAATAATTGACAGCTAAAAGGTTTCTGAAGAAAAGCATTTAAAAATCCATTATTAGGCCTACTGTAGTTCTGATACCTCCCCATGAATGCTTACTCCCAAGGAAAAATAGCATGTGCAGGCCAAAGTACTCAAGAATAAAGGTATAGATTGCAATTGCTTAATTGGCGATTTTCTCCACACTTTTCGCTTCTCAATCAGTCTCAACAGAGCCAGCAGAAATAAAACTATTTAAAGCTGTATCTATTAACAGACAATGACTCAAGTTGTCATGCCGTATTCTTCTGAATAGGAAAGTAGCTATTGGCCTGTTGGACAGAGCGATGATAAAATTAGACATACATTTACCAAACTATTTGTTGATGCGTGACAGGTCTGCTAGTACAACTGTCAGAATGTATTTGCATGAATAGGAAACGCATGACAAAAAAAATACATCAATTTGAAACAGAAATGTACCTTTCTCTCCATCTTAGAAGAGCCTCTAGAAGAGGACCAGGCGTGTGCCGAGCAATCATAGCTAATGAATCCAATACTTGCTCATAGGCTGGATCTGATGGCCGAAGGTACTGGCCATCCTGTTTAAGTAAAAGGAATATCAGAATAATGCACAAACCAAGTAAAAATAAAATACTCATACACAACATACTCACAAACCCAGTATGTTCCCACTAGTGGGTCTGTATACGCAGACCTTACCCCTATAAGTAAAAATAAAATAATAACAAAATATTACTATCTTTTTAACATCTCACAATTTGTTTTCGCATCAGAATGCAGAAAAGAATCACACCAATGAAAAGCAGCGCAGATAACTGTATTACACCAGTTTATTGGTGCCAATTCACGAAGACTATGCTTCATCATTTCTCTTTCTGGTGCTAGGGAATAATTTGCTATCTTAGCCTTCTTATGAATAAGCATTGCAACACTGGCAAGCATCTCTCCTAGGAAGCTCTGAAGCTTATCTAGGTGAGACTAATATATACAGATGATATGATCCAGCAAATGATATCATCTTGACTTCACTATTAGTCTTACAGAAATTGTGAATCATCTAATTTGATGAGGCACATGGCAAATTAACTATCTCAATCGTGCAACAAAAAGTATAGCATTAAAAATTATGTTATGCACAAATACACAATGCAATATTCTCTGTCCCAATTTATGTGACTGTACTTGATTGAAAAATAATGGTTGAAACTGACAGAGTATACTAATGGAAACTTTACATGAAAATAGGAAATAGGGAAAATTGTAAAAAAGAATACCTGAGCTTGAGCAGTTTCAATGCGCCGTCTAGCAAGCGGAAGGAACCTCTGCAGCAATGCATCAACAATCAGCTTCGCTGCACTTCCTGCTTTCATTTTTCCCCCAATTTACAGCAATAGGTTCCAATTACAATCTGAGTATCATTTCAAATGACAAAAACTTTTTAAAGTTGTAAATTAGGATTCAAATTTCTTCATCTAAATAAAATTTGGTACTGCGATTGGCTCCAATCTCAGAATCTGATCAATTCTTCTTCGACTTCTATTTAGCAATTTGGATTTTTTGATTTTATAGTTCGATAATAGCGGAACCGGTTAGAAAAATTCAACTGTTTCTACCGGTTCAGCGCTGTTATTTTCTTGCTTTGCGCCTGCTGACTCGAGTATTCGACTTAGCTGTAGACCAGTTCTATGTCCTTTTCTCTTTTTCTTTTTTTATCCGGAAATTATAATTTAAGGTCCTTCATACCCTTGCTACTTGCTAGCTCCTATTAGCAAATCATACGCATTTGTCATTGACCTTGAATGGATTTGACGTGTTAAAAGATTTTGGAAAAATTGTCCAAATTTTCCCGGAGAATTACATCCCTTGTCACTTGGCCCAACAACTCATCAGAAAATGGCTCATATTTGAAACTCTTACCCAGTATAGCCCAGGTTATACATAATTTAAAAATTAATTTTTACCAATTAGCCCACCCCTTATTTCTTCGTTCCCCTTTTTCCTTCATTCCCCTTTTTTCTTCGTTCTTCTTCTCCTTCCCATGTCAGCCTTTGCACAACAAAATTTTTCTACTATTATTATTCTCCTTCAATTCTTTTTCGGATTTCAATGGTTAACTAAGGATTTGAAAAATAAAAGTCACCATTACAAGTGGCTCGAAGATTCGATTTTGAAATTGAGTTTTCCGATTTGTTAGTTGTTTGGAATAAGTGTTATCTCAATTGATTGGAATCATCAAGATGAGTTCAAAACTTAAATTTCAAGTGATTTGGAGTAGATTTAGGCTATATTTGAGTTAAATTTAAGAAATTGAGTTTTCCGATTTGTTAGTTGTTTGGAATGGGTGTTGTCTTAATTGATTGGAATCATCATGATGCTTAAATTTCAAGTGATTTGGAGTAGCTTTAGGCTATGTTTGAGTTAAAATTCAGAGGATGCCCAAGGAAGAAGAAGAATACGTGAAGCTCCATTAATAGGATTCATTTGTATAATAATGTATAATATTGTATAAATAGTATATAATAGTGTATAAAACACAACTTATACACTATTATATCCAAGGTTGATACATTATTTACAGGTATTTGATGAATTTCTCGCATTTTCTTCTTCTTCTTATATACCTATATACATAGTGTATCAAGAATATTTTCACTCTGTGATTATACATCTTTATACACTTTTATACAACTATATACATATTGTACCTCTTTGTATAGAAGTGTATAATATTGTATAAAAGTATATAAGCATCGCTGACGAAATTTTTGTACGATTTTCACTTGCAATTCTTGTATAAAACTAGTCCAAATCTCCAACAATTAACTTCAAACTTCGTATACAACCTGCTTAGACTATTTCTAATAAGTTCAAATAATACCCACTCCAAATTTATCACAAAATCATAATCGAAATTTAACAAGATTAGCATTAAAGAAGATGAGATTTTAGGTTTCTCGCGTCTGTTTTTGCTTTTTGTATTTTGCAGTTGTGATAGGTATGTATAAACCTGAAGATATACAAATTTTTTTCTTAAAAAAAAACAGAGAAGTATTGGTTATGGAAGAAGGCACGAATGAGTGTTGACTGAATGGGGAACTAATTTTTCTTTTCAGTTTTGTTTGCATATGATTCTTTTTCATTAATTAAATTAAGTATTTATGGGTGAAAAATGAGGAGAGAGCTACAATTTTGGTAGGTAGGAATAAATGAGGTTGTTATAATTAGAGGGAAAGAGAAAAGAAAAGATTTTATTGATATTTGGCTACATATTTGCAAACTTGTAACTGGACTAAAATAGTGCAAGGTTAACTTGTGGAGTGCATTATTCTGTAATTTTATCTAAAAATAAAGCAAATTTATCTTTACGTTGAATTTATCTCAAAATACCCTTATTATTAGTGTATTTGTTCAGATTTGCCCCTCAAGTATAAAAAATAAAATAAATTTGTCCTCTATTTGGACCCAACATGCCATTATCAAGAGCTCATATTTGCCCATCAAAACTAGCAAAATTTATTTTTTCGATCAACCATTTATTTTAGGGTCAAAATTTTTATTTGACTTATATTTCTAGAACAACAAGAGAATAAAAAGAAGGGGAAAAAAAGAACATGTACTGTTCTTTTTAAAAACACATATCAAAAGCAGTGATTCAGGAAATATTTTTCTTTGCTCAAAAAATAACGAATAAGTCTTTCCTCTTTTAGTTTCTATCATTATGAAGATTAATCCGGTGGGTTCCCTTAACCAAGCCACTGCCCATGAGTCGTCGGCTCATTCTTCAACAGGCACGCGGTCAGAGTCTTGGCTCCTCCCACTGCTTGGAAACTTACAGTTTCATGTTCTATTTCACTCCCCGATGGGGGTTCTTTTCACCCTTCCCTTACGGTACTACTTTGCTATCGGTCACCCAGAAGTATTTAGCCTTGCAAGGTGGTCCTTGCTGATTCACACGGGATTCCACATGCCTCGTGCTACTCGGGTCATTGCATAGCTAGTGATGCTTTCGGATACTGGACTTTCGCCATCTAGGGTACGGTATTCGGGCTGTTTCGCCTAGCAGTACGACGCTTGTATTGCTCTTGAAGCTCAATCTCTCCCCCGGATGAACCATATAGCCAAGAGAAACCATGAACTAGAATAGAAGAGCTTGCCCAACCCATGAGTAAATATTTCATAGTAGCCTTATTAGACCGTACATCATTCTTGGTATATCCAGATAATAGGTAGGAGGTTCTTGAAGATTATTTATTTTTCCTATGGAAAAATAATTGGTTTTCTAGAATTGGTACTCTGTTTAACTACGAAAAAATATCAAATGTATCTTTGTACTTTCAAAAAAGGTTTAAAATTCCTTCATTATACTATTTGGCCATCTCAACCATGGGCAAATCCAACTTAATAGGCGTCGGTTCTCGTGAATTCAGTAGCTTTTGCACATACATTATATATATACACACACTAAATATTTATTAATATTTTATTATGAACTTAGTTACTTATTGTATATTTACTTAAGGTCGTTGGAACCCATAAACTTCAAATTTTGGATTCGTCTCTAATCTCAGCCTCCACTGTTATATTATCATTTCAAATGTATCCCTAATTGGACGGATTGCAAATGTCCCACCCCTTTTTTTGTGCTCGATTCTTTTTCCCTCTACCCATAAACCAACCCAAACCCCTTTTAAATGTTTTTACAAAAAGCCCCAAACGAGTGGATCACAAACGACAATTTATACGAAGATTGGCTTCATGTTATGGACTTTCAGGGACAATTTTGTGCCATTGACATAGAAGAACGGACACTTCACTTTGACTCATCATTTACTTCACTAGAAATTTCACCTTCCATGGTTAATTATAATCTGAACACTTTTAATAGCGAAAAATGGCTAGTGAAATCGTGTGGGGAACTGATGGGGCTCCGAAAAAGACTAAGGTTAACAGATTAACCGGGGAGAAAAAGCTTGGATTCAAATGAAAAGTTTGCGCAATCAAATATTTTTTATTGCTCGAGATTTCTTGTTCTCTGTTTATGCTCAAGAATTTTCAGGATGTAAAGATAATTGTGTATACTTCAAATAATATGAGCGTTTGGGATTGTATGGACCCACGACTAAACTTTTTGATCTCAATACTGAAAGAATTGGGGGAATAATGCCATTTTCAGAGCATGTTAAGATATTCTGACCTCCACCTAAATGTCTTGAGCATCCCAGTCTCCCCACTTTAGTATTTTTTAGGACAATAATATGAAGAACTATTTATGGCCCTAACTTTGATTTGACTTCCTAGTTGTATTAGTGTCTTTAAGCATGCCTTTCAATTAGACTTATAACTCGTTTGGTCAAGCTGTAAAAATTAGCTTATTTTGAGAACTACTTTTTTTCAAAAGTGCTTTTTTCAAAAGTACTTTTGGTGAAAAGCAGTTTGTGTTTGGCTAATTAGTTTGAAAAACACTTCTGAGCAGCAATTAGTGTTTGACCAAGCTTTAAAAAACTGCTTCTAAGTGTATTTTTCTCAAAAATGTTTCTCAAAAAAAGTGTTTTTTGAGAGAAGCTACTTTTTTCTGCTTCTCCTCAAAATCACTTTTTTTTCCTTCCAAAAGCTTGGCCAAACACCTCAATTTTTGGCCAAAAGTGTTTTTGCCCAAAAAAAAGCACTTTTGATCAAAAAGAAGCTTGGCCAAACAGGCTATTATTCTTCTATATGTTCAATGCTGCTTTTTTTCTCAAAGTTAATGTTATCTAAAAATTTTAGATGATGATGAGAAGTGAAATGAGGTTAAAATTGTTTAGGGCTATTTTTTAAATAGGAGGTCACCTTGGATCGGGTTATGGGTAGAGAAAAAATGAATCGGGTAAAAAAAAAAAGATGAGTCATTTTAATCCCATAAGGATTGTGATAGTCTATCTAATTGGGGGATATATTTGAATGATTGTATAAGGTAGGAGTTGAGATAACTAAATAGCATAATGGGGATATTTTTAAACTTTTTTCGATAATATAAGAGTATATTTGACCTCTTTTTCGGTTTAATTATTGTAAAATTTCAAAAGAGTAAAAAAAATTAAATAGGAAAAAAAAGAATATGATAGTCATTTTTTACAAGAAATTTTTGGATTAAGATTATTGTCTTGCAAGGTGGCTCTCCATCTTAATAATGAAATATATTTTAATGGATAAAACTAAGGACTTAGAAGTCTGTTAATTTTAAGGGATAAATATAAGTTAGTTCACTCATGATAAAGGCATATCTAGGACCAAAGTCAATCATGGAGGACAAATTTGTTTTATTTCTCATAGTTGAGGAACAAATATAAACCAATCCGCTAATGATAAGTGCATCTTTTAGATCAAATGCAAAATAAAGACAAATGTGCTTTATTTCCCATAGTTAAGGAGCATCTCTTTCCATTTCCCATTTTAATTATAATTTAAAATTGTTCTTCATTATTTTTTAGGGTAGAGGTCTATCGGAAGCATGGACATACAATTTGATTTTCTAGAATTGGTATTCTGTTTAATTACGATAAATGTCAAATATATCTTTGTACTTTTAAAAGGGTTTAAAAATTCCTTCATTAAACTATTTGGTCATCTTAGCTAGGGGCAGATCCAACCTAGTAGGCATGAGTTTCCGTGAATCCAATAGCTTTTGCACATATCATCTCTCTCTCTCTCTATATATATATATATATTGAAAGCATTATTTTTTTATCTGATTTACCCAAAACTTGATGGGTCATTAGAGATTTAATCCTTCATTTCTATTCAACAAAAGGATCACAATATATATATATATATATATATATATATATATATATATATATATATATATATATATATATATATATAATTGCGAACTTAGTTACTTATTGAATATTTATTTAAGGTTGTTGTAGAAACCCATAAACATTAAATTTTGAATCCGCCTCTGATCACAGCCTCCACTGTTATACAATCATTTCAAATATATTCCTCAATTAGACGGACTACCACATGCCCTCATAGGATTAAAATGTCCCATCCCTTTTTTTACTCGATTTATTTTGGGGCATTTGTATCTATACCCGCTTTTTGTGTCACATTTTAACTTGTGCCCGCTTTGCAAAAAAAATTGCAAGCGTACCCGCTTTTTCGCATAACTTCAGCACACAGAGCTGAAGTAGCAAAGACAATCACACAAAACTTCAGCATTCTAGTAGTCGGGCCTGACGTTCAGCTCGAGAGCTGAAGTTTTTGTTTTGTAACTAGTGAACTTCAGCTCTAGAGCTGAAGTTTTTGTGTTGTAACTGCGAACTTCAGCTCTAGAGTTGAAGTTTTTGTGTTGTAACTGGGAAACTTCAGCTCTAGAGCTGAAGTTTATGTGTTGTAACTGGGAAACTTCAGCTCTAGAGCTGAAGTTTCTGTGTTGTAACTGGGAAACTTCAGCTCTAAGCTAGGTTGATATTTCTAAGCTAGCTTCAAATTGACATTTCGTTAGATAGTTGCTATAACTTTGGTGATTCTCGTTGAGATTTTTAGTCATAAAGTATTTGTTCATGCTTATGAGTAATTTATCTGGTAGTAGTAGCCTGTTATAGTTTGCTGGAAGCCATCCAATCCGTTGTTTCTCATTATCATAAATCCCCATTTTGTCAAGTAGAGAAATATTTGTAGATGAGAAAAACATCAGAAAGAGAAAGATTAAATGCACAAAGAACTTGGATACCAACTCTTATCAAAATCTAATTCCCTTTAGTATTTATGCAGATAAAGAACTGCATTTTCTCTTCACTTTGTTGATACTACTATTCCATCGTTATTTATAAATGTTAAAACACAACCTTGCTTTCTTCTGTTGAGGTACTGAAGGGAAGGAGAAAGGGAGCTAAAGTTGTTTAAAAAATAGGTACAAGTTAAAAGTTTTTTTAAAAATAAGTATAGGTTAAATGGGGCGACCAAATAGAACGCCCCGTGCAATTTTTACATTTATTTCCCCTCTACCCATAGACCAACCCAGACTTACCCCCTTTTATTTTTTTTGAAAAGCCCCAACCGAGTGGAACACAAACAACAACTTGTACGGTGATTGGCTTCATATTATCCACTTCCAGGGACAATTTTGTGTCATTGACATTGAAGAAAGTATACTTCTTTTTGATTCATCATTTACTGCACTAGAAATTTTACCTCCCGTGGTTGATAATCTGAGCACTTTAATTGCGGGAAACGTGTGATGACCCAAAGGGTTATCTTTCATTTTAGAATTCAATTTTGTGTTTTAAGGTCTTAAAAACTTTATTTTCATTCTCCTCAATTTGCGTGCGCAGTCCGAGCGCGTTTTCAGAAATTCTTTATGTGAAATTTAAGAAAAATATTGAATTTTGCCTTTAAAAATAATTAAAGTTGACTTCTGTCAAAAATTTTGGCAAACAGACACGTAGAGTCCGTAGTAAAATATGGGACTCTGGCGTATGCCCGGAATCGAATTCCGAGGTCCCTAGCCCGAGAAATGAATTTTTGAAGAAAATTATTTGCTGAAAAATATAATAATTTTTAAAAATAGAATAGTGTGTGATCTCGTTGGTATCGGACCCGTATTTTGATTTTGGAGCCCGGTACAGGTTTGATATAGTATTTAAGTCATGTCTGTGAAATTTGGTGAGAAACGAGACTGATTTGACGTGATTTGGACGTCCGGTTGTGAAAATAGAAAATTCAATGTTCTTAAGGATTTCATGCGTTTTTGTGTTAAATTCGTTGTTTAAGATGTTATTTTGGCGATTTGATCGCACGAGCAAGTCCTTAAGATATTTTTAGACTTGTGTGCATGTTTGGTTTGGAGCCCGAGAGCTCGGGTGAGTATTGGATAGGTCACAGAGTGTTTTGGACTTAGGAAAAAATGTTGTAGGTTCAGTTCTAGTGTTGGCCTCTGATCTCGCAATTGCGAGACCAGAGTTCGCATTTGCGAAGCCTGACAGTGTTGCTACTCATCGCAAATGCGAAGAGTAGCTAGGCCAACAGTCTTCGCAATTACGAAGAACTCTTCGCATTTGCGAAGTAAAGCTGGGAGGGGTATTGGTCGCAAATGTGATCATTTAGTCGCATTTGCGGAGGATGATGTTCGCATTTGCGAACTTTCCTTCGCATTTGCGAAAGCAACAGAAATGTGAGGGGTTCGCATTTGCGATACTTTCCTCGTATTTGCGAGCTTCACAAATGCGACATCTGCAGCTGAGTAAAAGGGTCTTAGACAGGATTTTTCATTCATTCTTCAAATTTTCAAAATCTACACTCTAAGAGGCGATTTTCCTAGAGTAAGTTCTTCCCCAAATCATAGGTAAATGATTCTTAACTAAATTCCTTCAATCTATTTCATCTTTTTACAAGATTTCATCACAAAATTTAGGGATTTTCATGAAAAATTGGGTGTTTTTGGGTAGAATTTAGGATTTTTGAAATTTGGGGATTTAGACCTCAAATTGAGGTCAGATTCCAAAACCAATTACATATTTGTGCTTGGGGGTGAATGGGTAATTGACTTTTGGTGCGAACTTCGAGTTTTGACCAAGCAAGCCAGGGGTCTATTTTTAACTATTTGGGAAAAATATTGGGAAACCTATAATTAAGCATTGGGATTGAGTTCTTTAGTATTTATTGATATTATTAAGTTAATTATGATTAGATACAAGCGGATTGAAGGTGGAATCGAGAGGTAAAACGGTAATTGAAGTTGATTGTAGCCGTGGAATCGAGGTAAGTGTTGTGGCTAAGCTTAGCTTGAGGGACTAGGTATTGTTTGCCATATTTGTTGCTTGTTAGTTGTTGAGTACGGCGTATAGGTGTGGTGACGAGTATCTATACGTCGCTGTCGGGTCATAGCATGCGAGTGAGTTCTATAATTGTGATAGTTGTGCTTCCTTATACATTTTATTCCTGCTTAAGCTAGTTATTGTTCATGTTAATAAGTTGTACTATGTTGTTCCTGGTTTGGATATTGGGTGAGTATTGGCTCAAGTTGAGATTTCTATTGTGAAATTAAATGATGAAACAAAGTTGTTTGATTGTGATGCCTTTGCCGGGTTGTTGTTGTTATGGTGAGGAAGAGTGATAAAGCACGAAGGGTGATACCGTGCACATTTATATTATTCATATGGTGAGAAAGAGTGTTAAAGCACGAAGGTTGATGTCGTGCACATTTATATCATTCATATGGTGAGGAAGAGTGTTAAAGAACGAAGGGTAATCCCATGCATATTTTTATTATTCATATGGTGAGGAAGAGTAATAAAGCACGAAGGGTGATGCCGTGCATTTTCTGTTTGCTGTGTTTATTTGTATTGGAACCCCCATAGCATGTTGCCCATTCCCGTTCATTTCTGCTCAGTTTTTAATACTAGTTATCCTGTTAGTATATTGTTTAACTGTACAGGTTTATATTGTTTGTTGTGTCCTAGCCTCATCACTACTTCGCCGAGGTTAGGCTCGGCACTTACCAGTACATGACATCGGTTGTACTGATACTGCATGTCATGATCCTAAAACCGACCCGGCCGTGATGGTGCCTATCGTGAAACTAGGCCAGCCGACATGTTACGCCCCGCAGTATTACGTCGACGTTATGCTCTACAATAATATATTACGATGATGTTACCCTCTACAGTAGTATATTATGACGATATTACGTTCTGCAGTATTATATTACGGTGATATTATGCTTTACAATATTAAGTTACGACAATGTTGCGCCCTGCAGTATTTTACGTTGAATTTGTCGTAAGGTAATTGACATCAGTCCATGAAAAAGATTATTTGGGGATTATAAGGATTATGCTATTTCACAAGTGATTAGTAAATTCATGAAGGTGAAAGGGGGAGCAAGTCTAAGAAAAACGAATTTGGTCAAAGTTTGGCATTTTGGGATAAAATACAGCACGAGCTAAAATACCCGGTATTTATGAACTAGTACCATACAAAGTACTACATGACCATGATATTAAGGTATTCAAGGTATGTTAAAAGAGAGTACTATTTAATTAAGTTGAGATAATTTTTAAATTATGCGGGTAATTGATTAATTACCGGATACCAAGACGTTACCTAATTAATCCAAATGTTTGGATAAGTATTAAATCAAAACGTGGCAGCAAGCCACTACACATTCGTTTGACTCTTAGCCTTTCTTAATTAGCTGGCAACTTAACAATCTATATACAAGACATTCCCTTTTAAAATTTGAATACAAAATCAAAACATGAACTTTTCCAAATAACGTGACTTCTTACGAAAAAATTCCAACTTTAATCCAATGCCAAAAATGGATGGACAATACTACTTTGGAGGTGTCCTTGGGAATTTACATCTGGTTGGTTATTTATTCAGTGAGTGGCTTCAAATGGACGTCTTTGAATTGGGAAATGACCGTTCCTCCTAGAGCCTGAAGTATCACACTGATGAACGTGAATTGTGTTCCTTTGCAATTTTAAAAGAAAGTACGATGTAATTCTTCTCAAGAATATCACACGGATTATTTCCTACTCCAGGTATGTGAGGCTATCCATTTCCTTATTTTGCACGACTCCGATTGTACATAATGTAATGAACGAGCTTCCAAAGATACTCTACTCTTAGAAGCTAGCAGTACTTACATTGTTTCCCTTCTTATAGAGCGATTGATGTTGATATTGCTTCTCTTATTCTTATGTTATAATTGTTGTTGGTACTTCCTTATTCTTATAAGATTCATGATGAAGAGTTAGTCCTAATAACGTGTACAGAGGATACCGACCTTACGTCATTCCGAAGGGTTCAGAATATTATTCTAATGAGTCCAACATGCATTATATATATGTGTCTATTTTACTCTACCGAGCCGCGCTATAGTCGGCCAGGTACGACACCTATTGTGCACCACTGATCAGTTGGATTTATCGAGCTCCACGTGGCCGGGTATGATTCTACCGAGCCTTATGATAGCCGGGTACATTTTTATCGAGTCTTCTTTGAGGCCGTGTACGATATGATGATGATGATGCCCACAGAGGCGAATGTTTTTAAAGGTTTATGTATATATATGTATTATACATTTCATGTCAGTAGTCCCCAGAGGCACTCAGATGTTACAGGTTGTATCTCCTCTATCTCTTTTCACATTACTCTTCTTATTTATGTTTTCCTGCCTTACATACTCGGTACTTTATTCGTACTGATGTCCTTTTTGCCTGGGGACGCTGCATTTCATGCCCGCAGGTCCCGATAGACAGGTTGACATTCCTCCTAGTAGGCTATCAGCTCAGCGGAAGGTGTTGGTGCACTCCACTTGCTCCGGAGTTGCCTATTTGGTTAGTATAATTTGGACATGTATTAATTAGTATGGCGGGGCCCTATCCCGACCTTATGGTATGTATGTACTCTTAGAGGTTTGTAGACAGATGTCATGCATATGAAAGATTGTATGGCCTTGTCAGCCTATGTTTAGTGTACGAGTGTTCATTTTGGTCTTATAGGACTGCATGTCACATGTATAAGTTTGTATTACATGTTGGGTCATCCTCTGTCAAGTATTCCCTTATGTTTTATTCTGGTTATATCATGACGGCACTTTCGGCCCATTTACCCATGATGGTATGATAAGAAAGAATACTTTACGTTGGTATTCGGTTGGGTAAGGCACCGGGTGCCCGTTGCGGCCCTCCGATTTGGGTCATTACAAAAGTGGTATCAAAACAGTTCTGTCCTAGGGAGTCTACAAGCCGTGTCTAGTAGAGTCTTGTTTATGGGTATGTCGTGCACCACACTTATAAGCAGGAGGCTACAAGGCATTTAGGATTGCCACTCTTTCTTTTTACTCTAGATCGTGTGGTAGAGCTCATTTATAAGAATTTAAATTTCGAAATTCTATTTTATTCGTGATAAGACGATACCTAAATCTGGAAAGAAGGTTGGAAAGAGAGATGGTTGCGAAAGAGCTGAGTTAGAGGAATTGAATTTCTATATGATGCCTACGATAAGTAAATATGAGGTCTCTAGCAAATTATGGGTGTACTGAAAGGTGTAAGCTTCTTGATAAGAAGCCTTATGACAAGATTGTCTATCCATCTTTATGGTGAAAAACAACGAGAGATTAAGAAGATAAATACAAGTTTCAACAAGTAAAAGAAGCAAGATGAAGAAGGGTACGAAGCGCCCAGTTAATGAAGGTTAACAACGTTTATAATGAGGCAGAGAAACATAAGATTTTCGAGTTATATTCAACAGTAACAAAGATATATACAATTGGTCGCACCCATTCTAGATATGCCCTATGGGGATTAACAGAAGTAGTATAAGAAGATATGATAGATGAATTGTTTGCGTCAGTTGACATTTCCGAAGGATATTGCAAATATGCTAATAGATCTCTTTATGAGACACCAGATGGTGCACTCTGAAATAGTGCAGCCTGATATGAATACTACAAAGACATGCACTATAAGCCTTGAAAGGATAAATATTACCTTAGTGTGGCTCGCGTCCCTAGTAAAGCGAGAACGTTAAGCAACTTCAAGAGCCATTGGATAGAGCAAAGGAAAGCTAAGAGCAAAAGAATGTCTTGTTCAAGTTTTCAGAATAAAGTGATCGGCATAAATGTTAGCGGAAAATAAGAAAAGAGTTAATAAAGCATTATGAGTAAGATGTGATACATGGATAACAACGGTATATCAAAAGATGACAATATTACAAAATTTATAGTCAAGTGAAGGAAGAAATGAGAAGTGACAGGCCTTAGGACAACAAAAAAAAGTATAGGCTATACAATCATGTCCTTATTTCAAGAAATAAATTCGCAACTCTAGCGTGATTACCAAGAGGAAAAGTTAGACCCCAGAGTAATAGAACTAGTATGGATTGGTGAACAAGATAAATTAAACATGAATTAGGGACTGAGTGACTGGTGATAGTCGCCATCATAAGAACTTCAGCTTTTGTTCCGCCAATAATAGAATGGACGACAAAAGAAGATTCATGAGAAATTCAGAGAATGGTCATTCAGGGAGATGCTCAAGCAAGGTGAGCAAAGTTAATCTTAAGATATTGTATGTGTCAGTTACACTAAGTGTCACCATCACGAGCGAGGGATTTTGTTATCCTTGGTCTAGAAGGATTACTGCAAGACGAGTAATGGTCATTGATAATATGAAAGGACGCCAAAGATGAAGAGGGAAAACATCTATAGGTAGGTCGTCATAGCTCCAAGTCTTAGTACACCCCTAAAGGGGGGAATATGGAGTGATGTGGCATTTAGTCAGAATTAAGAGGTTCTAGTGACTATGGAATGGTAAAGGAAGAATGCAATAAATGAAATAGAAATGAGATGACACTTATCTAAATCTTACAGATACGCTACAATTCAAGAATATTGTGCAAGCACGACGTTAAGGAGAGGAAGTAAAGGTTCATGCCCGAGCTGTTATTAATAAATAATGAGCCAGTGCGAGACGTAAGTTAAAACAAAGTAAATAACCCAAAAAAGATTACGAGGAATATTGATATGAGAATGGGCCAATGAGTAGTTAGTAATTGGACAGGAAGATCTCAGTTATGGCTAAACATGAGGTTACAGACGAGTCATCAGATCGTGTAAGATAAACATAGTAGAACCCAACATGAAGAATTCAGCCTCGAAGGATGTCATTATAATACTCGAGATATATCCAAACAAGAGTCAGGATAGTTAAAGGTACCGTATGAGTGTTACAGGGATAAAAGAAAATGCCACTAGGAAGGCAGTCAAAATATCAGTTCAGAAGCAACCATACAAGCACAAGGGCATGGAAGTAAGCAACTACGGATAATTATAGGCAAGGAAGGACATCAAAAGGTCTGTAATAAGCTCACATCTTTTACAAGAGTCAAAGGTTCTCCAACAAAAGACTAGCTGAGGAAATAAGTGAGAATGCTTCAACCTAAGCACAAGGACCTAAAGAGGAAATGATCGTGTAACAACAGTCTCACAACAATATTGTAAGCACTCCAAAGGAAAGTGGTATTCCTACTGTGGCTAATGAATGGGAAGTAAAATTAAAAGTAATATCCGAGCCCATATGAGTTGCACAAAAACTCTGGCATGTGTGGGCACTAAGATAAGCTAAGTATGGACGCAACAATGGGGCAAAAATACCATAAAATAGCTTACGTTGAAAGAAAGATAAGATGGAATGAAAGAAATTATTCGATCAATGATCTAGAATTGGTTATGTTATGGATGCACTTAAGGGTTCGGAGTTTTATGCATGCAGCATATACAACCCTAGAAGATTCTGGTATATGTTAAACGAAAGAATTGAACCCAAGACATAAACGAGGGATTAAATTGTTAAAGGATTGTATCATGCATATTCCTCAGCGCCCATGAAAGGCTAAATAGAATAACTAATACCATGAATCCCAAATCTGGAGTTAACTTAAGTCAACATAAAAGCCGATCAGGAAAAGGATTAAACTAAAGAGTTACATCAACGAAGTAAATCAGGAATTCGATTATTGGAACCAGAAGTGATAGGAATCATGATTAAGAGCATATCATAATCACTCTTAAATATTAGAGGTGCAAGAGAGATAGCACAACAACTATATTCTATAACGGCTCTACGATAAAGCTAGTTAGAAGAAGTACCAGCCTCATAAGAAGTTAGTATGGAGCTCTCACCGGATTGTATAGGCACCAGAAGTGCAAGTATTATAATAGAGCTTCAAATGGTGAATGTGATTTATACCTATGTGGGAGGGAGGTTATGAAAGAAAGATAGAAGAATGTAAGGTGGTACTTTAAAGTAAGTAAGGTAAAGGTGCACAACGTATGAAATACCAAGTATAGAAGGATGAAAGTGGTCCATACTTCAGGTAAAAGATTAGAAGCACTGGGATTCAGTATCCAGGGATGATAGCAGCGTCATCAGTAGCATACCTTCCAACTTATGGTTTCTAAGTACCGAAAGATCTAATTAGAGAGTAAAAGAAGAGTTAGAGACGATGCGATGTCTCTCTTGATGTCCCAGAAAAGCCTAAGGGAATCGATCGCAAGCTAAAGTATGATAGAATGACAAGGTTTTAGAAAGACAAGAGTAAGGATAAGAAGAAGGCAATGGAGAGGGTGACGAAAATGGATAAGCCCTCGGGATTAAGCCCGTGAAAACAAAGGAGTTGATGGTTCCTCTAAGTTATAAAAATCTCAATATAGCCTGAATAAGCTCAAAGGAGTCTAAGACTCGTGGCATTTAGAAGAGATGGAATGCTGCCCTGGTAGTAGAATGAGGGTATAATTTGGGCCTTCGATTGAGTACTGATCTGACGAAGAAAAGAAAGAGATCTCATGAATTGGACAGGATTAAAATACCCACGCAAGGTGAATAACATTGGGATACTGTGAAATACGGTTATGAAAGCATGGTATCCCCCAGGTGGATCAGTCTAATCATTTCAGATGTTCCCCAATGAAACGTAAACCCTAGCACAGTTTTACATAAAAGGTTATGTTATCAGGGGTACATTATAGATGAATATTGAGGTGAATCAACAATGGATGGATAAAAGTTATAAAGTATGAGATGAGAGTATGACGTCATTCTTAAGATGGACAGTAATGTGGAAGCATTAAAGGACATAAATTTATATGTATTGGATAAGTAATGAAAGTAACCTGGAATTTGGTAGCAGACCTCAGTAACGAGAAATCGAGGTAAGATTTACGGTATAATATGACCTATCTTGATGCAGTAAAGTCATATGGATGGATAAATGGATATATGAAAACAGGTATAGCAATATTCATAAGTTCAACAAAGTACCGAGTGAAGGACTTCAATACACCTATAGATGCCCAGAGGGGCATCCTATTAAGCCTTGTCTATATTTACAAAGTAACGCCTAGAGATTGGCTAAAAGACGGAGGAAAAATGAGAGGAGAGTCGCATAGGCACACTATAAGGTCAGTATCATAGAGGCTGCATGATGAAAGGTAGCAATAGTTACGAGATTGGAAGGATTCTGACTACAAGTTGTGGTGTGAGAAGGAGGCCTAAGGGAGGAATGCCCTGGACTTTGGACTTATTCACAGAACAATCACCTAGATGGCAAGGGAAGTTCTAAAAGTATTCGGAAGATATAAGTTATAAAAATGATAAGTGCATCAATCAACATTCGAGGACGAATGTTCCAAAGGGGGGAATAATGTTACGCCCCGCAGTATTACGTCGACGTTATGCTCTACAATACTATAATACGATGATGTTACCCTCTGTAGTAGTATATTACGATGATATTACATTCTGCAGTATTACATTATGGTGATGTTATGCTTTGTAGTATTAAGTTACGACAATGTTGCGCCCTGCAGTATTTTGCGTTGAATTTGTCATAAGGTAATTGACATCAGTCCATGAAAAAGATTATTTGGGGATTATAAGGATTATGCTATTTCACAAGTGATTAGTAAATTCATGAAGGTGAAAGGGGGAGCAAGTCTAAGAAAAACGAATTTGGTCAAAGTTTGGCATTTTGGGATAAAATATGGCACGAGCTAAAATACCCGGTATTTATGGACTAGTACCATACAAAGCACTACATGGACAAGATAGTAAGGTATTCAAGGTATGTTAAAAGAGAGTAGTATTTAATTAAGTTGAGATAATTTTTAAATTATGCGGGTAATTGATTAATTACCGGGTACCAGGATATTACCTAATTAATCCAAATGTTTGGATAAGTATTAAATCAAAACGTGGCAGCAAGCCACTGCACATCTGTACGACTCTTAGCCTTTGTTAATTAGCTGGCAACTTAACAATCTATATACAAGACATTCTCTTTTAAAATTTGAATACAAAATCAAAACATGAGCTTTTCCAAATAACATGACTTCTTACAGAAAAATTCCAACTTTAATCCAATGCCAAAAATGGATGGACAATACTACTTTGGAGGTGTGCTTGAGAATTTACATTTGGTTGGTTATTTATTCAGCGAGTGGCTTCAAATGGACGTTTTTGAATTGGGAAATGACCGCTCCTCCTAGAGCTTGAAGTATCACACTGATGAACATGAACTGTGCTCCTTTGCAATTTTAAAAAAAAGTACAGTGTAATTCTTCTCAAGAATATCACACGGATTATTTCCTACTCCAGTTATGTGAGACTATCCCTTTCCTTCTTTTTCACGACTCCGATTGTACATAATGTAATGAACGAGCTTCCAAAGATACTCTACTCTTAGAAGCTAGCAGTACTTACATTGCTTCCCTTCTTATAGGGCGATTGATGTTGATGTTGCTTCTCTTATTCTTATGTTATCAATGTTGTTGGTACTTCCTTATTCTTATAAGATTCATGATGAAGAGTTAGTCCTAATAACGTCTACATAGAATACCGACCTTACGTCATTTCGAAAGGTTCAGAATATAATTCTAATGAGTCCAACATGCAATATATATATGTATCTATTTTACTCTACCGAGCCGCGTTATAGTCGGCTGGGTATATCACCTATTGTGCAACCACTGATCAGTTGGGTTTACCGAGCTCCACGTGGCCGGGTATGATTCTACCGAGCCTTATGATGGCCGGGTATGTTTTTACCGAGTCTTCTTTGAGGTCGGGTATGATATGATGATGATGATGCCCACAGAGGCGAATGTTTTTAAAGGTTTATGTATATATATATGTATTATGCATTTCATGTCAGTAGTCCCAGAGGCACTCAGATGTTACAGGTTGTATCTCCTCTATCTCTCTTTACATTACTCTTTTTATTTATGATTTCCTGCCTTACATACGCGGTACTTTATTCGTACTGACGTCCCTTTTGCCTGGGGATATTGCGTTTCATGCCCGCAGGTCCCGATAGATAGGTTGACATTCCTCCTAGTAGGATATCAACTCAGCGGAAGGTGTTGGTGCACTCCACTTGCTCCAGAGTTTCCTATTTGGTCAGTATGATTTGGACATGTATTGATTGGTATGGCGGGTCCTTATCCCGACCTTATGATATGTATGTACTCTTAGAGGCTTGTAGATAGATGTCATGCATATGAAATATTGTATGGCCTTGTCAGCCTATGTTTAGTGTACGAGTGTTCATTTTGGTCTTATAGGACTGCATGTCACATGTATAAGTTTGTATTACATGTTGGGTCATCCTATGTCAAGTATTCCCTTATGTTTCATTCTGGTTATATCATGACGGCCCTTCCGGCCCATTTACCCATGATGGTATGATAAGAAAGAATACGTTACATTGGTACTCGGTTGAGTAAGGCACCAGGTGCCCATTGATCTGGGTCGTGACACGACAAAATTTCCAAATCAAACCATTATTTTCTAACAGTCATTCTTAAGCCATTAATGAACAAGAAATTTCATAATATAAGTCTAAATAATCAGGGCGGAAACATAACATAAGCCCGACATCAGGGTGTCACAAGTCCCGAGCATCTACTAAGGTCTGAATACAATAAAGAGTCTGTAAATATACTAAAAACAGTCTAAGGAAGACAAGAGGGAGAAGAGCAGGGCTGCGAACGTCGGGCAACTACCTTGCTAACTCCGATGACTCTGCCACTGAGCAATCAACACCCGCTACCGGGTTCAAAAATACATGAATCTGCACATAAGGTGCAGGGAGTAATGTGAATACGCCAACTCAGTAAGTAATAAAAGTAAATGAAAGCTGAGTAGTAAGAAAACACGTAAACCATGTCATAATGCTACAACAAATACAATACGTTTCCAAAATAGTACAGAAATCATTTATTTCATAATCAAATTCAGTTTCAGTAAAAATTCTTTCCTTTTTAAAATATCGTCCAATAGTTTCAAACGAGTGATAAAAACAGTGAGTAAAAATGATGGAAATGTAAATAGCCCCTCGGGCAAAACATGTACCATACACTGCCCCTCGGGCAAAATATCAACAAAACCAGCCCCTCGGGATACCTTACAATTACTCGTAATCAGCCCCTCATGCATAACATGAATCAGGAACCGCCTCTCGGCAAAACATGGATCAAGAACAGCCCCTTGGGCAAAAACATGAAGCAACAACAGCCCCTCGGGCTACATCACATCACTCACAATGGGTAACCTCGCTCACTGGGGGTGTGCAGACTCCGGAGGTGATCCTACAGCCCAAGCGCTATAAGAAGCCATCTCGTGGCGTGACAAATTAGTCCCTTGGCCTCATAATCATGAATCAATAATAACTTGCTGCGGCGCGCAGCTCGATCCCATAATATCCTCACAACACAGGCCATCGGCCTCACTCATTCAAAAATCTCTCAAGCCACTCGGGCAACAGTAAAACATGATGCTCAGCCCAAAATGTCATTTAAAATATCAAAACGGAGTAAATACAGCTGAGTTATGAAAAGAGTAGAATACAACATGACTGAGTACAAATATGAAGTCAAAACAGTGAGGAATAGTAGTAAAAATCCCTCAAGGGCCCAAAACAGTTGGCATGAGGCCCAAATATGACATTCAGCCCAAAACATGGTAATACTTTCCAAAACACAATGATATCAAACAGTTTTCAATCAAATACGCAACTTAACAATCATACAGGATGGACCAAGTCACAATTCCCAAAGGTGCACGACCATACGCTCGTCATCTAGCATGTGCGTCACCTCAAGATAGCACAACAATGTGAAATCTAGGGTTTCATACACTTAGCACAACATTTACAATCATTACTTACCTCAAATCGGTCCAAACTCTAGCCCACGATGCCTTTGCCTTTCGACTCAGCCTCCAGATGCTCCAAATCTAGTCAAAAATAGATTCATACCATCAAAATATGCTAAGTGAACAAAGCCCAAGCGAAAATAATCAAATTAACTCAAAAATCCCGAAATTGGCTCAAACCCGGCTCCCGGGCCCAAGTCTCGGAATCCGATAAAAATCACAAAACTGAAAAACTCATTTGCTCACGAGTCTACCCATATCAAATTCACCAAAATCCAACATCAAATGGCCATCTAAATCCCCAAAATCAACTCTCCAAACCTTTTTCCATTTTCTCAATTTTCACCCCAAATTCCCAAATTAAATGATAAGAAACAGGACATAATCATGGAATTTAACCAAATTTGAGTGAAAAACACTTACCACAATTAATCCTCTGAAAATCCCTTCAAAAATGGCCTAAATCCGAGCTCCAGAACATCAAAAATGCAAAAATAGCCGAAATCCTCGAAATATAGTACTTTATAATCTGCCTAGGCATTTACCCTACGCTATCATGGACAAAATAATGCGATAGTGAAGCACAAAATTTTCCATCCCTTATTTTACCCTATGTGATCGCTGCCATTCCTCCGCGATCGTGTAGAACAAATTTTTCCAAAAGCCTTCTCCATCTCTTTCGGATAGCCTCTAGTATAATAGTCATAACAATTTGTACAAAGCTACAAATTACAATTGGTTTAACTTTCTGAAAACTAGACATCAAGGGATACAACTTTCAATTTTGGATCATCTTCAAATTCCTTATACATTGTGAGATATAAGTTTCCTAAGTCGGGTCAGTGCAACAGAGATTTTACTCCATGCGATCGCGGGAAGACTTACACAATCGCATAGCACAACTCCATTTTTCCAAATTTTCTCTATGCTAACGCACTATACACCCCTGAAGCCAAAAACCAACAAGTAGAAATGGCCTAGAAATGGTCTGAAACCACCCCGAAACTCATCCGAGGCCCTCGGGACCTCAACCAAACATGCCAACACATCCCATAACATCATTCAAACTTGTTCCAACCTTCGGAACGCTCAAAACAACATCAAAACATCGAATCACCCTCGGATTCAAGCCTAAGAATTCCAAAACTTCCGAATTCGGAATTTAATCAAAACTTCTATCAAACCTCATCCGAATGACCTGAAATTTTGCACACACGTCACAAATAACACCACGGACCTACTCCAATTTCCGGAATTCCATTCCGAACCCAATATCAAAATTTCCATTGCCGTCCGTAAAATGCCAAATTTCCAATTTCGCCAATTCAAGCCTAAATCTACCACGAACCTCCAAAATACATTCCGGACGTGCTCCCAAGTCCAAAATCACCTAACGGAGCTAACCAAAACATAAAAATCCAAATCCGAGATCGAATACTAAAAAGTTAAAACTTGGTCAAACCTTTCAAGTTTTAAGCTTCAAACTGAGAACTGTTCTTCCAAATCCATTCTAATTACCCTCAAAACCAAAACCGACAATTTACATAAGTCATAATACATCACACGGGGCTAGTCATGCCTGAGAACTGGCAAGCGAAGTGCAAAAACTCAAAACGACTGGTTGGGTCATTACATCCTCCCCCACTTAAACTTACGTTCATCCTCGAACGTACCCAGAGTTGTTCCGAAAACCATCGAATCGTTGTGTAACCTTACCATGCACATACCCGGGGGTGATCCCATTCCATCCTATCTCATATAGATCCGATAACACAATGTAACTTAAATTTCACAATCCAATCTAGCCCATAAACCTTAGAACCACATTTCCACTTCTAAAATCATCTACAAGATCAGAATCTCACATCTATACTCTGAATAAGCCCGAACAAGCTGTAACAAACCATACCTACAGCCGCAGATGTAATTACATGATATATTGCATAGCTCAAATTCTCGTAGCGGTAACTTCTAATCACAACAGTTGCTCAGAACAAGCGAATATCGATAATAAACCTCTTATCAAATAAAGCCTCATTCCAACACTTCCGTGTACTACCAATGATAAATGAAACACGTAAAAAGTCATAACCATTCCTCAGATCAACCATTCGTGAAGCCACTTCTCCTTGGCAAGGACCATAACAAATTTCTGAGCCGAACATCGATATTATCCTTCCAACACGCTGAACTGAATCCGTTTGTATTCATTCTAAATCCCAACGATCTCATATAATCCAACAGAACTACTCTGGTGACATGACACATCAATACAATCTAAAGCCCCAACTCGTGCAACCCGCGCACCAATAAGCAACAATTCGAACGTACTCAAATCATGAAAAATAACTTAAATAAGAGAGCTGTACTGCAAGCTCACCTGTACCACCACACACAATGCTGAGAACCCGTCACGCGTTGTAGAACCAGAACACATGAATCTAACCCGAAGGATCATACCTCCACATAACTTTGCTCCAACGCGCGACCTCATCCAAACACTGGTCCACATAAAACACCTCAAGTCACTATGCTCAAATCCATAACCACGCGCAATTTGATGTTTGGAACCAAAAGCAAATCATCATAACCACGTCGAATCAATTGACATAACAACACACAAACCCGAAAGGACACAACCGATACACCATCCACCGAGCAATACCTAATACTCTTCCCGCTCGAATTCCACTAAGAGACCCCAATAAAATTGCACCACATGTGCCTATAACAAACAAATCTTAATGCCTCGCAACATAGAAAGGTAACTCATAGATCTCCCCAGATCACTAATAAGCTTAATAACAATCGAATCAACACATCCCTCAACAATAACAACTCGGAGTCAACCAAGCTGACTTGATGCAGAACACGCATCCATATTGGCCTACCAATGAACCCCTTATCAAGGAGTTCCTGAAGCTGCTCCTTCAACTCCTTTAACTCTGCCAGTGCCATACGATATGGTGCCCGGCACCAAATCAATACCGAAATCAACAACCCTGTCCGGCGATATGCCCGGCAGCAGGAAACACATCTGGAAAATCCCTCACCACCGGAACAGAATCAATGGTAGGAGTATCTGCATTGACATCCCTCACGAAGGCCAAATAAGAAAGACAACTATTCCCAACCATCCGTTGGGTCTTCAAAAATGAAATCACCCCACTGGGAACATAATCCGTTGAACCTCACCACTCAATCCGTGACTTCCCCGACATAGCCAATATCGCCGTCTATGCGCAACAGTCCAGAATAACACGACACAGAGACAACTAGTCCCTACCCAAAATTACATCCAAATCTGACATACTAAGCAATAAATGATCCACTCGGATCTCCAAATCCATAAAGCACACAAATCACCATATCCGATCCTAACTCCACTACCCGAACATCTAACACACATCTGATACTCGATCATTGCATGAGGAATACTCTTATAATTCTTTTGTGCTACCAAGCAAACTTGAATATCAGCAATCGATCCAACAAGAGAGTGTTGCAATACCAATGATGTACTATTAACTCAATCACATTGCCCTTTCGGAAATGTATACCATCATCAAGCCACACCAATTCGTAATGCTATTTACGTAATCATCTGAAATTGTCTGTGCCGCCTAAGAATTTATGACCTTCCTTCCAGAACTGAACCGTGACCTCACACCTGCAAATCTTAACCCTACACAACATACCACATATACCATGCCATCCTATGACAAATATGATAACTTCATAATCCATTCCAAGCCACAAGTAACTACGTACTAAACCAGCCAAGAACTTTTCCATTTGATCCCATCTAGGAGAAAATCACTATACATCCCATGCTCCTCATGCCAGTAGAAAATATACACCTCCAAACCGTGATAGAAATCATCAAGAACTCTCTGAATCCTCTTTACACAAAACCAAACCGTCAGGTGTGACTCCTTCTAACTCAACCAAGCTACGCAAGCCATCAAAACCTAAGAGAATTGCCATGAAACACCTGTAGAAACTAATTACCTCATTAGCGCCCAAAGAACTAATCATATCCCTTACCATGCCGATCCGATCTACTACCAAGCTATCCCATCTATCCAAGTTCCTTTTGATTTACCTTCAACTTGATACTTCTTCTCGCTATAACACTACAATCCTCGACCAAGACTCGCCACATGAGACCCAAGCATAAAGCCACACCGTCCTATAGTTCATAAGCCGCCGACTACTCTCTCAAATATCCCCAAAAGCACCACATTCGAAATACTTTCCCTGAAGAGACTTCCTGCGAATCTAAAGCCATTACCTTCACCTTCCTGATACTGATGTGTAGAATCCATAATGATAGAGAAATACCACGAGTCTTGACACCCTCTAATGCAAACCTCGATTTCTAGCCAAATATATAACTTGAAAATCTCCAATTATTACATGTAAAATCTTGAACCCATTAGAACTATTCTCGAGAGTCATCTACTCTGCTCAAACTTCAATTAGACTGATGAAATGAGCCGAACAACCCGTGCCTCATTAGTACGGCAACACCTAAGGAAGTAACCCCACCTTAATGCAACCAAACAAATTCCTGCTTTATGCTCCATACATCCTTTACTAATAACAACTCAAGTCATTCCGTGATTCTCATACACCCATAAAGCATAACATAACCTTTACTAAAATTTCCTTTACTCAAGCCATCCTCGATCTCAACCTCCGTAAGCCATAAATGATTCACCAGTATGCCTCAAATTAAAAACAACATAGCACATAACCGTGCAATCAACTGATCAATAGCAGACTCCCCCACTTGGCTCAAAGCCATAGATCAAAACACACAATAAATCATGATGCATATACTCTATTACTACCATAATATAGTGAGATTAAACTCATTCCTTCATAATCTCGTGCAACACAGACCATCTAGTACTTCAAATCTTCTGCAAATCTCGCATTCACCCTCGTAACAGTCAAGCTCAATCTCTTAAGCGACCCAAATTCAAATTGCAACACATATATTTTACTGGTAAAAGATATCTTCCAACAAACAACATAAGGATCATACAAACTTCAGGACACTCCGCAGGAGATAACCCACCTGCTTCGCCTCAAACTAACATATCTTTATACCCTTCCACCGTCATAAACATTACGCAGTCACTTAATTTTCCTGAGTCTAAACTTATATTACAACGTGAAATCTACTTCACTTCCCAACTAGACAACATGAAAAGATCCTTCAACACACCCACAACTCGGGGATATACATCAAATCACGATGGAAATCAAGCACCAAATAGTTCTTGCTACCCCCAAGCAGACCCTTCTCGTCTCATTCAATTCATATAAACACATCTCGTAGTCACATCACACTTATCACGTATCTATCCAGTCATCACTTCCCTTAATAGGGACACTATCGAACATATAAATCTAGAAACATACACTCGCGCAATCAACAACTTAGGGATCAAGCTACAGGCAAGGCCCGACCTCAAATCCGCCAGACCGGCCCAACATCAACAAACACAGACCACATCTTGCCCCTCGATCGGGGAATCACAAGCCATCAACACACAGCCGATACTGAGAGCTCATGCGCGCATATGAACGCATGGAAGGAATTCAAAGAGTTACGTGTCAAGCTGAATCAAGGACGCACAATAAGAATTCAAGAATGTGGGATTTCCTAAAGGTTCTGCAGCCTCCCGAGGATAAGTACAGACGTCTCCGTACCGATCTGCGAGACTCTACTAAACCTGTTCATGACTCGTGAGACCTATGTAACCTAGGCTCTGATACTAATTTGTCACGACCCTAAAACCGACCCGGACGTGATGGCGCCTATTGTAAAACTAGGCCATCCGACAAAATTCCCAAATCAAACCATTATTTTCTAACAGTCATTCTTAAGCCATTAATGAACAAGATATCTCATAATATAAGTCTAAATAATCAGTGCTGAAATATAACACAAGCCCGACATAAAGGTGTCACAAGTCTCGAGCATCTAGTAAGGTCTGAATACAAAAGAAAGTTTATAAATATAGTAAAAACAGTCTAAGGAAGACAAGAGGGAGAAGAGCAGGCTGCGAACGTTGGGCAGCTACCTTACTAACTCTGATCACTCTGCCACTGAGCAATCAACACCTGCTACCGGGTTCAGAAATACATGAATCTGCACATAAGGTCCAGGAAGTAATGTGAGTACGCCAACTCAGTAAGTAATAAAAGTAAATGAAAGCTGAGCAGTAAGAAAACATGTAAACTACGTCATAACGCAACAAAAATACAATACGTTTCCAAAATAGTACAGAAACATTTATTTCGTTAATCAAACTTAGTTTCAGTAAAAACTCTTTCCTTTTTAAAACATCTTCCAATAGTTTCAAACGAGTGATAAGAACAATGAGTAAAAATAATAGAAACGTAAACAACCCCTAGGGCAAAACATGTACCATACACCACCCCTTGGGCAAATTATCAACAGAACCAACCCCTTGGGCTACCTCACAATCACTCATAATCAGCCTCTCGAGCATAACATGAATCAAGAACTGCCCCTTGGGCAAAACATGGATCAAGAACAGCCCCTCGGGCAACAACATGAAACAATAATAGCCCATCGGGCTACACACATCACTCACACAGGGTACCCGTGCTCACTGGGGGTGTGCAGACTCCGGAGAGGCTCCTACAGCCCAAGCTCTATAATAAGCCATCTCGTGGCATAACAAATCAGGCCCTCGACCTCATAATCATGAATCAGTAACAACTTGCTACGGCGCGCAGCCCGATCCCATAATATCCTCACAACACAGGCCCTCGGTTTCACTCAGTCAGAAATCTCTCATGCCACTCGGGCAATAGTAAAACATGATGCTCAGCCGAAAATGTCATTTAAAATATCAAAACGAAGTAAATACAGCTGGGTTATGAAAATAGTAGAATACAACATGACTGAGTACAAATAAGTCAAAATAGTAACGAATAGTAGTAAAAATCCCCTAAGGTCCCAAAACAGTTGGCACGAGGCCCAAATATGGCATTTAGCCCAAAACATTATAATACTTTCCAAAACACAATGATATCAAATAGTTTTCAATCAAATACGCGACTTAACAGTCGTACGGGGCGGACCAAGTCATAATTCCCAACGGTGCACGACCACACGCTCATCATCTAGCATATACGTCACCTCAAGGTAGCACAACGATGTGAAATACAGGGTTTCATACCCTCAGGATAATATTTACAATCATTACTTACCTCAAATCGGTCCAAACTCTAGCCCGCGATGCCTTTGCCTCTCGAATCGGCCTCCAAATTCTCCAAATCTAACCAAAATCAGTATATTATCATCAAAATACGCTAAAGGAACAAAGCCCAAGCGAAAATAATCAAATTAACTCAAAAATTCCGAAATTGGCTCAAACTCGGCCCCCGTGCCCACGTCTCGGAAACACCGATAAAAATTACAAAACTGGAAAACCCATTCGCTCACGAGTCTACCCATATCAAATTCAACAAAATCCAACATCAAATGGCCATCCAAATCCCCAAAATCAACTCTCCAAACCTTCTTCCATTTTCCCAATTTTTACCCCAAATTCACAAATTAAATGATAAGAATCAGGACATAATCATGGGAATAACCAAATTTGAGTAAAGAACACTTACCTCAATCAATCCTCTGAAAATCCCTTCAAAAATCGCCTGAATCCGAGCTTCATAGCTCTATGCTAAATTTTCAAATTTTCTCTATGCTAACGCGGTCAGATCTATGCTAACGCAGTGTACATCCCTGAAGCCAAAAACTAGCAACTAGAAATGGCTTAGAAATGGTCCGAAACCACCCCGAAACTCACCCGAGGCCCTTGTAACCTCAACCAAACATGCCAACACATCCCATAATTTCATTCAAACTTGTACCAAACTTCGGAACACTTAAAACAACATCAAAACATCGAATCACCCTCGGATTCAAGTCTAAGAATTCCAAAACTTTCGAATTTCGAATTCGATCAAATAGTCTATCAAACCTCGTCAGAATGACCTGAAATTTTGCACACACGTCACAAAAGTCACAACGGACCTACTCCAATTTCCGGAATTTCAATCCGACCCCGATATCAAAATTTCCACTGCCGACCGAAAAATGCCAAATTTCCAATTTCGCCAATTCAAGCCTAAATCTGTCTCGGACCTCGAAAATACATTCCGGACGCGCTCCCAAGTCCAAAATCACCTAATGGAGCTAACCAAATCATAAAAATCCAAATCTGAGATCGAATACTAAAAAGTCAAAACTTGGTCAAACCTTTCAATTTTTAAGCTTCAAACTGAGAACTGTTCTTCCAAATCCATTCCAATTACCCTGAAAACCAAAACCGACGATTTACATAAGTCATAATACATCACACAGGGCTAGTCATGCCCGAGAACTAGTGAGCAAAGTGCAAAAACTCAAAATGACTGGTTGGGTCATTACACTACACTCTGCACTTTCTGTGCAGATCTTGGTACTGGACCATACTGATCAGAGTTCGAGGTTGCTGCCTTTAGTCCATAGGAGACTCGAGGTAGATCTTCCGGCATTCGCAAACCCTAGAGTCCCCTTCTTTCCATCTTATATTTCCTGTCTCTTTTCATTTCGAGAACAACTGTATTTCTTTTAAACCAGTGTTTGTAGAAATTCTTAGATGTTCATGAAATTGCGACACCAGATCATTGGGGTAGCCTTGTTTTAGAATTTTGAACTGTTATGAAACTTCCGCACTTTATATCTGCTTATCTTTAGCTATTATTTATTACTGCTTGGGTTAATAATTAATGCGTTAGAAATGTATTTGTTGGCTTGCCTAGCTTTCAAAAGTAGGCGCCATCACAATCCTGATGGTGGGAAATTCGGGTCGTGACAAGTTGGTATTAGAGCCGTAGGGTGCCTAGGACTCATAATTCATGAACAAGCTAGGTAGAGTCTGAGGGATCGGTACGGAGACGTTTGTGCCTATCCCCAGAGGCTACAGAGTTTAGGAATAACTTCACATCTATTCTTCTCTGTCGTACGATTTGATTTATCAATGCTACTTGAACTCCTACTCTATTCTTTCATAGATGGTGAGAACATGTACCGCTTTATCAGTTGATCAGCAGCCCGAGCTCCTAGTGGCAGCTCCTACAAGGGGCAGAAGATGAGGTTGAGGCTATGCTAGAGGCCGAGGCAGTGGCAGGGCGCAGCCCAGAGAAGCAACACTAGTCGCGGAGCCTCAGGTAGAGTTTGATGATAAGGTTCCGGCCCAGACCGTTCCAGCAGAGCTAGCTCAGGCTCTGGAGGGGTTCAACACTACTCCGGTACTTCAGGATGCTTTGGTCCATCTGGTGGGCATTGTGGAGAGTGTTACTCAGGCCGGTATACTTCCTATAGCACCATTCATCTCTCGGGCCGGGGGAGGAGCACAGACTCCTACTACTCGCACTCCTGAGCAGATGGATCCCTAGTTTCAGACTCCAACAGTTCAGCCAGTTGGGGTAGTTCCACCGGGTGTTATAGCTCAGACCAGTGATGTATCAGCTATGTCTTCAGATGCTTTGTGGAGATTGGACAAGTTTTCCAAGCTTTTCACTACTACCTATGGTGGTACATCTTTAGAGGATCCCCAAGACTATTTGGACAGTTGTTATGAGGTTCTACGGAACATGGGGATAATGAAGACCAATAGGGTCGACTTTGATGCTTTTCGTCTTTGAGGTTCCGCCAATAAATGGTGGAGGGATTATTGTTTGGCTAGACCAGCTGGGTCGCCTGCTATGACTTGGGACTAGTTCTCTCAGCTATTTCTCGAGAAGTTCCTTCCCGTCACTCAAAGAGTGGAGTATCGTAGGCGGTTTGAGCGTCTTCAGCAGGGTTCTATGACTGTTACCCGGTACGAGATGAGGTTTATTGATTTGGCCCATCATGATCTTCTTATACTCCCCACCGAGAGAGAGATGGTGAGGAGGTTTATTCAGGGACTCGCTCAGCTTATTAAATTGTAGATGGCTAAGGAGACAAGTAGCGAGATTTCTTTTCAGGATGCGGCCAATGTGGCCAGGCAGGTTGAGATGGTTCTAGATCAGGGGAGCGATCAGGGGTCTAACAAGAGGCCTCGTCATTCTGGCAGATTCAGTGGTGCCTCGTCTGGAGGTAGGGATTCTTTTGGTAGGGGCCATCCTCCCAGGCCGTTTCATTCAGCACTTCATGCTTCTCACGGTGCTCCAGGTGGTCGTGGTTCTCACATGCAATATTCTGATCAGCTACCCTACAGTGCACCACTAGCTCCTATCAGTGCACCTCCATTCCAGAGTTTTCAGGGTGGCTACTCAGGGTTAGTTTCAGGGTCAGCACTCTCAACAACCAAAGTCTTGCTATACTTGTGGCTATCCGAGGCACATTGCTAGATTTTGCCCTCGTGCCTCAAGCAGTTCTCAACATTAGGGTTCTCGTGCCATGGTTCCGGCACCAGGTGTTCCACTACCTACTCAGCTAGCTAGAGGTAGGGGTCAGGCAGCTAGACGTGGAGGTCGAGGTGATAGAGGTGGAGGTTAGGCCGTCAGAGGTGGAGGCCAGCCATCAGGAGGCCGTCCCAAGGATGTAGTTCAGAGTGGTGGAGCCCAGCCCCAATGTTAGGCTTTCCTAGCTAGGCCTGAGGCTGAGTCCTCCGATGCAGTTATCACAGGTACTGTTCTAGTTTTTACTAGAGATGCTTCAATTCTGTTTGATCTAGGGTCTATATACTCCTATGTGTCTTCTTATTTTGCTTCATATTTGATTGTGCCTCGTGATTCCTTGAGTGCTCCCGTGTATGTTTCCACGCTGGTAGGTGATTCTATTATTGGAGATCATGTTTATAGTTCGTGTGTGGTTGTTATTCGGGGTCTTGAGACTAGTGTAGATCTCCTACTTCTCGATATGGTTGACTTCGATGTTATTTTGGATATGGATTGGTTGTCTCCTTATCATGTTATATTGGACTGTCATGCCAAGACCGTGACCTTAGCCTTACCAGAGTTGCCTCGATTGGAGTGGAAAGGGACTCCTTGTCATTCTGTCAGCAAGGCTATTTCTCATTTGAAGGCTCGGCGTATGGTCAAGAATTTGGGTGTTTAGCTTATTTGGCTTATGTTCGTGATTCTAGTGCTGAGGTTCCTTCTATGAATTTTGTGCCAGTTATTTGGGAGTTTCCAGAGGTATTTCCTGCAGACCTACCGGGGATGCCACCCGATAGGGATATTGACTTTTGCATTGATTTGGCTCCGGGCACTCAACCCATTTCTATTCCGCCATACTACATGACCCCGCCAGAGTTGAAAGAATTGAAGGAACATTTGCAAGACTTGCTTGATAAGGGATTTATCAGACCGAGTGTCTTGCCCTGGGGTGCGACAGTGTTGTTTGTTAAGAAGAAGGATGGATTGGTGAGGATGTGCATAGATTACCAGTAGTTAAACAAAGTCACCATCAAGAGCAAGTATCCATTGCTGAGGATTGATGATTTATTTTATCAGCTTCAGGGTGACAAGGTTTTTTCAAAGATTGATTTGAGGTCTGGCTACCATCAGTTGAGGATTAAGGCATTCAATTTCCCTAAGACAGCTTTTCGCACTCGGTACGGGCATCATGAGTTTTTAGTGATGTCATTTTGGTTGACAAATGCCCTAGTAGCATTTATGGATTTGATGAAACGAGTGTTCAAGCCCTATTTGGACTCCTTCGTGATTGTTTTTATTGATGATATCTTGATCTACTCCCGCAGTCGAAAGGAGTATGAGCAACATCTTCGGGTCGTTCTTCAGGCTCTAAGAGACAGCCAGTTATATGCGAAGTTTTAGAAGTATGAGTTTTGGTTGAGTTCAGTTGCATTCTTGGGTTACGTTATATTAGTAGAGGGTATCCAGGTGGATTTTAAGAATATTGAGGCAGTCAAGGACTGGCCTAGACCTACATCATCTACAGAGATCCGGAGTTTCTTGGGCTTGGCGAGTTACTACCATCGGTTTGTGGAGGGGTATTCATCTATAGCAGCCCCGATGACCAGGTTGACCCAAAAGGGTGCCTAGTTCAGGTGGTCAGACGAGTGTGAGGCAATATTTCAGAAGCTCAAGATAACTTTGACTACGACACCGATTTTGGTATTGCCCACAGGTTCAGGGCCATATACAGTATATTGTGACGCATCATGTATTGGACTTGGTGCGGTGTTGATGCAGAATGGAAAGGTTATTGCATATGCTTTGCAGCAGTTGAAGATCCACGAGAAGAATTATCCAGTTCATGATTTGGAGCTAGCAGCCATTGTTCACGCGCCGAAGATTTGGAGGCATTATTTATATGGCGTGACGTGTGAGGTGTTCACGGATCACAAGAGTCTACAGTATTTGTTCAAGTTGAAAGAGTTAAATTTGAGGCAGAGGAGGTGGTTGGAGCTATTGAATGACTATGATATCACCATCTTGTATCATCCTGGGAAGGCCAATGTAGTGGCCGATGATTTGAGTAGGAAGTCAGCCAGTATGGGCAGCCTTGCGTATATTCCAGTCGGTGAGAGACTGCTTTCTTTGGATGTTCAGGCTTTAGCCAATCATTTCGTAAGGTTGGATGTTTCTGAATCCAGTCGTGTTCTAGCTTACATAGTATCTCGTTCTTCATTATTTGAGCGTATCAGAGATTGGCAGTATGATGATCCTCATTTGCTTGTCCTTAGGGACATAGTACGGCACGGAGGTGCCAACCAAGTTACAGTTGGAGATGACAGAGTTTTAAAGATGCAGGGTCGAGTTTGTGTGCCTAATGTGGATGGACTTCATGAGTTGATTCTAGAGGAGGCACATAGTTCCCGGTATTCTATCCATCCGGGCACCGCTAAGATGTATCAGGACTTGCGGCAGTATTATTGGTGGAGGAGGATGAAGAAGGATATTATTGTGTATGTAGCTCGGTGTTTGAATTGTCAACAGGTAAAATACGAGCATCGGAGACCTGGTGGTTTACTTCAGAAGATTGAGACTCCTGAGTGGAAGTGGGAGCGCATCAATAAGGAATTCGTTGTTGGACTCCCACGAACTCAGAGGAAGTTCGACGCAATGTGGGTTATTGTGGATAGGCTGACTAAGTCAGCACATTTTATTCCTGTGGTAGTTTCCTATTCTTTCGGAGTGGTTGGCAGAGATCTATATCCGTGAGATCGTTCGCCTTCATAGTGTGCTAGTGTCTATCATTTCTTACCGAGGTACGCAGTTTACCTTGCATTTCTGGAGGGCAGTGCAGCATGAGTTGGGTACATTGGCCAAGTTGGGCACAACATTTTATCCTCAGATGGACGGACAGTCCGAACGTACTATTCAGATTTTGGAGGATATGCTCCGGCATGTGTTATTGACTTTGGAGGTTCTTGGGATCAGTTCTTGCCGTTAGCGGAGTTTGCCTATAACAACAGTTATCAATCGAGCATCCAGATGGCTCCCTATGAGGCATTATATGGTAGACGGTGTCGATCGCTGGTTGGATGGTTTGATCCAAGAGAGGCTAAGTTGTTGGGTACGGATTTGGTACAGGATGCCTTGGATAAGGTTAAAATCATTCAGGATAAACTTCGTACAGCTCAGTCTAGGCAAAAGAGTTATGCTGACCGTTAGGTTCGTGATGTGGCATTCATGGTCGAAGAGCGAGTGTTGCTTCGGGTGTCGCCCATGAAGGGTGTGATGAGATTTGGGAATAAGAGCAAGCTAATCCCTAGGTTCATCGGGCCTTTTGAGATCCTTGATTGGGTGGGAGATATGGCTTACAAACTTGCGTTTCCGCCAGGTTTATCAGCTGTGCATCCAGTATTTCATGTGTCCATGCTTCGGAAGTATCATGGCGATCCATCCCACATGTTAGACTTCGGCACTATCCAGTTGAACAAGGACTTGACCTATGAGGAGGAGCCGACAACTATTCTAGACCGGTAGGTTCGTTAGTTGAGATCGAAGAATTTCCCTTCAATTCGTGTGCAGTGGAGAGGTCAGCCTGTTGAGGTAGCTACTTGGGAGTCCGAGTCCGATATGCAAAGCAGATATCCCCATCTTTTCACTGACTCAGGTACTTTTCTATGTCCGTTCGAGGATGAATGGTTGTTTTAGAGGTGGAGAATATGACGACCCAAAGGGTCATCTTTCGTTTTAGAATCCGATTCCATGTTCCGAGGCCTTAAAAACTTCATTTTCATTCTCCTCGATTTGCGTGCACAGTCCCGGCACGTTTCCGGAAAGCCTTTATGTGAAATTTAAGAAAATATTGAATTTTACCTTTAAAATTGATTAAAGTTGACTTCGGTCAATATTTTTGGCAAACGGACCCGGACCCGTGATTTGACGGTCCCGTATGGTCCGTAGTAAAATATGGGACTTGGGAGTATGGCCGGAATCGAATTCCGAGGTCCCTAGCCCGAGAAATGAATTTTTGAAGAAACTTGTTTGCTGGAAAATATAAGGATTTTTAGAAATGGAATAGTGTGTGTTCTCACTGGTATCGGGCCTATATTTTGGTTTCGGAGCCCGGTACAGGATTGATATAGTATTTAAGTCGTATCTGTGAAATTTTGTGAGAAATGGGACTGATTTGACGTGATTCGGACGTCCGGTTGTGAAAATAGAAAATATAATGTTCTTAAGGATTTCATGAGTTTTAGTGTTAAATTCGTTGTTTAAGATGTTATTTTAGGGATTTGATCACACGAGTAAGTCTGTATGATATTTTTAGACTTGTGTGCATGTTTGGTTTGGAGCCCTGGGGGCTCGAGTGAATTTTGGATGGGCCATGGAGTGTTTTGGACTTAGGAAAATATGCTGCAGATTCAGTTCTGGTGTTGGCCTCTGATCTCACAATTGTGAAACCAGAGTTCGCATTTGCGAAGCCTGACAGTGTTGCCATTGCGATCCACTCATCGCAAATGCGAAGAGTCGTTGGGCCAATAGTCTTCGCAATTGCGAAGAACTCTTCGCATTTGCGAAGTAAAGCTGGGAGGGGTATTGGTCACAAATGTGATCATTTAGTCGCATTTGCGGAGGATGATGTTCGCATTTGTGAACTTTCCTTTGCATTTGCGAAGGCAGAAAAAATGTGAGGGGTTCACATTTGCGAGACTTTCATTGCATTTGCGAAGCAGTCAAGTCGCAAATGCGACATCTGCAACTGAGCAAAGGGTCTTGGACGAGATTTTTCATTCATTCTTCAAATTTTCAAAACCTAAACTCCAAGAGGCGATTTTCCTAGAGCAAGTTCTTCCCCAAATCATAAGTAAATGATTCTTAACTCAATTCCTTCAATTTTTTACAAGATTTCATCATAAAATTTAGGGATTTTCATGGAAAATTGGGTGTTTTTGGGTAGAATTTAGGAATTTCGAAATTTGGGGATTCAGACCTTAAATTGAGATCGGATTCCAAAATCAATTGCATATCCGGGTTCGGGGGTGAATGGGTAATTGGAGTTTGGTCCGAACTTCGAGTTTTGACTAAGCGGGCCCAGGGTCGGGTTTTTGACTTTTTGGGAAAAATATTGGGAAACCTATAATTAGGCATTGGGATTGAGTTCTTTAGAATTTATTGATGTTATTAAGTTAATTATGATTATATACAAGCGGATTGGAGGTTGAATCGAGAGGTAAAGCAGTAATTAAGGTTTGATTGTGGCCGCGAAATCGAGGTAAGTGTTGTGACTAACCTTAACTTGAGGGATTAGTTATTGTTTGCACTATTCGCTACTTGTTAGTTGTTGAGTACGATATATATGTGTGGTAACGAGTATCTATACGTCATTGTAGGGTCATAGCATGCGAGTGAGTTCTATAATTATGATAGTTGTGCTTCCTTATACGTTTTATTCCTACTTAATCTAGTTATTGTTCATGTTAACAAGTTGTACTATGTTGTTCCTGGTTTAGATATTGGGTGAGTATTGGCTCAAGTTGAGATTTTTATTGTGAAATTAAATGATGAAACAAAGTTGTTTGATTGTGATTCCCTTGCCGGGTTGTTGTTGTTTCTGTTGTTGTTATGGTGAGGAAGAGTGATAAAGCACGAAGGGTGATGCCATGCACATTTATATTATTAATATTGTGAGGAAGAGTGTTAAAGCACGAAGGGTGATGCCGTGCATATTTATATCATTCATATGGTGAGGAAGAGTGTTAAAGCACGAAGGGTGATGCTGTGCGCATTTCTATTATTCATATGGTGATGAAGAGTGATAAAGCACAAAGGGTGATGCCGTGCACATTTCTATTATTAATTGCATGGTGAGGATTGAGAGTAAAAGCACGAAGGGTGATGCCGTGCATTTTCTGTTTACTGTGTTTATTGGTTGTTATCGTTTTAAGTGTTCTAGCCGTTTAGATTCTTTTACTGATGTGATTCTTTATGTTGGAACCCCGAAAGCATGTTACCCCTTCCGTTTCATTTCTACTCAGTTTTAATACTAGTTATCTTGTTAGTATATTGTTTAACTGCACAGGTTTAATTATTTGTCGTATCCTAGCCTCGTCATTACTTCGCCAAGGTTAGGCTCGGCACTTACCAGTACATGGGATCGGTTTTACTGATACTGCACTCTACACTTTCTGTGCAGATCCCGGTACTGGACCATACTGATCAGAGTTCGAGGTTGTTGCCTTCAGTCCATAGGAGACCCGAGGTAGATCTGCTGGCGCTCGCAGACCCTGGACCCTGGAGTTCCCTTCCTTCCGTCCTAGATTTCCTGTCTCTTTTTATTTCGAGAACATCTGTATTTCTTTTAAACCAGTGTTTTTAGAAATTCTTAGATGTTCGTGAAATTATAACACCAGATCATTGGGGTAGCCTTGTTTTAGAAATTTAAACTATTATGAAACTTCCGCACTTTATATCTGCTTAACTTTAGCTATTATTTATTACTGCTTGGATTAATAATTAATGCGTTAGAAATATATCTTTTGGCTTGCCTAGCTTTCAAAAGTAGGCACCATCACGATCTTAATGGTGGAAAATCCAGGTCTAGACAAAACGGCTAGTTAAATCATGTGAGGAGCTGATGGGGCTCTGGAAAAGATTAAGTTTTACAGGTTAAACTGGGAGAAAAAGCTTGGATTCAGGTGAAACGGCTGGGAAATCAAATATTTTCATTGCTCGAGATTGCTCGTTCTCTGTTTCTGCTCAAGAATTTCTAGGATGTAAAGGTAGTTGGGTATACTTCAATTAATTTGATGATGAAGGAAAAGACTATGATGAGAGTTTGGGATTTTGTGGACCCAAGACTGAAGTTTTACCTCAATACTGGAAGGATTGGGGGAATAACGTCATTTTCAGAGCATGTTCAGATATTTTGACCTCCACCTAAATGCCTTGAGCATCCCAGTCTTCCCACTTTAATATTTTTCAGGACAATAATCTGAAGAACTATTTATGACCCTAACTTTGATTTGACTTCCTAGCTGTATTAGTGTCTTTAAGCATATCTTTCAATATATTTGTTCTTCAATATGTTCAATGCTTGATTTTTTTCTCAAAGTTAATACTATTTCAAAATTTATAGATGAAGAGGAGAAGTGAAATGAGCTTAAAATAGTTTAGGGTTGTTTTTTTAATAGGAGGTCACTTTGGATAGGGTTATGGGTAGAGGAAAAATGAATTGCGTAAAAAAAGATAAGTCATTTTAATTTCGTAAGGACATGTGATAGTCTGTCGAATTGGGGGATATATTTGAATGATAATATAACATTAGGAGTTGAGATAATTAAATAGTGTAATAGGGATATTTTCAAACCTTTTTTGAAAGTATAAGAGTATATTTGACCCCTTTTTCGGTTTAATTATTGTAAAATTTCAAAAGAGTAAAAAAATTAAATAGGAAAAAAATAAGAATATGATAATTATTTTTTACAAGAAATTTTTGGGTTAAGATTATTGTCTTGCAAGACAGCTCTCCATCTTAATAATAGAATATATTTTAATGGATAAAAATAAGGAGTTGGAAGTCTGTTAATTTTAAGGGGTAAATATGAGTTAGTCCACTCATGATAAAGGCATATCTAGGACCAAAGTCAATCATGGAGGACAAATGTGTTCTATTTCTCATAGTTGAGGGACAAATATGAACCAATCCGCTAATGATAAGTGCATCTAGTGAAAAGGTTACAAGTTAACGTAAAACTTTTGCTTAGATCCTATATATACTAACTAAAAAATTGATTAAACATATAAGAAATTTTAACTCGAAACTTAGTCTGTTGGTCCAGTTGTTATTGTACATTAATTTGATATCGTTGTAAGAATTCATAAACCTAACATCTTAATCCGCCTTTAATAAAAAATATATTTTTCTCTCATGAACACACCACAACGGTGCCCAGTAAGTATCAAGATTAACCTTGGTGGAGTACTGACGAGGAACAGTCAAGACACCTACTGGTCTAATAAGCTGAACATGATATGATAATAAACTAATAAGATAAAAATAACAAAGTAACGCCAATAGCTGGAAGAAATCAGATTACAAACAGTAGAGACGATAAGGAGAAAACACGGATGGTAACGAAAAGTGACCAAGTAAATTAACACCAACATAGCTGGGATACAGACAAGTAAAAATGTGCTCAAATAAGGAAAGCAATGTTAACTCAACCAATTGCATCATTCCTAATACACAATTCCGACCATCCCAATCCTCGAGGTCTCATATCACAATCGCAACTTCAAAACCTTTAACACACATGGTACCTTGTGCCCACATATTTCCCTTTCACTTTGCACATCAAATATTTACGTGCTACTCAGTACATAATATCCGTGACAAACGCTAATTAAGATGTTCAAGAAGTTCCATTTATATATCATAAAGTAGATTTACAATTTCTAGACCAAATAGGAAAACCAACGAGAAAAGATGAAGTTATTTTTTAGAAGTCATTTGAGTGAAGAAAATAATATTTTTCAAATAGAAATCCAACATCGGTTAAGCTATCGTTTTTAATATAGGATTCATTAAATTAAAACTTAACAGAAATTCCTTTTTAAGAAAAATATAACCTCAGGCAGGTTAAGGAGATTTAGTTGAGAAACCAATTGAAATAAAATGTAACAATTATTAGAAACAGTAGATACTAAAATTATCACGATCCTAAAATGGACCCGGTCGTGATGACGCCTATCGTGAAACTAGGCCAGTCGACACAAACTCCCAAACCAATTAAACAGTCATAATGAGTCATTTAAAGTCATTAATAAGCTAAAAATCCCAAAATATAGAGTAGAATAGAACAGTGCGGAAACAAACACAACCCGACGTCGGGGTGTCACCAGTCATGAGCATCTAAAATCCATTTAAGAGTATGAAAAGACAACATAGTCTAATACAAAGCTAGTACAAAGATAAATATAACAAGGAGAAGCACTATACTGCGAACGCCGAGCAACTACCTAGTCAACTCCGAACAAGCCTGCTGGAAAGCAAATCAACACTCGCTAGCGTGACCCGAGACTCCTGGATCTTCATAAAGGGTGCAGGGAGTAATGTGAGTACACCAACTCAGTATGTAATAAAAGTAAAGGCATCTGAGCGGTAAGAAAATACATAAAACACAGCATAATGCTATAACAAAACAATATAAATCCAGAACAATGTAGTAGTTTGGTAAAAGCTCGTAAAAACACCTTAGTTCAGTAAAAAAACCTCTTTAAAACATCTTTCAAAAATTCAAACGAGTGATGAAAAAAGGTAGGAAAAGGATAAAAACATAAATCAGCCCTTCGAGCAAAATACCAATAGAACCAGCCCCTCGGACTACCTCACAATTATTTGTATCAGCCCATCGGGCAATAACATGAAATAATAACACCCCCTTGGGCAATATCATAACTAATACTAGGTACCCGTGCTCACTGGTGGTGTGCAGACTCCGGAGGAGATCCTACAGCCCAAGAGCTGTATCAAGCCCTCTCGTGGCATAATCAAATTGGCCCTTGGCCTCATAATCATGAATCAGTACACACTGCTGCGACGCGCAACCCGATCCCATAATACCCTTACAACACTGGCCCTCGGCCTCACTCAGTCAGAAATCTCTCAAGCCACTCGGGCAACAGTAAAACATGATGCTCAACCCAAAATATCATTTAAAATGTCAAAAACGGAGTAAATATGGTTGATTTATGAAAATAGTAAAATACAGCATGACTAAGTACAAATATGAAGTCAAAGTAGTGAGCAATAGTAGTAAAAATCTCCTAAGAGTCCAAAACAGTTTGCACGAGGCCCAAATATGGCATTCAACCCAAAACATGATAATACTTTCCAAAACACAACGATAGCAAACAGTTTTCAATCAAATACGCAGTTTAACAGTCATACAAGACGGACTAAGTCACAATCCCCAATGGTGCACGACCCCACGCTCGTCATCTAGCGTGTGCATCACCTCAAAGTAGCACAACGATGTGAAATCCGGGCTTGCATACCCTCAGGACAGCATTTACCATCATTACATACCTCTATCCGGTCCAAACTCTAGCCCACGATGCCTTTGCCCCTCGAATCGGCCTCCAGATGCTCCAAATCTGTCCAAAAATAGATTTATACCATCAAAATATGCTAAGGGAACAAAGCTCACTCGAAATTAACCAATTTACATCAAATATCCCGAAATTGGCCAAACCCAACCCCCAAGTCCACATCCCGGATTCCGATAAAAATCACAAAATTAGAATCCTTACACTCTCACGAGTTCATACATATCAAATACATCAAAATCCGACCACAAATGACCCCTCAAATCCTCAAATCAAAGTCTCAAATTCCAAGCCCTAACTCTCCAATTTTAGGCTTTAGATTCCACAAATTTCATGTTTAATTAGGTAGAAATCACAAAAGGATTGAGTATTAAGTCCATAAATCTTACCTCAAAGTGTTTCCCTTTGATTCTCTCTTCAATCTCCCTCAAAAAGCTCCAAAATCGCTCAACAATGGTAAAATTTAGACCCAAAATCACGGAAGTGGTCTTTTAAACATTCTGCCCAGCACTTGAAATCTCTTCTTCGCGAACGCGGTCAATGCCTCGCGTTCACGAAGCACAAAATCCCGTTGACCACTTATTCCTTCATCGTGAATGCGACACCCTATACGCGAATGCAAAGCCTTAGCTCCTCAACCCATCGCGAACGCGAAGCACAAACGACCTGGACCCAGCTGCTCACCTATACTCTATGCGAACGCAGCAAAACCATCGCGAACGCGATGAGCACTGACCCCAGCCCTTTGCGAATGCGGGACCCCCATCACGAACGCAAAGGCCAACCCTCCTGCCTTACATCTTAACCCTTCGTGAACGCGAGAGTCCACTCGCGAACGCGAAGACCAAACATCTGCAACACCAACAGTAGATTTTCTACGACCTTTTCCAACATGAATTTATCCGTTCAACCACCTGAAACTCACCCGAGGCCCTCGGAACCTCAACCAAATATGCCAACATATCCCATAACCCCATTCAAACTTGTTCCAACCTTCGGAACACTCAACAACATCAAAATATCAAATTGACATCAGATTCAAGCATAAGAATTCCAAAAACTTCCAAATTCCGCTTTCGATCAAAACGTCTATCAACCTCGTCCGAATGACCTAAAATTTTGCACACGCGTCACAAATGACACAAAGGACCTACTCCAACTTCTGGAATTCCATTCCGACCCCTATATCAAAATCTCACCTACAAACTAGAAAAAGCCAAAATTCCAGTTTCGCCAATTCAAGCCTAAATCTACTCCAGACCTCCAAAACACATTCCGATCACGCTCCTAAGTCCCAAATCACCTCCAGAAGCTATCTGAACCATCAGAATTCACATCCGAGATCTTTTATACATAAGTCAACATCCAGTTGACCTTTTCAACCTAAGCTTACTCAAAAGAGACTAAGTGTTTCATTCCTTTCCAAAACCTCTCCGAACCCAAACCAACCAACCTGATAACACATAATACATCTGAACAAGACAATAAGAAGCAGAAATGGGGTAAATGGAGTGGTAACTCATGAAACGACCGGACGGGTTATTACAAAAATATACAACAAGTTCTAACTTAAAGGCACACAAGGAAACATGATATTAATTCCTTCATTTTAAATCACGATATTACGAATAACTCAACAGGGTAGGAGGAAATGACTCAATGTAGAAAATTTACTTTGAAAATTAATTCACTAGAATAATAGTATTAGGAAAAGAACTCAGGAAATGACGGCAAGTCAATAAGTCAATGACAATAACTCGATCCTCAAAACTCAGTGAAAACCAGAAATACAAATTATCATAGTCTTGCACGAAGGAACTAAAGTCAATACAGTAAAACATGGGATACCGAAATATAAAAATGTTATGGTGCGCAACCCGATCCCACCATATAATATCAATTCACCCTTATTCCTCCTCAATATATTACCCTTATTCCTCCTGTTGCGGCATGCAACCCGATCCCACCGTACAATATCAATATCTCAATAATAAACATAATATGTTGCGGCGCGCAACCCGATCCCACCATATAATATCAATTCACCCTTATTCCTCCTCAATATATCACTCTTATTCACCCTGTTGCGGCGTGCAACCCAATCCCACCGTACAATATCAATATCATAATAATAAACATAATATGTTGCGGAGCACAACTCGATCCCACCATATAATATCGATTTACCCTTATTCCTCCTCAATATATCACCCTTATTCCTCCTGTTGCGGCGTGTAACCCGATCCCACCTTACATAATCTAAATCAACAACAACAAATTAACAACTCAATTACAAAAATTTCTGCCACCAAGAGTATGAGTACACGACAACAAGTGAATCACATAAAAATCAAAGGAATACAACAACCTTTACAAAAACAACAAGACATGTAAGACACGTGATAACTACACATGCAACCACAACAATTTGGACATGTAGCATATATGCACAAAGTCATAGAGGAACTCAAGATTAAGAAGTAACAAAAATAACAAGGAAGGCAATCACTTCAATTAAGGCAAATAAGGGCCAAATAACAAGTAAGAGGTAAAGAAGTGCTAACAACATCGTATAGAGCATGTAGAGGTGAAACTAGCAAATAGGAAACTCAAACATATCAGAACAACTTCCTACTTAGTGAATTTAAGGACCTAAGAACCCTAAAAGGGAAAAATTTTCACAAATAAGTCTGAGCATGCACTCGTCACCTTGCGTAACGGACTACAATTAGCATAGAAGGCTCAAATCCTAAGGGGAAATCCCCCACACAAGGTTAGGTAAGATACTTACCTCAATTCAGCCAACTCAATACTCAATTTAGCTTTTCCTTTACCAATTTACCATTGCTCGGCCCAATCTACCCAAAGAAGACTTAAATACATTAAACAATGCAAGAGAAAACAATTTCAATTAACAAAATTATGATCCTTATACAGTTTGCAAAAAATCAACAAAAGTCAACCCTCTAGCTCGTACCTGGAAACCCGATAAAATTTATAAAACCCGAGCACCCATTCAATTACGAGTCCAATCCTACTAGTTTCACCCAAATCCGACTCCGAATCAATATTCAAAATTCAAAAATTCACTTTATCAAATTTTAGACAAAACCCCCAAATTTTACTTTGAAATCATCAATCCAATGCTTAAAACGAATATGGATTTATGAAAGAACACTTACCCCAATCCATATAGTGATAATCACCTCCAAAAATTATCCAAATCCGAGCTCCTCAACTCAAAATATGACCAAATGAACAAACTTTTGATATTAAGTATTTTTGCCCAATTGTTCTGTCTCGTTTTGCATGTCAAACAATCCCGAAACTCACTTTTAATGCCTCCAATGGATTACTTGTGAAATTTCAGTCAAGTTAGGCTTTTGAATCACTCAATTTGACCTTATAATGAAGGAGATATGTTGGTTTCAATATTTGGAAATAGTGCAGATTTTTAAATACGAAATCAGTGGCAATTTCATAATTAATCTGAAAAATCTAGCAGCCCAATTCTTAGTAAAATGACCATAAAATCCTCGTACGATATTCAAATTTGACGATTCCTTTTGCTATGGCTCCTTAATTACAATACGGATCTAATGCTTCAATCGAAATAGAAATCAGAGCTCATTTATTTAATGTGGTACCATTTATGCTTGAAGAAACGACGTCAGAACATAAGAAAAACGAGCACAACACAACCCAAACATATCCGAAACTCACCCGAGCCCCTAGGGAACCCGTACGAACATACCAACAAGTACCATAATAAAACACAGAACTACTCGAGGCCTTAAATCACGCATACAAGATCGAAAGTCCTAATACATCATATAGAGCTACTTGTGCCCCCAAACTATCGAGAGAAGTGCAAATTCTCAAAAGGACCAGTCGGATCGTTACAATGGCTCTTTTATTATCATTTAAAAGGAGCTTGATTCTAGGATCTTATCTCCTTAGGTAAAGATATAAATAGCAGGCTCAACAACCACTGTAACACACGTAATTTTCTGCAGACATAAGCTTTATTTTGCTTTTGCTGCCAATTAAACAACTTTATTTGCAATTTATCATTCCTTTCACTTTTGTCCTCGAAGGCATTGCACTTGAAGATAGGCTTGTATCTTCTTCAATTTCAATTGCTAAATCTCATTTTTAGTCTTATCTATTTATTATTTTCATATCAAATCAGTTCGCCTGTCTATAAACCACATAATAAATTTAACTGTACTATTTTACTAGTAAACAGTTTGGCGCCCACCATGGGGCTTAGACAGTTGTGTAATTGTTTTGATCCTTACTTTTGCTACTAACATGTTTTGATTCTTTCCCTAGTAAAAAACTATGGCAGATAATGATGTCAACATTACACACAACATTTAGGGGCATGAAAAATTGTCCCAGCATGATGATTCAATCAGTAAGACTCGCAATGAAGGGGATGAGGCGACTCCGGCTCAAGATGGTCAGTATCCTTAGCATGTGAGGGAACCGACTCCCAATGATGCGGGGGAGGAACATGTTGTGGAGATAGTAAAAATCTTGAGAGAACAATAGAAATCAATCATGAAACACCTCTCAAGGCAGGATCGGGTTATGACGGAGTTCAAACAAGCATTGTCAGGTGCCTCCAATAATGCGAACGGTAGGGGCCCGGTTCATCCCAGCGTTCTTCCAAACCAAACATTGTAGAGGATCGATAATAACACCCAAGAGGTGAAGTCGGCTTCAACGAAGCTAGAGGGGCAAGTAGCGGATCTGGGAATAACAATAGAAGTGATCCCTTCAAAATCGAGCTCATGAGGTTTATGAGGGAAATGAACAAATGAATGGATCAAAATGCAAAGGAGCTTCACGCTCAGATGGATCATATTCTGGGCGCACCACCAATACTAAAAGGCCCAGATTCGAAAAAATACACACAATTATCGTGTAAACTGAGCAAAGCACCAGAGCTAATTTCGAAGAGGTTCAAGATGCCGGACATACCAAAGTCTGATGGGACTTCAAACCCACAAGAGCACATCACAACCTACACTATGACTGTGAAATAGAACGATTTGTCTTAGTATGAGATCGAGTTAGTCTTGCTAAAATTTTTTGGTGAAACCCTCACAAAGGGGGCCCTGAACTGCTATGAGAGTTCGTGATTCGATTCCAAAAAGAGAGGATGTTGCTACTGGCGGTACCAAATGAGTGGGCGGCGGAGGTATTCACAAAGGGTTTAAGTCCATGGAGCTCCGACACCTCCTGAATGTTGAAGAAAAGCTTGCTCGAGTTTCAAGAAACCACATGGGCTGATGTCCATAACCGTTACGAGTCAAAAATAAGGATAGAAGACAATCAGCTCGATTTTTCAATAACAACCAAAGGACGGAATTGAGACAAAAAATAGGACAAGTTTAAAAGCGACTTTGATGCATATCGGCGGTCCTTTTTCTACCGTATGAAAGAACCAAGGGATGCAACAACGAAGGGTTTCGTTCCTCGAATAGGTTATCTCCCGATATAAAAATCGAGCATGGTCGGAACAATAAGACATTACAAGAGAAGGAGGCACCGGGTGCCCGGGACTCTACATATCTTGAGTTATCAGGTTACAACTTCAACACCAGCTTAATAGATCTGGTATCGGCGATGAGGAATATCAAAGAAGCACGATTCCCGAATCCAATCAGATCTGATACAAGTTAGAGGGATCCATTATGGTGTGAATACCATGGGACTGGGCTCACGGCCATAGAATTAGGGACTGACGACATCTTTGGGAAGTGGTGGCAACATTACTGAAAAATGGCCATCTTAGAGAATTTTTGAGTGATCGAGCCGAGAATAACTACGCCAAAGCCGGGACAATGCAGAGCCTTCGAAGGCAGAAGAAGACTCCCCTCGGTTGACTATCAACATGATTTTCAGGGTAAATGAAGTCAACAATGTAACCTTCTCAGCGGCCAAGAAAACAAAGATATCGGTAACTCACAACAAGAAACTCTGGGAGGTCGTAGAGGATGACATCACCTTCATAGAAGAAGACACTAACAAACTTCTCCTACCATACAATAACGCTCTGGTAATCTCTCTCAATGTTTTATATTTTAAAATTAAACGTGTTTTGGTTGACCTAAGAAGCTCAGCCAACATCATCCAATGGAGGGTGCTAGGGCAAGCAAAGCTGACCAAAAGCATAATTTCAAGGGCAAAAATCTTAGCTGGATTCAGCTTGACTAGTGTGAAAACTCGAGGAGAGATTTTACTGCCAACAAGCGCCGAAGGATTGATCAAAACCACTCAATTCGAAGTGGTAGATTATTATATGGGTTACAGTGTAATTCTCGGGAGGCCGTGGATACACGAGATGAAGGTTGTGCCCTCAATATATCAATAGTTGTTAAAATTTCCAACATTTGAAGGGATTAACCAAATAAGAGGAGGCCAACCGGCGATAAAGGAAATGAATGCGGTAACTATTTCTAGCAACAATGAGAAAGAGTCCAATAAATAGCAATTACAGGAACTGATGCCTTCTTCCTTTCTGAATAAAGATAATAAAGGAGATGAGTCATCGAAATCCCACTAGGTGCCGAAGTATTTTTAGGTATCGGAGGATGTAGATACAACCAAGTCAACCGTGGAAGAACTTAAGAAAGTGTCCCTATTCGTTGAATTTTTGGAAAGGAAGTTTCATTTGGGAACAAAGAATTAATCTTGCACTCAGGTTAGAATTTATAAATTTTCTTAAAGCTAACACAGATTGCTTTGCGTGGTCGCACTTTGATATAACAGGTATCCCATTAGAGGTAGTTGTGCACAAGCTACGCCTGGATCCAAAGTTCCTACCGATAAGGCAGAAGAATAGTCTGATTGTCGAGGTCAGGAACAAGCTTGTTAAAGAAGAGGTAACCCGACTACTCAAGAACAAGCTTGTTAAAGATTGTCGAGGTCAGGAACAAGCTTGCCGAGGTCAGGAACATTGGTTCCATATGGGAGGTAAAATATCTAGAATGGTTAGCCAATGTAATTATAGTTCCAAATAAAAATAACAATTTTAAAATGTGCGTAGATTATAAGGATTTAAATAAGGCGTGCCCTAAACACTCGTTCCCATTGCCAAAAATTGATCAAATGATTGATGCTATGGCTAGGCACGAGTTAATATGTTTCCTTGATGCTTACTCCGGGTACAATAAAACCAAGATGAACCCCGAGGATTAGGAAAAAACTTCTATCATAAAAAGCTTTGGCACATATTGCTATAATGTGATGCCATTTGGGCTTAGAATGCTGGAGCCTCTTATCATTAATATAATCTTTGAAAATCAGATAGGAAAAATAAAAGAGGTATACATTGATGACATGTTAGTCAAGTCTTTGAATGTAAGAGATCATTTGAAACACCTCCAAGAGAATTTCGACGTCCTAAGGAAACATAACATGAAACTCAACTCGGAAAAATGTGCATTTGGGGTTGGTTCCAATAAGTTCTTGAGGTTCCTGGTCTTGCAAAGAGGGATCGAGGTAAATCCCGACAAATTCAAAGCTATCTAGGACATTATGGACCGGTTGAGAAATGTGAAAGAAGTGTAGAGGCTAACTGAGAGGTTAGCGGCTCTAGCAGATTCATCTCGAGATCCTCGGAGAAGTTACAAGACTTGAATTAGCTTGGGGACTAGGCTCTAAGGTCATCAAAGTAAAATGCGACTCCCAGCTGGTAGTAAACCAAGTGTATGGGATTTTTGATGCAAAGGAAGAGCCCATGCAAAAATATTTGAATAAGATTCAAGCATTGCTTGCACATTTCAGGGAATGGCCAATCATGCATATTCCTAGGGAAGAAAATGTGGAAGAGGATGCATTGGCCAATTCGGGGTCCTCCATAGAGATGAAAGGATCTGACTCCTATACAGTTGTTCAACTTTTGCATTCGGTATTGGATGTGGATGGTTACTGCATGGTCAATTCAAGCAACTTAGTCTAGGACTGGAGGAATGAGTTCGTTGAATACCTTTGGCATGGCAAGTTACCTAAAGACCCGAAGGCGCCCTGGGCATTACAAACCAAGGCAGCTCGTTACTACCTCAAAGATGGGCAGTTATATAGAAGATAATACCAAGGACCATTGGCCTGATGTCTGGGGGCCTCGGAGGTGGACTATGTGATGAGGGAAATCCATGAAGGAGTCTGTGGGAATCGCTTTAGTGCAGATTCGTTTGTTCTAAAGTTGATTAGGGAAGGTTACTATTAGCCTCAGATGGAACAGGATGCAAAGACGTTCGTTCTGAAGTGTGACAAGTGTCAACTCTATGCACAATTGGGACACCAACAGGCAGAACTCCTGCATTCGGTGTTGTCCCCATTACCATTCATGAAATGGGGGATGGACATAGTTGGTCCTCTGCACTAAATGGGTTGAAGGAGGTCCTTACCAAAAGATTGGTGAACGTGAAGTGATGGACTTCATATGGGACCACATAATATGCTGATTCGGAATAGCGAAGGAAATTCCTTGTGACAACAGGCCGCAATTTATAGGCTCAAAAGTCACCAAGTTTTTGGAAGGATTGAAAATCAAGAGAATTACATCTTCATCATACCATTCTAGTGCTAACGGGAAGGCGGAATCAACCAACAAGGTAATCATTCAAAACCTGAAAATAATTTAGAAGATATTAAGGGCAAATGGCCCGATGAGCTATTTGGGTCGTGACAAAAGTGGTATCAGAGCAGTTCTATCCTAGGATTGTCTATAGACCATGTCTAGTAGAGTCTTGTTTATGGCTGTTTTGTGCACCACACTTATAGACAGAAGGCTACAGGACATATAGGATGTTATCCTTTCTTCTTATCTTAGATCATGCGATATAAGCATTCATGTTCCTAACGATGTGTTACGTTTCAGCAATGGCTCTGAAGACTACAACCGTTAGCACGGGTTAGAAGGTTACGGAGGTGTTAGAAAGAGAGATAAGTTATACTATGGATTCAGACCCATCGAAGATCATGGGTTCTATTGAGGAGGATCCATATGAATCATTCGTTCGAGTTGTTTCGACCACTCCAGCAGTAGATGGGGTGAGTGAAGTTCCGACCTCACCATGGCCCTTAGTTTTACAGCCCGTTGATCAGGGTATGAGGGGAGTAGTGCATGGATTGGCACAGCCGGGATTCCCTCAGGCTCAAAACTATATCAGGGTATTTGAGGACACCAACTCTTCGGAGGTTCCGGATAGTCCACAGTCTTAGGAGTCCGTCAATCAAGGTTCGCTGGTATATGTTATGGTATATACAGAGGACGAAGATAGTAGTTGGGCCAAGAGGAAGAAGGTAACTGACAAGGACATGAAGATTCCGCTTCGAAGTGTGTCCGATCGAGGTTCTTATATAGGAATAAGCAAGGACCCTCTACTATAGACTTCCTCCAAGTGTCAAATTTTGGTTGGTGAGTTCCACCTCTTCTTTGAATATTACCAAGTCATGGTTTTAAATGTGTTTGGTTGTTTTATGAGGATGTATGGAGCCCCGTCCTGACTTGTATATATTATGGTTATGCCTACTTAGAGGTTTTGCAGACATGATCCTGTATATAGTTTTGGGTATGACATTTCTACGGCTTGGTCAACCCCTATGTATATAAACCCTTTTTTCTAAATTAGTTATGCAATTTATGTTTTAATATTAATACCTATATATACGGATGTGGCCCGAAATGTCCCGTGATAGATTTGAGAATAACCAAGGATAAGGTACGTGGTGCTCGGTTGGGTAGAACTTGATATTATAATAGGTATGGATTGATTGGCCTTTTGTTATGCTAAAATCAAGTATAGATCAAAGGTGGTTTGATTTCAGTTTCCAGAAGAGTCTGTTTTAGAATGGAAAAGTAATACTGCATCGCCAAGAGGTAAATTTATCTCCTATCTCAAGGCAAGGAAGATAATCAGAAAGGACTATATTTATCACTAAGTTCGCGTTTGGGATGTGGAGTAGGGTTACCAACCATTCAGTCCATCCATGTGGTGAATGAGTTTCCCGATGAGCTTTCGAGTCTTCCGCCAAGCGAGAAATTGAGTTTGCTATTGACCTACTACCAGATACTCACCCAATATCTATTCTTCCCTATAGAATGACCCCCGCAGAGCTGAAAGAGTTAAAGGAATAACTAAGGGACTTGCTAAAAAAGGTTTTATCAGACCTAGTACGTCACCATGGGGAACACCTGGGTGGTTTGTAAGAAAGAAAGATGGTTCTTTACGAATGAGTATTGATTATAGGCAACTAAATAAGGTGACGATCAAGAATAAGTACCCGCTCCCGAGAATTGATGATCTATTTGATCAGTTATAAGGTGCCAAGTGTTTTCAAAGATAGACTTGAGGTCTGGGTACCATCAGGTAAGGGTTAAGGATGAAGATATTCCGAAGGCTACATTCAGGACTAGATATGGGCACTTTGAGTTTCAGGTTATGTCGTTCGGTCTGACCAATGCCCCAGCAGTATTCATAGATTTAATGAATCGTGTGTTCAGGCCTTTTTTTTAGATCTGTTCGTAATTGTATTTATTGATAATATATTGGTATATTCTCGTTTAGAGGCTGAGCATGCAGATCATCTGCGTACTGTTCTCAGAGTTCTACAAGAAGGGAAGTTGTATACAAGAATTTTTAAATATGAATTCTGGATGAACTCTGTAGCTTTCCTTGAGCATATTATTTCGGGTAAAGACATCCGAGTGGATACACAAGAGACTAAGGCAGTGAAGACTTTGCCTACACCCATAATACTGATGAAGGTTCGTAGCTTCTTTTGGCAGGTTATTGCAAGAAACTTGTAATAGAATTTTCTTCTCTTCTAAGCACCTTTGAATAAAGTGGTATGTGATGTCTTGCTTGATGTTCTGGAATAACGTAAGGAAATTTATGATGCAAGTAAGTTGAAGAAAGGTTGAAAATAAGTATAAATAGATATGTGTAGGTTGCAAAGCTAAAGTATGGTAGCGCAACAAGGTTTTAGGAAGATAGGAGGAAGGATAAGAAAAGATGAGTGAAAAAGGTAACAAGAATGGATAAGTCTTTGGGAATAAGTTCATAAGAGAGCTGATGGTTTCTCTAAGTTATAGAAGGCTCAGTATAGCCCGAATGAACTCAAAGGAGTCTAAGACTAGTAACGTTTAGAATAGATGAAATGTTGCCCTAATAGTGGGATAAGGGCGCAATTGTGAGGGATAAAAGATGAGGTTTGGGCCTTCGAAGAGAGGAATTTCCTGAATTGTACAAGATAAGGATAACCATGTAAGTTAACTCAAAAGGGGACTAGGTTTCAATGGACCGACACTTGCGAACGGAGTTTTCCAGGCCTTCAAGGATAGATTAACTTCAGCGCCAGTTCTAACGCTTCCAAAGGGGACCTTGCTAAAGACTGAGAACGGTTCATTTTGATTTGTGTTCATCCTGCACATTTATTAAGGTGATTAAGAAAGAAAAAAAACTTTTATTTGACTCAAAAATAAAACTATTTATATGTTGTTTTGTGTGTTTTCAAATTGGAAAAAAAAACTTGATTTTCAAACGCGGCCTTTCAGCACTTCGGAAGCGAAGATTTTTAAGGTTGTGTGGGTCAACTGGACCAAATCTTAAAAAGAATGACCCAAGAGGTGGCTGTTTATGCAAAGTCAGCCTTCCGGCGTCCCTTTCGGGAACATTCGGTTATGTTTTGACAAAACAGCGTCACCCGACTTCTTTATGACAGAATTAAAATTTTGAATGTTTTTTTTTATTATTATTATTTATTTGTTTATGGCTATTTTAGCAAAAGGTGGGGTTGGACCCGATGAGGGTTGCCTACGTATCTCACATCCGGTGAGAATCAAACCAGCGTAGTTCGGGCGAATTAACCGCACTATTTTAAAATAGGACTCTTTTTCATTTTCATTTTTGACATTTCATAAGCAAAAAATAAAAAAAAACATTACTTTTAAAACAAGACCCCTTTTTCTCTTTTTTTTTAACAGACAACCTATTTTCCAAAAAATCTTCTTTTTTTTAACAAACAATATAACAACCTATTTTTCGAACCAAAAACAACCCTTTTCTTTTTTTTTCGCTCTTTTTTTCTTTTCTTTTTTTAGTAAAACAAATCAAAAAATAAAACTTTTTTTATTTTCTAGAGTTCCGACAGTACTTGGGCATTGTTTTTTTTTTCAAAACCATTAGTTAACTCTCCAACTGCTATTTTTCTCTTTTTCTTAATTTTCTAACATTCCCGAAATTCAAAAAAAAACGGTCAACATCCAGGACAGAGAAAATAAATGCACAGAAAACAATTAGGATGCATCAGGATGGTCTTTCCGTTTCAGGTTGCTAGCCCTAGACGGACCCAACCCCTGTGTTGAGTCCCCTAAGCCAAAATGCACATGAAGCAAACAAGCGTTCCTACTAGGGATCTGGCATGAGGCTGAGTTATTCTAGGTTCAAAACCTGGGTGTTTGTTCTAGACCTGGCTTACCCGAGCGGACAACTCGAGCCGAGGAGGAGGCGGCAGTCCGGGAATACAGAAGCTTCACCGGCTTTACGACTTATCCAAACCTCATTCTTAATTGGGACTTGACACTAGACAGAAAAGAAGTCGTTCACCGTACACCCTTCTTCACAATTCAGAAGACTAAGAGAGGAGATGAGTTTCGGCACAATTTATATACAATTCACAAAATATCAAAGTAGTAAAAGCAGTTAGTTAACACAGTATGCACAGATCATGTAACAAAATCTAATAAAGCTGAATACAACAATTATTCCAAGCTCGAATTCTGAACCCTGAACCAGAGATTTTGGGTTCCCTGATCCCCAGCGGAGTCGCCAGAGCTGTCACACCTCCTTTTTCCGCACCCGAGAGGGAGTGAAGGAGTTTTTCCAATTAAAGGACAATCGAAACGGGATTTGTTTATTTATTTCAGAGTCGCCACTTGGGAGATTTAGGTATCCCAAGCCACCAATTTAATCTCGAATCGAGGAAAAGAATGACTCTGTTTAACAGTCCGCGAACCAGAAATCCGGATAAGGAATTTTGTTAACCCGGGAGAAGGTGTTAGGCATTCCCGAGTTCCGTGGTTCTAGCACGGTCGCTCAACTGTTGCATTTAGCTATTATCTGATTTTTACATGAATAACTTATGTGTTGATTCTACTTTTTATTGCTTTTACATATACATATTTATTCGAGAGAGTGAATGCCGTTTAAAGTATGTTTTCATATTGCGCCGCATCAAATGAACCCGCAATCTTAGGCACACCCTTTTCAACGTCTTAGGATTTGGATTCGGGCCGCATAAAATGCCCACCCACATTTAGGAATGTAATTTACTAAAGCCGCGCCTAAAGATTCTAGCGCGTTATTATCTTTTTGGAGGGTCGTGAAATTCGCTAAACGGCCCTTCCCGACTTCTAAAAAATCTTAAACCTTTACTGTGGGTCCTGCAAATTTTTTTTATTATTATTATTATTTTTTGTTTTTATTTGACGAAGCTTGAAATGCCGAAAGTTGAATTTTTGAGGTTTCCGGTTCGATAGTGATATTTTGATATCGGGGTCGGAATGGAATTCTGAAAGTGGGAGTAGGTCCGCTGTATAATTTGGGATATGTGTGCAAAATTTCAGGTCATTCTGACGAGGTTTGATAGGCTTTTTATCAAAAATTGAAATGGGAAGCTTTGGGAATCCTTAGGCTTGGATTGGAGAGCGATTCGTGATTTTAGCATTGTTTGATGTGATTCGAAGGTTGGAATACGTTCGTATGATATTTTAGGATTGGTTGGCAGGTTTGATTGATATCCCGGGGACCTCGGGTGAGTTTCTAGTGCTTAACAGAAGTTGAGATGGACTTAGGAGAAATATGAAGTTGGCTGAACCTGTCATAACCGCACCTGCGTGTTTTGGACTGCAGGTGCAGCACCGCAGAAGTGGTTTGAGGTGAAATGGGATTGAACCGCAGATGCGGCCCAGGCACCGCAGAAGCGACACCACATCTGCGGAAAAGGAAGTCGCAGGTGCAGAAATACCCGTTTAATGAAAAGTCGCAGGTGCGACTTGGTCTTCGCACAAGCGGGACCGCATGTGCAGTCCCATTTCCACGAAGCGGATTCGCTGGGCAAAAATAAGATATTTCGATGGTTTGAAATCAAAAGTTAGAAAATGGATTTAGAGCTCGGGTAAGGGTGATGTTACAAGGATTTTGAAGAGGAAAACAGTGGGGAACGATTCCTAATCCCTTTCTAGTTGTATTCCTATAATCTAATCTTAGTTTTGTCATTAAATTTCGGATTTGGGGTGAGAAATTGTGGAAAATTTTGGAAAAGTTCTTAGACATAATTTTCGAGTTTTGATTGGGGATTTGACGTCGGTTTTGTGATAATTTTGGTATGGTTAGACTCATGAGTGAATGAGGGTTTATAATCCGTAACTTTTACCCGATTCCGAGACATGGGCCCTAGGGCATTTTGGTTATTTTTTCTAATTTCGCATATTAGGTTAGAATTTATTTGTGGGATTAGTTACTTGAAGTTATATTTACATTATGCAATTGAATTGAATATATTTGAGCCATTTGGAGTCGAGTACTCGTGGCAAGAACGTGGTTTCAGGTTGATTTTAAGCCGGTTCGTGGTAAGTGGCTTGTCTAACCTTGTGTGGGGGAACTCCCCTTAGGATTTGGTATTTTTTGATATCCGAAATGCCTTGTACGTGAGGTGACGAGTGCCTACTTTTGCTAATTTTTGAAAATCCTATTTTTATTAAGTAACTATAATTTAGTTCCCTTTTCCTGTTTATACTACTTGCAATTTAAGCCTACTGTTAGCTTAGGAAAGCATGTCTAATTGACTTAATTGCTTTACTTGCTCAACTGCCTTATTTGGATTATGTGCAGCATGCCAGGTTAGAAATATCTGTTTTGCCTTGGTATAAAATTTGAATTGAATTGAGTATTCTTCGGCAAATCATGTGTATACTAAGATGTGTAAGTTTCTTGATAAAGATTCCAAAGGCAAGAATGCCTATCCACTCTTACGGTAAAAAGGAACAAGAGAATCGGAAGGTAGATACAAGTTTTAGCAAGTAAAAGAAGCAAGGTGAAAAAGGGTATGAGACGCCCAGTTAATGAAGGTTAACAACGTTTATAATTGAGGCAGAGAAACATAAGCTTTTTGAGTTATATTCAATAGTAACAGAGGTATATACAATTGGTCGCACCCATTCCAGATATGCCTTATGGGGGTTAATAGAAGTAGTATAAGAAGATAGGATGGATGAATTATTTGCGTCAGTTGACATTTCCAAAGGATATTGCAAATGTGTTAATAGATCTCCTTGTGAGACACCCAGATGGTACACTTTATAATAGTGTAGGCAGATATGAGTCCTACAAAGACATGCACTATAAGCCTTGAAGGGATACATATTACCTTAGTGTGGCTCGCGTCCCTAGTAAAGCGAGAACGTTAAGTAACTTGAAGAGCCAATGGATGGAGAAAAGGGAAGATAAAGGCAAAAGAATGTCTTGTTCGAGTTTTCAGAAAAAAGTGATTGACAGAAATGTTAGCAAAAAACGCATTATGAGTAAGATGTGATACATAAATGACAACGGTAGATCAAAAGGAAAAAATGACAATATTACAGAGTTTATATTCAAGTGAAGGGAAATACAAGAGGTGACAAGACTTGAGACAACAAAAGAGTATAGGCCATAAAGTCATATCGTCACTTTGAGAAATAAGTTCGTGACTCTAACACGACTACCAGAAGGAAAAGTTAGACCCCATAATAATAGAAATTAGTGAAGAAATTTTGTTATCCTTGGAACATAAGGATTACCGCAAGACGAGTAAGGATCATCGATGATGTAAGAGGACGCCAAAGATAAAAAGGTAAAACATCTATAGGCAGGTCATCGTAGCTCCAACTCTTAGTACACCCCTAAATGAGGGAATATAGAATGGTGTGGTATTAAGTCAGAATTAAGTGGATCTAGTAACTATGGAATGATAAAGGAAGAATGCGATAAGAATTAGAAAGGGGTGAGATTGTACTTATTCAAATGTTAAAAATATGCTATAATTCTAGAACATTATGTAAGCACGGCACCAAGAAAAGGAAGTAAGGGTTCATGCCCGAGATGTTTTTGATAAATAAGGAGCTAGTGCGAGACGTAAGTCAAGACAAAGGAAATAACCCAAGAAACATTATGAGGAATATTGATATGAAAATGGGCCAACGAGTAGTTAGTAATTGGTCAGGAAGATCCTTGTTATGGCTAAACAAGAGGTTACAGACGAGTCATTAGATCGTGTAAGATAAACATAGTAAAACCCAACATGGAGAATTCAGCGTCAAAGATTATCATTATAATACTTGAGATATATTCAAACGAGAGTCGGGATAGTTAAAGGTACCATATGAGTGTTATGGGGATAAAATAAAGTGTCACTGGGGAGGCAGTCAAAATATCAGTTCAGAAGCAACCATACAAGCACAAGGGCATGGAAGTAAGCAACTACGGATGATTATAGGCAAGTAAGGACATCAAAAAGGTCTGTAATAAGCCCACAACTTTATGAGAGTCAAGGGTTCTCCCTAAGTACTACAACGAAAGACAAGCTGAGGAAATAAGGAAGAAGACTTCAACCTAAGCACAACGACCTAAAGAGAAAATGGTCGTGTAACAACAGTCTCGCACCAACATTGTAAGCACTCCAAGGGAAAGTGGCACCTACCGTGGCTAATGAACGGGAAGTAAAGATAAAAGTAATATTTGAGATCATATGAGTTACACGAAAACTCTGGTATGTGTGGGCACTAAGATAAGCTAAGTATGGACGCAACAAGGGGCATAAAGACCAGGAAAAGTAATAGCATACATTGAAAGAAAGCTAAAATGGAACGAAAGAAATTATTCGATCAATGATCCAAAGTTGTTTACGTTATGAACACACTTAAGGGTTCGGAGTTTTATGCATGCAACATATACAACCATAGAAGATTCTGGTATACGTTAAAAGAAAGAATTGAGCCCAGGTCATAAACGAAGGATTAGATTATTAAAGAATTGTATCATGCATATTTCTCAGCGGTCATGAAAGGTTAAACATGATAACTAATACCATGAACCACAGATCGGGAGATAATTTATGCTGACACAAAGGCCGATCAGAAGGAGGAAACTAAAGAGTTACATCAACAAAGTAAATCAGGAATCCGATTATTGGACCCAGAAGTTATAGAAATCGTGATTGAGAATATTGCAGAAGTACTCTTACTATCAAAGGTACAAAGGAGATATTACAACAACCATATTCTATACGGCTCTACAATAAAGGCAGTTAGAAGAAGTACTCGCCACATAAGAAGTCAGTATGAAGCTCCCACTGAATTGTGTATACCTAGAGGTGCAAGTATTATAATAGAGCTTCAAGTTGTGAACGTGAATTATACCTATATGGAAGGGAGGTCATGAAACAGATAGAAGATGTGATGTGAGATTTTAAGGTAAGTAAGCTAAAGGTGAACAACGTACGAGATACTAAGGTGATGAAGATCGTGAATAGTCCATGCTTCAAATAGAAGGCTAAAAGCACTAGGACTCAATATCCAAGAATGATAGCAAAGTAGTCAATGGCATACCTTCCAACCTATGGTTTCTAAGTACAGAGAGATCTAGTCAAGAGAGTAAAGAAGAGTTAGAGACGATGTGACGTATTGCTTGATGTTCTAGAATAACATAAGGAAATCTATGGTGCAAGCAAGATGAAGGAAGGTTGCGAACAAGTATAAATATATATGTGTGGATCGCAAGCTTAAGTATGGCAAAACGACAAGGTTTTAGGAAGGCAAGAGTAAGGATACGAAAGGGCGAGTGAGAAGGTGACGAGAATGGATAAGTCCTAAGGATTAAACCCATGAAAACAAGCGAGCTAATGGTTTCTCTAAGTCATAGAAAGCTCGGTATAGCCTGAATGAACTCAAAGGAGTCTAAGACTAATATCATTTGAAAGAGATGAGGGTGTAATTGTGGTAGATAAAGAATGACATTTGAACTTTCATTTGAATAATGATTTTGAAAAAAAAAAGAAGGAGAAAAGATTTCACTGACGGCATGAGATTAGGATACCTCCCATAAGGGGAATTACATTGAGACACTATGAAATACGATTATGGAAATCACTTCAAACATTCCTCAATACAACGTAAGCCCTAGCGGCAATGTATTACGTAAGAAGCTTCAAATCTTCAAGTGGATAATCGTTGATCAACATTGAGGTGAATCAATAATGGATAGATACAAGCTACAAAGTATAACATGAGATTATGCCATCCTTCTTAAGACGAACGCTAATGAAGGAGCATTAAAGGACTGAGATTTATACCTAAAGGATAGGCAACAAAAGTAACTGGGAGTTTGGTAAGCATACCTCAATAACGATAAATTGAAAAAAAATTATTATTATGGTATAGTATGGCCCATGTAGATGCAGTAAAGCCATACAAATGGATAACTGAATCTATGAAATAAGATATGGCCATATTCGCAAGTTCTACAAAGTATCGAGCGAAGAACTTCAGTACATCTATAGATGCCCAGAGAGGCATCCTATTAAGTCGTATATATATTTACAAAGTAACGCCTAGAGATTGGCTAAAGGACGGAGAAAAAATAAGAGGAGAGTCGCATAGGCACACTTACAAGGTCAGTATCGTAGAGGCTACATGATGAAAGGTAGCAACAATTACGAGATTGAAAGGATTTCGACTACAAGTTGTAGTGTGAGAAGGAGGCCTAAGGGAGGAATGCCCTGGACTTTGGACTTATTCACAGAACAGTCGCCTAGATGGCAAGGGAAGTTTTAAAAGTATTCGGAAGATATATGTTATAAAAATAATAAGTGCATCAGTCCACATTCGAGGACGAATGTTCCAAAGGGGGAAATAATGTTATGCCCCGCAGTATTACGTCGACGTTATGCTCTACAATAATATATTACGATGATGTTACCTTATGCAGTAGTATATTTCGACGATATTACGTCCTGCAGTATTACATTACGGTGATGTTATACTTTGCAGTATTAAGTTACGACAATGTTGCGCCCTGCAATATTTTACGTTGAATTTGTCGTAAGGTAATTGACATCAGTCCAAGGAAAAGATTATTTGGGGATTATAAGGATTATGCTATTTCACAAGTGATTAGTAAATTCATGAAGGTGAAAGGGGGAGCAAGTCTAAGAAAAACGAATTTGGTCAGAGTTTGGCCTTTTGGGATAAAATACGGCACAAGCTAAAATACCTGGTATTTATGGACTAGTGTCATACAAAGTACTACAATGCCATGATAGTAAGGTATTCAAGGCATGTTAAAAGAGAGTAGTATTTAATTAAGTTGAGACAATTTTTAAATTATACGGGTAATTGATTAATTACCGGGTAACGGAACATTACCCGGTTAACTAATAAGTGGATAAGAATATTTTGGGGCTGCCACATGTCATTAAGCCAAGCAAGTGACATAAAGGTGCATGATGAGTCAAGAGACTCAGGTTGCCACGTAAGGGTATTTTTGGATAACCCTTGGTTTGCGTATTATTTTGAAGTGTAATTTAAGATCAGCAAAAAAAGAGTTAAAGCTACTCTAAATATAATGACCATTGTCATGTAAGGATGGATTTTTTTCCCAAGAAATTAACTAAATGGCTTAGAAAGTAAAGGTTTGAAAAGAAACGCATACAATATCATTTGCTTGTATGTTTTCTTATTTAATAACTTTGATGTTTCATAACGCTAACGGAGGAATTCTCAAAAACGCATACAATCTCAGCAGCATTGTTACTCTAACGAAGTAATTCTCATAAATAGAATTCATATGATATGAATTTCATAACGCTACAGCAGTGTGAGACGTAATTTAGAGAGAGCATGGTACAATCTTTCTCAAGAATATCGTACGAAATTTTTCCTACTCCAGGTATGTTAAGGTCATCCCTTCTTTCTTTTGGCATGATCCATACGATACAAACGAAACGTGCAAATGCACAAATTCCATGAATGACTCTATTCATAGAAGTATTAGAGACATCTATGTTCTGGAATTTCCACGTGTCATAATATTTTATCATTTGTTCATGGGTCTCAGAAAAAAATATGAAAGTTGAAAAGAGCTTACTTTATGATATTACTCAAAGGCAAAATGGTCTTATAAAAGCTCTGTAAGATTTTATTAACGTACTTTTCATGCATTACATTCATGTGCATTGAACCATGACCAGATGGCCTTATATACGCGTATATATGTAAATATATGTATATGGGATATGGAAAAAGGTTATGGCGTTATATATGCACCACCACCTGATCAGCTAGTATATGAGGATGATGTTGCCTACAGTGGCTGAAATATGATTCAAATGGCTTTATATACGCATATATATATATATATATATATATATATATATATATATATATATATATATATATATATATATATATATATATATATATGTATATGTATACGGGATATGGGAAGAGGTTATGGCGTTATATACGCACCACCACCTAATCAGCTGGTATACGTTGATGATTTTGCCCTCAGTGGTCGATATGATATGATGGGATGCCCTTAGAGGCTAATGATGTTATGAGACATGTACCTATGCATGACATGACATTCATACGCATATGCATGACGCTAAAAGTATTTCATAATTTACAGAGCTATTCAGACTTACAAGTTTAGTCAATTACTCTATATTTCTTCCATGTCTGTCATGTACTTATTTATGTGCCTTACATATTCGGTACATTTTTTATACTGACATCCCTTTTGCCTGGGGACGCTGCGTTTCATGCCCGCAGGTCCCGATAGATAGGTCGAGATCCCTCCAAGTAGGCTATCAGCTCAGCAGAAGATGTTGGTGTGCTCCATTTGCTTCGGAGTTGCTTGTTTGGTTGGTATGATTTAGACATGTATTGTTTGGTATAGCGGGACTCTATCCCGATCTTTATGACATTGATATACTCTTAGATGCTTGTAGACATATATCGTGTACATGAAAGATTGTACGACCTTGTCGGCCTATGTTTTGAGTTATAAATAATTATGTTGGCCTATTAGGCCCGTATGTCATATGTATATGATAATGTAATAAGAAAGATATGTTACGTTGGTACTCGGTTGAGTAAGGTACCGGCTGCCCGTCGCGGCCCATCGGTTTGGGTCGTGACAGGAAGCCTCTTCATCACTGGTTTCCCCTTCATCGTCGAGGACCACTATGACTGTGGCCGACTCGGTCGGTATTTTATTTATCTTTTTTTTTGAGTCCCAACCGAGGAAGAACGTCGTCTTTTTGGTTGCTTGTTCTCGGGCTAGGGACACCTAGAGGAGGCACCCTCACCGGAAGCAGATCTGCGGGCTCTGCTTCGGGCAAGGGCACTTTGCAACACCCTTCTAGCCTCTATCGGGTCAACTAAGGCGTCGACCTCAGAGTAGGTTATAGAGTTCTATGGAAGTCCCGTATCAAGCAAAAAATGGAGTTAGCAACTTGCTTCATAAAATTACCTCTAATCGTGCAAAGATAAAAGGAAGAAGGACTTAGTTTACTTGGCCTTCCACTTGTATTTGGGGGCCATTTCCTTCCACCAATGAAATTATGGTGACGTGATTTTTAGAATTTTCTGAACCCACTGGTCCAGGCCTTGAACCCGTGGTGGTTCCCATCGGATAGTTGGAACAAAAGAAATAAGAAGATCAGCAACAACAGAAAATAATTTTTTCACAAAGAAAGTAAATGAATAATCGAAAACTTACGAAAGCGATTCTACGACTCAGAAAAAGACGGAGTTGTGGTCGGGATGATGTCCCTGGTAGCAATGATGATGGATCGCTCCATCCACCTGCGATCGTTGTCATCATTCATGTTGGTGAGAAGATTACTGAAGTTCTTAATCCCCCACAAAAAAGTTTGGGAGGGTAAAGATTCAGTGTGTGTGCAAGGGTTAGGGTTTCTCCGATCTCCGTGCACATTTGGCAAAGGCAAGCTACCGTTAGCTATATAGATGTGCTTACTTGTGCTAAGAAGACCTGGTACAGGTGGTAAAACTCCAAAATTATGGAGTCGAGCCCTTCATTCGACCATAAGGAGAATGGACCCAAGGTAAAGGGATATGTATAGACATACGTAAAACCCTCCTTAGTGAAGGTAACCCGCTCTATCATATCTGGGGCGAGAATTTCAAGGTTGGGGCAGTTGCAATCCTCCTTCACAGTTGGGATACTAGAAGGGCGAATGGAAGAGGAACACCTACTAACAGGCCAAGTCCATGAAGATGCAGAAATGTCTTTCTCTTGAAAGTTGTTAGCAGTGCTAAGATGCTGTAGTATGATAGTGCTTACAGCAGGAGGTTTAGAATCAACATTGGCTTCCTTGTCCTTGTTTTTATTTCAACTTCCACCAAAGAGAAGACCACTGCTTCCAAAGAGTTCAGTGAAAGAAGCCATGGTAATAAATGGTCAATAAGACTTTTGCTAAAAGAGTTGCAGAAGATGGAAAATTTTCTAAGCAGATGCAAAGAGAAAGAAAGACTTATGAAAATTTTGGTACTAAAGAAGTAAAAATAATGAGTAAAGGGGGAGTTATAGACGGTAAAAATCATGGTCAAGATACCTAAAAACCCGGCAAAAATATGTTCTGAATTGTGGGGCAATACATGTTTGAGGTATTAAATACGAGAAGATGTAAATTCTTTCAAGCGTCAGATACTGTTCAAGCGTCGAAATAGGCTTCCTTGTCATAGGTTTCTTTGAACCTCCACCGAAGAGAAGACCACTGCTTCCAAAAAATGCAGTGAAAGAAGTCATAGTAATAAAGAGTCAGTAAAATTTTTGCTAAGAGAGTTGCAGAAGATGGAAAATTTTCTAAGCAGATGCAAAAAGAAAGAAAGACTTATGAAAATTTTGGAAGTAAAAAAGTAAAAATAATGAGTAAAAGGGGAGTTATAAATGGTAAAAATCGTGATCATGATTACCTCGAAAACTGGCAAAAATATTTTCTGAATTTTTGGGATATTAAATGAGAGAAGATGTGCATCCTTTCGAGGGTTAGAGAATGTTCAGGAACTTTTCTTCCAAGAAAGGAATCTTCACCAACTTTCCAGTAACACTAAGATATGTCACCAGAAAGTAGGGAGAATATTTATACAAGGTAAAATTGTTTTGTAACATATGGTCGAATGGTAGCATTACACGTGAAACTGAAGGTAAGAAAAAGGCAAGACAATCAACAATCAATACCGGACACAACGAATGTAATCGACATCCGATAAATCCCGAAAATAGTTAACGAAAGGAGATCAAGGGTTTGTCGTCGAATAACATTCAATGAGGGAATATTCTCTAACATTAAATGAGCGGCCATTGCAGAGAATATTTGCATTCATGGCCTGCCGTTACATATTCATCAATGGCTCTTTTATTATCATTTAAAAAGAGCTTGATCCTAGGATCTTGTTTCCTTAGATAAAGCTATAAATAGCAGGCTCAGCAGCCATTGTAATACACACAATTTTCTGTAGACATAAGCTATATTTTACTTGTGCTCTCAATTAAATAACTTTATTTGTACTTTATCATTGCTTTCAATTTTGTCCTTGGAAGTATTGCGCTTGGAGTCAGGCTTGTCATCTTTTTCAATTTCAATTGCTAAATCTCATTTTTAATCTTATCTTTTTATCATTTTTAGATCAAATCAGTTCACTTATCTATAAATCACGTAACAAATTTCTGTTTTACGGGTAAACAAATTGGCTTTCCCTGAGTTAAAGACTTTGTTTGATCTCGCTTAAGCAAATAAGCCGGTGGCTTCTTGTTGGACAGTGGAATCATGTAACGGACCACTTAGTTCTTGGCAAAATTGTTGAGACTTTTAGTTATGTATTCCCTCCGTCTCATTTTAGGTGTCAACGTTACTAAAAGTATTTGGACCAATATACTTGTCAACTTAAAAAGTTAAGACAGGAATAATATTAATAGAGTGCACATTTATTGAATACAGATAAGGGTAAATTAGTTAAAATAAAAAATACTCCTTATGAATGATTTCTTAAAGAACATACAAAATGGAAACATGATAACTACAGTATGCGGCGGAGGGAATAATAAAGTTAAAGTGAGAGACAATAGCATTGGTACTGGGAGCCTTACTCATCCTTTTCTTTAATAAGGTTCTATAACATCCTCGTTAACTTCAATATTTCATGTTAGTACATCTTATGAATTACTCCCGATCTCATATTATCAGTCGTAATTACTAAAAATAATTATCTCAAATTATTTGTCACTTTAGAAGTTCAAAATAAAATTGATAATCTTTTTCCTTTTTATACCCTTAGTAATAATTATCCTTGAAGACTACAGACACCTAACTTTATTCAAATACCAATAAAAAAAGATTAAATATTAAAGCGTGAATAAGGGTAAAATAGTCAAAATCACATTCTAATTAATTTTTTCTTAAAGAGCGTGTAGCAGAGAATCATGACAGATAATACAAGAAAGAGAGACCATAAGGCAACCTGATTACCTTCTCGATAAAACACAGATGAACTTTTACCTGCTTCTTTGCAAATTCATTCTTTGTGATAATACGGCAATATGCCTATCAATCAATATGAGTTTGAAATTTTAGTCCTTTTAAGTTATTGAATTTTAAATTGATACATTATATATATTCATGAATTTTTTAAAATAAATACATAATTTTAATTAAAACTATTAAGCTCGGCCGTATTCATAACATAAACTCTAGTTCCACCTCTAACCAACTGCTCACCATGGCAAAAAAAGATTAGGATACATATCACTCATTCTCGATATTCATCCATATCGATTCTTAATTAATTAATTAATTAAGGGGGTCGCTTTGATTATCGAGATTAGAAAAATATTTTGGATAAAAATTTCAGTATTATTCTTTATTACATTTGATTAGTATTTTTGCACTCGAGATAACTTATACGTACCATGGATTAGCTTTACGGAGTAAAATGTCTAAAAATGTAAAAGTGTAAACTTCTAAACTATATATTGTATATCCTTTTCTTTCTTTCTTTCTTCGTAGAACCAAACGTCGACTAAAAGAAAATGCACTAGATAACCCGATAATCATTAATCGTGGTATTACTGTCCTTGATATTATAATTTTGGTGTAACTTTATCCGCATATCGCAAATGACACAGTAAGTTTCAACTTGCTCAAGCCAAAGGAAAAACAATCTTCAAATTGGAACGTGAAAGTCGATTATGAAACCCATGGGCGGAGCCAAGTTATGTTAGAAAGTTCTATTTGTAAACTAATTTTGAAAAAACAAAGCAGAATAATATATAAACAGGAAAGGTAAAGAAACAAAAATCAATTCGAGCCCACTGAATTCACAGTGTTTCCTTAAAAAATTTAATCCCCTTTTAGTAACCAAGACTATGGATTATTTCCTCCCAGGATAGAACGAATTACACACTGGTGTAGTGGTACTTCAAACCCCAGTATTTCAGCGAACACAAAGTTCGATAGCAAATCACACTTACTGTTGCTTTATTTGATGTTAAAAGTATGCAGAAGAAGGAGGAGAAACTCAGAAAATCGTATGGAAATTCTGAGTAGAATAGACTTGTATTTATAGCCAAAGTTGGGCTGAAATCTGAAGAGGTGCAACTCTTCAAAATGGATGTTTATGCAAAACGGCCACAACATAAATGGTTATTTACTCAACAATAAAGAGGTAAAATTGAAGAGAGTAGTTTAATGTTCAGTTACACAACTGAAAAACGGATTAAATTTAATATTAATATTTATTTTAATATTAATATTCTGTTATTAAAACAAATATTTAATAACATTTCTGTTAATATTTTACTATTAACAAATAAATTTGGTCCAAAAAATTAATCAATCAATCATTTGACCAAATCCCAATCCGAAGCCGAAGCCAAGCCGAGCGAGCGACGAGGACGACGGCGCGAGGCTTGCCTTCTTCTCAACTCTTTAAGAGCTAGAAGAAGAGCAATTGCTTATATACCCATAAAAAACCTCTTCCTCTTCCAATATGGGACAATGTCCCTTTGCCAAAGGGGGAAACTTAAAATTTCATTTTCCTCCATTTCCCATTCGCCTTATTTATTTTTTAAGCATATCATATACTTAAAATCCCAACAATCCCCCACATGAATGAGGAATGGCTATATCATGAAAATATGCATGAAAACTATGTGATTCGCTTTGAACTGGATAAGTAGATTTCCCTTTGAACTTTCTGGAGTGAACTTATGTCGGATATACTCGGTCAATCGGTAGATTTGATATCTTTGAACCGTCGAACTTTGGTGTATACCTAGACAACCATAAGTCACACAACCAACCCTTAACCGTCTTTGGTTCTCATTGTTGTATTCGTTTCAGCCATGTGTAAGCACGTGATTTTTGCCATATATGAGAATTACTCCCAAAAAATTCAAAAATAAAGTAATTTTTCTTGGTGTGCAATTTTGTGATATTTTGTGATATTTTGAATAATTATTTGTATTTGTCTGTGCATGTTTATTTGTTAAATTAATAAAAATACAAAAATATGTCGCATTTTGCATGTAGGATTTAATTCTACAATTGTTAGTAATTAAATTTGTTTTACAAAAAATAAAAAATTACAAAAATAGGCATCGTTTGCATTTTTAGCATTTAATGTCCAAATATACAAGTTTATGCTTAATTATTACTTAATTGTGCGTTAATTGTTATTTGGAGTTAATGTGCGCTTTTATAACTTAATTTAGTTCTTAATAATAGTTTAAATATTTTTATAATTTAGTTTTAGAGAAATAAAAGAAGAAAAGAGAGCAAAAATATAAAGAAAATCGGAATTGGGCCTCTTCTTCAATTTCAAGCCACAGGCCCAAAAAATGACCAATCTTCCCAAACGACCCAGTCCATTTCGAACTGGGTCGACCCAGTCCAATACCAACAACCCAACTCTCCCTCTTCATTTTCATTTTTTTTACAAAAACAAAAACAAAACAAAAAAAGAAGATGAAGAAAACCCTAAAAAAACTAAGAAAGGATCGCCCCCCCCCCCCCATTTTGGTTTCTTCTTCCCAAAAGCTCCAAGCTCCATCAATGGTTGCCCTCCTTCTCCTTTTCCAACACACACAGCAAGAATATACTTACACACACACACAGCTTCCAAGCAAACCCCACCCCACGTTCGAACCAAGCAGCTTCCTCCTCGCCGCGTTCCTTCCTCCACGTCCAAACCACCACCTCGTCGACATGAGCTGCTTCATCGTCTTCATCTTCTCCATGGCGAGCTCAGGCTCGTCCATGGTTGCCATCAACCTCAAGTCCAAACGACCAGCTGCTACATCCATTCATCGACGACGAATGGTTCGTCGACCTCCAGCAGCCCCCGCGCATTCAAAGAAGTTATTGACTGTTTCTACTTCATTTTCCCCCCTCGCTGCCTCCAAACGAACCCCATAGCTGCTTGTTTCTTTTTCTTCATCGAGTTTAAGTTCGACGAGATGCTACTGCTTCACCATAGTCTGTGGACCAGCTCCTCCGTTGCCGCAAACGCTGCCAGCCGTTGCCGCTGCTTCTGCTTCCTCCGTCGTGCTGCTGCCATGGTTGTCGCTGCTACTGCTTCAACTTTCTTCTGCTGCTGCTCGCGTTTCATGGACAGCTACGGGCTGCTTCATCTTCTCTTCGTCTTCGTCGTCATTTGTTCGAGCTTTGGTCGAGGCTCGTCAAAACAGTCCCTACATAGTCAAGTTCGTCGTTTGTTTAGTCGATTTCGTCGTTGATTCATCTCCGGTTAGTTGTTTTTGAGTTTTATTTTTTGTCCATATTTTTGTTTGATATTTTCCGGATCCAAAATCGTTAAAGGATTCAATTCTTGTTTTGTTCGTTGTTCATCGTTGAAATCATTTTCTAGTGTGTTCATGTGTTTGATTGAATTAATTTTCAGATTTCAAATGGAAAGTTAATTAGTGGTTTTTCATGTTTATTTCATGTTTGTTTTATTGTCTACGTAATAATTTGTTAGTTTGATGTTTGTTAGATTCAAATTGAAATTTAATTGATTATTTCTTCAATTTGTTTCATGTTGTTATATATTTTCCAGAAATTATTAATGTTGTTTGAGCCGTTTAATCCGTCATGTTTGTTGTTTTAAAAAATAGATTCATTCATGTTCATACTTTGTTTGGTTGATCTTGAATCCGAAATTTGTATAACTTGATTTCTTGTTTATCATTTATGATTATTTCTTGAATTTGTCTCATAATCTTGTTTAAAGTTTAATATAGGAAGTGTTGGTTGTAATGTTGTTAGAGTTGATTTTAAGTTCAATATGATTGAATTTAGAAATCTAAATATACTTGTTTGTTGTTGTTGTTGAATCCGAAAATAGGATTGTTTGTTGCTAAAATATTGTTCAATCAAATTTTAGTTGTTCTTTGTTGTTCAATTTGTGTTCATGTGATTTTTTGTTGAAATGTTGAAGAAATCATGTTCATGTGATTTGTTGTTGAAATATTGAAGAAATCATGTTCATGTGATTTATTGTTTAAACATTGTTAGAAATTGATCATATTGTCTATATTTTGGTTAAGTTTGATTAATTGATTGTTATAGCTGATGGGGTAATTTGGTAATTTGTAGTACGTTCGGAGGTAAAATAGTAATTTGTAATAAGGTCGGAGGGGTAGTTTAGGAATTGTACATTTTGTAATTTTTTATGTGAAGCATGGGGGACAAAATTAAATGGGGTGGGTTGTGATATAGTTGTTTAATATAAAGGGGGGACAAGACAAAATTTAGTGGGGGAATCTTGTATTTATTTATGTTAGGCATAGGGGACAAAATATAATGGGGTGGTGTGATATGTTTATTTAATGTAATGGGGATGAGTGTGAAGATAATGGGTTTGGTAGAGAAAAAGTATTGATTTTAATTGATTGAAAGATTTATGGGATGAGTTATATATAGGAAGTCTTGAAACAAGATGATAACAGAGAACACATACAGATAGAGAAAAAAAAACGGACAGAGAATAAGAGAGAGAAAAAAGGGCTAAACATTTAAGAGAGAGAAAATTCCGAAAAAATATTTAAACTTTCAAATAAAAAAAAACTAAAAAAAATCTTCTGCTTTCTTTCATTGTTTGAAATCAGAATTAATTGTTGTTTCATCAAAGCTTGAAGCTTTTGTTTTGTTTTGGGATTAATACTCCACCGGTTTGCAAACTCTGTTCCTGGGTTGTTACTGTTGCTGGATTGTTGCTGCTGTGTTGTACTGTTATTACTGCTGCTGATTCTCATCTTCATTTTCTTTTTCTTCCAATATCAGGTACACATCTGACACGCTGGTTGTTGTAATCCGAATATGAAGCATGAATACAAAAAAATGAAGAGTTGAAATTTTGAATTAGCTTTAATTATATTCTGAATTTTATTTGTATGTATAATTTATTTAGTTTGTAAAAATCAGAATCATATAGTTATTTAATACATATAGTGGAACATCCGACGATAGCTTAACAGATGAATTGTCTACATATATTGCCTAAAAATAAATAAATGGTGTAGTAACTCAGTCGAATCAAAAATCAAACGAATAGGCCATCTAGTAGGAACTTGGCAGAAATATTGTTTAAGTTAAATAATATTGGTTAATTTCAGCATGTAAATGGTCTAGGATTAAAATTAGATTGCCATATTTTTTTTAATTTGACAAGCTGAGAACATGCCTAGTATAATGTAACTAGGTAATAACATGTAAATAAATTAAAACATTTTCTCTTTTATTTTGTAGAGACAAAGTTAATAGAAGAAATGTAGGCACTTTAGGATTATCCTTTTAAAATAAATGAGACGAGCCTCGCCAAATAAAACACACAAACTTCGGGATGGGCCGTTTAGCAAATTTCACGGCCTTCCCCAAAGTAATAAAGCGCTAATCGCTTTAGGCGCGATATAATAATAATACATTCTTAAACACGGGTACGCATTTATGCGACCCAAATCCAAATCCCAAAACATTGAATAAAAATATGTTCCGGATCGTGGATGCATTTTATGTAACGCAATCCAAAGACATGTTTTTAAACGATGTTCACATTCTTTAAAAATATAATAATAACAATAAAAGCGGTTAAAAGTTAAAATTGCACTATAGTTTTTGAACATGTATTAAAATCAGATATTTTAGCCATTACAACAGTTTAAGCGACCGTGCTAGAACCACGGGATTCGGGGGTGCCTAACACCTTCCCTCGGGTCAACAGAATTCCTTACTTAGAATTTCTGGTTCGCAGACTTCATTTGGAAAGTCGAATATTTTCCTCGATTCGGGATTAAATTGGTGACTTGGGACACCCTAAATCTCCCAAGTGGCGACTCTGAAATAAATAAACAAATCCCGTTTCGATTGTCCTTTAATTGGAAAAACTCCCTTGTCCCCCGCGGGGGCGGAAAAAGGAGGTGTGACAGCTCTGGCGACTCCTGCTGGGGACTAGACCCAGAACCACTGGTTCAGGGTTCAAGAATTCGAGCTTAAAATAACTGTTATAGTTGGCTTTATTTATTATCTGATTTTTACATGATATATGCTTAATGTGCTAAATGATGCTTTTACCGCTTTAATATTATCTGAATTGTGTATATAAAACTGCTACGAAACCCTTCTTCTTTCTGAGTCTTCTGAATTTATGGTGTACACGTGTGCGTGGCCCACCTTTTTGTTAGAAGTCATACCAAATAAGACGAAGTTGGGACAAGAAACTAGGCCGGGCAGACTTTCGTGCTCCCTGTACGTTGCCCCCATTTCGGCTCAAGCTGTCCACTTGGGTAAGCTAGGGCTAGAACAATATGCCTCAGGTTTTTCACTTAGAATAACTCAGCTACCTGCCGGATCCCTAGTAGGAACGTTTGTTTGCATCACGTGCATTTGACTTTGGAGGCTCAACACGGGGGTTGGGTCTGTCTAGGATAGGTGTACCAAAAAATGAAAATGACCATCCTGATGCATCTTACTTGCTACTATTTGCACATTTATTTGATTCGGACTTGTGTGTTGACTGACTTTTGAATATCAGGAATAATATTTTGAAAAAAAAAATAGCGGTTAGGGAATTGATTGTTTATTTTTGAAAAAAAACCCAATGCCTAAATATTGTCAAAACTCTGCCGAAATTTCGAAAAAAATGAAAAAAAAATGTTTTATTAGTTTGTTTTACTAAAAAGCAAAGGAAAAAAAAAGTCGTTGTTCTGTCTTATTTTTTAAAAAAAAAAAGTATATAAAAAATATATATAAAAAGGAAAATAGTTTGTCTTCCCCTGAAAATGACAATGAAAAAGAGTCTTAGTTTTAAAATAGTTTTTTTTTATTTGTTTCTGAAAATACCAAAATGAAAATGAAAAGAGTCGTGCTTTGAAAGTGGTTTTGTTAGTTGTTGCTGAAAAAAATACTGTTTTAAAATAGTTCGGTTAATTTGCCCGAACTACGCGGGTTTGATTCTCACCGGATGTGAGATACGTAGGCAACCCTCATCGGGTCCAACCCCCTTTGGTTAAAATAGCCAAAAACCAATAAATAAATAAAAAAAACGTGTCAAAATTTTAATTTTGTCATAAATAAGTCGGGCAATGTCCAGCCTCCCCTTTTGCTAAAAAACAAATAGCCAAAAAAATATGTCAAATTTAATAAAGAAGTCGGGTGACGTTGTTTTGTCAAGACACAGCCGAATGTTCCCGAAAGGGACGCCGGAAGGTTGACTTTGCATAAACAGCCACTTTTTGGGTTATGTTTAAGATTTGGTCTAGTTGACCCACACAGCCTTAAAAATCTTCGTCCCCGAGACGTTGAAAGGCCGTGTTTGCAATGTTGAGTTTTCTATTTTTGAAAAATGATAAAAAGATTCATAAATAAGTCAGGGTGGTGCTGTTTTGTCAAAAATAGCCGAATGTTCCCTAAAGGGACGCCGGAAGGTTGACTTCGCATAAACAGCCACTTTTTGGGTCATGTGTAGGATTTTGGTCCAGTCGACCCACACGGCCTTAAAAATCTTCGTCCCTGAGGCGCTGAAGGGCCATGTTTGAAACACCCGGTTTTTATTATAACTTGAAAAAAAGAGTCAATGGTCAGGTGAATACCGTTTGGATTTTTGGTCAAAATAAGCCGAGCCAGCTTCGACCGCGTCTTAAACCGTTCTTGTCGAAATAGCCTTAGAGTATCTTTCAGTTGTCGAAAGGCTATTTTCGTAAAAGAACGGACAAGTTTATAAAGTGTCAAAATAATCCTCCCCGGCCTCAAAATTCACGTGAGATTTGGAAGGGGCCACATTTGCAAAAATAGCCGTTTGGTTGCATTTGTCAAAACGGGGAAAGGAAGCTGACCTTTTTGTTTCGAGGTTATAAATCTTTAATTAGAATATGTGGGTTGTTTGATTTTCGAGTTTTTAGGTCATCTTCAAACCTTTGAAACCCAGTTTATTTTAATATGAAAATCGAAAAAATGATTAGTATTGTTTATCTTTTATTGGTCCGAACTATGCAAGGTCTGATTCATGCGGGGTCATGATACGTAGGTAATCTCCATAAGATTCGACCACAACAAAAAAATGAAAAAAAAATGTTGTTAATAATGGGGACCGACTGAGTCCATTTTAACCTGTTGTTTCGAATCACAAAGAAAGAAGGTGGTTGGTTTGTGGTAATCCGGACAATGACACCCAGAATATCGCGCAGAATCCTTTACTTGCACCTCATGATACACACTCTGCGGGAATCGGGCCTGATAACAGAAGCACTCGAATCTTATTGGGGACTTGTTGACGGAGGTTGATGATATTAAAGCTGATAATGGTCTTGGCAGTATTGATGCGAACGCTCAGTGGCTAAGATGCCAGTTTTAATAAAATGGGAGGACGCTCCGTTCCTTGATTAGCAAGAGAGAAGCTTGTGGTGGCTTATTTTGTTGTCATTTCTGTTGTCCGGATTATTCTTAGGGTTGTAATCCGAATATTGTCATGTGTCAAACCTTCTTATCTTTCCAGTTTGTCATATCAGTTTGTTTTGTCGAGGCTGTGTTAGGATTTTATTCTGGCTGTTTTATTTGTTTTATTATTCGAACCATTTCGCCGGTAGTCTAATACAAAAGCCGGTCTTTTATTGTTTCCAGTCATCTTTTTGTTTAGTCCTTTTATCATTTTTTGTTCAGCGCCGATTCTCGTGACATGACATGCGCACATATTGGGCCTAATCTTAAAAGTTAATCATAAAACTCTGGGAAGGTGATCAAAGCATTTAAAGGAAATAAGAACGGTTTGAGATTATTTGAAGCCCGAGTCATGTGGAACTGGGGAAAGTAAAACATAAAGAAAACCGTTAAATGCAAGATTCGCCAAATTGGCATGAGGGTCGTTCATGAGAGTGAGAGTGTCGCCCAGTAGTGCTTTAGAAATGACAAATGAAAAAGCAAGTGTTTAACATAATTGTCAAGTCCAGCACCATCGGAAGAGACTATAAATCTATGATCAATTGTGTTGTTTGCACTTGACATGTTTTGAAGACTGGAATGACGAAGGCATTTTGTTCTGCTATCTAAACACTTTATCCTTCATTACTCCCCTTTGAGCCTTATTTATTTTCTTTCATACCCCTCGTTCGGAATCAATAGCAACGACTAGGAATAAGAGCCTGGAAGGTAAAAACAAATCAAAAAAAATAAACGAAAAAAGAAAAGAAAAATGATAAAAAAAAGGGGTCAGAAGAAAAAAGAGGAATTGGGAACTACGTTTGACCTGATTCCTCAAAGAGGATACGTAGGCGCGTCATGGCTCGGTCATAGGGTGCATAGGGTGCATAGTGTGCATGGTGTAACAAAAAATTTAAAAAATATATATAATAATAAATAATCCCCAAGCAAGAAACTGGGGCAAAGGTTGCGCTTGTTGTAAACAAATATGATTTCGAAGGTTGTAATTTTGAACCCCAAATTTGATTTGTTTTTGAGCCTTTAATACCCTTTCTTTCTAAGCCTATCCAAAAAACCCACATTACGGTCCAAAGAAAGACCTTCTGACCAGTCTGCAAAAGATGCCAAGTCAGACAAATGAGAGTCTTACCGGCGAACATAACATTCTGTTCCACAGCAGAAAGGACTCTAATCTCCAGCAGAGAGAGTCATACCGGCAACACTCCAAATCCCCAGCTGGAAAGTGATATAAATGAGAGAGTCTTATCGGTGAAAATCTTCACGGACACCATAAGGCGATGAAAGCTGAGAGAAAAACCCAAAATGAGAGAGGCTTGATAGTGAAAACCCTTCGGGCACTACAAGTCGAATAAGATTGGGAATCAGATGGGGAATAGTCAAGGGAAGACCTTGAAAGACGATTGATGACGAAGGATAGGCCATATATGCATGTCATAACCATTAGAATCGGTGTCTGCGTGTGATAGGTTTTTTATTTATAGTTTCTTTTGTTAAAGAGTCATCTTTTTCCTTTGTCTTTTATTCTGTTCCTTTTTATCTTTCTCCTTTCATAGAAAATTCCCCAGTAGAGTCTGTTTGGTCAGTACCAGTGGGAAATGACTTCAAAATAGGCCATCAACTCTCCAATCATGCAAGAGGAGATCTGACTAGTACATCCAAGTGGTATAGTCAGCAAGGAACAAGCGCGAGGCCAGTGTCAAGAAAGATATCCCCAGCAAAAGGGAATTGACAGAAGGATTGACGAGTGTCAAGAGGGATATCCTTGCAAAACCAAAGGTTATAAACCTCAAGGCCACAGCAAGGAGAGCAATGCGCATGATTTGGGAAATTCATGCGAGACTAAAAAGTCGGGGAAAAGCCAATTTCCGAGCTGTGCCACAAAAGAAGAGGGATATCCCCCGCGGAAAGGGATTATCCCCAGCAAATAATATCATCCCCAACAAGTTGTGGAACGCAGAGCAAGGAAGGAGAAAGGGAAAGCCATCCCCAGTAGGAGTATCACAACCAACCACCGTTTTTTTAAACTAACAAATTTTGTTTAATTTGAAACAGGTAAAAGAAATGGCATTGATGTCGGAAAATGCATGCCATAAGGGAGACTGTAAAACTGGGGCAGAAAATTTTCCTTTCATTTGGAAAATTTTCTGGAAGTCAAGTACCCATTCGAGGAAGAATAAAAATAACACCAGTCTCAAGGGAAGTGGTCTTTGAACCAGTGTTGCCCCCGACATAATAAGTTTCCAATGAAGGAAGTTGATCCCCAGCAGACAGAACAAAGGGATGACATTTGTGCTCAGAAAAGCAAAGAGCCATTATCATCCCCAGCAGCTTCCAGAAGAATGAAGCATCGATTTGGAAGGATAAAATTCTCCAGCAGCGTTATCCTCAACAACGTTATCCCAAGAAGATAACACTTTTATCCCCAGCAGTGTTGAGAGAAAATAAATTCTGAAAAAAAAACCAAAAAAAATTTTGAATTTGAAGGAGGGGAAGAAAGGAGACTCCCACAGTGGTATTATCCCCAGCAAGCAAGAACAAAGCAGAGCGAAGGAAGGAGAAAAGAAAAGAAGAAATTACGAAGGTAAGTTTCTCAAATCATTGATCTTTACATTTTCCTCTTAGGATAAAAAGTCTTAATCTGATGAATTTCCCTCCCGATACAATCTTGGTCCGATGAAATTTTTCTCCCAAGATATGATATCAAATCTTAGTCCGATGAAATTTTCTCCTAAGATAACAAATCTTAGTCTGATGAAATTTTCTCCTAAGACAGAAATCTTAGTCCGATGAAATTTTCTCCTAAGATAACAAATCTTAGTCCGATGAATCTTTCTCCTAAGATCACAACAAAATGGACCTAGTTTGACGATTTATCTCCTAGAGTCACAATCTTGGTCCGATGAAATTTTTCTCCCAAGATAAGATATCAAATCTTGGTCCGATGAAATATTTCTCCCAAGATAAGATATCAAATATTAGTCCGATGAATCTTTCTCCTAAGATAGAAATCTTGGTCCGATGAAATTTTTCTCCCAAGATAAGATATCAAATCTTAGTCCGATGAAATTTTCTCCTAAGATAACAAATCTTAGTCCGATGAAATTTTCTCCTAAGATACCAAATCTTAGTCCGATGAATCTTTCTCCTAAGACATAAATCTTAGTCCGGTGAAATTTTCTCCTAAGATACCAAATCTTAGTCCGATGAAATTTTCTCCTAAGATATCAAATCTTAGTCCGATGAATCTTTCTCCTAAGATCACAACAAAATGGACCTAGTTTGACGATTTATCTCATAGAGTCACAATCTTGGTCCGATGAAATTTTTCTCCCAAGATAATATATCAAATCTTGGTCCGATGAAATTTTTCTCCCAAGATAAGATATCAAATCTTAGTCCGATGAATTTTTCTCCTAAGATATCAAATCTTAGTCTGATGAATCTTTCTCCTAAGATAGAAATCTTAGTCCGATGAAATTTTCTCCTAAGATAACAAATCTTAGTCCGATGAATCTTTCTCCTAAGATCACAACAAAATGGACCTAGTTTGACGATTTATCTCCTAGAGTCACAATCTTGGTCCGATGAAATTTTTCTCCCAAGATAAGATATCAAATCTTAGTCTGATGAATTTTTCTCCTAAGATATCAAATCTTAGTCCGATGAATCTTTCTCCTAAGATCACAACAAAATGGGCCTAGTTTGATGATTTATCTCCTAGAGTCACAATCTTGGTCCGATGAAATTTTTCTCCCAAGATAAGATATCAAATCTTAGTCCGATGAAATTTTCTCCTAAAATACCAAATCTTAGTCCGATGAATCTTTCTCCTAAGACAAAAATCTTAGTCCGATGAAATTTTCTCCTAAGATATCAAATCTTAGTCCGATGAATCTTTCTCCTAAGATCACAACAAAATGGACCTAGTTTGACGATTTATCTCCTAGAGTCAAAATCTTGGTCCGATGGAATCTTTCTCCCAAGATAATATAATAAAATCTTAGTCGGATGAATCTTCTCCTAGGATCAAAATCTAGTCTGATGAATTTTCTCCTAGGATAATTTGAAAAAAAGAAGAAGAAGTTTGAATTTGAAAAAAAAAGTTGTTGAAATCTCGCCAACCTAAAGAAAGGAATGACATTTTTAAAGTTGGTGTTGAAGTCAGGAGCCCCCCTGAAGAATAGAATGGCGATTTATTGGTTGAAGTCAGGAGCCCTCCCTGAAGAACAGAATGACGATGTATTGGTTGAAGTCAGGAGCCCCCCTGAAGAACAGAATGGCGATTGATTGGTTGAAGTCAGGAGCCCCCTGAAGAACAGAATGGCGATTTATTGGTTGAAGTCAGGAGCCAACCTAAAGAAAGGAATGACATTTTTAAAGTTGTTGTTGAAGTCAGGAGCCCCCCTGAAGAATAGAATGGCGATTTATTGGTGGAAGTCAGGAGCCCCCCTGAAGAATAGAATGTCGATTTATTGGTGGAAGTCAGGAGCCCGCCTGAAGAGAGGAATGGCGATTATTTTCAATGTTGTTGTTGAAGTCAGGAGCCCGCCTGAAGAGAGGAATGACGATTTATTTTCAAAGTTGTTGTTGAAGTCAGGAGCCCGCCTGAAGAGAGGAAAGACGTTTATTTTAAAAGTTGTGTATTTGAAGTCAGAAGCCCGCCTGAAGAGAGGAATGACGCTTATTTTTAAAGTTGTTGTTGATGTTGGGAGCCCGCCCAGATAACAGAGGCATACATTTCAGTCTTTACATTTCAGTTGTTGAAGTTGGGAGCCCGCCCATAGAACAGAGGCATACATTCAGTCTTTACATTTCAAGCATTGAAGTTGGGAGCCCGCCCAGATAACAGAGGCATACATTTCAGTCTTTATATTTCAAGCGTCGAAGTTGGGAGCCCGCCCAGATAACAGAGGCATACATTTCAGTCTTTATATTTCAAGCGTCGAAGTTGGGAGTCCGCCCAGATAAACAGTCTTTACATTTCAAGCATTGAAGTTGGGAGCCCGCCCAGATAATAGAGGCATACATTTCAAGTCTTTAATTTTCAAATATTGAAGTTGGGAGCCCGCCCATAGAACAGAGGCATACATTTCAAGATCGAGTCAGAGGACAATAAAACAGAGGGTTACAATAGGAATCCCCAGCAGGAAACAATAAAATTCTCCGGCACCGGGAAACAGAAGGTTGCAACAAGAGGTCACAATACAAACTCAAGTACATGTGTCAAAAGAAGAAAAGCACCGGAAGAAATGCAAGCAGACAAGGAAGCAGGCAACAAAAACAAATTGTACTCTAGCCTAGCTTCTTGTTTTCTTTTAGGCACAGTGTAACAAGGAGATCGGTAAGCAGTAGTAATAGCATGCAACAATAGTAACATTGCAGTCCCACGGTAGTCCCAGCTACCAAAAACTTCCCGAACTACATTGACCTGATTCCTGTTTAGCCCAGGATATGTAGGAAACCTTTGAAGCAAAGGTTCGGTCAAATCTTTTTCAAAAAAAATGCTTCACACGGAGTACTCGGATGGGCAAAAATCGCTCGCTTTATCTTTGTACGAAAACCCTTCATGTCTTCGGGCAAAGAGGGGCAGCTGTAAGCACGTGATTTTTGCCCTATATGAGAATTACTCCCAAAAAATTCAAAAATAAAGTAATTTTTCTTGGTATGCAATTTTGTGATATTTTGAATAATTATTTGTATTTGTCTGTGCATGTTTATTTGTTAAATTAATAAAAATACAAAAATATGTCGCATTTTGCATGTAGGATTTAATTCTACAATTGTTAGTAATTAAATTTGTTTTACAAAAAATAAAAAATTACAAAAATAGGCATCGTTTGCATTTTTAGCATTTAATGTCCAAATATACAAGTTTATGCTTAATTATTACTTAATTGTGCGTTAATTGTTATTTGGAGTTAATGTGCGCTTTTATAACTTAATTTAGTTCTTAATAATAGTTTAAGTATTTTTATAATTTAGTTTTAGAGAAATAAAAGAAGAAAAGAGAGCAAAAATATAAAGAAAGTCGGAATTGGGCCTCTTCTTCAATTTCAAGCCACAGGCCCAAAAAATGACCAATCTTCCCAAACGACCCAGTCCATTTCGAACTGGGTCGACCCAGTCCAATACCAACAACCCAACTCTCCCTCTTCATTTTTATTTTTTTTACAAAAACAAAAGCAAAACAAAAAAAGAAGATGAAGAAAACCCTAAAAAAACTAAGAAAGGATCGCCCCCCCCCCCCCATTTTGATTTCTTCTTCCCAAAAGCTCCAAGCTCCATCAATGGCTGTCCTCCTTCTCCTTTTCCAACACACACATCAAGCATATACTTACACACACACACAGCTTCCAAGCAAACCCCACCCCACGTTCGAACCAAGCAGCTTCCCCCTTCGCCGCGTTCCTTCCTCCACGTCCAAACCACCACCTCGTCGACATGAGCTGCTTCATCGTCTTCATCTTCTCCATGGAGAGCTCAGGCTCGTCCATGGTTGCCTTCAACCTCAAGTCCAAACGACCAGCTGCTACATCCATTCATCGACGACGAATGGTTCGTCGACCTCCAGCAGCCCCCGCGCGTTCAAAGAAGTTATTGACTGTTTCTACTTCATTTTTCCCCCTCACTGCCTCCAAACGAACCCCATAGCTGCTTGTTTCTTTTTCTTCATCGAGTTTAAGTTCGACGAGATGCTACTGCTTCACCATAGTCTGTGGACCAGCTCCTCCGTTGCCGCAAACGCTGCCAGCCGTTGCCGCTGCTTCTGCTTCCTCCGTCGTGCTGCTGCCATGGTTGTCGCTGCTACTGCTTCAACTTTCTTCTGCTACTGCTCGCGTTTCATGGACAGCTGCGGGCTGCTTCATCTTCTCTTCGTCTTCGTCGTCATTTGTTCGAGCTTTGGTCGAGGCTCGTCAAAACAGTCCCTACATAGTCAAGTTCGTCGTTTGTTTAGTCGATTTCGTCGTTGATTCATCTCCGGTTAGTTGTTTTTGAGTTTTATTTTTTGTCCATATTTTTGTTTGATATTTTCCGGATCCAAAATCGTTAAAGGATTCAATTCTTGTTTTGTTCGTTGTTCATCGTTGAAATCATTTTCTAGTGTGTTCATGTGTTTGATTGAATTAATTTTCAGATTTCAAATGGAAAGTTAATTAGTGGTTTTTCATGTTTATTTCATGTTTGTTTTATTGTCTACGTAATAATTTGTTAGTTTGATGTTTGTTAGATTCAAATTGAAATTTAATTGATTATTTCTTCAATTTGTTTCATGTTGTTATATATTTTCCAGAAATTATTAATGTTGTTTGAGCCGTTTAATCCGTCATGTTTGTTGTTTTAAAAAATAGATTCATTCATGTTCATACTTTGTTTGGTTGATCTTGAATCCGAAATTTGTATAACTTGATTTCTTGTTTATCATTTATGATTATTTCTTGAATTTGTCTCATAATCTTGTTTAAAGTTTAATATAGGAAGTGTTGGTTGTAATGTTGTTAGAGTTGATTTTAAGTTCAATATGATTGAATTTAGAAATCTAAATATACTTGTTTGTTGTTGTTGTTGAATCCGAAAATAGGATTGTTTGTTGCTAAAATATTGTTCAATCAAATTTTAGTTGTTCTTTGTTGTTCAATTTGTGTTCATGTGATTTTTTGTTGAAATGTTGAAGAAATCATGTTCATGTGATTTGTTGTTGAAATATTGAAGAAATCATGTTCATGTGATTTATTGTTTAAACATTGTTAGAAATTGATCATATTGTCTATATTTTGGTTAAGTTTGATTAATTGATTGTTATAGCTGATGGGGTAATTTGGTAATTTGTAGTACGTTCGGAGGTAAAATAGTAATTTGTAATAAGGTCGGAGGGGTAGTTTAAGAATTGTACATTTTGTAATTTTTTATGTGAAGCATGGGGGACAAAATTAAATGGGGTGGGTTGTGATATAGTTGTTTAATATAAAGGGGGGACAAGACAAAATTTAGTGGGGGAATCTTGTATTTATTTATGTTAGGCATAGGGGACAAAATATAATGGGGTGGTGTGATATGTTTATTTAATGTAATGGGGATGAGTGTGAAGATAATGGGTTTGGTAGAGAAATAGTATTGATTTTAATTGATTGAAAGATTTATGGGATGAGTTATATATAGGAAGTCTTGAAACAAGATGATAACAGAGAACACATACAGATAGAGAAAAAAAAACTGACAGAGAATAAGAGAGAGAAAAAAGGGCTAAACATTTAAGAGAGAGAAAATTCCGAAAAAATATTTAAACTTTCAAATAAAAAAAATCTAAAAAAAATCTTCTGCTTTCTTTCATTGTTTGAAATCAGAATTAATTGTTGTTTCATCAAAGCTTGAAGCTTTTGTTTTGTTTTGGGATTAATACTCCACCGGTTTGCAAACTCTGTTCCTGGGTTGTTACTGTTGCTGGATTGTTGCTGTTGTGTTGTACTGTTATTACTGCTGCTGATTCTCATCTTCATTTTCTTTTTCTTCCAATATCAGGTACACATCTGACACGCTGGTTGTTGTAATCCGAATATGAAGCATGAATACAAAAAAATGAAGAGTTGAAATTTTGAATTAGCTTTAATTATATTCTGAATTTTATTTGTATGTATAATTTATTTAGTTTGTAAAAATCAGAATCATATAGCTATTTAATACATATAGTGGAACATCCGACGATAGCTTAACAGATGAATTGTCTACATATATTGCCTAAAAATAAATAAATGGTGTAGTAACTCAGTCGAATCAAAAATCAAACGAATAGGCCATCTAGTAGGAACTTGGCAGAAATATTGTTTAAGTTAAATAATATTGGTTAATTTCAGCATGTAAATGGTCTAGGATTAAAATTAGATTGCCATATTTTTTTTTAATTTGACAAGCTGAGAACATGCCTAGTATAATGTAACTAGGTAATAACATGTAAATAAATTAAAACATTTTCTCTTTTATTTTGTAGAGACAAAGTTAATAGAAGAAATGTAGGCACTTTAGGATTATCCTTTTAAAATAAATGAGACGAGCCTCGCCAAATAAAACACAAACTTCGGGATGGGCCGTTTAGCAAATTTCACGGCCTTCCCCAAAGTAATAAAGCGCTAATCGCTTTAGGCGCGATATAATAATAATACATTCTTAAACACGGGTACGCATTTATGCGACCCAAATCCAAATCCCAAAACATTGAATAAAAATATGTTCCGGATCGTGGATGCATTTTATGTAACGCAATCCAAAGACATGTTTTTAAACGATGTTCACATTCTTTAAAAATATAATAATAACAATAAAAGCGGTTAAAAGTTAAAATTGCACTATAGTTTTTGAACATGTATTAAAATCAGATATTTTAGCCATTACAACAGTTTAAGCGACCGTGCTAGAACCACGGGATTCGGGGGTGCCTAACACCTTCCCTCGGGTCAACAGAATTCCTTACTTAGAATTTCTGGTTCGCAGACTTCATTTGGAAAGTCGAATATTTTCCTCGATTCGGGATTAAATTGGTGACTTGGGACACCCTAAATCTCCCAAGTGGCGACTCTGAAATAAATAAATAAATCCCGTTTCGACTGTCCTTTAATTGGAGAAAACTCCCTACGCCCCCCGCGGGGGCGGAAAAAGGAGGTGTGACACCATGAACACTGCCTCGTTTCATAAGTGCGTAGAGAACTGGCCTTACAAAGTTCTCCTTGAAGCGGCTAACACTTCACACTTACATAGGTGATTCCTAAACGTGGCATCCCGTAGATACACTATTTGATATACCCCGTATTAAATTTAGAAATTATTAAAAAGCCTTAATGTTTTATCCTTGGTACTGAACATTGTCTCATCACGAGAATGAACCAAAAGTTTAGTTGACAATGTTGAACCGTCATTAATGACTTTGTTTGATCTCCTTGAACCTAGATTTTGGGATCTCCAGTTTTCTAGGTAGAGTTACCGCCACTATGACTTGTTCTCGGCCATAGTCCCATTCCCCTTGATGATTTCTCAACTACTTCTCTAGTTAGGACTTTTGTAAGTGGATCCGACACATTATCACTTGTTACATAGTCAATCGTGATAATTCCTCTAGAAAGTAATTGCCTAACGGTTTATGTCTTCGTCGTATATGACGAGATTTACCGTTATACATAACGCTCCCAGCCCTTCCAATTGCCGCTTGACTATCACAATGTATGCATATTGGTGCCAACAGTTTGGGCCAAAATGGAATGTCTTCCGAGAAATGCCGAAGCCATTCAAACTCTTCACCAGTTTTATCTAAGGCTACGAATTCAACATCCATTGTAGAGCGGACAATACAAGTTTGTTTGGACGATTTCCAAAATACCGCTCCTCCACCAATAGTGAATATATATCCACTTGTGGACTTAGAATCAGTTGATCCGGTGATCCAATTTGCATCACAGTATCCCTCAATAACCGCAGAATATTTACTATAGTGCAAAGCAAATTCCTGGGTATGTACTAAATACCCCCAAAACTCGTTTCATGGCCATCCAATGAGATTGGCCTAGATTGCTCGTATATTGACTCAATTTACTTATATCACAAGTTATATCTGGTCGTGTACAATTCATGACGTACATTAAGCAACCCAACGCACGAGCATAATCCAATTGTGATATGCTTTGGCCTTGTTCTTTGCTAATGCAAGATTCACGTCAATTGGAGCCTTTGCAACTTTAAAGCCCAAGTGCTTGAATTTTTCAAGTGTTGTCTTAATATAATGAGATTGTGACAATGCCAGACCTTGAGAAGTCTTATGGATCTTAATTCCCAGAATTAAATTAGCAACTCCCACTTCTTTCATATCAAACTTGCCAGTTAGCATACGCTTAGTCGCATTTATGTTGGCAATATCATTACTCACTATCAGCATTCATCCACATATAAGCAAACAATGACTATGTGATTTGGAACATTATTAATGTACACACATTTATCACATTCATTTATTTTAAAATCATTTGACACCATTGTTTGGTCAAATTTTGCATGCCATTATTTGGGTGCTTGTTTAGTCCGTAAAGGGACTTAACAAGTCTACATACCTTCCTTTCTTTACCTGGAACCACAAACCCTTCCGGTTATTCCATGTAGATTTCTTCCTCGAACTCTCCATTTAAGAAGGACGTCTTAACATCCATTTGATGAATTTCAAAACCATAAACTAAAGCTAACGCTACTAACGTTCGTATGGATGTAATTCTTGTAACTGGAGAGTATGTATCGAAATAGTCAAGACATTCTCATTGTCTATACCCTTTGACTACAAGTCTTGCATTAAATTTGTCAATAGTTCCATCATATTTCATTTTCCTCTTAAAGATCTATTCAGAACCCAACAGTTTATTTCCAGGAGGAAGATCAACCAATTCTCATGTATAGTTGTTCAGTATGAATTCTATTTCACTATTGACTGCCTCTTTCCAAAAGAATGATTCCGAAGAAGACATAGCTTCTTTAAATGTTTGGTGTTCATTTTCTAATAAGAAAGTCACAAAATCTGGTCCAAATGAAGTAGACGTTCTTTAACGTTTACTACGTCTTAGATCCTACTGATTAAGTGTACTTTCTTTTGTCTCTTCCCGAGGTCGTTTAGATCCTTCACAAATCGAGTCGCATTTCTTTTTATATGGATATATATTTTAAAAGAACTCAGCATTATCTGATTCTATAACCGTATTATTATGAATGTCGGGATTTTCTGATTTATGAACCAGAAATCGATATGCTTTACTATTAGTCGCATATCCTATGAAAACACAATCAACGGTTTTCGGTCCTATTTTTACCCTCTTAGGTTTAGGAACTTGTACTTTTGCCAAACACCCCCACACTTCAAATAATTCAAGTTGGGCTTCCTTCCTTTCCATTTTTCATATGGAATGGATTATGTTTTGCTATGGGGCACTCGATTTAATATTCGATTAGCCGTAAGAACGGTTTCCCCCCACAAATTCTATGGTAAACCAAAACTTATCAACAACAAGTTCATCATCTCCTTTAATGTATGATTCTTTCTTTCCGCAATCCCATTGAATTGGGGCGTGTAAGGGGCCATTGTTTGATGAATAATTCCATATTCGAAATATGTTTCTTCAAAAGGAGATTCATATTCACCACCTCTATCACTTCTTATCATTTTGATTTTCTTGTTAAGTTGCGTTTCAACTTCATTTTTGTATTGCTTTAATGCATCAATTACTTCATCTTTACTATTAAGTAAGTAAACATAGTACTATCGAGTAATATCGTCAATAAAGGTTATGAAATACTTCTTTCCACCTCGAGATGATATTGACTTCATGTTACAAATATCTGTGTGAATTAAGTCTAAAGGATTTGATTTCCTTTCAACTAACTTATAAGGATGTTTAACATACTTAGATTCCACACATACTTGACAATTTGATTTGTCGCATTCATACTCAGGAAATACTTCCAAATTAATCATTTTTCGTAAGGTTTTATAATTGACATGACCCAAATGTATATGCCATAATTCATTTGACTCAAGTAAGTAAGACGAAACTGAATTTTTATTATTATTTTCAACAACCATTAAATTCAGCTTGAAAAAGCCCTCGGTGAGGTAACCTTTTCTTACAAACATCTCGTTCTTACTTATTACAACCTTATCGGATGTAAATACACATTTAAAACCATTCTTAACAAGAATTCCAGCAGAGACTAAATTCTTCCTAATCTTGGGAACATGAAGGACGTTGTTCAAAGTCACCACTTTGCCGGAAGTCATTTTGAGAAATATCTTCCCACATCCTTCAATCTTGGCCTTTGCAGCATTTTCCATAGAAAGCGTATCATCGGGTCCAATAGGAGTATAAGTAGCAAAAGCTTCTCTAACAGTACAAACATGACGAGTGGCTCCAGAATCAATCCACCACTTTAGGATTGCCCACCAAGTTGCATTCGGAAAGCATGACACACAAGTCATCAACATCATTATGCTTTTCAACCATGTTTGCTTGACCCTTCTTCTTGTCTTTCTTCGGAGCACGACACTCAGTAGATTTGTGTCCGGCTTTTTCACAGTTGTAGCAATTAACACTGAACCACTTCTTGCTTGGGTTGTGTCCGGAAAATTTTTCGGGTTTCTCCGCCGGTGCCAATGCTGCCGGTGTTGTTCGGCTCGTTGAGGCATTGGCAGTTACCATTGAAACAGCTTGGTTTCCGTTGTCATTCGTCATTTATGTAAAAGAATGACACAAACGTTAAAATCACGTAGATTTTAATCTCCAATAGAGTACAAAACCACAAAGGTTTTACTCTCCAGAAATAGTGAGTATAATACAAATACAGAAAATATATTAAATTCCTTAAGCTTGTTAGAAAGCTGTATTTGTAAACTAATTCGGGAAAAATAAAACAGAATAATATATAAACAGAAAATGTAAAGAAACAAAAATCAATTCGAATCCACTGAATTCACAGTGTTTCCTTAAGGAATTTAATCCCCTCATAGTACCCAAGGTTATGGATTATTTCCTCCCAGGATAGACCGAATTACACACTGGTGTAGTGGTACTTTAAAACTCAATGTTTCAGCGAACACAAAATTCGGTAGCAAATCACACTTACTGTTGCTTTGTTTGATGTTAAAAGTATGCAGAAGGAGGAGAAACATAGAAAATCGTATGAAAATTTTGAGCAGAATAGACTTGTTTTATAGCCAAAGTTGGGGTAAAATCTGAAGAGGTGCAACTCTTCAGAATGGCTGTTTCTGCGAAATGGCCATAGCATAAATATCGTAACATAAATGGCTATTTAATCAACAATAAAGAGGGAAAATAATGAGGAAAAATTGAAAAGGATAGTTTAATTTTCAGTTACACAACTGAAAAACGGATTGGATTTAATATTAATATTTATTTAATATTAATATTCTGTTATTAAGACAATATTTAATAACATTTCTGTTAATATTTTACTATTAACAAATAAATTTGGTTCAAAAAATTAATCAATCAATCATTTGACCGAAGTCGAAGCCGAGCGACGACGACGGTGCGAGGCTTGCCTTCTTCTCAACTCTTTAAGAGCTAGAAGAAGAGCAATTACTTATATATCCATAAAAAAAACCCTTCCTCTTCCAATATAGGACAATGTCCCTTTGCCAAGGGAGGAAACTTAAAATTTCACTTAAAATTTTCATTTCCCTCCATTTCTCATTCACCCTAATTTAAGCATACCATATACTTAAAATCCCAACAAGTTCTGCTAATGGGTTCGGTAGAATCTAGTAGTTTTGACTCTATTTATGTATTTGTATTGAATATTCACTTAATATGTATAAGTAATTCATCAAGAACTCAATAAATAAACTATTTTTTTAGAATTCCAAACCCAAAATTCTAACTCCGCTTCTGCAGTACGAAACCGACTTTTCTTTATCACAGCTGTGGAACCGACTTTGATGCAGAAAATTCACTGTTCTCAAGAGCAAACCACAAGGATCGACACGACCCTCGTTTCCTAAAACTCTTTTCACTAATAACCCAGTAGTTTAGCAGTTCCATGCAACGATTACTTTCTCATTTTAGTAATTCCATGCAGCCTCACTTGTCTATGTTCCCTTTAGCACTCGAATTAATGCCCATGCTTTCTTTTGGGAACTATTTTCCAGCTTCTTAGTTCCAACCAACCCTACCCTCCTAATTATAAGCTTCTTTTTTATTGGTTCCACTTGTTGTCTCCTATTCATTTTGGGGTCTGACTATTCTGAATTTACTCCGCTTAAGGCCTATTAAAAAAGGACAATGCTTCTTAGCAGGAGTTTTTCCATTCCTTATAAGGCTCGGACCTGGAATCAGAAGTAAAGCTAAGATTTGAAGTTTATGGATTGTACTCTTGCCATTGAACTCATAGTTCGTCTTAGTTACTGGATTCACAATTTAATGCTTATATACATTTAATGGATTTTTTAACAAAGATACAAGGTCTAAGCAAAAATCGCTGAATTTGTCCAAACCCGTTTCTAATGCTCTAGCTCCGCCCTGATGCCCCGAACATTGGTTAAGGATACCACTACAACTCTGCATGATCTAATTATTAGTTTCAATTGCAAGAAAATCAACTTACTGCAATTATCTTCCTTTATTTTAGTTTAGGTCTGGCTATGATTTTCAAAACATAGACAGTCCGTTATAAGCATACCAATCCCTAAAATTCGTAACTCTGCCATTACGATACAAATCAAACATCCTTCCCTTGCTTTTCTGTCCAAATTTTTATCCTACATTTTACCATAAAACCATAATTTATTTGTTCAAGGATCGGTACATCTTGCAACATTCATTTGATGAAAAACTTATCGAACAATACAGATTGTACAGAATTGAAAGAGAGGGCTCAGGTTAGAGTGTTTAGAATAGTCGTCTTTAAATCTAAGTAAACTATTAACATGATCGATCAACTATACACAACAAAACCTATTTAATGTGTACCCAAAGAAGGAAACGTACCCACAGTCTAGAAAGCTATAAAGCGAGTAAATTGTTGAGAAATTAAGAAAACCCTAGAGCAACGGGTGTCCGTAAAACTACACATTGTAGCTAGATAAATTTTTTATGTGTATATACTGTGAGCATGCGATTTTTGCCTATATGAATTATTCCTATAAAATCCAAGAAAATAGATTTTTTACAATTATTTGCCATTTTATAGGATTTTTTGTAGGATTTTATTAACTGTTTGCATTTTTTGTGCACGTTTAATTTTTATTAAAAATCATGAAAAATGTCACAAATGCCATGCATTGCATTAGATTTTGTTTTTACATTTTTAGGTTTAATTAGTTAATTATTTGTTTATTAAAAAATAAAAATCACAAAAATCGCTCATTTTACATTTTTACCTTTTAATTTTTAGATTATTGATTTTTATCTTTTAATTTAGGATCAAGTAATTTTTAAATTTTTTTAATTAGATAATTAATCTAATTTTATAATTTAGATTAATTTAGAATGTTAATTTGGGATTTCTAATTAAAGGAAAAGAAAAAGGGAAACAAATGAAAAAGGAAATAAGAGGAGAATTGGAATGAAAGGAATTTTTAATTTAAATTTGGGCTGTTGTAAATACCCCTAATCGGCCCAAACTTTCCCCCCAATTCAATCCAAACCCAGGCCCAAAGATCCCACCCGGTCAGCCTCCTTTTACCCCAAAACGACGTAGTTGCGTGGAAAAACTACGCCGTTTTGATGTCCTCGCCCCATTAAACGACCAAATTCCCATTTGCTATCATTAATTCGATGCATTTCACTATAATTAAACCTAGCCTCATCTCCCTCAGAAACCTCCGCCTCACTCCATCATCCCCTCATCCATATCCCGCCATTATTTTCTCCAAAAGATCACTCAATTTCTCCGAATTTGAGATCCAAAAATAAAAATTCAAGCTTTTTACCTTTTGTCCAAATTTTCTTGATTTGGTCCTCAATCCGTGATAAAACCCCCATAAATCTCCCATTTTTTCAATAAAGAGAGCCGTTTTAATCTTGAGTTTGTCCTATCTCATAGATTGGCTAGATTTCGGGGCAAATAACCTGTTCATGACTCAAATCCTCTGAGCCTTTGCCTCATCCGATCTTTGGCATGTGGTGAGGATTATTGCATGAAGCACTGGCCATGGACAAGAGTCCGACCAGTGTTCATGTTATAATTCTCGCCATTGGCCGAGATTTTTTTCGTTCGAGTTCGAATAAAGATCTTGTTGTTCTTCTCAAAGGCATTAAAGTTTTGTTGATTCCACCGGTATATTTCTCCTCCCGTTTGTTTTTCTTCATAACTTCTATTGTGGGTTCATTTCTGTCTAAAAAAAATTAATTATTATTTTTTCTAAGGCATAATTGACCAATCAGTGATTAATGTCTCAATAATTAGGTTTAATTACCGTCATAATGTATATTTTTTTAAAAGATGCATCATTAGCCTTTGTTTAATTAAATATTGGTTTATTTCTGCATAAGTTCGTTTGGTTTTGGGTTGGGGTTCATACTTGGTTTCTGTTAGTACGAAAGCCCAAGTAAATATTGGGCTTAAAGGTGTAAATGGTCCAAGTCCAGTACCATTTGGTTTAAACTTCAAAACAGTAAAAATAAAAAGGGCAAATACAGGGGTACTGGGGATTGAATTAGATAGGATCTGAGGGAAGCTTCTATAAAAAGGGCTGACAAGGAAAATCCTTGGCGGGGGGGGGGGGTAAGTTAATAAAATTAGAAGTTAAGGGGGTACTTTTAAATTACAAATCTGATTTGGTTGCCCTAAAATTTCTTCTATAAAAAGATCCTCTTGCCAATGATTAGGTCACATACAAAGAGTAAAAAAAATAAAGGGAAACGGTTGAGAACGAAATTTTTTTCAAGGGTTCTTAAGAAATCTTGAGTTTTCTACTGTTTTGGGGTCCTTCTTGGTTGGATTTCAGAAGGTGGAATAGAACTTTGGGTATATTCATTGCTGATTTTTGTTGAGCGGAGCTAAGAACTGCAATTTGCTTTGCTCTTTTAAGGTGTTTTTTTCTTTTTGCTAGGTATTTTCCTAATCTTTTGTATGCTTGGATTGATTTGTCTTGAATGAAATGTTGATTTCCTTAAACATTCGAGAATCAATAAAGTTAGATTGCTTATTTCTTGCAATGATTTTGGAATTTCTAGCCCATTTAAAGCTTTAAATCTGCTTTAGTTTTGTCTTCTACTTATTTGTTTTGTCATTTTGTATAATGGTTGGAGTATTTGGACAAGGGAAATGGCCTATCAACATCAGTAGTTGATGAAACATAGATTTTGAATGGCATGTTGTCTTCTTCTTTCCTTTTCTTACTTTAGAAACATTTTATGTTAGTGATGAATAGTATGAAGGTATCAGTTACTAAATGCCCCTTTTGATTTTAAGGTTGAGAATGTTGTGTAGGTCAAGCAGATTTGGCTGTAGTATGAATAGGAATTCTACTATAGTTTACTTTATTTGAAATATGTAGATTTGTGTTAGAGTTGTTTGCTATTGATTATTTAGCTATAGTTTGCAGATCTGACCACTAATTGATTAGATTGGCAAGCTCTAAAGCTAAGGAAAGGATTTAAAGTTGATAGAAAAAGGGTTTGGAGCTGAAGATTAAATCAGACCGTGTATTAGTTTAGTTTATTATTGCAAATGATTTTGTATACATTAGAAGGCACTAATTATCAAGTGTTGTATTTGAAATGGCCAAAATTGTAAATGTCAGATTCTAGGTGATTTTCTTTTAAGTTTCAAAGGCCCATGATTCCTTTTTTTTAATATGTATTTGCTGTATTTGGACAGTTACCACAGATTTGCATATTTGCATAAGGAATTTGGAGTCAGTTTATATTGGGTTTAGTCAAGTTTAATTATCAGCCCAATAAGGATCTTAGCAAAAATCATTTGAGAGCTTGATATTTTTTCAGAAAAAATGGGCTTATATACCTGGCCCGTATCCTTGTAAATAAAATTCATGATTTCTTTATTAATTCATTTCACATATTTTGGGTTCAAAAAAATTGATTGTATTTAGTTCTTGAATCCTAATTTATCTGTCTAATTATGACCATTTGTGGCACTTCTTTTAGTATCTAAAAATGCATTCATCCATTGTTTATTCTACAATTTGGGCCCTCGTATGCAATCATAAACTGAATATCAGTACTTGAATCTTGTAAGCATAATCGTCTGCTTTGGGCGTGAACCCAACCAAATCTCATCTTTCTTTTAGCTTGAATTGCTAATAGTCGAGTATAACCTATTAAAACAAATTGAGGCATTCCATCTATAATTAAACTCTGTAATTCATGGCCCTCATATTAATACCAACTAGTATAGAAAATACTTTTGAATATTTTGTAGTTTGCTTTAGGCTCGTAATTAAAATCGTAACACTACGGATACGGTTCCCGTGGCGTAGTTGTGATACCTAATTTCAAATTAGATTTAAATAGGAGCATCCTTAGCTTGCTTTAATGAAATACAAATCTTTTAAGAAATAAATCGAGGCGAGTCATTTACAATTGAATCACCTAACATATGGCCCTCACATTATATTAACTTAGTATAGAAAAACACCTTTTTAAACACTCGTAGTTTGCTTTAGGCGTGTTTATAATAAAATTATCATAGCTACAGGTATGGCTCCTGTAACGTAGCTGTGATACCTAATTCCCAAATTCGGGGGTATATTTATGTGACCCGGCCACAATTTCTAATAACTTTAATAAATTAAACATGTTGTAGATCGTGGATACGGTTCCCGTGGCATGATTCGCAATGTGTATCAAACAAAACAAGTGTACGAAAATCATAACTTATTCCAGAATAATTTCATAAAATAATTAAAAGCGATTTAAAGTTTTAAAAATGCACACTAGGTTTTAAAACGTGCAGTAAATCAGATAATTAGGCCAATTATTAATAGTTTAAGCGACCATGCTAGAACCACGGAATCCAGAAATGCCTAACACCTTCTCGCGTGTTAACAAAATTCCTTACTTAGAATTTCTGGTTTCACAGACTTTTAAATAAAGTCGATTTTTCTCGATTTGGGATTTTAAAATAAACCGGTGACTTGGGACACCAAATAAATTATCCCAAGTGGCGACTCCGAAAAATTAAATTAAATAATTACATTTCGATTAATGTTACTTTAATTGAAAAAACTCCCTTATATCCCCTCTCGAATGGTAAAAAGGAGGTATGACAGCTTTGACGACTCTGCTGGGGAACATAACCCAGAACTTTTGGTTCAAAGTTCAAGAATTCGAGCTTAGAGTAACTGTTATACTTGGCTTTATTCATTATCTGATTTTTACATGTTTGGGCCTAATGTGCTAAATACCGCTTTTTACTACTTTGATATTCTCTGAACTGTATATAAACTGTTACGAAACCCTTCTCTTCTCATCTCCGGGGATGTGCACGCTGGCGTGACTCCTTTTCTGTTAGTATCATACCCTAAACTAGAATGAGGTTCAGACAAGTTGCAAAGCCGGATGATCTTTTGGTTACCGGTACGCTGCCCCCCCCTCCCGGCTCGAGTTGTCCGCTCGGGTAAGCCAGATCTAGAACAATACACCCAGGTTTTAAACCTAGAATAAGTCAGCCTCTTGCCAGATCCTTAGTAGGAACGCTTATTTGCATCACGTGCATTTGACTTTGGTGACTCAACACAGGGGTTGGGTCCGTCTAGTACAGGTGTACCCAAATTAAAAAGACCATCCTAATGCATCTTACATGCTACTTTTACAATTATTTGCCTCGGTTTGCATGTTGACCGGTTTCTAGAACAGGGAGAAAAAAATTGAAAATTAAGGTATGAGAGAGATAATTGTCCGTTCTTGAAAAATCTGGTGTCCAAAATATATGGAAACTCTGCCAAAATTTTGAAAAAAAAAAGAAAAAGGAAAAAACGAAAAAAAGGAAAATTGTTTCAAAATTCCATGTTTTTCTGTTATGTCAAAACTGGCCGAAGTACGTGGGTTTGATTCTCACCGGGCGTGGGATACATAGGCAACCCTCATCGGGTCCAGCCCCGTTTTGCAAAAATAACCCAAAAAAGAAGTTTGAAAAAAATGTTGTCTTTGTTGTCAAAAATAAAGTGGGTGATGCCATTTTTTGTCTAAATAGCCGAACATCCCGAACGGGTGCTGGAAGGCCATTTTTGCAAAATAGCCACCGATGGTTTCTTTGCCAATTTTTGGCCACCTAGCAAGCACAACCCTAAAATCTTCTCCTTCTGAAGTGCTGAAGGGCTGTATTTGCAAAAGTGACCATGTTTCTTTTTTTACATTAGAATTTTGTAAAAATGACCCCTTTCATCAGTTTTAATAAATTCCACTTTGTTTTAAATCAATCACTTTAATCTAAATGTGCAGAATGAGCACGAGTCAAAATTTACCAATGATGGTTATGCCCAAGATTCTGTTGGAACTACATATGTGGTGGGAGGACCTGGGTATGCAAGGACGAGACAGGGTCAACCATTACTTGGGGCGCTCACCGGATTACTAAAGATCAGGCTTAGGGGAGACATAATAAAAGCACTGGTTACATTTTGCGACCCGGCTCACAACGTTCTGCATTTTTTGGACTTCGAACTCACACCTACTTTGGAGGAGATAACAGGTTATGCTGGGAGTACCGAGGGTCTAAGACATAAATATCGGTTCTCTCCAAGGCCCGTTACCCATCACAAGTTTCTGTATTTGTTAAAAATAAGCAGGCAGGTCCAGTATGCAGACTTGACAAGTGGGTTTTCCTCTCTATTCTTCATATACCAGCGATACGGGCATGGAGGAGGGTTTGACAATCTAGAAAGTGGAATCTGTAGCAAGGATAACCCGTCAAAATGGGAAGAGCATAGATGCTTCGCTTTTATGGTGGCATTCTTAGGTCTTCTAGTATTTCCCAGGTAGGACGAGAATATTGATCTGCGGGTAGCTGGAGTCGTCAAAGTCTTGATTACCAACGCCAAGAGAACCCTCGCCCCTATGATAGTATCTGAGATATTCCGAGCTCTCATGGCATGCAAAGCCGGGGCAGATTTTTTCGAAGGATGCAATTTACTGTTACAAATATGGATGATTGAGCATCTGTGTCATCGGCCTCAATATATGAATTACGGATCTACAGGGAAAAGCTGCATTGAGGAGTTTGACACAAGGGTTTCAGGGTTCAAAATGCCAGAAGGGGTTAGAGATTGGATATCCCGCTTTCGTTCCCTAACTGCAGGACGGATTGAGTGGGCTTTGGGTTGGCTTCCTGCTGAAGAAATTGTGTAAATGCCTGCCACCGGTCCTTACTTTCTCATAATGGGCCTTCGAGGCATCCGATCTTATGCCCCATACCGGGTCTTGAGACAGTTGGGAAGATGTCAGGTAGTTCCCCAAGATGTGGATCTTAGTGTTCATGCAGTTGAGATCTGCTCTGATGGTCAGTTTCATGAAGAAGTGGTTCGTCACATTTGGAACGAGGGCCAGTATTTGACAGCAAACACTCGAGTACGTGACCTAGCTAGAGGCGAGGTCTCGTCTAGTTATCTTGTTTGGTATAGAAAGGAGTTCACTGCAAGGTCCGAACCTGAAAGGCCAACCAAAAGGCCTCACATTCAGGAATTTGTTGAAGCCTCGCAAGAACAATTGGCCTAATTGACCAAAGAAAATGAGTATAGGGCCACCATAAGCAAATTACAAGGGCAAATTAGGGATCTTAAATTTGACAATGGTTTACAAGCTACTGCAGATGAGGGTGAAAAGAAGAAGTTGGCCCAAGAAAATGAAGCCCTCCGAGCCTAGATCCATAGAATGAACATAGCTACTGAGAATCCGGAAAGAAGCCGAACGGATGAAAGACTCATTAATGGTCTTAGGAAGAAAAATGTGAGTACGAGAATGATTTGGAAAAATCTGAAGGTAATCTGGCGAAAGCCCGTGCATAATTGGCAAAGAACGCAGAGGGACGGGCAGAGTTTGTTCGGAAATTAAAAGGGAAATATGATAGAGAAGTCGCGAGCCTGAAGAAAAAGCTAACTACCCTCGAGAATGAAATGGCTAAACAAGCAAAGAACTTTAAGGCAGAGAAAGAACATTGTTATGCACTGATGTCTTGGTTAGAAGAGGACATGCAACAGTTGCAGGGGCAAAACCATCATGACACCAAAGTTCTAGAAGCTAGGTTTCAACAAATCGGACGCTTGCTCCAAGAGAAAGGCATCATTAGGGAAAGGGTTAGAGCAATTGCTGACTATATCGTCATGAAATGCCATGAATGTGAGGACATGAATAGATCCACCTTCTTCGCCGCAGTGATGACCTTTGTTCACCAAATAATGAATGACCTGGACCGCCTCCAAGGATATCTTGCACGTAGGCCCGTGGCGAGACCGACTGATGTCCCGCGGGCCCCTAGAGTAGAAGCACTTATGTATTTTTTATTTTCTTTTCGAGTCTGTATTTTAGTTGCTATTTCTAGAGTCTGTTTTTAGTTTTTCAATTCTTAGAAAGCTATGATAGAGTCATTGTAATAGAAAACTTAGAAGTTTTAATGAAAAATTTGAAAAAAAAATCCAAAATTGTTTCTTTCTTTTATTTTTGCATTTATTCCTTCAACTACGTGATGATCTGATTCATACGGCTTTGTGATACGTAGGCAATCCCCATCGAATCCGGTCATGGTTTTAAATAACTCAAATAAAAGAGGAAATAAGAAAAAGAAAGAAAACAAGAATAAGAAAGAAAACAAGAATATGAGAGAAAACAATGAGAGAGTGCAAAGAAAAGAGAGCAAATAATAAAAGCGCCAAAAAGAAAAGAAAGATGCAAAGGTTTGGGAGATGGACCAAAACCGGGATGAGACACGCAACCGTTGCAAAACTTGTAGAAACACATTTAACTGTTTAGGTGCATTGCATTTCCCAACAAGTGATACCCTATGTGTTAATTGCCTCAAGCTAACCGGTTTGTTGTGTCTGCTGTTGAGTTTAGGTTCGGCTCTTTAAGGTGGTTGGTTTTGTGGTAACCTGGCTTCGCACCCGTACTTTACAAGGTCCAAATGAAGTATCGAAATGACGTCATAAATTCAGCTACCAACAATTACTCCCTCAGATAATAGCCCGTTGTCGGTGATTCCGGCATCAGAGTCAGCAGCTGCTGAAGAGAACAGAGCACTGCGCCTCCGCATGTTGGAAATGTGGGAAGCTTGATCTAACGGTAGAAAGCCGCCTAGTGCAATACTTGGTTTTCCTAAACTGATTAACAGAATAAGTGGGACCTCCAACGTCCCCATAAATTACCCGACCACCCCATTCGGATACCCCACTATGTCAGCCTATTTCACCGGAACGTCTTCTGAGGTTCACCCCCAGGCTCTAGCTTTGGGAGTGTCTTCTAACATATTCACCGCACCACCAACTTCAACTACGATACAGCTAACCTTGCCCAGGCCAAGTTTTGAGCCATCATCCTTTACTTTCCAAACACCGCCCTTTCCGTCGGACACGACTCATGTCACCCTAATCCCCTACCCTCAACAACCTCAGTATGAGTTCACCGAGGGACAAGAGAGAGCTACAAAGAATCCCGAGCAAGAGGAAATCACTTGGAAAATGAGAAGCATGGAACAAAGCCTCAAGAATATACAAGGTTTAAGTGGCCAGAAGAGCGTATCCTACGCCGATTTATGTATGTTCCCGCATGTTCATCTGCCCATTGGTTTTAAGACTCCCAAGTTCAAAAAGAATGACGGACATGGGGATGCCATTGCCCACCTCAAGAGGTATTGCAATCAATTAAAAGGGGCATGCGGAAAAGAAGAACTCCTAATGGCTTATTTCGGAGAGAGTCTAGTCAGTATTGCATCCGAGTGGTATATGGATCAAGACATATCTCGCTGACACATATGGGATGATTTGGCTCGGATTTTGTCAGGCAATTCCAGTACAATATAGACATAGCTCCAGACAGAAATTCTCTATCTAATCTTAAAAAGAAGTCTTCGGAGAGCTTCCGAGAATATGCTGTCAAGTGGCGCGAACAAGCTGCCAGGGTGAAACCCCCAATGGATGAGATCGAGATGGTCAGTGTCTTCCTTCAAGCCCAAGAGGCTGATTACTTCCAGAATATGATGTCTACTATGGGAAAGCCGTTTGTTGAGGCTATCAAAATTGGGGAAATGATCAAGAATGGTCTGAAAACGGGTCGCATATTGAGCGAATCCACTATAAGAGCTACGTCCCAAGCAATCCAGAGTAGGCCAGGGGGTGTAGCAAATCGGAAGAAGAAAGAAGAAGTGGCGATGGTGGCTTCAAGTCTGAGAAACCCCCGTCAACCCCGAGGTTACTTCCCTTCAAACACCCCGTAACATTATTATCCTCACCAGGATGTGGCTTATGCCGTGGCTCCTTAGCTTTATGCAGTGATAAATGCCCAACTATACGCTCGTCCACAACAACAGTTTAACCAAAACTGAGCTCCACCTCCTAGAAATAACCCTCCTCACTAAGCTCTATATAATCCTCGTCCCCCACAAAATAATTTTCCATACAATGCCCATGCCCGTGAGCCACCCAGAAGAACCAACTTTACGCCTATCGGTGAATCATACTCTAGCCTTTTCCCTAAGCTGGTCCAAATGGGTTTGTTGCAACCCATACCTCCGAACAGGAAAAATCTAGAGCCGCCATTCTAAAGACATGGTACCCGATATGCTTATCATTCAGGGGAAGAAGGTCATGACACTAAGGATTGTTGTATCCTAAAAAAGGGCACTTGAAAATCTGATAGAACAATGGGTAGTGCTAAGGGATGAAGAGGTCCCCAATGTAACGAACAACCCATTACCATCTCACAACAACGGGACAGTTATTGGGATGATCTGTGAAGACAAAGAGTTTGACCTGGCTTTGAAAGCTATTATTGCTATTGTCAATGTTGAAAAGAAGCCCAAAATGGTGGCAAAGCAAACTAAAGATGAATAGAAAAACAATCCCACTCCTCAAAGAGTATAAAAGGTGGTGGAAACCAAAACCGGGGTAGTACCTCCTAAAGATGTCATTCTTTATGTTCCCCGGGCCTCCAGGAAAGAACAGTTTGTGTTGAGTCCTCCCAAGAGGTTTGAGCTAAACAAAGGACCTAAGATGTACGTACCAAGAGGGACTTATGTGGCACGGGGGCCGGTAATTTCACTAAGGCTGAACAAGCCCGTGGTTATCAGCCGCACACCATAGAAGCCCATGAATGATCCCACTGTCGTCCCCTGGAATTACAATAGAGCGGTAGTGACGTACAAGGGAAAAGAAATCATGGGGGAAGTGAATGAAACAAACCCGTCCGAAAAGTACCATAATCTGGAAGAAGTGAACAATGCCAAACAGAAGTGTTTTCCGCTTAAAAAGCCAGTTAGTGCTGAAGAGGCCGAGAAATTCTTCCGGAAAATGAAAACCTCGGACTACGATATAATTGACCAACTCTGAAAATCTCCCTCCCAGGTCTCACTTCTGTCTGTATTGATAAGTTTGAATGAGCATCAGAAAGTGTTGATAAAGACCCTCAATGAAGCATATGTTCCAATTGAAACCACTGTTGAGCAACTGGAAAGGATGGCAGAATGATTCTTTGAAGTCAACCGAATTTTATTTAGCAGAAATGATTTGCCCCCGGAAGGGACTGCCCACAACAAAGCTCTTCATTTGACAGTTAAATGTGAAGGGTACTACGTGAAAAGAGTCATGCTGGATGGCGGATCTGAGGTTGACATCTGGCCTCTCTCAACTTTACAAATAATGGAAATTGAGACTGAGAGAATCAGGCCTAACAATGTTTGTATATGTGTTTTTGATGGCGTCAAGAGAGACACAATAGGGGAGATTGATTTGATCTTGACTATCGGTCATGTGGATTTCGAAGTGACATTTCAGGTCTTGGACATGGACACCTCCTGCTATTTTCTCCTAGGAAGGCCTTGGATCTATTCTGCAGGGGTCATACCTTCTACTCTCCACCAAATGGTGAAGTTTGAATATGAAGATTAGGAAATTGTGGTACATGGAGAAGATGAGCAATCAATTTACCGGGACCCATCAGTCCCATGTCTGGAGGCTAAAGAAGGTAGCGAGCACATAGTCTACCAAGCTTTTGAGATTGTGGTCGCAGACCAATGTGAGGAAGGAACCCTATGTCCTCAACCCTTTTTATCCAATGCATCAATCATGGTTGCCGGTGAAATGATCAGACATGGCTACAAACCCGGGAAAGAGCTCGGGGCATCTTTGCAAGGCATTACAGAGCCCATCACCTTGACTGCCAGTAAGAACTTCTTTGGTGTCAGTTTCCAAGCTACAGAAGCAGACGTGAAATGGGCTAAAGAAAGTAAGAATGAAGGGTGGGTTATACCTCAGCCGGTCCCGCATCTCGCCAAAACTTTTGTTAAACCAAGGTACATAGAGGAAGAAGACGAGGCCTTCACGACCGAAGAAATTGAGGACATCTGTGGGTCAATGAGGCAAATGTTATATGAGGCTCATATGGTCCAGCCAGGTGAAGGCTCAAGCACTGCTGAGGTGCAGTATATGGGGCCCAATTCCAAGCTTCAAAATTGGAAGGCTACTCCGTTACCAATCAGGAGGGAATCCCTGTAGTTCAATCTTGCCATCTTTTCTGCATTTCGAGTTATTTCAGGGTGTAACTCGAATGTCTTTAGTTTATTGTCTTTACAATTCCAATGTAAACCCTTATATTTTCAAATTTAATGAAATGAAATCAATATTTCATCGTCTATGAATCTCTTTATTTATTCTTTCTGATTTTGTTATCTTCTTCTTTTAGTTCTAATAATGTAGACTTAAATAATATGACATACTTGCAGACTTCATGCCCAGATCCTAACACGCTGTCTAATTGTGAAATAATGAATCAAGAACTAGAATACGATGAAGATGAGGCTTTTAGGGAATAAACCGAGAATTAGAACAATTTGAGAATAAGCCTAAGCCAAACTTAAATGAAATTGAGCCAGTTAATTTGGGTAGTTCAGAAAAGGTCCAGGAAACCATGATAAGTATTCACACTGATGAAAGAATTAGGGATGCATTGATCTAACTTTTGCTCGAATTAAAAGACGTGCTTGCCTGATCCTATGATGATATGCAAGGACTGAGTGTTAATTTAGTGGTACATAAATTGCCAATTTACCCCAGTCATCCCCCGGTCCAACAAAAGCAGAGAAAGTTTAAAACGGATATCAGTGACAAGATTAAAGAAGAAGTCACCAAACAGTTGAAAGCTGGTGTGATCCGAGTGGTCCAATACACCACATGTTTGGCTAATGTGATCCTAGTGCCAAAGAAAGATGGGAAAACCCGAGTGTGTGTTGATTATCGGGATTTGATTAAAGCAAGCCCCAAGGACAACTTCTCATTACCAAACATCCACATCCTTATTGACAACTGTGCCAAACATGAGATACAGTCTTTCGTAGATTGTTATGCTGGGTATCATCAAGTTCTGATGGATGAAGAGGATGCAGAAAAGACGGCCTTTACCACACCTTGGGGTACTTATTGTTACAGGGTCATGTCGTTCGGTTTGAAGAATGCCGGGTCAACTTACATGAGAGCTATGACTGTCATTTTCCATGATATGATGCACCAGGAAATTGAGGTGTATGTGGATGGTGTGATCATTAAATCAAGAACGCAAGACGACCATGTGCGGGATCTGAGAAAGTTTTTTGAGCGTCTGTGTAAGTATGACTTGAAGTTAAATCTAGCCAAGTGCGTATTTGGAGTACCATCTGGGAAACTTTTGGGGTTTGTAGTCAGTCGGAGGGGCATTGAGTTAGATCCAACAAAGATAAAGTCTATTCGGGATTTGCCTCCTCCGAGAACCAAGAAAGAGGTTATGAGTCTGCTGGGTAGGTTGAATTACATCAGCAGATTCATTGCTCAATTGACTTCCACGTGTGAGCCCATATTTAAGTTGTTGAAGAAAGATGTGACGATTAGATGGACAGATGAGTGCCAGGAAGCTTTCGACAAAATCAAAGAATATCTGTCCAATCCACTAGTGTTGGTTACGCTCGAGCCTGGAATGCCTTTGTTGTTATACTTGACAGTGTTGGAGAATTCCTTTGGATGTGTCCTTGGGCAACATGATGTGACCGGGAAGAAGGAACAAGCCATATACTACTTGAGCAAGAAGTTCACTAGTTATGAAGCCAAATACACTTTGTTGGAAAGAACTTGTTGTGCCCTAACCTAGGTCGCTCAAAAGCTAAGGAATTACTTGTTGGCCTACACCACCTACCTCATAACCAGATTGGATCCTTTGAAGTACATATTCCAAAAGTCGATGCCCACGGGAAGGTTAGCAAAATGGAAAATCCTTCTCACCGAGTTCGACACAGTCTATGTCACTCGCACAGAGATGAAAGCACAAGCTTTGGCGGATCACTTAGTTGAGAATCCTGTTGATGATGAATATTAGCCTTTGAGTACTTACTTTCCGGACGAGGAAGTAAGTTCAGTTGAGGTAATTCTAGAGGACACTAATGCTTGGAAAATGTTCTTCGATAGAGCTGTGAATGCAAAAGGTGTCGGGATTGGGGCAATTTTGATTTCGCCCACTAGTCAGCACTACCCGGCCACAGCCCGACTTCGGTTTTTCTGCATGAACAACACTGCCGAGTATGAAGCTTGTAGTTTGGGCATGAACATGGCAATCAATCAGGATGTGGAAGAATTGTTAATCATGGGAAATTCTGACTTGATTATCCGACAAGCTCAAGGTGAATGGGAAACTTAGGATGTCAAGCTTCTTCCATACAGGCAACGAGTGGAAGATCTTAGAAAATGGTTCAAATCCTTCGAATTCAGGTACGTTCCTCGATTTCACAATGAGTTAGCCGATGCACTAGCTACTTTGGCCTCGATGTTTCCATATCCAGGAAATGTCCACATTGACCCACTGGAAATCCAAATTCGAGAAAGGCATGGTTATTGCAGCGCAGTTGAAATAGAGCCTGATGTTCAACCATGGTATCATGATATCAAAAAATTCTTGAAAACAAAAAAATATCCCGAGCAAGCTAGTGGAGGCCAAAAGAGAACCATTAGAAGGCTTGCCAGTGGTTTCTTCTTGAGCCGAGAGGTTTTGTACAAAATGACACCAGATTGAACCTTCTAAGATGTGTGGATGCCCAAGAGGTTGGAAGAATCATGAATGAAGTACATGCAGGAGTGTGTGGACCCCATATGAATGGGTATGTCCTTACAAAGAAAATCCTTCGAGCAGACTATTATTGGATGACTATGGAAAATGTTTGCTTTAGTTTTGTCCGAAAGTGTCATCAGGTCAAGTACACAGTGACCTGATTCATGCACCACCTTCAGAACTGCATCCTATGTCAGCACTGTGGCCATTCGTTGCTTCAGTATGGATGTCATTGGGCCAATTGAGCCAAAAGATTCAAATGGGCACAGATTCATATTGGTTGCCATTAATTACTTCACAAAATGGGTTGAAGCAGTCACTCTCAAAGACGTCACTAAGAAAGCAGTGGTAGACTTCATGCACACCAACATCATCTGTCATTTTGGTATTCCTAAAACTATCATTACGGATAATGCTGCAAATTTGAATATTCATTTGATAAGGGAGATATGTGAGCAATTTAAGATCACACATCAGAATTCTACCCCTTATCGGCCCAAAGCTAATGGTGTTGTTGAAGCAGCAAATAAGAACATCAAGAAGATTCTCAGAAAAATGATTCAAAACTCCAAACAATGGCATGAAAAGTTGTCGTTTACATTGTTGGGATATCACACGACTGTGCGCACATCAGTTGGAGCTACGCCCTATCTATTGGTTTATGGTACTAAAGCCGTGATACCCGTGGAAGTTGAAATTCCTTCTCTTCGAATCATCGTTGAAGCTGAGATTGAGGATAATGAGTGGGTCAAGACCCGTCTATAATAGTTGACCCTGATTGATGAAAAATGGATGGCCATAGTTTGCCGCGGGGAGTTGTATCAACAAAGAATGGCCCGTGCTTACAACAAGAAAGTGCGGCCTAGGAACTTTGAAGTGGGGCAACTCGTTTTGAGATGTATTCTCCCGCATCACAAGGAAGCAAAAGGAAAGTTCGCTCCAAACTGGAAGGATCCATACATTATAAGAAAATTATTGCTGAAAGGGGCATTGTACTTGGTAGACTTTGAAGGAAATGACCCTAGAATAGTTGTCAATGCAAACGCGATCAAAAGGTATTACGTTTAACCCTTTTGCAGTACCGATATTATCCGATTGGGATGATGGAGACTTTCATTCTCGCTACCCAAACACTTCAACCCTTTGCTAACCCTTTGAGCCGGTTACCTTTCTTTGATTACCCTCTTTGGAACCCGAAAATGTTTGTAAAGAAAAATCAATCAAAATCAAAAACAAAGTTTTCCCTGAATTACGTTCGACTTGATTCTGCAAGGATACGTAGGCAGCCTCTCTTTGGGGTTCAGTCACACCAAAACAAAAATCCATATTTCCCCAAAAGTTGAAACTAGTGCAGAGTTTATAATGGTTCGGTGACAGTTTCCTAAAAAGTTCCAAAGTTGTAATTCAATCCAAAATACTTCTACCTAAAACCCTGTTCAAAGTCCTCCTGATCAATTGGTAAAGATGTTCAAAATAGAAGGATGTTGGAATCTGATACAATCAAATGAGAGAAATAAAATGAGGGAGTCTTATTGGTGAAAACCCACACGAGCACCATAAGGCGATGTTGAGCAGAGAAATTAAAAATGAGAGAGTCTTGTTAGTGAAAATTCGCAAAGAGCACTATAAGGCGATGGTGAGAAGAGAAATGAGAGAGGTCAGTTGGCGAAAACCTGCAAAGGGCGTCATTGATCGAAAAGAAGGAATTCCTTACAACCACCAACACTGATAGAGTCCTGGCAAGGTTTCCCGGTTTTGAGATACGAGTTATGATGGGTTTATGAGAGATTGGATGGTTGCGCAGATCGGGTATCCAGTCCAAGAAGCATGTCATGTCTATTGAAGTCTGCATGCACTCCAGATAAATCCTTCTTTCCTCCCCCCGAAAGAGACACTTCTCGTTAAATTCATTATCCTGTCCTTTGTTTACTTTTCTTTGAATCCCTTTTGGTTTAATCTTTCTCCGAAACTAATACAAAGAAAATATGGCAAGATTGACTTTATAGGGTTCTGCTTAACAAACGCCAAAATTCAAGGAAAAGCACTCAGCCTCAGCAAGTGCATCAAGTTGATCTCGACTGGCCATGATGGCCGATGCTTCAGATTCAAAATTATTGAAAAAAAATCCAAAGTGAAGTGCCCATAAAGGCTAAATAAGATGAAAAGGCCAAAGCCCCACACGGGTTAACTATCATGTGAAATTTTGGAAAAGTCAAAATCCCTGGTTTTAGAAAAGAGATCGATCTCCAGAAAGCCAGCGAGCAATAGAGATTTTCATTGAAAAAGTTGGGACGAGATCAAGTGACCAAAACAATCAAGGCCACAAAACCAACCATCGTTTCAAACTGACAAATTGTTCTTTGATTTGAAAACGGGTGCAGTCCAAAACAACCTTGCAAGAAGCAGGAGCTATAAAAGCAAGGCACACAGAAACCAAAACAGTTCTGCAGCAAAAGTTGACCTGAAAAGGGAAGTCTTTTTAAACCCTTCATTCATTCCCCTAAATAAAATGAAAAGTGAAGTAAAAAAAAATAGAAGAAAAATTCAAAATCATGGTAGCCTAGGGTCCCCAATCTCTAGCTTTGTTTTCCCAACATAGAGTCCCATTCTCTAGTCACTCCCAGCCTAACCTGGTAGTCTTTTCCATTATAGGGTTTCACTCCCTAGTTGATCTGCGGCATAACCCGTGGACCTCTCTGGCATAACGCGATGACCTTCTTCTTTTCCGGCATAACCCGATGACCTTTCCCGGCATAACCCATGGACCTTTTTCTTTTTCGGCATAACCCGATGACTTTCCCGGCATAACCCGTGGACCTCCCCGACATAACCCCATGACCTTTTTATTTTCCGGCATAACTCGATGCCTTTCCCGGCATAACCCGATACCTTTCCCGGCATAACCCGTGGACCTCCCCAGCATAACCCGATGACCTTTTTCTTTTTTGGCATAACCCGTTGACCTCCCCGGCGTAACCCGATGACCTTTTTCTTTTCCGGCATAACCTGATGACTTTTCCGGCATAACCCGTGAACCTCTCCGGTATAACCTGAGGACCTTTTTCTTTTCCGGCATAACCCGATGACTTTTCTGGCATAACCCGTGGACCTCCCTGGCATAACCCGAAGACCTTTTTCTTTTTCGGCATAACCCGATGACTTTCCCCGCATAACCCGTGGACCTCCCCGGCATAACCCGAGGACATTTTTCTTTTCTGGCATAACCCGATGACTTTCTCGGCATAACCCGTGGACCTCCACAGCATAACCCGAGGACCTTTTTATTTTTTGGCATAACTCGATGACCTTCCCCAGCATAACACGAGGACTTTTTTTCTTTTTCGGCATAACCCGATGACCTTTTTCTGGCGTAACCCGATGACCATCTCTGGCATAACCCGAGGACCTTTCCGGCATAACCTGGTCATTTTTCCAGCATAACCTGGTAATCTTCCCAACTTGGGGCCTCCGATCCCCATTTGATTGCATTTTAGATATAGGGTCTCCACTCCCTAATCTCTTTTTCTCAGGTATACACAATCCCGATGTTAATTGCTTTCCATAAAGAAATAGCTTAGATTTTGTTACAATAACTCTCGAAATTTTCCTAGTAAAAACTGGGGTAGAAAAATTTCGTTCGTTTGTTTGCTTTGGTGCTGGGACAGGTTTACACCGTGGGGCACAAGGTTTGAGATGACCAAAAAAAGAAGTCTCAACCCAAATAAAGAAAAAAAGTTGAACTCTCAGTGTAGAAGTGGAGAAAAGATGCGGACTGCTCAAGATATGATTGAAGGCACAAGTTTTGCATGTCCCGCCTTGATCCGAAAAGCCGAAGAAGGATGAATCAGCGGTTGCAACTAACGAGCATCAAGATTCAGATCAGAGTCCGCAGGAAGAACCATCCAAGACTCAAGATCGAGCTTTAGAAGGTTTATAGATAGGAATCTTGTAACTCGTAGTTAATAGGCTTAGCTAGTTTAGTTTTTCATCTTTTATTTTGGTGTAATAAGGAGCTTAGCAAGCAGAAACAACAACAACAACAACAGTGAAATCACAGTTTTCCGGTAGTCCCAGCTACCAAAACTTCCAGAACAACACTGACCTGATTCCTTTATAGCCAAGGATATGTAGGCACCCTTCGAAGTAAGGTTCGGTCAGACTTTTTCAAAAGATGCTTCTCATGGAGTTTCAAACGGGCAAAAATCGCTCGTAATTGCTCATTTTATCTTTGCCCGAAAACCCTTCGTGTTTTCGAACAAAGAGGGGTAGCTGTGAGCATGTGATTTTTGCCCTATATGAATCACTCCTATAAATCCAAGAAAATAGATTTTTTCCAATTATTTGCCATTTTATAGGATTTTTGTAGGATTTTATTAATTGTTTGTATTTTTTGTGCCCGTTTAATTTTTATTAAAAATCATGAAAAATATCAAAAATACCAAAAATACCATGCATTGCATTAGGTTTTGTTTTTATATTTTAGGATTAATTAGTTAATTATGTGTTTTATTAAAAAATAAAAATCACAAAAATGGCTTATTTTACATTTTTACCTTTTAATTTTTAGATTATTGATTTTTCTCTTTTAATTTAGGATCAAGTAATTTTTATAATTTTTTAATTAGATAATTAGTCTAATTTTACAATTTAAATTAATTTAGGATGTTAATTTGGGATTTTTAATTAAAGAAAAGAAAAGAAAAGAAAAAAGAAATAAGAAGAGAATTGGAATGAAGGGGATTTTTAATTTAAATCTGGGCTATTCTAAATACCCCAAATCGGCCCAAACATTCTCCCCAATTCAATCCAAACCCAGGCCCAAAGATCCCATCAGGTCAGCCTCCCTTTACCCCCAAAACGACGTAGTTTCGTGGCAAAACTACGCCATTTTGATGTCCTCGCCCCATTAAACGACCAAATTCCCCTTTGCTATTATTAATTAGATTGATTTCACTAAAATTAAACCTAGCCTCATCTCTTTCAGAAACCTTTGCCTCACTCCATCGTCCCTTCGTTGCCCGAAAATCGTGTCATGGTGGCGGACCACCTCCAAAAGCATCCAAATTTCAACCACCCAACCTCCATCATCCCCTAATTAATATCCCGTCATTATTTTCTCCAAAAGATCACTCAATTTCTCCGAATTTGAGATCCAAGAATAAAAATCCAAGCCTTTTGCCTTTTGTCCAAATTTTCTTGATTTGATCCTCAATTCATGATAAAACCTGCATGAATCCCCCATTTTTTCAACAAAGAGAGCCGTTTTAATCTTCAGTTTGTCCTATCTCATAGATTGGCTGGATTTTGGGCAAATAACCTGTTCATGACTCAAATACTTTGAGCCTTTGCCTCGTCCGATCTTTGGCATGTGGTGAGAATTATTGCATGAAGCACTGGCCAGAGACGAGAGTCCGACCAGTGTTCATGTTATAATTCTCGCCATTGGCCGAGATTTTTTTCGTTCGAGTTCGAATCAAGATCTTGTTGTTCTTCTCAGAGGCATTGAAGTTTTGTTGATTCCACCAGTATATTTCTCCTCCCGTTTTTTTTTTCTTCATAACTTCTACTATGGGTTCATTTCTGTCTAAAAAAAATTAATTATTTTTTTCTAAGGCATAATTGACCAATCAGTAATTAATGTCTCAATAATTAGGTTTAATTACCGTCATAATGTATATTTTCTTAAAAGATACATCATTAGCCTTTGTTTAATTAAATATTGGTTTATTTCTGCATAAGTTCGTTTGGTTTTGGGTTGGGGTTCATACTTGGTTTCTGTTAGTACGAAAACCCAAGTAAATATTGGGCTTAAGGGTGTAAATGGTCCAACTCCAGTACCACTTGGTTTAAACTTCAAAACAGTAAAAATAAAAGGGGCAAATACAGGGGTACTCGGGATTGAATTGGATAGGATCCGAGGGAAGCTTATAGAAAAAAGGTTGACAAGGAAATTCCTGGGCCGGGGCCTGGGGCAGGGGGTAAGTTAATAAAATTAGAAGTTAAGGGGGTATTTTTAAATTACAAAAATCTGATTTGGTTGCCCTAAAATTCCTTCTATAAAAAGATCCTCTTGCCAATGATTATGGCACATAAAAAGAGTAAAAAAAAAAAAGGAAACGGTTGAGAACAAAAATTCTTTCAAGGGTTCTTAAGAAATCTTGAGTTTTCTATTGTTTTGGGGTTCTTCTTGGTTGGGTTTCAGAAGGTGGAACAGAACTTTGAGTTTATTCATTGCTGATTTCTGCTGAGCTGAGCTAAGAATTGCAATTTGCTTTGCTCTTTTAAGTTGCTTTTTCCTTTTTCTAGGTATTTTCGTAAACTTTTGTGTGCTTGGATTGATTTGTCTTGAATGAAATGTTGATTTCCTTAAACATTCGAGTACAAATGAAGTTGGATTGCTTATTTCTTGCAATGATTTTGAAATTTTTAGTCTGTTTAAAGCTTTAAATCTGCTTTAGTTTTGTCTTCTGCTTATTTGTTTTGTTATTTTGTATAATGGTTGGAGTATTTGGACAAGGGAAATGGCCTATTGACATCAGTAGTTGATGAAATATGGATTTTGAATGGCATGCTGTCTTATTCTTTCCTTTTCTTTCTTTTAGAAATATTTTATGTTAGTTATAAATAGTATGAAGGCATCAGTCACTAAATATCCCTTTTGATGTTAAGGTTGAGAATGTTGTGTAGGTCAGGCAGATTTGGCTGTAGTATGAATATGAATTCTACTATAGTTTTCTTTATTCGAAATATGTAGATTTGTATTAAAATTATTTGCTATTGATTATTTAGCTGTAGTTTGCAGATCTGACCACTAATTGGTTAGATTGGCAAGCTCTAAAGCTAAGGAAAGGATTTAAAGTTGCTGGAAAAAGGGTTTAGAGCTGAAGATTAAATCAGACAGTGTATTAGTTTAATTTATTATGGCAAATAATTTTATATACATTAGAAGGCATTAATTATCAAGAGTTGTATTTGAAATGGCCGAAATTGTAAATGTCAGATTCTAGGTGATTTTCTTTGAAGTTTCGAAGGCCCATGATTCCTTTTTTTTATGTGTATTTGCTGTATTTGGACAATTACCACAAACTTGCATATTTGCATAAGGATTTTGGGGTCAATTTATTTAATTGGGTTAGTCAAGTTTAGTTATCAGCCCAGTAAGGATCTTAGCAAAAATTATTTGAGAGCTTGATATTTTTTCAGAAAAAATGGGCTTATATACCTGGCTTGTATCCTTGTAAATAAAATTCATGATTTCTTTACTAATTCATTTCACATATTTTGGGTTCAAAAAAATTGATTGTATTTAGTTCTTGAATCCTAATTTATCTGTCTAATTATGACCATTTGTGGTACTTCCCTTAGTGTCCAAAAATGCATTCACCCATTGTTAATTCCACAATTTAGGCCCTCGTATGCAATCATAAACTGAATATCAGTACTTAAATCTTGTAAGCATAATCGTCTGCTTTGGGCGTGAACCCAACCAAATCTCGTCTTTCTTTTAGTTTGAATTGCTAATAGTCAAGTATAACCTTTTAAAATAAATTGAGGCGTGCCATCTATTTAAACTCCGTAATTCATGGCCCTTATATTAATACCAACTATTATAGAAAATACTTTTGAATATTTCGTAGTTTGCTTTAGGCTCGTAATTAAAATCGTCACAACTACGAGAACGGTTCCCGTGGCGTAGTTGTGATACCTAAGTTCAAATTAGATTTAAATAGGACTATCCTTAGCTTGCTTTAATGAAATACAAATCTTTTAAGAAATAAATCGAGGCGAGTCATTTACAATTGAATCACCTAACATATGGCCCTCACATTAATATTAACTTAGTATAGAAAAACACTCTTTTAAACACTCGTAGTTTACTTTAGGCGTGTTTATAATAAAATCATCATAGCTACGGGTACGGTTCCCGTGACGTAGCTGTGATATCTAATTCCCAAATTCGGGGGTACATTTATGTTACCCGGCCACAATTTCTAATAACTTTAATAAATTAAACATGTTGTAGATCGTGGGTACGGTTCCCATGACATGATTCGCAATGTGTATCAAACAAAACAAGTGTACGACAATCGTAATTTGTTCCAGAATAATCCCATAAAATAAAAGCGGTTTAAAGTTTTAAAATGCACACTAGGTTTTAAAACATGTGGTAAATCAGATAATTAAGCCAATTATTAATAGTTTAAGCGACCATGCTAGAACCACGGAATCCAGGAATGCCTAACACCTTCTCCCAGGTTAACAGAATTCCTTAAATAGAATTCTGGTTTCGCAGATTTTTAAATAAAGTCGATTTTCCTCGATTTGGGATTTTAAAATAAACGGTGACTTGGGACACCAAATAAATTATCCCAGGCGACGACTCTGAAAAATTAAATAAAATAATCTCATTTCGATTAATGTCACTTTAATTGGAAAAACTCCCTTATATCCCCTTCGGGTAGTAAAAAGGAGGTGTGACATATACTATAGACTGAATCCTCTTGATTTTTTCGTATTTTACTTCTTTATATTTTGATTTTTTTTTTTATAAAAATTCTGTGTCTGTCACTTCGCAAAACTGAAAATGATATCCAAGGGATGAGGAAAATATTTATTGTTTCATGCACTTTTTACTGACTCATGAGCTGGCGACCAAGTCTCTGATTCTTGTCTCAGGGTTTGAATAATTTGCTGACTATATTACCTACTGATTTGCATGGCAGTATTTTTTTTCTTTTTTGCTTTGTTTAAAGATGTATGGAATCATAACAGCTCATTCATTATCCTTTTAAATATAACTGGCAAACTGAGCTTAAAGTATGTATTGCTTGAAAGTTTTGGTACTTACATTATATATGTACCTAGAAAGTCCCTCCGTGCTCGTTAAGATGGTTGGACCTCTACTTAAAGGTCCCGATTTCAAGACGGGAGAATAGAAATTAAAACTTCTTGGCTAGCTAGATTAATCAGACCAATAGATTGCAAGTACCTTATGGCTTATAATCCTAGTGATAAGCATACATTTAACCCAAGGAAGTGTTAGAAGAGAAAACTACTACTAGTACTAGTACTAGTACATTATATTTACTTATTTACTCAATTTAGAATCTTTTACAAATTGAGATTTCCAAAGTACTTCACGCACGATGTCAGGGTTCATATATTAGAATAAGGTAGATGTCTGTACCCTAGCTTTGACTATGAGTTGATTTTGAACTCTCTATAAAAACCCAATCTTTGTGTTAGTACTTTGTGCCTCTCACTTCATGAGGAAAATAATCACTTTCATGTTTTTTAAGAAAGAAAAACTCACTGTTCAAAAATGAGTTCCACTCGTTTCATACAATTGTTACTCCTTGTTATGGTCGTTGTTTTGCTTGTCCTAGAGCAGCCCTCTTCTACTCATACTCAGTTAGGTAAGTACAGTTATATCCATTTCTCCTTTTTTGGGAAATATTTTAGGAAAATAATGACCTATTTCCAGAAAATGTTTTTATTCCAAAATGCTTATTTATTAAAGGTTGATAATAAAATTAGCAAACCAGAGAGGGTTTTGATGAAATCTTTTTTGTATAAAAAATTCATAATAATGTCAAATTGTTGGCCGGTTAAGGCAATGATGTAATGAAGCTAAGATTTATGATAATTGTGAAGCAAAAATATGACTTCCGTTCGAGAGTGAAGAAAGTCATTTTTTTTTGGTGAAAAATATTTGCCCCAGGAAAATGTTTCCTAACAACCAAACATTAGAAAATAATTTATTTTCTGAAAATAGTTTTCCATTCCATTGCCCTAATTAATTAGGATCACTGACTTTTGCTTTTGCCAAATTCTTGGTCTTCTATGCAGGAATACTAAGGAAGATTGGAGGAAGAAAAATGCTGGAAAATGTCCCTCTTCAGGGACCGGAAGAACATCAAATTAACGTTCAGGTTCTCTCTCTCATTCAACACCCCCTTCTTCTGAAAATTGATCTGTGATTTATTTTGCAAAGAAGATATTGTCTTGATATATAATATCTTATATGTAGAACAATATTCTATATATTTATGCATGCTACTAAATTGTCTAGAATATCTAGAGTGTTCTAGCATAGATACGATGTCTTCCATCATTAATAAACAAGCCACACGACAATATATCGAAACTCAAGAACATGGTTGCTATCTTAAGTCAATAAGATTTTACAGTATTGGTATATATAATTTGTTAAACTCTTCTCTGAAAGGTTTTGTATCAAAATTACTACAAATATAAGAGCTCTTCTTCTTCTTTTTTTTTTCCCAAGATAAGTGTTGTTGCTATTCTACATCATCAATTTTATATTCAATTCCAATCAAACTTTTGGTGCATCAACACATTTTTCCGGTCCTTTTCCTAAAATGGAACACATATACACACTACATATATTAAAATGCATTGAGAGTGTAAGTTCTCCTGTGTATTGTCATTGTATATGAGTTATAATCTCCTCTCACGAGAAGGAGAAAAAACATGCTAGGTAGTACCCTGTCTGTTCCAATTTATATGATGCACTTTCTGTTTTAGTTTGACCCAAAGAGAATGATATATTTTTATATTTAGAAATAATTTAAATTTAAACTTCTTATTTTATTCTTATTGAGAAGACTTATGGTCATACAAATACTTATAGTTCATTTTAGACCACAAATTTCAAAAGTATTTTTTTAAAATTTCGAGCCTAATTAAAATGTACCACATCAGTTGAGACGGAAGGAGTACCAATTAACTAAAATCTAAAACATTGCTTTGGGATTACACTTGCTATATACTTGCATTCTGATACAATGAAATATATGATAGGTGGAAACACTTGAGCCCAATGCAGCATCAAAGAAAGCCAGCTCTAGCAAGACAAAGAAAAATGATTCAAAGGATCAGTTTCTTGATGCAGCAGATGAAGTAGCAAACCTGATGTGGAAGGATTACAGTGGAAGGGCCAGGCCTCGCCGCAAGCCTCCAATCCATAATTACAATCCTACAACTAAACATTAGAAGTTATGTCTCAAAATATGTTGCTACATTCGTGTCGGATCCTCCAAAAAATGCACTACTTTTGGAGGATCCAACACGCAACTGTGAGTATTTTTGAAGAGCTCGAACAATATAGAAATTAGAAGTTCACTTTATATTTGATTATATTACTCTTTACCATAGTACTTAAGTGATGTTTAGGTTTGGGCCTCACAATTTTCCACCCTACAAGTTAAGTGCCCCTCCAATAGTATAAATTGTAGGGATAGATCACTTATCTTCTTTTGGTTACTTCGGTTGTAAAAACAAGCATAGGGAATTTGTTTTGTGACCTACCTATTTTGGATATTGCCACTGTATGTACTAGGATTGTAGAATTGTTTAGGCACTGTACATTTGGTTGTATTCTTTAAGTGTTGTCAATGTTGGTGTGGTTTGATTGAGTCTTGATTATTATCTCACTTACATATAGTAAACTTCGTTGACTCAAGTTATGCTTAACTTGTGTGTTTTAATGGCACAAGTTCTGCTTAACTTGTATGTTTTAGTGGTAAAGTTATGGGCGGTAGCAGGTAACCGCTAAAAAAAGTGACATGCAACCGTTATTTAAAAAAAGGCAAAGTTATAGGAAAGGTAGCAGATATTCGGTAAAAATTAGTATTTACAAGCAGCTTTGGATACCATTGATATTTTAAAAAAAAATACAAAGTTGTGGATCCAACCCAATTTGTTGAAAGGAAAAACTAAAAATAAGAAAAGAATAAGGGAGGAAATTGGCAGAGAAAATCATAAGCGGAAAAAAATTGGCAGAGACATGTGATGAAAAAATTGAAGATTGCAGCCAAAATTAATCATTGGTAAAGCCATTAGTCATGCTTGTGGAGGTGGTTTTCTGGAGAAAGGATTTTCCTTTGTTTTTCTACTTGGAGGCCGCGCCTCCTATTATGACTAGAGGAGCTCCTTTTCATTTGTGTATCCCTGACACAAGTCATAAATAAAGAGAAGAAAAATAGTTTCTTGAGAAAAATAGAGTGTGAACGATGTTTAAATGACGGTGCTTCAGACAAGAAATTTTCTTTTGAATGCATAATAGTTTATAAAGTATTTTACTTGAAGCTATCTGTAACGAATCGACCGGTCATTTTGAGTATTAGCTTTCTTTTGTGTATTTTGAGACTTTTTATAACTCTATTTGGTGATTTATGACTTCCATGTGTGGTCAACGTTTTTGGTATACGACCTCAGATCAGTGTTTTGACGATTTCGTATGATAATTTTGGACTTGTACGTATGTCTCGTTGGGGTCTCGGATGACCCGAGCGTATTTCGGCGCATTATGTGAAAAAATAGAAATTTTGGTTTTAAACTTGAAAATTTTGAGTTTTTATGATCGATTCTATTATTTGATGTTATACTGATAATTTGAGGTGGCGAGCAAGTTTGCATGATGTTATTATAGTTGTGTGCATGTTTGGTTTGGAGCCCTAGGGGCTCGGGTGAGTTTTGGATGCTTAGAGAACTGATTAATTTGTGTAAGAAGGAATGCTGGTGCATCAGGTCTGTAGGTCTCGCATTTGCGAGAACCTGTCCGCAAATGCGAGTTTAGGCTCGCATTTGCGATGCTGGAGGGGTTGGGTCAGCTTCACTTTTGCGATGCTCTTTCCGCAAATGCGATGGTGGAGGTTTCGTTTTTGCAAGGTTCATGTCGTATTTGCGACTATGAGGAATTTGGGTCAGACTCGCATTTGTGAGGTGTTGTCCGCATTTGCAAACTGCCTTGGATTCGCATTTGCAATGCATTCATCGCTTTTGTGATATCTGTAGGCTTAGAGACTTTTCACTTTTGCAAACAGTTGATTGGTTTTTCGATTATCGCAATTGCAATCTGTAGCTGGCTAAATTGTGGGGATTTAGGGACTTAGTTCATTTTTCACCATTTCTCAACCCTAAACAATCTAGAGGCAATTTTGAAGAACTTTTTTATCCCCAAATTCATTAGTAAGCAACTCTAAATTATTTTTCATCAATTCCCCACTACTTTTCATGAACTTTTAATATCAAATCTATAAATTTTAAGATATGAATTAGGGGTTTTGGATAGAATTTAGAAATTTCGTAAAATTGAGATTTAGACCTCAAATTGAGGTCGGATTTTGAAATAAATTATATATCCGGGCTCAGAATTGAATGAATAATCGTGATTTGGTTTGAATCTCGGATCTCGACCATGTGGGCCATGGTTGACCTTTTGATGACTTTTGAGATTTTTGTCAAGATTGGACCTTTATTGATTGGGGATGTTTCCTTTAGCATTATTTGACTTTGTTAGATGATATTTGATTAGGTTTTGATCGTTTTGAGATGTATTTCTAAGGAAGACGGTATTGGATTGTGAAAATTATTCCGGAATGAGGTAAGTGCTTGCCTGGCTTTGTTGGGAAATTTTTTTCTACTAATTAATATTATTTGCTACATGCGAGGTGATGCATATACGAGGTGACGAGTGTATATGCATGTGCCAGGGTTTCCATGCTTGGAAGGGGGAACTATATGCTTCTTTGTACCTTTGTTGAACTTGATGATTCTTTAACCTATGCTTTATCTAATTCGATAACTAATAAACTCAATTAACTGTGTTAGAAATCATGCTAGAATATATGACATCTTAAAAATGATTTAATGTATTATTTTTTAGATTTGTTGCATACTTAATTTGATCGTGGTATCACGAACCTATATCTATACCTGTTATTGTCATGTTACTTGAGTTTCTTTATTTGTAATAAGAGACAGTGATTAGGGTCTTAGGTCTATATTTGGTATGATGGATATTTTCGTGCGGTTGATAAAATGTCAGCATGATGAGTATTTTTGTGCGGTTTGAAATGAGGTTGGTTTGTTTTGTTACTACCGTGCGAAAAGAAAGGAAGTTGAAATTCTGTCATGATTATTCATTTGTTAATCACTTACATGCCCTTTTCTTTGGTTTCTACTAATGTTTATTTTTTTGTAAGATATCTTCCGTTTGAGTTCCTTATGTAGTTATCTCTGTGTTTTTCATTTGGCATGTTACTGTTATAGCTACGTCTTTACCTTGTCTCTTACTATTACACCTACACGTTTACTTGATTTTCTTCTGCTGTGTGTCCTTTTCGAATTCATGCCTTTATCTGTTAGTAAACCATACATGTTACATGCCTCTAATTGTCACATAATTTACTTGTTAGATGTCATAATCTGCTTCATGCCCTCACTTACTACATGTTTTTACTTACTATATATCTTCACTTACTCTATGCTTTTACTTACCACATGCCTTCACTTATAAAATGCCTTTACTTGCTACATGCTTCTACTTGCTACATGATTTCATATATTGAATGCCTTCATTTGTTCCTTGTTCGTACTTGACAAATATCTTTACTCGTTTCATGTCCTACTCTCCTTTTCTTAATTGGATTGGATGATTTTTAGATTGGTTGTGTGTTATGCTTTGTGGAAGCCTTATCATTATAAACGATAGACTAGATTTTGATATTGGGATGCTCATCATACTTTGTTAGAGTTGTATTACCTATTTGAATACTGTGTGTTCTTTTTCTTAATGTTACATTGTGAACTTATCCCGCGTTTACTTGTTGTTTTGGCTTCATATGACATTACTGTATATTGGAATCGGGTTGAGCGCCACAATAATATTTATTGATATTGGGATAGGGTTGCACGCTGCAGTAGAGTTTATTGATATTGGGATTGGCTTGCACGCTGCAACAATGTTTAATTGATATTGGGATCGGATTGCACGCCAAAACAGTGTTAATTGAGATTGGGATCGGGTTGCACGCAACAACGGTATTTGTTAGTGATGTTTGGTTATGATCCTTGCGCGTACTTCACGACTATTATTTTTTTTGTAGAAATGGTTATGAGGTTATGTTGAGTTTTCCATGTCTGTTAACTTTCCCCATAGCTCTCCAGTTGATGCTCTTAGCGTTATTTGACATATCTCCTACCTTCTTTCCCCTGCTCATTATCTGCACGGGTACATAGTAAGTCAGTATCTTTAACTTAAAACCTCATCACTACTTTACCGAGATTAGCCAAGATACTTACTGAGTACATGAGGTCGGTTGTACTCATACTATACTTTTGCACCTTGTGTGAAGATCTTGGAGCTGCATAGTTGTGGAGGGCGAAGCATTGCATCGAAGACGTACCTGCATTCCAGATTCAAGCTACCTCTTGTTTATGGTAGTTTAGGATTTAAGTTCTGTTTATATAAACTTCAAACAAATATTGTATTTATTCTTCATATAGATTTTGTAAACCTAAATCATAGTGGCTCATGACTTGTACTATTAGTCCTTGGGGTAGTTGTATTGAAATCGGTTATAGTTTCTATTATATACATTGTTGATTTCACAGATTAGTTGTAACTTATAATGTTTGGATTACCTAGCGAGTTGGGTTAGGTGCATTACGACTTAGTAAAAATTTTGGGTCATGACAAGTTGGTATTAAGGCACTAGGTTCATAGGTTCTATGAGTCATGAACAAGTATCTAGTAGAGTCTTGCGGATCGGTATGATGATGTCCATACCTTTCTTCGAGAGCCTATAGGAAATTTAGGAAACTTCCCTTCATTCTTTCTCTATCGTACGACCTTGTTTCAGCTTGAAAACTTTGACTTTGATTCATCATATTCGTCCATATGTGAAACTGAGCACCAAGTATCATTATGCACTAACGGCTGGTGATGTTGTGGATGGGATACGAAGGGTTGTGAATTCTTGATTACCGTCGAGATGAGTTGGACAGGCTTTGATGCTGATGTGTTGATAGTCTTCCAGCTGTTCGTTTGTGGGATAAAGCAGATTCTTATATCTTGTCGACGTGTGCAGATTCGGGAGTAGTAATCAGTTGCCTAGTTATTGTGACCACAGTAGGGCCATGAGAAAGTGTTGATTTGAGTCTAGCCTGAGGTTATCTTCTGCATGAAGAATTGAGTCTTGTGTTTCGTAAGAAGCTTCTATTAAGTGGAATGCATACACTATTATTTTGGAGCATTTGAGGAAATTGGCTTGACTGACATAAGGATAAGTATGTGTTTGGCAGAGTCTTTGAAGTATTTTATGACTAGTGTTGCATAAGTTTATGACGTATTCAGACGATTAACAGTGTAGGACCAGGGCAACTTTGAAGGAATGGTACTGTTAATTTCTTACGATGTATTCTATGGCTTCGAACTAAGTGGGGGAGTTTGCTATCGACGGTCAGATTGTAAGGTTATGTGTTATATCAGTTTCTGGTCTAAGGGGCACTCGTGGATTAGCTATGATTTTAGAAAGGTATCATTGAGAATGATTTCGGTTAAGGGGTTTGCTTGGAACATAATGTAATATACCTTAAGTTTATACAGAGGTCTCGGCGATGATCCGGGTTTGATGCTCATTGCGGATGTAGTGTGCAAGGAAGAAAAAAAGGAATCACTTGGCTACTTCTTTGTATATTCTTGTGCTAGTGACACACGGGTCATCAGTGCATATTGGCTGTGTATTGAAGATTAGAGCAAAGTGAATGGTTATCTAATAGGTTCTAATGAGTTCAAAATTCATAGGTGGCAATTAAGGATATTCAGAATTATGTATGGCTACGGCTTGAGATCGATAATGGATGGTGCCTAGAATTGTGGTGCTTCTATATCAATATGGACTCGTCATGGCAGTATTAGAGAGATGTAAGAAATGAGTTCGAATTCGCAGAAAGTTCCTTCAAAGAAAGCATTTCAGATTGAGTTACTTTTTGGGTTTAACAGTCTGTGTGACTCAGTTAAGTTAGAGGAAATCAGTTCTGATTACTTCATTATGTCTTAACGGGTTTCGAGAACTCACGATAGCTATGGCCACCGCTCGGGGTTGATGTCTTCTATGGGTATAGAAGGTGTGTTGTGTGTGGTGATGTCCTCCCGGATTGAGTTAAATTGAAGGTTCTTGGTTTATAAGGTGTTAATTCTGCTTATAGTTCAAAATTGATTATGAGGTTTTTGTATTTTTGCAAATTAGCATGATGATTGCGGTATGCCGTGTGGGGTTGGAAGTTACGACTACAAAGATACAGTTGGGTTTGGAAGGGAAGTTTATGAGTTCTTGATGGCACAGATGATTTTAGATGTTTAAGAGAATGCTGGCACTATTTGGTGTTGTCTGAGAAGAGTGCGCATTTTAGAAGGCGCATTGTGTTTTGACTTGCGGATGCTTGACTAGTGTTGTGATGGCCGAAAAGGTCATCTCTTGTATTTGAGGTCAAATTTGTGTTCCTAGGCCTTAGAAACCTTCTTTTGTTTTACCTCGATTTGCGTGCGCAGTCCAAGGCATTTCCGAAAAGCTTTTATGTAAAATTTACGAAAAATAATAAATTTGACCTTTAAAATTGATTAAAGTTGACTTTGGCCAATATTTTTGGTAAACGGACCCAGACCCGTGATTTGACAGCCTCGTAGTAAAATATGGGACTTGGGCGTATGCCCGGTATCGAATTCCGAAGTCCCTACTCGAGAAAAGAATTTTTAAAGAAAATTATTTACTAGAAAATATAAAGACTTTTAGAAATGAAATGGTGTGTGTTCTTGACGGTATCGGGCCCGTATCTTGGTTTCGGAGCCCGATACAGGTTTAAAATAATAATTAAGCCGAATCTGTGAAATTTGGTTTGAATCGGAGTTGATTTGGTATAAATCGGACCTTAGGTTTAGAAAATGGAAACTTTGAACTATCTTATGAATTTCATAAATTTCAGGTTAAATTCGTAGTTGTTGATGTTATTTTGATGATTTGATCGCATGAGCAAGTCCGTATGATATTTTTACACTTGCGTACATGTTTGGTTTGGAGCCCCAAGGGCTCGGGTTAATTTTGGATAGGCCGCGCAGTGATTTTGGACTTAGGGAGATTTTTGGTATGTTTCAGCTTTGCAGCAGGCCTCTGATCTTGCAATTGCGAGATCAGACATCGTAATTGCGATGTAAACAGTGACCACAAATGCGAAAAAGATCAGGGCCATCTTTCCTCGCAAATGCGAAGTTGTCTAGGTAGGCTAGAGGTCGCAAATGCGACAAAATTGTCGCAAATGCGAAGGCAGCAGAGATTGCGAAGGTTCGCATTTGCGATGCCCTTCTCACAATTGCGAGATTTGCACCAGTCGCAATTGCGACATATGCGACCTATTAAGTGAGTTTTTGCCGGGATTTCAAAGACTCAAACTTCTCCAAATCATAAGTAAGTGATTTCTAACTCATCTTCTTCAATCTAATTCATCTTTTTGCATAATTTCACTTCAAAATCTATGGGTTTTCATAGGAAATTGGGTGTTTTTGGGTAGAAGTTAGGATTTTCGAATTTTGGAGATTTTGACCTCAAATTGAGATCCAGTTTCAAAACTAATTGCATATTTGAGTTCGTGGGTGAATGGGTGATTGGGTTTTGGTTAGAACTTTGAGTTTTTACCAAGCGGGTTCGGGGTCGATTTTTGACTTTTTGGGGAAAACATTGGGAAGTCTATATTCATGCATTAGAATTGGTTTATTTAGCCCATATTGATGTTATTAAGTAATTTATGACTAGATACAAGCGGATTAGAGGTAGAACCGAGAGGTAAAGCGGTACTTGAGGATTAGAGGTGGAATTGAGGAAAGTGTTTGGCCTAACCTTAGCTTGAGGGAATAGGTGTTGTAGTCCTATTTGCTATGTGTTAGTGTTGTGTACGACATATAGGTGTGGTAGCGAGTATCTATACGTTGGTGTCAAGCATGCCCGTGAGTCTTATACCATTATCGTTGTGACTCTTATTATGTATTGTCCATGCTTAAATTGATGATTATCCATGTTGAACAATGCTTATGATTTTCTTGGTAATTGACTATTGTTGAGTATTGGCTCAAGTTCAACTTATTATGTGAATTTAACTGTTGAAATAAGATTGGTTATAGTTGATTCCCTTGTCGGGACGTTATTGATTATATTGTTGATTCCCTTGCCGGGATGTTATTGTTTATATTGTTGATTCCCTTGCCGGGATGCATTGTTTCATTTGATTGGGTGAGAAAGAGTGTAAAGCACGAAGGGTGATGCCGTGCATGATATTGTGAGTGAGTGTTAATGCACGTAGGGTGATGTTGTGCCGATATTTTGAGTGTTAATGCACGCAGGGTGATGTCGTGCCATGAATTGAGAGTTAATGCACGAAGGGTGATGTCATGCTAATATTTTGAGAGTTACTGCACGAAGGGTGATGCCATGCCGTTTCTGTTATTTCATATGGTAAGAACGAGAGTAAAAACACGAAGGGTGATGCCGTGTACGTGTTACTGTTTCATTATTCTTGTTGATACAAATATGATGTTCATTATGCTTCCCTGCTGGCTTATTGTTAGAAATTGATATTTCTCGCAACATGCCATTATTGTTCTGTTCCTATATAATTTAACTGCACAGGTTTATATGGTTGTCGTGTCCTAGCCTCGTCACTACTTCGCCGAGGTTGGACTCGACACTTACTAGTACATAGGGTCGGTTGTACTGATACTGCACTCTTTTGTGCAAATTTTGGTACCGGACCCGGTGAGTAGCTTGAGGTAGCTATCTTCAGTCCAGTGGAGAGCCGAGGTAATCCTGCAGGCATCCGCAGGCCTTGGCATCCCCTTCTATCCTGCTCTTCTCTGTTTTATCTATTTCTGAGATAGACTTGTATTTTCTGGTTCAGGCCACTATTTGTAGTATTCGTAGACAGTCCGTGAAATTGTGACACCAGTTCTAGGTGAAATTTTATTATGGATTTCATATTAGTATTAATTTAAACTATTAAATTTTGTTTTTCCGCATTATATTTTCCGTTGATTTTCTTATATCATCTGATAAATTGTTAAAGATAAAGGAAAAAAGGTAAAACAATCAAAAATGTTGGCTTGCCTAGCGGGTTCAATGTTTGATGCCATCACGGTCTCGACAGTGGGAAATTCGGGTCGTGACAAGCTGGTATTAGAGCTCTAGGTTGCTTAGGATTCACAATTCACGGACAAGCTTAGTAGAGTCAGAGGGATCGGTACGTAGACGTCTGTGCTTATCCCCTAGAGGCTACAATGTTTAGGAATGACTTCACATCTATTCTTCTCTCTCGTACGATTTGATTTCTTAATGCTAATTGAAATTCTACTTTGTTCTTTCATAGATGGCGAGAACAC